>NW_024066110.1:1200000-1800000 GCF_013036055.1 Alternaria burnsii | reverse complement strand
CGGCTGTAACCCCTGGGTCGTACAACGTCGACCCGAGGTTTTTGGTGTAGATGTTAATACATTCCGGCCCGAGCGCTGGATTGAGGCTAGCCCGGACAAACTCAAGGAAATGAAGGGGACCATGTTGCAGTTCGGCGCTGGGGCTAGAACATGTATCGGAAAGAACATCAGCCTCTTGGAAATCTACAAGCTGGTGCCAAGCTTCCTGCGTAGATTCGAGATTGAGCTTGAACAACCCGGTGCTGAGTGGAAGACCCATAACGCATGGTTTGTCACGCAGAAGAACTTCAACACGGTATTCAGGCCAAGAAGAGGGTCACCGTGAGTAGCATAAGTTGTTGTTGTTGTTGTTGTTTTTACAGCGTTCTAGCGTAATGAGCATATGTTTTTGCACCCACTACCAACCAAGTGTCGTGGTTAGCGAAGTATAGCCTGAAAATAATCGCCTGACTCATACAAGAGCTCTAGCTCCTAGGATCGTCTTGGGAGTCGCTACGTCTACTCCGCCCGCTTCTTCTTCATGCCCACCTGTCGCTTGCCCATTACATCTCTGCCCTCCTCTATACTCAACAAAGCTTCGCGCTTCTTCTCAGTTACAGGCTTAAGCGCATCTCGGACGACTCTGCCTTCAACGCTAACACCTTCCTCCTCAAACTCCTCCATCTTCTTTCCCACACGCGACTCAATCGCCAATACAAGCTCTACATCCCTCTGTCCAACCAAAGTGATACTCGTACCAACCCTCCCAGCACGAGCCGTACGACCGACACGATGGATATAATCATCCGGATCACGGGGCACATCGAAGTTGATAACAAGCGCCACCTCTGGAATATCCAAACCACGGGCCGCAACATCAGTAGCGACGAGTATCCTAGCAGCCTGCGCACGGAACCTAGCGAGGTTACCCACACGATCGTTTTGCTTGAGACCAGAGTGCAGTGCTGTGACGCGGTGATCAAGGAGGCGCAGCATGTACTCCAGGAGCGTGGCTGTCTTTGTACGATTGCAGAATATAATGACACTCTTTTTGCTATTCTCTGGTGTATTCAACAAGACGTGAAGATAACATTCCTTGTGCGTAACTGGCGTTTGAAGGTACTTTTGCTGCAGTCTTGGTGGAATTGCTAGATCCTCGGTATCGACCTCGGAAACGAAGATTGGAAGACGGCCTGGAGCTCGGGGCTGGGATTTGAGTGCCAGGACCTCGGGTGTCACGGTGGCAGTAAATAGAAGGGTTTGTCGTGTTTCCTTGGGAGGTAGAGCGGATAAACAGGTCTCGAGATCGGGCAGCATGGAGCCTTTGCCTGGAGCGAGTAGACGATCGGCTTCATCAAAGACAACAAAGCGTACGCGCCGGAGGCCACAGATTGTGTCCTCGCCCGAAGTGCGGATGTGCTCTGCTAGCCGGCCTGGTGTTGCAATGACGACGTGGGGTCGTGAGGCCAGAGCGATGGCTTGGGAGCGCTGGTCTGAGCCTCCGGTAATCAGAATGGGTTTCATTGATTGTGGCGCTGAGATTGCTTTCACTTGCTCGTAGATCTGGATCGCGAGCTCGCGGGTCGGTGTGACAATAACGGCGAAGATACCACTAGGATCCTCCGCCCATTTCTGCAGAATCGGTAACGAAAATGCTATAGTTTTACCTGTACCAGTTCTTGAGCCACCGATACAGTCTTTTCCCTTGAGAATCTCAGGAATACAGGAGGCTTGAATGCCAGTTGGGCGCTTGATCTCCATGCTTGCGAGCGACTTGACGAGCCATGGCGCTACATTGAGCGACGCGAAATCCAGTTTAGGGTTGGTTTTCGGTGTGGTTCCAACAGACCTGGCGGATTTGGCATCGTCTGCCGACGCGTTTTGCTGCTTTGCTTTGATGCGCGAGATTGATGAGGCTGCGACTGGTAGTGGTTGGACAACTTCAGCTTCGGAAGCCGAGCTTACATCCTCGGTCGGCGACAGTCTCCTTCTCTTCCTAGCTCCGGATTGTGCCTCGAGAATTTCCTGGTCGGATGCACCAGAATCACTGTAATCGGAGGTCGCCATGATTGTGGTTGATGTTTCGCATGTATGTCGACGGCTCAAGTTCCAGTTGTCTCCGAAATTTTGTGCAGGGATCAATCGCGCTAGTCTTATCGATACGGCTACGGGAGCTTCTGCTTTCGGATTCGCACTGGGTCAAAACTTTGCTAGTCATATGGCCTAGATGTCTACAACGGGTGCGATCAATTGTTGGAGACGGAGCTATGCTTTAATGATTTGCAGAGCTAACTACCGACCTAAAGCCTATCTCACCCGCCCATCTCTTCTATACCTACAGCAACTCTCGCCACAAAGACAGCTCTTATCTAACCCAGCCCAATACTTGTCCCCATAATCTAATGTAATCTCCTTTCCTGCGTCTATCCCCTTACTGACCAATACTACCCTTTGTGTGTCCAGCCAGGTAAAAGTGGAGGATTGCGAGTTCGGCTTACAGCTATGGTTGATGAAGCGCGTGAAATTTCCTGCTCTGCCTTGCCAGATCTGGTAATTAGCCAAGGGTGTTGAACTGTCCAACACGTCAAGATGTCTGACTCCGTTTGTTATCAATCCAACAAGCTCGCCGATAGCCGTTCCACGATCGAACGACGTCAACGCTACGAGGCCATTATTTCTGCCGTCCGGCGTCCTGACAATTTGAACGGGTGGTGGCTTTCGCTTTACACAGCCAAAAAGGGTTGGAAAACAGAAACATGAGTTGTCCTGTGGGTTGTCGGATTGTGGCTCGTTGCACAAAGCGCAGATGTACACTCCACCTGGTCTAGCGACAGCGTTCGATTGTGGCGTCCATCGTGGGTCTTCGCATCCCCAGACCGATTCATCAATGATTGACTCGTCGATGTGTTCAAAAGCAAAATACGGATCGTGAAGCTGATATGTTTGGCGCAAGGGTACGGGATCCGATCCGTCCTCAAAAACAACCCAATCGTGCGGGTGTCCAGGGTATTCGAGGGTTTGCGATTCGCCAACAATCGACAACAACTGGCGCCAGTGGGGATGTAGGGTATCGGCTGCGACTTCGAGACGCTTTCGCAGGTTCCGTAGCCGGCGCATCGCATCTTTATCAAAGCCTACTCGGTATTTACAGAATCGGTAAATGCCCATGCCAGCGAAGACAAGCGCAGCCCAACCCGCTGCGTCTTTTACTTCTTTGTAACCACGCCAGATGGCCATTTTATTGCGCAACTCCTTTCTGTTATCGTATGGCGGTTAGCGAATGCGATGTACCATGCGCGATGGCAAGTATTGGGACTTACTCAGACCAGTCGAAGTCCTGGCACGCTTCCATAAACACAGCTTTCCTGTGCTTTGTCGTAGACAGGTCAGGCCTCGATTGGCTCCGATATTGTACCTGCTCCTCAAAGAGCTCGACCCAGCGAGCTTGTACAATCATTTCTATTGACCGGCACACACGACTCGCTTGTGTGACCTTGCGACAGAAAACATTCATCTGACTGAAGGATTCGGATTTCGTGTTCGAAGTGGTAATGGCTGCTGATGGCTCTTCCGTTTGCGTTTGTCGAACCACACCCATGGAGGATCCATTGGGCGATACCTGGAACTGTTCGAATATAGCTTTCGGGTCGAGGTTGAGTGTACTGTGTACTTGCTCCCAAATTCCGATGATAAGCTTGTCTAGAGTGGAAGGCTGGAAGACAAACTTATCAGACGCTACCTGCGAACAGTCAGCCAAAGACCTCCAAGATACTTTCTAGTGCTGGTATGGCCTAGAGACACGAGCTTCTTCGGACGTGAAATGCTGGTAGAGGCATGCAACAACAACCCGATGGTTCTTCGATGAGTATCCAGCGGTTGGCGGGAAATACGATGTCGCCTGGCGAAGTCGACGTACCTTTTTCCGCTTGGGAAAGCTTCGGCTATCCACCTGCATTTGGCGTTGGTGCTCGGTCAAATCTTCTTGAAAGGACGACTGGTTCTGCGACACCCTTAGACCGCCAGTACCTTTTCTACGGGTATCGCGGGAGTGTTGTTCCGATGGGTACGGGTCGTCCCGGGGATTAGACTCGTCCATCGACGATGACTCCTCACAGTCGTTAGAATCTACCGGCATTGGACTTTGTGTGGGGGCCGGCGTTCTCATACTCGCCAGATCGACGGTTCTCTACGGACATGTAAGCATACGCTACTGCACACGAGCAGATTAAGTGTGGTGGGAGCATAAACGTACCGACGCGACCCTCTCGGACTGCGCTCTTGTTACATGGTTCGCATCGGCCTCTTCGAGGAAAGCCTCCACGCGAAGGATGGGATGGTCAAGGTTGTCGAGCTGTGGCCATGCGATATTGACGTTCAATCTGGCAAGATGGTCCTGGATGGCCCGACCGATGCATTCGGAAAGCCCATCGATATCCTGGAGGCCGTTCATCTTAAGGGAGTGCCTCGACAGTACCTCGCTAAATTGATTAGATCTGCGGACTTGACGCCGGACGCTAAGAAGCTTGAGCAGTCCGCGAGCAGACGTGTGATATAACAAGCCCTACCACGATGTCCACTAGGAAAATTACTGCGGAGGTGGCTCCGTATAAAGAAAACCACTCAGGACGCGGAACAAGATTCGCTATGGGCGTGAGGTAACAAGACGTCTGTGAGGTAAGAGAAAGAGGCGCATCCGTCCAAATGTCGGAGCTTTCATGGACTGGCCAAGCTGTCCGAAGTATATCCGGGTCGAAAGTCGCAGTGTCGCAACACTGTACACGGCTTCTATATGCCGCGATGGTGGAACGCGGAACCGTGACGATATTGATGGAAGTTCTGCTCAAGCAGCAGATGAAGCCGGAGTTTGATTAGGGACGCTCTTAACCAGGTGCGGTATGGTGCCTGGCTTCAGTCATACACTCGGCGACGAATGCGCGTCATTTTGGCGTGCAGACAATATCTCAACCAATCAGAAGAATTGTTGCGGCTGCACGTAGCCACTCGAACGTTGGTTGCGGTCGCAAAGTCGGTTCGTGGTAGGCACTTTGCTCTAGGTTATCGAAGATGCTGCTCGATGATGCCTGGGCAGTCAAAAAAAGCCGCAGGGCTGATGGTGGTCCCAACATGGCACGGGAACTAGCCGTCACACTAACTACATGCTCCATGCTCTCCATTCCGGCAGACGTCACCGAACAACCAAACATTGCCTCAACAGAAGACGTGACAATCGCGACAGAACAACAAAGCATTGTAGAAAGCGCAGAAGCGATCTCACTAGATGAGCTTTCGCAATTATCTGTATATTTGTATCTACGATGGCGAAGGTTGCTATCAAGCAACTCACTGCGCAAGCAGTTCGTCTCTCAACGGCGAAAACCCGTCTCCACAAATGCCAAGCCATGCTATGGCATTGTTTATCGTAGTGCGCCGGGTCTTGTAATTGGACTTGCCTCCGCGTATATAGACTGGGCGGTCAGGGTCTGAATCAAGCTATTTACATATCACTTGTACCGATTGGTACCCTACAACTTCAATTTGTGCAGCTTCGCAGCTCTTACACATCTGTCGTTTTATTAGTGCAACCCCCCACCCTCATCATAATGGAGTCGTCAGACGCCAAAGATTCGAGTAACAAGGAGAGATTGGAAAGAACCGCGACGCACGAATCATACACCTTCCAGGGCGCGAAAGGATGGCGGAGATGGCGCATTTTACAACCCGGACGTGGCATGTATCACGATGTCAAACGCAGATTACCATACTACTGGAGTGATATCACCGATGCACTTACCTATCGAGTCTTTGCTAGTACAGTTCGTATGTACTTCGTCAAGTAAGTCTACTCAGTGGAATGCTCAAGATATGGCCTTACAGATCCAGTGTTCTACCTGCTATCGCTTTCACGCTCGACATGTACCGCCGAACTGGCGAGTTCTTCGGTATCAATGAAGCCCTCTTCGCCTCCGCTTTAGCAGCAATGGTCTTCAGTCTTTTCGCTTGCCAACCTCTCACCATTGTGGGCGTCACTGGTCTTATCGCCCTCTTCAACTACACCATCTTCGACATTATCACTCAGTATGATCCTCCCATCTATCCAGCCTTCACCGCATGGGTCGGTATCTGGGCTGCAATCTTCCACTGGATCGTATCCTTTGGCAACTTTAGTGATTACATGGCTTATGTTACCGACTTCTCAAGTGAGACATTCGGCATGTATGTCGGAATTATCTATTGCAGTACGTATCTAGCAATTAGCCAAACAGAGTTACATAGCTGACACATCCATAGTCAAGGGTGTAGAAGAACTGGTTTACCTCTTCGAAGTTTCCGAGTTCGATGGCGGCTACCTTTCCATCGTTATCGCCATCTGCTACTTTGCCTCCGTATACGGCCTCGAGAAGCTTGGAGGAAGTACATTGTTTGGTCCAGGCGTCCGTGGTATCCTCGCTGACTATTCCTTCGTCTTTCCAACTTTGTTCTGGGTCGGCTTCTCACACATCCCCGGACGTTTGGAGAATACTGGGCTGTACCGGGTCCCTATTACAGGCGCCTTTGAGCCGACGCAGGACAGAAATTGGGTGATTGACTTCTGGAATCTGGACGTCAAATGGGTATTTGCAGCATTGCCATTTGGTTTCTTGATGATGCTGCTTTTCTACTACGACCACGTAAGTTTTGTACCCGTTCCAAAAATGATATATGCTAATCTACCACGATAGAATGTTTCATCTCTTACAGCACAAGCCCGTCAATATCCCCTGAAAAAGCCCGCTGGCTTCCACTGGGATTTCTTCCTTCTCGGCTGCACATGCTTTGTTGGCGGTGTTATTGGCCTTCCCCTTCCCAACGGTCTTGTACCGCAAGCACCTGTGCATACCGACTCTTTGACAGTTTACGAAACGAAACTTGAAGTCACCAAAACGGAGGATGGCGGAGAAATCCGTAAGCCATTTACAGAGGCTACCGCCGTTGTTGAACAGCGTGTCAGTCACTTCTTGATGGGCATGGCTATTTGGGGTACTATGACCGGTCCTTTGCTCACGGTGTTACACACTATGCCTGCCGCCGTCTTCGCCGGTGTGTTCTTCGTTGTCGGTGTACGTACCTCTACCTCCACTCGTTTCTTCAACATGCTAACCCTTCTGCAGTGGGGTTCAATCGAATCTAACGGTATCGTCGCCAAGACCCTCTACCTCATGTCCGAAAAGCGTTTTATCCAACGCGATAACCCGCTGAATACCGTCTCTCGCAAGAAGATCGGACTTTTCATTGGCATCCAGATCTTTGGTGTCGCATGCACAGTTGCTATTTCGCAAACTATCGCCGCTATCGGATTTCCCGTGCTCATCACCGCGCTTATTCCGCTACGCACTTTCTTGATGCCAAAATGGTTCACAGCACACGAGCTAGATGTTCTAGATGCCCTAACGGCGGATAATCCCTCGGTACTTGTCAGCTTCGGTGGAACACCGAGTGGCATGAAGGCTGGTGGTCCTATGGAAGGCGGTGCTGGCGGCCCTCGTGATGAGGAGGCACTCGCACACCCGCATTCTGCCCAACGTCAACGCGCTGGAAGTATTCACCGAGATGAATAGTTTAAAATGGGAGTGGCTATGGTTTAGAAAAATAATTGGTGATTGAGCGAGGAGATTTGAGGTGACGATTAAAGGTTTATTAGAGAGATATTCGCTTCATATAGATAGGCTGCGTAGCCTTCAAAGATATTTAATGTATTACCATGTTGGAATTCAATCTTCCTAGCACCACTTTAAACTCCGTCGGTTAATTAGAAACATATTCATTGCGCTCTTGTTTTTTTCCTTGCTCCAGAAGTTTTCTGCGCCTCACTCACCCTTCCCGCGCTCTACTCCTTGTATGTCTCCGCTCTAATAATCCACATCCCCATTCACACCCGGCATCAACAGCGCGCTCAAGATCCCTCATATCCGGCATCGAAACTGAAGGTATAATCTTCAAGACTTTGTCATGTATTGCCGGTACATCAGACCTCTCAAAAACTCGATTCACTCTTACAGAAACCTCGTCAGACGCTTCTTCAACTAGCGCACGGAGCTTATTACACAGCGCTTTGTAATCAACGGCTGTAGGGTGTGTTAACGCGTGAAGTGACTCATTACGCCATGTGCCGTTTGGTGACGAAGGGAACAGATGGGCATGGGATGGGAAAGTCTCTATGTCAAATTCGGATAGCGATGTGTGCTCGGGGTCAGAGTGGGATAATTCTGCAGATGCAGGAGAAAAGCCGTCAAGGGAGGGAATGTAGGAATGGTCTGCTATCAGCGCTGAGGTATCCTCATTGACGACCTCCCATGAAACAGACTCTTCTTCTGGTGGTGGAGAATGGGAGACGGACGAAGAAGGAACGGAAGCTGGGGAGGATAGTGGTGATAGTTTTGCTGTGGGAACAAGCTCCCAGGATACCAAACTGTGAACTCTTGGACGACTGAATGCCTCTGAAGAAGTGGAACGCGCCCGGGAATGACACGAAGCGGTAGTTGGTCGCGGCGACAGCGTGGGTGCATTACGACATTGCGATGTCGACGCAAAAGTCGACAAAGGCCTAGAGAAGAACAACATTTGTGCGTTCGTGATACAAATTTAAAGATTTTTTTTTCGCCAAATATGGCGTGATCGGCCTATCGTTTCGTTTGCGCGCGTCGAGTGCTCTTATCGGGAAAGCGAGTTGAGATTTGCTAAACGGTTTGTTTTACCTGCTGATCGTGTATAACGAGATAAAGAGCATATGATAAACCAAGCGTTCAAAGCTTGTGCGCAAAAGTGTAGGGAAGGAGTCGGTGGTTGTTGTAAGGCCATTATGTCCTACCTAAGTAGCTTGCAATGTAGTGAATGACGGAGCGTCGGTGAAAAACTGTGAAGTGGAAAACCCGCCCCACCAGGATATTTGAAGAGTCAATTCTTTGCCTATCGACAGATTCTTTCCAAACTAGTGACCTATAGAAGATTATCACTCATTCCTTTTTCGCCTTGCAAGACGGAAGTGAGATGCTGCCCACCGTGGAAAGCAAAGCATATGTTCGCATGGTCTTGATGGCTGTTTACGCCTGGATTAGAAACTGTTTTCTGAGTGTTATGTTGTCGTTCGTACATCGTGCTCAGTCGCTATGGTTTACTGTCTTGGCTCTTGAGAGAAGATAAGTGTTCATATCTGAGTGCAGTGGATCGCATCTAGACCGCTGGAAGCAAACAAATATGTTTGTAAGCAAGGTAGACTATTTTTCATGCATTCTCAATTCGAGAATTGGAGCCGCTTCAGGCATCACCAAATATAATTCCAAATTTGATGAGGATCTCCACCACCTAACTGGTACCACTAAAGACTAATGACGAAGGAAGTGTTCACAAGCCATATTTAGGCCGGTACAAATGCTGAGCAGGATATTTGCTGTATTGTGCAGACACTGTGACTGACAATGGGAAAGAAACTGAGCGTATATGACAACGCATCATCCTTACCATATCGGCGAAGAGGTAGAAGCTATAGAAGAAGCATCGCCTAGACTAGAGATCTCCATCGGGTTTGGTCACGAGCTTCACTTGAAGTCATTGTACAGTTACTTCAGCAAAGAAAACCGAAGAGTAGGTATTAGGCAGAGGAGCATGTCTTCAAATACGTCCAAATTGCTCGACTTGCAACCGAGGTATGATACTATGAACGACATAAGCATCTCCCAGTATCAAGGTTAGCTCAACTCTGCTTTGTATGTCCGACGGTCAGAGTTTGTCGTGTTCCAACATGAGCTGGACGAAGCTAGCAGTATTGAATGTCATCGGACCGAAAACTCCAACACACGGTGTCGCGCCGTTGCACCAAAGTTATATTGAATCTCCATGCATCCATATGTCAAGGAGATATTCTTCACATATTTGCACATGTCTAGGGTATGTAACGAGTCAACGAGTCGACCGAGAAGGACAAAGAGTGGCTTTGACCTTGACCCTTACAATGCAAACGATATCACCCAGACATGTCAAGTTCATTATACAGAGCGATATCGTGATTACTTTCGATATGACTGGTACGCATTCATTTCCAGCGATACATAGGTGCCGAAGCTAACCTCGTACGATACACTTAGCCGCATACTATGACGAGCGAAACTTGCTGCAGGTGTCCAAAAGCGGACATTATGTAACGATAGTCCAACCGCGGATGTAAGGGACAAGATACCGCGTAAAGCTGTATCAAATGGCCGAAGGAAGCATGGCTCCATTCTAACTCAGGCAACAAGAGCGACGTATGTAATGTGGCACCAACGGATCTGGCGGCGAGTGGGGATGACTGCGATGAAACTTGGCTGATTGAAAGATGTTGACGTTTCTTTTTGACGTGTGGGCGCGCTGTGGACAAAGCAACGTGTTGGATACTAATATCCCTGCCAATATCCTCATCCAAAAGCACAACCCTTCTGACGACTTGTCACGCTTTCCAGTGACATCATTCGCGCCTCTGACGCTTTCCCTGCTGTCATAAATGTCGACGAAACTGAGATTGAAATAGTGTTTGTGTTCTTTGGTGTACCTCCCCACCTGCTGGAGTACTGATGTGCAGATAAATTCCGCAGAATTTGCTTCTTATGACAAACTACTCAAACGAGGTCCTTGGGTAGATCTCGCAATTTGAGTTTGACCTCCGTACGTGTCTGTGCTCCCTTAACATTCATGATGTGGTTGCGGAAATTAGGTACTCTAGATTCGTGCAAGGTAGTCGCGTTTGTTTGATAGAGGTAAGACACCTAGACGACAACCTTGCCACCTGTAGACTCGACGACGGAGTTTACATCGTCTTTGAGCTCTGGTATTGCGCTTGAGACGTGCAGGGCGAGCTGTTCTTGCAGGGCGCGGTAAGCGTCAACGCGACCGTACAACATCTGGTTCATTCGCTGCACGGTCTCAACAAATTCGCGAGTGAAGATGTCCGGGTTCCTGGAGTTTTCTACATAGGACATGACCTCTGGAGGGATGTTGATGTTCACCGAAGGTGCCGTTCTTGCCAATTTTACGAGATTTTGAATAAGCGACTGGCTATCATGTCATTAGCTCACGATACAACGCATGTTCCTGATCTATTGCGTACATCTCTCGCTTCATGGCCTCCTGTGTCTTGCTTCCATGGTGGTCGTAAGCTTGCACGATGAGGTTGTATAGATTTTGTACGATGTCTTTCAGTTGCGCCTCCACATCGATTATCGCCACTACCAAAACGATTAGCAGGAGCAGAAACAACGGCTACCCACATACCGTCGGGACTTAGTGCTGCCATTTGGATGTTTGAAGTGAGCGGCGCTGTGAGGTTTGCTAATCGGAGGGCCGGTGTTGTGCAACGCGTGTGACAAAGAACAGACGCGCCAAGGCTCGGCTAAACACGGAAACTCTGGTTGACTTTGTGTCGTCATCGCTCACTTTACCCAGTATCTAACTCAACGACGACCTTCATCGAGACCGCGTCGCAGCGCGCTATCACGTGTCACAAATCTTACTCCGTGAATGCGACCATGAGCATTACCTTGCGATGACGGAGAGCATGAGCCGGGATCCTGACGTCCCCCTTCCGCAGCCACCAAACTCTCAAACCCCAATATCGTCTATACCAGGAGCCACTGGGAGCACTTTGCAAAACCATACTCGTGCTACGACTCGCCCAACAGAAACTCAAAAGACTCAAGTGGATGCTGCTTCGGACAAAGCAACCGCAGCATTCATTCGGCGTACTCTCTGTTCCCACAATGTACTACTTGGAAACGGCGAGAAAGCACGCAGTACACCGCGCCCAATCGGAGACGTGCTACCACCTCTGACAAGCTCAAATGAGGTCGATCTTCAGTTATACGGTATTATTTCTGTGATCATCAAGGAATTTGTACAGACGTGGTACTCGAAGATAACTCCAGATCAAGTATTTGTCAACGAAGTGATTCAAATTATCGCTCACTGTACCCGTGGTCTGGAACAACGCCTCAGGAAAGTCGACCTGGAATCACTGTTACTAGACGAGATCCCTGAGCTGCTTGGAGCTCATCTGACATGTAGGTAGTTCCGATCCTGGACTGTCGCATGAACTTAGTCTAATTGTGCCCTGTCAGCTTTCCGAATAGCGAAGAATCAAGCCGCCTCATCAAATTCACTGGTATCAGATCCTCGTCTGATCTATCATACGCTCCACCCACACCCTGCACTTTCTCCTGTTCCAACCGATGATGCACCAGCAACAGTCCTCGAGCAGCGCGAAAGCGAGTCGGCGTGGCGCCAACTCCTCATCCACGGAGTGTTGGCTTTATTGCTACCGACAGAAGACTTGAAGAATGGGTGTCTACGCGCCCTGGTGGCCGAAATTTTCGCCGAGATGATCCTCGGAAACGGCATTAGCGGCAAAGCCTGCGAGGGATGGGTATTATGGGAAGGCATCACAAGGATAGCTGAGGTTTTGCAGACCGATGTTGCGAAAGAGAAAGATCCCCAGTCAGACGACCCTAACGCAGAACAGTCGTTGACCCGTCTTGAACGTTATGGGCTGCTGTCTCCACACGGCGGGACAGAAGTTCATCCAGAAGAACGACTGGACGCCGGCCAGAGTCGCCATAATACTCTGGTCGTATACACTTCTGGTGCATTCTGGGCGATCATCCAATACGCTTTTTTGGCGTTTATTGCGGTGCGCGCGGTGATTTTGAGTCTTGCGACATTATCTTCTCTTCCGTCAAGAATTGCCACAAGCGAACAGTCATCTGTTGAGGCTGGTAGCCAATCGCAAACACCTCAAGCGGAAAACTTTGCTTCCAGGCGCCCGTTGGAGGCCAAACGGCCTGTAGTCAGCATGGGCTTGTGGAGCTGTGTAGCGCAACTTGTCGAGTTAGATGTCCGCATGCCTTGGCTGTTCGGCTTCATCTCCATGCTCCATCGTGGAGCGTTGGCCGGCCCAGGCAGGGTGGGTGAAACCGATGGTGTATTGGACAGGTAAGTTACGATAATATCTCTTTCTTCCCTTGCTTCCCATGGTTGGCTGGCTGCTCAGTGTCTGTGGGACCGTGCGACACAGCATGAGATAGCTCCGCATACGATTTCAGTCACTTGACTTCGCTTCAGCGAATGCGACGGCCCGCAGGCTCACACACAGGAAGATCCCTGTCGTGGCGCATCGCCTTATGCAAGCCTCGGCACCCGTTCCGGGCGGCAACTCGACACGTTTCGGACAAGGGGGCTTGGCGCCATTTGTGTCTTCGATTTTGTCAACACCACAGACGATCGCACGATGGTTGCATCTTAGTAGGACCAATCCTAAAGCTCAGCTTCCACCGGTAGCTACAGGACACTATAGCGTACGAAGGGTATTCCGTACTCCGAACCGCCTTATCACGACCCTAGCTTATGTGGAAGGGCCGCTTACGCGCCGGTTGATCTGTCCACACCGTCCATCCGTCCCTCTCGGGACTGGCCGTACTGAGCTCAAGACACGAGATTGGCCACAGATCCTAACCCTACCGTCATTGCCGCCACCAGCCGATTGCGCCTCGTCTTTCGGTCTCCAACATCTTAGCGGCATGCGACGTCGCTGCCGTCATACTCTTGTCTTGTTAGAAATCCTAGCGAGCACGCACTCCTCGGACTTAACATGGCTTAGTATGTTTGAGCACCGCATCGAAACATTTGACGGATGACGCTGTCCCCAAACGTTCGGGACTGGCTTGTTGACCTAGTCACCACGACATCCTGCCTTAAGTTGTGTTGTGGCATGATCATCAATCTCGCTTGACATGCACGCGCGCCTCACTTTGTGGGCCGCATCAGCATTCGACTCGATTCTCGTCCGACACGATGATTCTGCCATCATGGACATCGTCATTCGCGGTGGCCAGCTGACTGTTCCGCGGATGCATGCGTTCGATTTACTTCGCACCAGTCCATTTCGTTCTTGTAGGTCTCGTTTGCTAACCAGTCGTAATTGCAGGTTCCTCGCTCATACTTTCCACACACGGATCTTGAACCCCGCTTTCATTCCAGTGGCGCTTCGCACTCTTCGCGCAACACTCTTCCCTAACAATGCGCTCGGGCCCCCACGTCAGATCCCAACTGATGAGGAGATCGAGGCGATCAAGCACTGTTGTGCCGCTACGCTGCTAGACTTAGTACCACCTAAAGTAGCAGCCGCTTTCTTCGCGAGTGACGGACGCGATACTCAGATTCGACAGATCGAAGATATACTAGGCTGTCTTGATGACACCTATCTCAACAAACATCTTGTCTTTCAGATTGTGGAACTGATCGGACTACGCCTGTTTCCGGAGCTTGGAGAACAAGGCGTCAAAGACTTACTGGACGAACGTATCAGCTGATAACCTGGGCCTGTCAGCGAAGCGTTTCTACGTCGTGCGTGTATCGGGGATCAAAGCACAAGACATCAGGGACTTTCACCGCCAGATGCGCGAACTGCTGGGCACGGCCCGTTGCGCAGTCAGTATCGTCGTTCACACCAAGTTCAAATGAGGGCAAATCTCCAGCCCTTGCATCGCATACCTACTTCCATGAAACCGTTACAGAGTAGTTCACTAAAGCAGCAAAACTGCAGCTACATGATGCAGTTCCACGTATACCAACTCATCGTGGGCTCGTAGCAGAACGTGGTGGAAAAGATACACCGCTGATCTCGAAAAGAGGGGTACTAGCCAATCAGAAAATTCCCTAAGGAAATTGTTGAGGTACATGGCATCCAGACTCCGGGCTGGCTGCATGCTGTGACGAGCACCTGACTAATTGGGATATTGCCGGACGGAAAATACAGAGAAAGTGCCACGAGGTGCCCCGCAGTGCACGTCTTCCTTCAAGCCATTGCTTAGTCCAGCTGGCCCATCACGAACGATGCAGGACTCAATCTTGGAATTGTTGTACGCGGCAGGAAAAGTACAACCCGAGTTCACTATGTGCGAATGGGAGGCATGGACAATCTGCATGTCGCTCGGTGAGCGCGACGGTCCGTGTGGTGTATACATATGCGCGGGGGATAAATCGCATACGACCGGGAGGCTTTGGAGAAGGATATTGGTTGACAGTCGACATGCGAGGCCAGAGCGTCGTGTGGTAGAGTATGATTAGTCGAATACGGAATGACTAGTTGCGCAGCTCCGTTACAATCTTGACCATGGTTTACACTGCGATACCTACCGCGCGATCCTTGAGAGTATCGCAGAATTTAGACGACGTTGGGTCGTCCTTGCACTTGGTTCATCTAAAGTAGCGTCCCGAGCTCCCATACACCTTCACGTATCAAAATGAACCTGTCTAAGCCCCGCTTCCTCCTGCATTCAAGCCCCCACCTAGCGAGATATGACAAGAAACTTGGTTCGGAAACGATCATGACTGCGGATCATGTTTACCGCCGTGCTCGCTCTCGGCAGCTCCGTGCGAACCCATGTTTCGAGGTCAAATATAACTCAGCCTCACTTAGGCGATGTATCAACCGTGGGGTTTCAGTAAGTGAACATCGCAGAAGCGAGGGTGGGCTGAGAAGTTTAAAGTGTCAAAAGGTTACCCCGCATGCGCCTTCAGCCCGTAGCCGTCTATCCATTATCGCTTCCGCAAGGGTTGCGGTTCCTAACAAGTTGGCAACACGTTCCTGAACAGCCTGCCGCTAAGGTGTTTCAAGACTCGGTTGGGCAGCAATTGCGCAGAACATAACGACGATCGAGTCAGCCTTCTCTGCTTCCTTTGCGGCACAGTTGTTCTGCGTCTTGAGGATTTATTCTTTCTGATCCTATCGAATAACGCGCGCTTTGTGGGCGCGTGCGTAGGATTCAGGTCGCCGCTTACTGCCTGCTTTGAGACACCACTGTCGCTGATGCTGGGTGTCTCGACTGACTCGCTACCCTGGATGACCGTTGAAACTTTAATCCTCTGAACTCTAGAAACAAGGCGAGGAACCCCTACACGGATCGAGTTCACGAAGCCGCGGGATGCGCAATGCGAAAAAATCATGACCCTAGCAGCGCTCGCTACTCAGCATTTGACAAGATGTGACATTGCCTGTTCCTGAACCGCACGGGGTCCGGGGCAAGTGCGTCAGGATCCCTAGCGACAATGCCATCAACCCCAGCCATGTCGATCCAGCATCTACCATGGTTTGGTATCAAGCGAGGGTACATCAGGGGTTGCAATGGGCATCAATATTGCGAATATCGACCCATGTTTCAACGGTTAAAAGAGCTCGGAAGGTTAGTGCAGGGACGGCAGCGGGTGGGACTGACTCAAACATGCAAAACATCACCCGTAGTGGGCAATCATTACATGGTACCGAACTATCGTCATCCTGCGTAAGGCATGATGACTCGATAGTGAGGCGTACGGCATATTCGCTTCAGCTGGTCTGGATGAAGCGGTAGGCGCATCGATAGTTTGGATTGTTCCCAACGCTCAGCCTGAGTGAAGCGCAGTGTGAGGAAAGGATGAGGGGTTCGCTTGCTACTGAGCGCATGAAGATGCTGTCAGAATGATAGCAACTGAAGATCGCAACACATGATAATCAATGCGAGTACTTACATGACTCCGAAGCCACGGCCTGTTCGGTAACGGAGGTGCCTGCAACACCAATTCATGCATCGGCCCGTGTTGGGAACTGGAGAACACTTCTGGAGCGACGGATGAGTGCATCTGACAGGAAGTGCAAGATTAGCGGGTACATCAACGGCGGGCGGATGCGTTGTACTATCGCCTGTTCATAGCGATGCAAATGGCTATCTCATGCAAGTTGACCACCCAAGCAATGTTACTCAATCCTGTCATGCAGTGTCGTTAGACATAGATACAATTGTCACAAGCTACCTTGTCGCACGTGACACTAGCCCTCAACATCGAACAAATAGCCTGACCAGCTGCGCGCAGTATTATGAGCAAATTAGAAACAAGTTCGCGTGTTGGTACAACGTTGTCGCGAACACTTTACACCAGATAATTTGGTGATCACCTGTGCACCACGTCCCTCTCTTGCCTAGCCGGTCCGTACCGCGTTACACAGCATCAGATATCAATCACGTGGACCACCTAATGCAGGGCACCGCATGACCAGACGACCAACATGTCAATGACATTTCCATGCTTATCGCCAGCACATTGTGCATACACAATAATCAATGGAAGAGAAAAGGGTCAGCCCCATACATCATTGGGCAGAAGATCCGAATTAAGGAAAGAGATAAAGTCAAGAGCTAGCAATTTAACGTGACAATTGACTTTCGGGTGTAGGTTTCCTAGCTTCTTGCACTACAACCTGCCACCACTGCTTGACGTAGGCCCGAATACGAAGGTACTACGAGCCTTTCGGCCTTTCTAAATTTGACCTACAACTGGTCCGGCGCCCGGATCCGGGGGGCCGATGATAGGTAACGCAGTGCTTCACCGATCGAAGGGAGGCTTTCGCAATCGCATTGCGGGATACGATGCTGATGACGGTCTAGCCGTTGC
The DNA here is from genome assembly GCF_013036055.1 of Alternaria burnsii. Taxonomy (NCBI): domain Eukaryota; kingdom Fungi; phylum Ascomycota; class Dothideomycetes; order Pleosporales; family Pleosporaceae; genus Alternaria; species Alternaria burnsii. Next base: position 1,782,534 of record NW_024066110.1, on the reverse strand, counting down.
GCGCAACACCGCAACTAACGACTTGGGGAGAGCTTAGAAGAAAAGGGCCGAACATAGTGAGACTGCGACAACCAAGTACAGATCTACCATTGCGCGTCCTTCATTCTACTCTTACTTTGCTTGTTTATACTCTGGCGTGTACGTAACACACGTCGGGCTCTGCTCCTTTTCTTTTGCTTTCTGGATCAACTGCACAATGCGCAAGGCTGCTACTGCAACTGCGACCTTCGCAGGAAGTACATCCGGCATTTGAACAACGTGTAAGCCAGTGAACGAGCACGGTTGCGGTCCGAACCGTGACCGTACCGAACAGTAATGTAACGCAGAAAACAAAAAAGAAAGCAGAAGACGAGGAGTTTAACATCACACGGGAGAGAAAAAGTACCAATATAGTAGTACCTGCAAGGATGCCCGAAGATTTGGTGGTGGGGAAACCGACGACATTGTCTTCTTGCTTCTTTTTGCGGCTAGGGGAACTGGAACTAAAGTGGCGTTGCACGCCAACTAGCTTTGCTCTTGCTTTTTCGATAACGGAACGCAGGGTAAGAATCAAACGGGCTGCATAATACCCGTAATGCAAAAGTAACGGCTTTATGAAAGAAGTAAAATAGCTCGAAACATGGAAACACTGGTTTTCACCGAAAATGTTCAATATGCTCCAACTGGCTTTACCACCACTGAGCAAGGACATTTCGAACTAATCACTATTTGATTAATTCAGGATATGGCTTCTTCCCCTAAACAACTCACAGTATGGCTGGAAGCTGGATTCGCATAACTGTGTCTTCTCAGGCCTAAGCTCACCTCGGCCAGCGAACAGTCTAGTGCAGCCACACTCCGCCCCCGCGGCATGACAGAGTTTTGGGCGCCTTAACGTCGATTGCCTTGCCAAACCACCTTACTGATGGCCGGTGTCAACGCCAATGCTCGCTTCTCTGAGCTCTCGTCTCATCCCTGATCCAGATCGGGACAGCCCTTCGACAAGAACGAACGCGCAAAGTTTCCAGCTGAGTATGGCGCGCGCTCGGGGAAGACGGGAACGCCTCACGCTTGGGGGCATCTAGATCAGGCCCAACAGTTTGAGATCCGTGCTATGTGCTGGTCTGCGATGCTCGTCATCGATCTTTATGCATTTCGATTGCTGGCGCGATGGACATATGAATGTACTTTTGTGATGCATCAAGGATGTGCAAGGTGCAAATAGAATGGTCCGAGCTCTGAGCTCCATGCAAAGGCGGGGAAGGGGATCAGTGTTGCCGAATGAACCTGGAAGTCTCACATGCAATTCACGTTTTGGCAGTATCTAGGATGCAGAAGCTGGAACGAACGAAGACTGCTTTTTGAGATCGGCATGCTGTCGGCAAGGTATTTTCCGAAGGTCAGTGTTGTTTTTCGCCGGGCTTTGCCCAAACTTTGTTGCACATCCCTTCTATAACGGTATTGCAATACGATGCCGAAAGCGCCGTCACGGGGCTTAAAGCGGCAAGTACCATCTGTTCATGAGCCAGATCCTTGCTGATCATTGAAGTGTCACTCGTGCTCCATCAGCAAAAGGCTATGTTCGGGAAAGATCAGATCATGAGCAAGGCAAAATGACTAGTAAAAGCAGAAGCACAGTCGTGTAGTAGTATTGAGCATTAATAGCATTTCAAGCGTGATTGACCCTTTCGTTAAGCCGATCTTTCAGCAAGGGTCAGTAACTATATCAGAGGCCCGCATATAGGTATACAGTAGCGCGTACGAGACCCATCGCTCCGTTTCAGCTCGATGCAACGTATGAGGGCCTCCAGGCGAATGTACAATCGACGTTAAAAAGCAACAAAGTGAAGCGTACAAAATATTGGCCCGCGTGAGCAGTTACAGTCTTCCTTTTAGGTAAGGGAATAAATTCGGAAACGGTCGGCTGCTATGCGCTGCTAAAGGGGGGTATAGTGGTTCGTCGAGCAAGGGAATAGACGAATAGATAGTCAAAGTCAATGAAGGAATAGTGAGAAATAGAAGCAATGCTAGTGATGCTGGTACGAGAATGTAGCAAGATGCAACAATGAAAGAAAATCCAAATAGTGCCTGCATTGTGTAACGCTGGCCATGCGGATGGGTTCTTGATCCTGGTATCATGACCCAGGAGTGTCGTGCAGACTTGCTCTCCAAAACCAAGCCATTCAGACATATCGTTCCACAGGAAGGAAAGCAGTCGTAAGCGTATACGTGCTATGGCAGGAGACACAAGGTGGAGCCGACATTGAGTGGGGTAACATATGCGGTCGCTAATGGATTGCGTCCACGCTTTCGAGTTTGGACGTAGCGAAGGTGGGCTCTGACACACGTCGCATCTCGGAAGGAAGGCTCTCGGAGCTGCGCTTGATTCGTAGCTTCTCCATCAGTTTGCCGATGGTAACATACTCTTGTGGCTCTACGACAAAACCGGCGTTCTGTGACTGGAAGAAATTCATAACCAGCTCTAATGCGCGAGCGGCTTCTTCTTGGGATGGCGTAATAGGCGATGAGTCGGCGGATGACCTTTTGTCATCAATTTGACTGGCACCAGGCACTGGAGGGGGCTGCATTGAGTTAGGGACCTGGGTTGGTGAGAGCGACATTCCCTCATCAATAGCCGGAAGCGCGGTAGGCATCTCGGTCATAGGAGAATCGAGGGTACCGCTGCTGACGTATTTTGGAGTCAGCGCATCAGACGAGCCCGGCGGTGACATATATTGCTCAACGCCTACAAGCATAGGAAAGGTCTGGCTTCGGGGCCGCTGGAAGTTGTTGCTCCCTGGCTGCCCACTAGCAGGCTGGCGGTTGCCTACGAAGGGGCTTGGTCCACATGCTGAATCGGGTGTGAAGAACGGCGACGACAGCGACGTAGGGCTGGTAGCTGTATCTGTAAATACGCTTGATAAGGAAGTGCTGCTTTGTGAATGGAACGGTCGACGATGGTTCGAGAAGTCGTATGTGTCAGGACTTTCCGTCTTGAGATTTTCCTGGCTCTTCTTGGCTTTGATGGTTGTGGTTGCAGGCGATACCCCGCCAGGTGAGGTAGGCGAGATAGCCCCCGGCGTGTGCGCGTTGGATGGCGGATTAGAAGTTCCTTCCGACTCTTCTGCTAACGAGCCTTTTCTTCCCCTTGCTCCCATGAGATGATTCTTTTGCTTGAACTTTTCCAGCCAGCTCGTACTATTCGCCTTGAGATGACTCTCGGAGTTCCCAACAGTCTGAGCGAAGAAGCGGGCCTTCTCTCGAATGATGGCATCTGACAGTGGTAGTCCTTGTCTTTGATGGTTCCTTGCCCAGTTGGATAGGGCTCGTTCGATATCTGGGAATTTGCCTTTCGATCTTTTTATGGGTGATCGGCTGCCGTCGTCCTGGTACAGGTACTTCTCCTTCTGGCGCAACACCTTCGAGACGGTACTACTCAAAAGTCAGCACGGCAAGAGACATGATGCATATGCAGTGGTACCTTCGCTCTACACCGAACATTGCTAGGGTTACGTTAGTGAACGATCCGTGTGGCTAGGTGCATCATAGTGGCATACCTCCAATTTCCGTTTGCTTGACAGTAGGATTCTCCTCGTGGTATTGGCACATACGTCTCCGGTCTGAGTCGGTAAGAGTTTTCCGTGGTGTCGATGAAGTACGGGAGTGAGTTGAGCTCGCTGAGACTGGAGTTGCTGATGCCGGTGTTATCGGTAGTGGGGCTGAAGGAAACAGTGAAGCTTGATAAGTGGATTGGCTGGTGAGCATACTTGGCCATTGTGGCATCTGTGGCATGATCAAAGGCTGCAGCTGTGGATGTGTAGTCCTCGGTGTCGGGTGCGTTTGGTGTGGTGGATGCATGCCGGTCCCGTAGATGGGTTCCATTGGTAGCGGCGCAAAATTGTTGAAGCCATTGTAGTCTTGAACTGGAGACTGGTGATGTGGGTTGTATCCGTTATCCCCATGCCATCCAGAATGATGATCCTCGAAAGGTTCCTGGTGGTGGTGTTGGTGCTCGTGGTCCATTTGGAATTGGCTCATGTCGGATTGCAGGAAACGTATAGATGCGGTGTATCCGTGCGAGCGTGAGAACGAGTGTTCGTGTTAGACGCAGAGCAAAGCAGGGCGTCAGACGGGCATATGCATCTGTACTTGGTGTTGCTATACCTGGGCGGCGTAGGTGACCTCAGAGCGGCCGAGCGCATGCATGCATGAGACGAGATTTTGGTTCCTGAGGCGAAACAGCAACAGGTCAAGTACCTGCTTAGCGGGGGTAGCGCTGACAAAAGGCGCTGGGTATGACAGAGGTCAAAACATATAGGTATAAAGCAGCGCGGCAAAGCAGTGGGCTCAGATGGAGAATTGAAACTGCAGGGAAAGCCTGGCGCGGCGGGCCTGCAGCGCGTACTTGAGGATAAGTCTGGGGACACTGGTAACAGGCCCTGGCTGTGCGATGCGGGCGCGGCCTACTGCAGCTGGCGGGAGAGGAGCCCTGTTTGTTTCGTGCCCAAGCTTGCCGGCAAGCCTGGCGTGTGCTCTATGATCCTTGTCGCCATTCGGCCAAGCGACTTGAACGCGAGCAACAACGTTGGGCTTAGCGTGTGCGGGTCTCTCATCGGGGATGCGCCCCTAGGACAGCGCGGGCCAGAATTATGCGGCCGCCTAGCTAGCTCGCAAGTGCATGCCTCGACGCCTGACTGCTAGCAAGGGCAAATGGGATGTCAAGGCGGCCGGGTAGGATCATCCCATCAGGGCCCTCGCACCGCTGAGCACGTCTGCAGCCGGCTAATCTGACGCTTCCCGAATGAGACATGGTCTGAGTGGGAGCGCCATATTGGCTTCGCCTCGTGCGCCCAGCGCAGTTAATCCTGACCGTTGCCGTACGCTCGTGGCGCGAAACAGTGGGAGCCGATTCAGTGCTGCTCAGGTACGCGAGGTGGTGGCGATTCCCACGGCAGGGGCAGCACGTCAATCATCGGCTGTGCATAAAGGAGAGACAGAAAGTGTCGACGGCTGAAACGCTTTCGGAAAGCTGCAATAATCGCGCCCATGGAAAATCGAGGTTTTGCCGACCAGCCACTCAGGTCTCGGGAGCGATAATGATTTAGCGCCCGACTGACAGCGTGCCTTCTGAGTCGCCAGCGCAACTGACCCCTGCTGATTTCTCCGAATCGACCGCTGCGCCCGTTAGTAGACCAATAAGGAAAACCGATGCTCCAAAAAATTGGGCCAGACAATGCTGATCTGAATCCATCAAATTCCGAAGCAAATATGGAATAAAAACAAATGCTGGTAGCTGAGACCGTTCCAATAACACCAGCGGCGTCATTACCATAACGCTCCGAGGCGACGACAGCAGTGTCTTGGGCGACGCCTCTTTGGTAAGAGAACAAGGTCTGTTATTGATAGCTCGCGGACGGTATCGGACCGCCACCAGCCCTCGAGGATTGGCGATTGGCAAGTACGATCCGCGCCGTAAGCTGCGTTGCCCGCAACTAGTGTCGTCCTGATGTCGTCCGCGGTGCTACTGGAACGAGCCCTCGGCCAATCCAGGCTGCGAGATCGGCTCCAAGCCTCGCTCTGTTCGTCATCTTAATGCTGCGACCTGGTATTGGTATCGCAGTGAGACATGTTCAGCCATCCAAAAGGCCCTTCTGCTCTACTCACTTTTCCCAAATCCGGATCCATAACGCCCGTCATATCTCGTGATCATAAGACCTTATCTAGCGCTTGACAATGGTGACTGGTCCATATGTGAGCTCATGCTATCCATTCAGGATGGTGATACTAGGATACGTACCAATATCTTCGTCGGCAAGCTCGTGAGACAGTCCCACACGTTGGGGTTGATGCTTGCATGACTTTCCGTAAACAATAGCGTGCTTAAAGTTGTCCACAATCGTCTTGTGGATGGAATTACACTGCCAATTTGTTAGCGTGGGACTATTAAAATGAGGGGGAGAGACATACGAAGTCTTCAATGGTACAGGCTGTTGATCGCAATACGACTGGGGCAGAGTAATCTGGCATCTTGCCCTTGGGCTTGGTATAGACACGGACGAGATTCAACTTTTCCCACATCTGCTCCAGGAGCTCATCGATGTTCCAGCCGTGTTCGGAACTAATGGGACAAGCATTGGGGATCCGGTAGAGCAGGTCAAGCTCCTCGATACTGATGGCATCAATCTTGTTCAATGCATAGATGACGGGGATGTAGCTTCGTCCTTTTGCCTCAATAACATCGATTAGATCGTCGACTGTTGCGTCGCATCGAATAGCGACATCCGCGTTTGCCATACGGTACTCGTTCAACACAGCCTTGATTTCGCCGTGGTCGATGTGCGTCAGCGGAACTGTCGCTGTGATGTTGATGCCACCCTTGTCCTTCTTCTTGAGCACAATGTTTGGTGGACTCTTGTTGATTCGAATACCGAAGCCCTCCAATTCGTTCTCAATGACGCGCTTGTCGGTAAGAGGCTTGTTGACGTCCAGAACAATAAAGATGAGATGGCATGTCTTTGCGACTGCGATAACCTGTCGACCACGACCTTTGCCATCCTTCGCACCTTGAATGATACCGGGAAGATCGAGAATCTGGATCTTCGCTCCGTTGTACATGACTTGACCGGGTACGGTAGTAAGCTGCAAACTGTCAGCGCTCATCGTTGCGACGAACACGGTCAACCCACTGTTGTGAACTCATACGCAGCAGCTTCAGAGTGCTGGCCGGTCAATCTGCTCATGAGCGTACTCTTTCCGACCGATGGAAATCCGATGAAACCAACACTGGCAACACCAGTCCTAGCAACATCGAATCCCACACCACCGCCACCGCCGCCACCAGAAGGCTCGAGTAGCTCCCTCTTGAGCTTAGCGAGCTTTGCCTTCAGTTGCCCTGTTCATGTATAAGCATGTCAACATGCATGTTCGGTTCCGAAGCCGTACCAAGATGAAAGGATGTTGCCTTGTTCTTCTGAGTCTTGGCCATCTACGTTTCGTGTAAGTTATCGTGGTATGATCGCGTATTGTGGGGAGTGTCTTACTTCGGCCTCGATGTCTTTGATCTGCCCATGATGTCAGCATGCGGTTCGATGACACATGCCAAAGATATATACTCGCCTTATCCACTGTAGTCGCCATTTTGAGTTATCGTGTATGTTGACTTGATCTGGCTAGGTGTAGAGGCGATGATGTTGTTCACAATTTTGATGCAAAGCACGGCGCCAATGACGAAGCGGGGCACGGATTCTGGCAGAAAATTCCACCGCCACTCGATATGGTTAGCGTCATATGCAGCACCCTTCCATTGTGGCTTCCATGCATGCTTCCCTCACCGGCCTTCACAAAGCTGAGATGCCCGATAGAAGCCGCTTTCGGGCTCTTCGTATCGGGGACTACATTCAACACTCTGAATGCAGCATATGAGGTGCATCACATGTCGCCGAACTCTGCTGACCGACTCGGATCCACATATCACAAGCTTAGAACGCGCAGATTGTTACATAATGAAGCAAGCCTTTCCGGCACAAGCAGTCTTGAAGGGCTGCAACCACGACCTGTTGTCCCTTCCGTCCTTTCTATACAAAGGCTCTCTATCTTATCTCTACGCTCTGACCTCTCTTGATCGGCGTCTTCAAATAGCATCGGGAAACCAATAACTATTGACAACACACTCGCCGCAGACAGTCATCAGCTACCGCTATCGCCATAATGATCAATCGCAACACTGAGCTTGATGGTTTCCACTCACTCGTCCAAGCGATCAACGACGTGCTCGGTTCCAGCAACGGCATCGACTCTGAAGATGTAGATGAGAATGAACTTCAAGAACTGATGAAGGCCTACGTATCAGAAGAGTCAGAGTGGAAGAAGTACTTCTTCCCGTCAGAGCACCTCCCATATACACGGAACGTTGTTGACAAGGGCAACGGAAAGAGCAACCTGGTACAGTCCCCCCCCCCCCTAGGTCGATTAGAGAGGATAACTAAGCGAACAGCTCATTCTGGTATGGGGTCCTGGCAAGAAAAGCCCGATTCATGAGTAAGTTATTACATCTTTGCGATTAAGTGACTCTAGTGTCCGATATCACAACATCTCCGGCTTCGATCAATACTCAAAGGCTTCAGTCTCCTGCACGATGAAGCGACTCCGTTCGCCGATCTACAATTGATCGATGTGTCAGCAGGAGACACGCCGGTAAGACGACATTTCAATAATACATCAACTCCTGACATCCGACGTCGATGTTCTGCTTATTCCAACATATGCGCCTCTGCACTGTGATCTCGCGAAGTAGAAGCTAACAATCGGGCAGCCATGCAAAAGCGCACTGCATCATGAAGGTCCTCAAGGGAAGCCTCACTGAGACCCGATTCGCCACTCCCACCGATGAAGACGTCGAGAACCAACGCCCAATGACGAAGATCCACGAGATTACCTATAAAGAGAATGAGGTCACGTATATGGCGGACACCCTTGGCGTGCATTGCATCTCGAACCCACACCCTACAGAGTACGCGGTATCAGTACATTGTATGCACCTTCTCTCATGCTTATACAGCTGTCCTTCGCTAACCACAGGTAGTGTATACTCCGCCCAACGCGGAGACATACGGATGCAATGTCTTCGTAGAAGACACTTCTAGTTTTGTATTCAATTCGCAATGCAAGTTCTATTCCGAGTATGGCGTCAAGGTGAACAAAAGAGAGCATTAAGCGGTATCGTGCATGCGTGCGAAGATAATTGACAGAACACGATGGGTAATTTTTCATGGAATCAAAGGCGTTGTCGGATAGAAGAGTAGTTGACTCAAGGAGGGTCAGGTTTTCATTTAGCAACGCTGTCACTTCTTTCCATTTACACGAATTCAACATCGCCTCCAACATGCACGCCTCACAAACAACGAGGCAAACCAAAGCTACTCACTGATGGTATACTACACCTCTCGCCTATCAGGCGCACACACCAATCTTCGCATACATGATCATCAGCAAGTGCAGAAAGAAGAAACCTCGCCTTTTGTACAACCATCTATCTACAAGCAGAAGCACCACAGCCATATATGCCATCCTTTTCTACTTCCTCTTACTTGACTACGGCCCCGAGAACCCAATTTCCTCCCTCCTATCATCCACTACCCGCCCATACTCTAACAACAATCTGAAAAACCAGACCTCAAAGTCTACATTTCTCAACACTCTGTCATGCCACTCCGAACTCCTTTTCGCAATAACCCTCGCTTTCCTCTCCCCCTCACTATCGCCATTGCCGCCCTTCTTCCCTCCATCAGCATCACTTCTCTCCGCCTTCCCATCCCTATCGTCATCAAACACTTTCGCTCCCGAAAACCATCTCACAAGATCGAGATGTTCGTCGCCGCGCAGAGATAGAGGGATGTAATGAACCCAAGGCCGTAGCCACTCTGCATGCCATTCACGGAACAACGCCATTTTGTAGGTTAAAGACCGGCTTTTAAGAAAGCTGTAGAACCGACCCGAAAAGGCATTACCGTCCATGTCGAGGAGGTGCTTATAGTACCATGCATCCTGTCCGTCGACGCGCTCAGTCACGTCGAAGAATTCTTGTTGTGCATCGCAGTCGCCTGGGTCGCATTGGCCAATGTGGGAGAAGTGGACGTCGATAAGGTTCTTGAGGGCGCGGCGGTCGATTTCCGTCACTGCGTAGGGGGTGGAGGGGCTGTCCGCGGCGGATGACGTGGAGACGGGTTCGAGAATTTTGGCGGTGTCTGGAGCGTTGAGGCGTTGGACTACGTGTTGGCGATGTTGACGTCGCCAGCCGCCGTTGCGGCTGAAGCCTCCTGTTGTAGAGCCGCGCCAGTAAAGACGGTTTGTCTTGTTCTCCCATGTTGTGTCGTGGGTCTCATCGTAGCCTACTTTGCCTATCCAGTACCAAGGACTTGGATACAGGATATCTTGGAAGCTGGAGATCTTCGATTGCGAGAAAATGGGTGTGAGTTCGTGGATGATGCTGAAGGCATTGGGTCGTTCGAAGAATCCGTAGGTTGAGGAGAATGAAGGGGAATTACAGATATCAGAAAAGGCAGTCGCGTTGTAGATAAAGCCAAGGTCGCTGGTAGCATACGCCGTGAGATTGTCGGCGGCGTAGTCTTCGAAAGTCTGGGCCTGACTTCCAGGAGAACATGATAACCGCGAATGGGTCCATGTCTGCTGATGCGCAAAGCGATTGAACTTGGTCGTACTAACTTCGGCAAATCGTGTGCCGTCACTGAGGTCTTCGGGACGAGTTGAAAAGGCATTGCGTGGGGTAGTGTTCTTCGCAGTGCGAGGTAGGATCTCGTCTCTCACCTTTGCCACCATCGATGACATGAGATTGTTGGGTACGATAACTCGCGGTTCGTCATGCAAGTTGAATCCTAGATCCATATCAGGCAGATATTGCACAAATTGTTTCATCATGCCAATCGTAGCTTGTTGTTGCCATTCGTCGCCACCTTGAAAGTTCTCTATAGCCCCATGGCGTACCGCAATCGCAAGCAGTGAGCTATCCTCGTGGCCTAATGCATTCGCGATGCGCGAGCGGATGGTGGATGGCTTGAGTGCCCAGAACGGTAGCAGCATCTCATTGATGGTGTCGTACTCATCTATCATGACAACTCCGTTCCGTGTCGCGAATTCGTACCACTTATCAAAGTGAGGAGGAGGCGGTATTCCATTTCTGCGGCGGTATTCGCGAATTGCATCGGTAAGGGACTTTGATTGCCGATTGAGGGTGCTTTGGAAATCTGCCTCTGCAGCGTCGATCAATTGCGCAGCCGGATGACCTTTACTTGTATCGATCGGCATTGGACCAAGTGGTTTCTCAGGTGGGTAAAACGGTATGTTAGTGACTACACCATCAGCGACAGGTCGATAAGTTTGTGGTCCATTCAGACGTCCAAGAAGTAAAGATCCAACTGCAAGCGCCAGGACTACGAAGACGAAGCGTCGTAATCGCATAGAGCGCCGCGTATCCATCATCAAGGGGGAATCAGGCGACTCGAAGAAGTATACCAGTGCTGCCACACCGTAGATGAACGTAAACAAAATGGTGGAAAAGGTCGGTGCAAAGTGTAGTTTCGCAGCAAGATGTGAATACACGGCCAACAGAGATGTATGTACAGCGCCGTATTGGGAGATCTACTGCCGAGTTAGTTTAATTCATTAGCAACGCGCTGAGAATAAAAGCTACATCTTTGGCTCTAGAACTTGAAAGCAGAGGCTAGGTGAAAATCGGAGAGAAGTGCAAGAGCAGGTATAGTAGGCCAAGCTCATGTTCAGTAATAGCAGAGAGGTACGAAAAGATGTCAACAGCTGATAAGAAGCTCATACGTACCAGAACAAAGACAAGAACATTTACAATGGATTGAACGGGCAACATCCAGAGGAATCGCATGAGGATGCGGAGATTATGCACATCCCTCCATTCTCGGTCATACTCTCTGTATACAGGCTCCCAAGAGATTGTACTTGCGGTCAACGAAGATTCGGTAAGGATAGATGCGATGCCGCACACGACAGCAATGGCCACGGCGACGTCTCTAAGCGCAGCGAGTCGCTGCGCCCTCAAACTGCCGCTTATTGAGGCGCGCCTCGGGATGTTTCCATTCGCAGACATAGGCCCGCGCCTGCTACCATCGCTCTCCTCTGTGGCGGCTCTTATTGTGGACTCGAACAAGACGAGGCCTGTGGCAGCAAAGATGGCACTGCTGAGACCGAGCGCGACAGTCGTTGGAACCGTATAAACGCCAAGAACAACGCTCGCAGATAGCGTCAGAACTGCCAGTATTCCATGTGATTCGTTATAAAGCTGTCGGTCCGGAGAGGTCTTGGTGTCGGCTGCAGGGCCATCGAGGATGGTGAATGTGGGTAGGACGAGATGCTTTGCGAGCAGCTCATTTTCGGAAAAGAGGACGGTGAAGAGAGGTACAAGGGCCTACGGGTACAGTTAGACGGGTGTGATGATGCTACTACTCGTTGAAAGTACCTTTGTCGCCCAAATGCCCTGCTTGTCGCATGCCGCGCGGTCGCATATTGCAGACAGGCCTAGCAGAGCGCCAGCAAGCCAGCTCGTCTTCCGCTTGGCTCGATCGCTGTTTGAATATATCCCCACCCAGAATACCGTCGGTACCCATACTATGAGCCATGAAATCGTCGTTATGAGAAGCGAATGCTGGACCGGCGTGTGGACGTTTGCGACGGCCGCGAGGACGTTGTAGAGCAGTGGGGCAAGAAGGTGGTGGTATTTGACGACATTATCGGCAAGTATGGAGACGGCCGGGTGCATTGGAGCAGAAGGTGGGTCAGCGCTCGTCGGAGGGCATCGAGTTGTCTGGCATGTGTTGAATCGCAATGTTCTAAGGGCCGATGAAGCCGCACCGTGCGGATCTGCAGGGTCGTGAGTGACGCCATGCCCTTCAAGCCACGTATATTCCCACCCCCACAACATCTCAACACCACCATGATTGCGCGATATCTTTTACCCAGTCTGCACACTATCCGATGCCATGACAGTAAACCGCGTGATTCATGCACAAAATGGATCAAGACGCGTCTACCAGATCCGTGACACCCTCGGATGGACCTCTTTTGCACAATCCTGCATATGCTTCCTGCACCCTGCACGTTGCACGTTGCACTGCGGCACGCAGCAGAAAGTAAACCCGGAAATGTTTGAATGCTACAATGGACTCGAGACCAGACCTTCAGCTGCCTCGGGTAGTTTCGTAGGATTATTGGTCTCTAAACATATCACAGTAGGTAAAGCCTCGACCTTTTAGTCAAGCGCTACCTGGCTCTTTGTACTGTCTGCTGCGTTCGACTGTTGTTTGATCTCGGTCTCGCATACTATTGTGTAGGCTGCCACTTTGTTTCAATCTTGAAGGCACGATGCTGAGTGACACGTACGATCAGAAAGGACTACAAGTTGCCAATTCTTTAACACGCAATCAATCGATAACAGCCAACTTCAAGACTTGCATCACCATAAGGTGGACACCATAGATTACCTAGAAGTCTACCTCAACAGGTCATCTCTCACCTTCACTTCACCTCCTGCGCCACTTCCCTTTCTACAACGAGCTCGGGCAAAACTTTCAGACAGTGGTTGCACATGGAGGAAGGAACGGAGACATGCGTCATCTCGTGACTTCGTGTTCACGGAAGGCACCATGGCCGCTCTCGTACAAATACCATCTCTCACCCTCTTCGAGTTCTCTTAATCATAACCACCACAGCTGAAGCCTCGACACGCGAAATCCACTAGAGCGATAATGGAGCCTTCGCCAGACGGCACACACTGTCACATACTGCGCTTGCCGTACGAAATGCTCAAGCATATTTTGGCTGAAGTAAGTGTCTCTGGCTCATTTGCCCTTCTATGCTGATGCGTCAATTGCAGTCAGTCCAGCGCGATCAGCTCAGCATAGCGAAGACGTGCATACACCTCTTGGAAATTGCATACCCGGTGGCTTATCATCGCATCTTTATCAAAACCGATCCGGTCACGGCAATGACCACCTGGAAAAACCTTGCTTCTGGCAACGGTCTACGACACGTTCGGCATCTCCAAGTTCATGATTCAGGACAGTCAACTGCAAATGCTAGGAAGCGGCATCATGTCGGAGACGTGGTCACTGGTATTCTTCTTGCAGCTATGCGCCGGCATCAGTTGCTGTCCTTTAGGTACAACTTAGCACCGCACTATAGATGCTGCTAACGTTCCCATAGTCTAACACACCCTATTGTTGTCCCATCCATGGTGTCTACAAGAAACTCGATCATACTGATGGAAACTCAGCAACACCTTGCACAAGTAAGCTTGCCAAGTTTCATGAGATCCAACAATATCAGCATTGCCGATTATCTTCCGGTGACTTTACAATTTCGCAGCCTTCGCCACATTACGTTAGAGCTGCCTATCAGTAGTAGCGTCGATTACATGAGTAGTGTTATTGGTAAGAAATCACCCAGCCTGAAGAGTATTCATCTTTGGTTCTCAGCCCAGGGTAATGAGCTTTCGCCCCATGTATTTACAGCACCTAGGGGCGAGCCATCTTCTCGGAGTATCTTATTCTCCATGGCTACCAGGCTTACTATTCTTGGCTACGATTTCAAATATCTCCCCACGCGGGTGGGTCTGCCCTCATTTCCTGCGCTCCACGCTCTTGCAATGATCGACTGCAAGAACGACGTTCATTTCCACGTTCGCATCAAACCAGAATGTCTCCCAAAGCTACGAGCGTTACTGATTACAAGTGCCAATTACATACGCGGAGATGACATTATTCGCCTAATCGGAGGAACGAGCTGCTTGCGAGAACTCATTGTGTACGGACCAAACTTGTACTTCATGAATTACTCAAGTCTCCGCTCACACGCGCAGAGTCTCGAACTCCTCTTCTTCGGTATACGGGGCACCTCGATTTCCAGTCTGAGCGCACTAACAGCTCTGCGTCACTTGGGTGTCTCCATGGATGACCTCTATTGTTTGAAGTCAAACGGGTTTTGTATCGAGAGCAAGAAAAGGCTCACTAAAGTCTTTGTGTGTTCACTCCCACCGATCTCAGTCATTGTCCTGACTGATTCAAGGAACTAGGCAGACTTTGCGAGTCACAAGAAGCTACTGTCACTGACTTTGTAATGTACTATCGATTTCCTTGACGAAGACGAGATAGGCCTATCGCTAGGTATTGGGCATTTCGAGGCGTTGATAAGAGACACACTTCTTTCGTACATCACGGAAATGGGCTCAATGATCGACGATAGCATCCTTGAGTATCTAGGTGTCGTCGTCAAAGGCACCGCCTATCCTCCTGGTCTACCTGTCAAGGCTACCGAGGGCCCCAATCAAACCCTAGAGCACCTGAAAAAGTGCTATGTCTCCAACCAAAACAGGTGCTTCGATCAGCAGACTTGGCCAAGGAGGAGATGATGGCACGGTATACCAAGTATGATTACTACTTTCTTGAGGCCTACATCGACACTATGACAAAAGCAAGTCGCGTTGGGATCTCTAGTGGCTCAAAAGTTGTTGCCTGTCATTAACTATGGTTTAACGCCCTATCTATCATCTCCCGTGGGGCGTTCGGAAGTTGTTGCCTATGTATGACGAGATGATACTATATCGAGGCAAGGCGGGATAAGACGAAGAAGGCTCTGCTTCTGGGAAGTATCCAGAGTACATGCACAGATCATGGCGAACTATGGATTGTTCCCTGAACAAAGCTCCTCAATCGCTTTACGATGCCCCTTCCATCGTCAGTCTCACGAAACCGCAGATCATCTGTCGTCATACCTTCCCAAACCAACCTGGCACCTCCCACCCCAAACATCACGATCTAAACCCGCCCACACCAACACCAAACCAACCCACAACGATCCACGCGTCCTCGCATCCTCACTTATCACGATACCCCACTTCCAACCTCTTCATACCCCACCTGCCCAGCCAACAGAGTCCTCACGCGCCCATCAGCCATCCGGATCGAAGATCCTCATCTCCACATGTATACAACTGAAACGCGCTCACGTTACCCATACAGGAAGCCGGCGATGCTGTAGACCCGCCTTGCTTAGCATTCACGACTTTGTGAGGCTCGCTTACACAGTAGGATTTGTGATCGTCAAGAGATCTACCCGATTTAACGCGCCGTTGGTGGAGGAACCGGGACGGAAGGACAGATGAGATGTTGGGTGGTACGTCAGCTGCTTGTATCCTGATTGTACATATAAAGTAGGTCAACGAAGTCCGGGTGGCGGAAATCCAGATTGTTACGCTCGCTGTACTTTGCTCCTAACAAAATGTCACGATGGTTTGTTATTGTAGTCCGGATAGTATAGGACAGCGGGGTAACGTACCCGACGGCCACCCCTACCTACCCTGACATGATGTCGAACCTATGTAACATGTTCTCTTCCTCACAAACCTCTAAGGCCTCCTACATTGCACATGCTCAGAGTAGAGAAAGCCAAACCACACCAACCCATTTGGACCAGCCAACCAAAACATCGCGTATAGCGAAGCTAGTCGTTGAACTAACAACAAACCCGGCGCCCCGGATCTTGGATTCCAAGCTAGCCATGAGCTGAGGAAGGTAAAGCACGTTTTGTTTTGGACCGTGTTCATCAGCCCACCCGGCTCAGCTCTCAGCTCAATCTCGGCGAGATGTTTAAGGCCTTCCAGCGGTACGCGATACTCAACAAGATGCTAAAAGGACCGTTTTCCCCTCTCCCCTTCCCCCCGCTTTCCTCTTATCTTTCAATCTATCAAGGTTTGGTATATATATTGGAATCTCTCGTCAGCATTGGATTTCGGGCGTTCACGATACCGGTCCGCAATAAGAAGCACATCGATTCCTCACTCAAGGCAGAGCCAATGTTAGCCTTGCTTCCTTCGACTGAAATGTTTGTTTGGCATTCAATCTTGATTCCTCCTCTCTCAAGTTATTTCAAAAGTTTCTCCACAGCCGAATATACAAGAGATGGCTGAACCATACACATGGAAGTTCTCTCCCCTCCCCCATCCATCCAGGCCACGCTGTCCAGCGCAACCACGTTGTTTACGAGACACCCTGGTCGTCGTCGAGAGAGTTGTTGGCAAAGTTATATGAGTTTCTGTTAAAATAGGCTGAAGGTTGTTTGAAGAGATAAAAGAAAACGCAAGAGACGATAAATCGAAAAGAGAAACTCCGGGATATTTGTTGCATGTGCTAGGCTCTCGACGCGAAGCGAAAAGACGTCCAGTTTCGGATATGATGACCTGAACTTCAACCTCAAGGGCGTCGTCGACTTTGGGTGTTGAGATGGTCGACGGCCCTCTCCTCGGTGTCCAGGCTGGGTCTTCCTTCCATCGCGGAGATAGATTGCTAATAGCTGGTATATTTGGTTTGTGGTACAGAGCCGGATTGAACGGTGGAAAGATAAGAAGATGATGGAAAAAATGGCAAGAGAGAGGTCGGGACGTCGTGAAGGAGGCATGAAGGGCGAGCGCAGACGGCTTCTATTCCTCCATCCTTCCGAAAATCTCGTCGTCGTCCTCATCGATGCGGCCACGGCTGCGCGAGTTGGAGTAGCGGTAGTCCTCCTCATCGGCGAAGTGGTCGTCGTCCATGTCGACGTCCTTGCTCTCGCTGTTGTGGCGGTAGCTGTTGCGTATGCTCGACTGCTGCGCTTGGACGGTGGTGTTACCGGACAAGGTACGGGCGTTCAAGTCAAAATACTTTGCTGGTAGAGGTGGCACGGGGGGCACGTCCGGCGGGAGCGCAGTTGGTCCCGTCTTGGGAGTGCCGTAGGAGCAGCTCAACAAACCAACTGCGGCAGCAAGGTCGGCATGGTCATTGCCATCATCGTGATATGAGCCGGCAACCGAGGTACCTGACGTGGTGGGGCGGTCAGACACGTTGCTCCACTGGCGGAAGTGGCCGTTCCCGTTGTCAGAAAAGACGGTCGACTGGTAGGATTGGCTGTAGGCAGAGCTGTTGGCGGAGTAACGCTTGATGGAGCGGGTGCCAAAGTGCGAGTGAGGGTAAGAGCCTACGGCATGGTCGTCGAGTTGTGGGGGCGGG
This sequence comes from Alternaria burnsii, assembly GCF_013036055.1. Lineage (NCBI taxonomy): Eukaryota > Fungi > Ascomycota > Dothideomycetes > Pleosporales > Pleosporaceae > Alternaria > Alternaria burnsii. The sequence goes on along the minus strand of NW_024066110.1, from coordinate 1,764,976 downwards.
GTAGTTTCAGTGGAGCTCAACTCCTCACGCAGGTCGGACGAGCCCGAGGCCGGAGGAGACGAGCGGTCGCTGTTTTCGCCGTCGCTCTCCTTGTTCATGGCGACGAGGACAGAGGCAGCTTCGAGGAGCTGCACCTGCTGGTGCTTGGAGATGAGCAGCTTAGATGTGTATTGCCATTCAGGCGTGTGCTCCCAACTAGAAGAAAAGTCAACGCGGAACTATCATGAAGCATTGCAGTCTAAGTGTGCGTGCGAGTGAGGACAGGGCATTCGTCATGAGGCATGAAAGTATGTGGGAGGGCCATCTACGGCTTAGGGTTACTAACAGGTGCTTGGTCAGACAGCTGCTGTGCTTGTAGCCTTTCCCACATTTTTCACATCTCAGATCGCTACCACTTCGCTTGCCGTCGCCCTTGGACAGACGAGAGCCCTCGCTCGCGCGACGGTTCCGCGACTTGGAGTTGGCCTTGTCCTGCTCCAGCATCGTTGCGAGTGTCGGGCCGTCGGTCAGAGCCTCGCTCTTGGCTGCCGCCGCGCCATAACTGCTAGGACCGAAGTGCGAGCCATTGCCAGGCATACTCGATGCCATTGTTGAGTTGAGTGCCATGTTGGGTCCCCTGAACTGCGATGTCGGCTTGGATGGGCGGCGCGATCCGTTACTACTACTATCCAGGGGCGCCCCCGACATGCCCTTGGCTGCAGCCGCAATGGCCGCAACATTGGTGACGGGTGTCTGGCTCATGCTCTTCCTACGTGTTACGCGATGCGCTGGGTTCAGGTTGCCGGCGGATATCGAGTGCGAGTGTGGGCGGTTCTTGGGGAGCGAGCCGGCCATGGTGCTAGACGAGTGTCGTTGTTGGCTGGCTGGTCGGACGTTGATGGGTTCCTGGCAGGCGGCACGGTCAGCGCAACTCGGGGGGCATGCAGTTGCCGGGAAGCAGTATAGGTACCTTGAGGACAGTCATGATTGCTACAAAATAAAAAAGTCGCCGGCCTCGGTGTTTGCTTTGTCTTCCAGCTTCGTCAGCAAGGCAGCGGGAATTGTTGCACAGCCTCCGAGGTGTCGGAGGTTATAGAGCGAGATGCGGCTGAGAGACGATGCAGGGCAGCGCAGGGGCGGGCGTGTAGAAATAATAATCCAAAATGTGTGCGAGAGGCGTCTGCTAGCTGAAGAGGCGCTCGATTCAAAAATAAAGCGTGTGGACAGGTCCCGGAATGCTATTCGACAAGTGGGGTGATGCCCGAGCTCCTGATATTGAGTTACTGTGTCCAACAGAGAGTCTCGATTGCGCAGCCTCAGAAAAGCGGCCAAATATCCCAGTTTCAGACCCGATAGCGGCAGCAACTAAGGTTGGGAAGAAGGAGTGAGAGTGAGATTATTGTTGCAGCAATTGCAGACGCCAGGAACTTTTTATTATTTGGTCGCAAACATGGCACGCGGCATCTGGGGTCAGCCGGACGCTCACAGCCCACGCCCGACCAACGTGACTGATAAGTAAACCCTGGCCGCCTCTCCCCCTCAAGGTACGCGGCAATGCCGTGGCTGAAGCGACAAATGAGGCCTCCCATGCTGCCACTTTCTATAAAGGCCGCACTGGTCCGTGGAGGGACATGGGACGCAGCATCTCCCTCGCGCTCTGATTGCATGTTTCAGCGATTGCACCTCTGACTCTGGCTGCTTCTCCTGCCTCTTGTGCGCGTCGCCGTGCAGAAATCCAGGAACCCTTTGTGCGTGTTCCTGGCGCAACGCAGGTTATCGAGGGAACATTCTTAGTGCGCCATCCAGAGTGCCTCCCCGCTTCTGTGATTCGAGCATGAATTGATGTCAAGACACTTGTTCCCGCAATAGGGAACGCCGATCCCCAATACTTTGCCATGGCCGCTTGGGCCAGTCCGGTTCGGGCGGATCAAGGACACGGGGAACCGAGCGCTTGTCTGGAGAGCTGTGGCTAAGTCGAGCCGATCGATGCTGCGTCGAGCAGAGCGCGCTACACAAGAGATCATCGCCTGCCAACATGTGTTTGCGCCATCCACACTCTCTCGTAACATCTGCATAGCGTTGAGCAGTTCTGCCATGCTACGGCAAAAATATTGTCAGACTCCACTCGAGCCCTCCTCATCGCCCTCGGATAACGAGACGTGCGCTTGGCGTCATCGCGATCGGTCGCACACACGGCGTCTGTGCTGCACATTATCGCGCAAGCCACCACCCTGTCGTCTTGTTCGCTGCTGTGGGGTCGCTACATGTTGAGTGGTGCGGCACCTGCACCACACAGTGAAAGACACATGACAAGCTGCCAGCCGTACAAAAAAAAACCGCGTGCTCCTGCAGAGCATGGCTGGACCATCCTGTCGTCCAACAAGTGCTGGGATCGGCCAAGATCAACAGGCCGAGATCGTGGCCTGTCGCAGGGATGGATAGAGTGCCATGATGACGGATAGCCGCTTGTAATGGCATTGTTGGTTGTCTTCGGAGTCCGGGCAGCAGAATGCCATACACGTGTGTTATCCACTTGTCGGTGTAGCCTACCAGCACCAATAACAACCTACGGCAGACCAGCCGTTTGGCAGAACGCTATCGAGTCTGCGTCTTTGGAATTGTGTAAGTTGAGCTTGTGTAAGACGTTCCGGTGGTTTGTTTATGCCTATGCAGGTGCTTGAGGGGTCAATTCGCGCCTGCCGATTCGGGAGTCCCGTAGCCTTGGAATAGCTTCATTGGCAGATTGCGCGCCTTAGCTGAGGGGTCCACGACGCCACCATCTGCATTCCCTCAGATTACCGTGTCCATAATTGCGACATAGAAAATTCCATCTTACACGTTGATCTTAACTGCAACTTTTCGACCTGCCGAGTAACAGTTTCCGGTGTCTGTATGTAAAGTTATCTCTCAGTGAGGAGAATGGTCCACATCGGCATAAACCTCCGCATCAACCAGGATTGAGCTTGTCTATTTCACGTGTCAAGACTTAGCCTCACCATTCCTTGGAACAGATCCGCACAGCCCACTCTCACCGTCGTGGGCGAGTTCCGTCGAAAACCAAGTAGGTTTCAAATCGGTAGTATGACGTCAGGCATTACTTGATCACAAAAAAAAAAGTTAAGTTGCTGCGTCGTAGGATGAGGCCTTGCAGATGCCTGCGGAGATACCTCTATAGCCGTATACCGGATGACAACGGCTGTCGTGATTTCTCGCACGAGATACGTAACAGGGCTGGTGGGTATGCTTGCGTATTTTTTGTCTTTTGCATAGCTGTGCATCGATAAGAAGGACAGGCGGTCAGGGTGTTAGTTGCTGCGAGTACAAGCAGTTGCACCCAAAAGCTATGCACGTTCCACACCACATAATTGCTCACTGTACAGCAATCTGAACAGTTTTCGTTCACCACCTTGCAGAGTTGACATTGTTGAGCGCGAGTGCACTCAAAGTCATAATGCATCTCGCATAGCAATGGATGTTATGCGAACCCTCCACGAGCAAGATATCGCCGAGACGTAAAAGCAACTGTTTTCCTTTTGATGCCTTGGGAACGAGTGCTGGTGGAAGCACAATGTCGGTATGTAAGACAACAGAGGTAGGATGTATCGGAATGCTTTTGGATGCCAAAGGCGTTCCGATCTTAGTAATCTGGTCACGTGCACGTGTTCGTCACTGCTCTCAGCCATGTACAAACCATCTGCCTGCAGCATCGCAACCGCACCATCACATCGTAAACAAAAGTCGCGCGTTACTTTGTACATCTGAGGAACCTCATCTGCCACCACATACCCTGCAAAACCCGAATCACATCCCTCGCACGACTTCGCCATGGCGGACGCTTCCGCGCAACCCAAGCCCAGCAGCAGCGTCAAGCTCGTGCTGCTAGGAGAAGCAGCTGTCGGAAAGGTATGGAGAATTGGAAGATAGTTGCGACTACCAGCTAACCATCTTCTAGTCTTCTCTCGTTATGCGCTTCGTCAACAACGACTTCCAAGAGAACAAGGAGCCTACTATCGGAGGTACGTACACAGCCACGCCAGACGATATCAATCCAGCAACCACCCACTTAATATCTCGCCAAGTTAATACTAACAAGCCGCTCAATAGCCGCATTCCTGACGCAGAAATGCAACCTACCAACCCGAACCATCAAGTTTGAGATCTGGGATACCGCAGGCCAAGAACGCTTCGCCTCGCTCGCGCCCATGTACTACCGCAACGCCCAAGCCGCCCTCGTCGTCTACGACATCACAAAGCCCTCTTCTCTCACAAAAGCCCAGCATTGGGTCGCCGAACTGCACCGTCAAGCCTCCCCAGGCATCGTTATCGCACTCGTAGGAAACAAGTTCGATTTGGCCACCGCCGCCGAAGAAGAGAACGCCGAAGACGCAGATGCTACCCCCGCAGCTGAGGGCGAAGAGGAGCCAACAGAAGACGGAGTCAGCTCGAGGAGAGTACCAAGTAAGACTGCAAAGGCATACGCAGATGAGGAGAGCTTGTTGTTCTTCGAGACTAGTGCGAAGACAGGGCATAACGTTGCCGAGGTATTTACTGCTATCGCAAATGCCATTCCGGAGACGAGCTTGAAGGGCCCTCGTGGTGTTGGGGGACAAACAAACTTGAACAGGCAGGAGGAGGCGCGTGTAAATCTAGGCAGTGCGCGGACGGAGGGTCCCAAAGAGGGTTGCGCATGCTGATGAGTTGCATACAGGGTACGTCGTGGTGTATGTATGTGGCCATACTCTATGCGATGCAGGAGCTCGATAGCTACGACGGTATGCAGCCCCTACTGATGAGTTCAACTCAGGGTTATCAATATTAGGCGTTGGATGGAACGATGAAGTTGTACATTGTCGTCAATACCATTGCTTCTACACTACGTGAGTCATTTGTTATGCTACAAGAAGCGTACCGGACAGTTTCCTATACGAGGTCAGTCGTACTCTCTTCTTGTCGGCCTCAACCTAGAGCAAGAAGCAGTCGTCAAGCAAACAGTCTACCATATAGTCTCTCACCCATGCTGCAAATACCGAGTCTGAATATAAGACTCGCTTGGTTCAACTACGATAGGATAAATCTCTCTGTCCAGGACGTCCATTTCGGGTTGGCCTACCTTGAACGATTACCCAAGAGCCTGCAAAAGGTCACTTTCCATGTCGATGAACAAGTTTTCTGCCGCTTTTACAGACGTAAAACTAGCATTCTACAGACAGAGCAATTTGTCAAAGGCGAACTGAGGCGTATCGGAATGACTTTTGTGAGCGATCCTGGAGCGTTATCTATGGAGTCGATGTTATGTAGTGCTCATGGACTGGAAGCAGAGCCATGCTCAATTACCTCCGATCACCAGTTCATGTGAATCCTCACGGTGACCGCTGCTGCTTACGGACGGGCGAATAACTTTGAAATCCAGTAAGGATTATACGGCAAGATATGCAGTTGGCAGCAGCGTCCTGTCTCTTTCCAAGAGAGGCTTCAAGTATCCTAGCTCAATAGGAATAGGAGACTGATTAGCATGGCCATCGCCTTAGTTTCTCATGGCTTGCCAGATACATGCTTCTTACTGCACGGTGTATTTGTTTAGGGTGTTTTCAAATGCTAGACGTGGTTGAGACTAGGTATTTCCTTCAGTACCAGTAGCACAAATAACCTCGAGCCAATGTGACCGAAGTTGTAGATCATTTACAGTAGATTAATGCCAAGAGACAAGATTGGAGGTAAATGTTGAGCCCATGGTTATCGATTCTGATCGGACGCAGGTGCGTTCATGTTGTTGATGAACTTAGCGCATCCAATCACTGCGGGGTCACCACGCAAAAGTTGGTCCTCGCACTAACGTTCTGCGCCTACTTTACCAATCCATCATCCCCAAGGCTGCCATCTTTGACTCATTGGGCATCACTTCGACTCAGAACTCCACAGATACTCCTCTAAAGCTTTGAAATCCTGTTCAAAGATTTCCTTTCCCAAAAATTTCGCGACTATTCACTAGATCGCTCAAAGATATGGCAAGAGGTGGTCGAGGCGGCGGTAGTCGCAATCCAGCCAACCAACCGAGAGAAGTGCAGGTCTCGAGGAAAGTTAGTTGGTTATTGAGACATGGTGCGGGTCAGGAGGGCTTGAAGTTGGGAAAGGGTGGTTATGTTAATGTCCAGGAAGCGGTAAGTCTGTTCCCAATCAACGCCCGGCGACGTTGGATATATGCTTAACATAAAGACATGACTTATCATATACATCAAGGTTTCGAATGATTTTATGAGTTCATGGCTTAAACCACACGACGAGCTAACGTTTTCAGCTAAACACCAAAACTCTGAAGAGCTTAAAAGTCACATTTCCTGAACTGCGCAACATAGTCGCCAATAACGACAAACAACGCTACTCCATGATTCCAGCATCCTCACTCGACCAAGAGATACGTGGAACCACAGAGCTATCTCAAGAGCAACCAAACTCAGAATCATTGGAAACTGTACCAGAATCAGACGACCCAGCCGACTACCTGATACGCGCGAACCAAGGCCACTCCATCAAAGTCGATTCAGAAGGCCTTCTCGTCCCCATTACCCAAGAAGCAGGCAATGTTCCCGAAACCGTTGTTCACGGCACCGACGAGCGCGCCTGGAATCTCATCCTAAAGAGCGGCGGTCTGCGGCGCATGGGACGGAACCACATTCACTTCGCATCTGGTCTCCCGGCAGGTTTCAAAGCACTTGACTCTTCCACTGATCCTACTGCCGAAGAAAAAGAGTCTGCGCCAGTCATCTCAGGTATGCGCAAGAACTCGTCGATTCTGATTTATATCGATATCAACGCTGCTCTTACTGCCGGCATCAAGTTTTTCGTCTCGGACAACGGTGTTATACTCACCGAGGGTAATGAGCAAGGCTTCCTTTCGTATGAATTCTTCAAGCGCGTCGAAAGTAGGAAGAAGGATGGTGGTGTACTGATGAGTGATGGGAAGTTACCTGAAGGCGTGATTGTGGATATTGAAGAGTGGGAGAAAGAGGTTGGTGATGTGCAGAAGGGGAAGCGGGGTGGCAGGGGTAATAGAGGTGGTAGAGGTAGAGGACGGGGCGGAGGCGCAAGTGGCCAAAAGAGTGGGATGAATGACGCAGGAATTGCGGCGGCTGATGCTTAAGAAATTATGAGGGTGTTGTAGAAGGTGATATGAGCACCAGTTGTTGCCGCAATCAACAATCAACAACAGAATATGGACTCCTCGCTGGCATGTCGAGTACAAGCCGCCATCCGTGCTGATTTGTGGATCCATAAGTGATTTATGACACAGGGTCCGCTGGATGAGGTCAGTTCCTGTGATAGTAGTTAATACCAGTGGATATCGCTTCTGGAAATCCTTCGCACAGACTTGGAGAGTATTTGAACTTGAATTATGGTTGATTTCTTCGGCCGTTAAAGAGATTATAGTATGCGCGAGAGGTATATAACAGAATGCCGCCCAGTAGACCGAAACTCCAATGTAGACCCAGATAAAAGGAAAAGAAACCTAGAAAACGTTCTTGCGTTGTGACTTTTGACTCCAGCCACTCAAACGGCTGGTTCTCTTGTTCTGCTTCTCCACATCGATGTTCGCATCCTGTGCTACATCAAAGTAATCCTTTGCAGTAATACCCTCATTCTCCAGCAGAGGGCTACTTGGCCTTGTCTGGCTGACATGATGAGTGGGGGCGTGGTGAAGACCAGGAGAGTGGACATCCTCAGGTTCGGTAACGATCGCATAGGAAGCACTTCCAACATCGATGGCATCAGGGGACAAGGGCCTACCCTCGTCACCCTCGTCCATGCTGGCGCGGGACCGTGTGCCAATAGTGCGCACAGTCATTCGTCGACCAAGACCGCACTCCGGGCCAGCCTTCTCTTCCTCAAGGCGAATGACAACCTCGACAGCCTTGTCATCTTCAATGACCTTGGGGTGACGCTTGGCGAAGTATTTGGCGTACTTGTACAGCGACCAGTAGCAGCTTGCGACATTGATAAAGGTCAAGACGATCTTGTACGGTAGGTAGTAGATGTACATGAGCTGCCAGCCAACGCGCTCGTTCTTGCGGCGGAGGTGCACTTCGTTGAAGATGATGACGTTGATGAGGTACATAACGATTGTGGCGGCGAGAAGGTAACCGCAGAACGAGGGGCGGACATAGAACGAGATAGGTAGGATGAAAGGTGTGAGAAGGTAGAGCAGAGTTTCGTAGACCTAGTGTGTTGTTAGTATGTTGGATGAGCGAAATAGACTGCGGATTGCTTACCTCTTGGAAGACGAAGATCTTTGCACCAATTTCCCACCAACCGAGCTTCCAGCTACCAAGAATGTATGCCATGTTGTACCACATGCCGTTGACGAAGAAGAAGTTCCAACGCTTGAAACGTTGCGAGAAAATGGTCATCTCGCCGAAACCACCACGGGAACCACCGCCAGAAATAAAAACAGCGGTAGGTGTTTCGGTTTCAACAAAGACTTGCGAGCACATCTTGATGCGACATCCGAGCTTGCGGGCTACATGACCAAAGAACCAGTCTTCGGACACACTGAAGCCGGGGTGTTCGTGAAAGGTCTTGACAAGTAGCTCACGGTCCCAGAGGGAAATAGCTCCGTGTGGGAAGGTGGCGGAGCCGACCTTACCGGCAAACTCACGCTGAATACCACTGAGCTTGTACTCGAGATCCTGAGCTTGTTGGCAGAGGTTTCCCTTTGTAGAGTTTGGCCCGACGGATTTGATGGTGTAGCCAATGCACATAACCTTGCCATTCAAGCGCTCAGTGACGACAGGGAAGTTGTCAGGCAGCGCACAGTCATCGTCAATGAGCAAAACGTTCTTGAAATTCTTCGCAGCATAACAACCAACAAATTGAGCAACGATCTTCGATCCGATTGGCGACCAGATATGATTCACGCCGTAAGGACGGCAGACCTCTTCCGTATTGTCGAGTGGCGTCGGGCTGTTTCCGTTGGCGATGACGAATATGTTCGATGGAGGGAAGATCTTCAGGGCAGCTTCGAGTGTGTTGGCAATGAGTCCAGCGGACTTGTAGCACGGGATCATGAGGCAGCAATCGTCAACGTTGGAATGGAATTTGGTCTCTGTAGAGAAGTCGGCGGGAGGTGGATCCTTCTCGAAAAGGATGAGTAAAGGAGCGAACGCATAACTAAGGTATGTTAGTCACTGGAAAAATGGCGAGGATGCTCTGGCAAACTTACAATAGTGCGACTCCAAGCACGATACCGAAACCACCAGCGATAACGAACTTGGTGGATACAACCCAGTAAAGCCACCACACAGCACCTTTCCATAGAGGAATTCCGATTAAGACAAAATAGACGAAGAGTATCAGGAAAGCATAGATGGTGTACTCAAAGGTGATTTGCACCCACTTCTTTCGTTGAATCTCTGCTCCCTTCTTCTTCGCCTTCTGGTAGGTGTCAAACATCTCACTCCTTTTGAAGTAGGATGCATTGGTCATGCTCCGCTTGAGAGCGTCGGGTACCATACCATCTACAACAGACTGTAGAGTGTTCTTTCGGGGGCGACCCGCGTGATGTGCGGCTTCAGGCTCCTGAGGCAAGGAATCTGTAGAGTTTCGGACCGAGTTGTTTTCAGTCGCAAAAGGGTTGTCTCTGCTGCTTCTGACTGAGTTGGGTTTCGTCGCGAAGGGGTCGTCATTGGACCATTTTGACTTTGTAGACGCGGTAGGAACTCTATTGAGTGAACTTGGTGATGGTGCACGACTTCCTCGAGGGCTCAGAGCTAGAACATCGGTTGACCCAGGGATGTAGGAAAGGGTCCGGAAGGGTCTTAGGTTCTCCTCAGTTGGTGATGGTAGTGCCCCGCTCTGTTGCGAGTTTCTCTTTGCACCACTGTTGCTGAACCAGGAGAACCGGTTACTCCTCCTTCGTTCGCCATGCGTTTCTGTGCGTTCAAGGTTGGTAGAGCGTTGAGTACCGTTCCGTTGTAGACCGCCAGAGTCTTGTGTGGGACGACGACGGATGCTTCCAATTCGTTCAGAGTCGAGGAAAGGGTTCTCCGCTTGTGGTTCCCAGGCTCCTGTATGTGTAGTATGCGTGTTGTCGCGTTTTGATCCAAGAGTACCCGTGGCCCGAAGCAGATGTGCTGGAACGGTAACATCCTGAGTGGGGATGATCTCACTGGAACGTCGACGATGGTCTGCCATGTAGTGTGTCTCGTGAGTGCCGGAAGGAAGACCAGAAGGAGAAGTCATGATGGGCGGTTGTTAACCCGAATGAGGGAGACTCCTGGGGTAGTTATGTGTGTAAAATACTGGACAGGGTGTACCCCATTAATACTCGGGAGCCAGTCTCCAGACCTGGTAGGACTTCTCTCTAGCCGGATAGTCGGACAGCCACATCGAGCGATCCGACTATGAAATCTCCTATGTGCCATTATCGGATCCACCTAGTAGTCTGTGGGTACACCCCCGGGTGTCGATCATCATGGAGTGCGACATGCACGTGTAGGAAGCATGTTGAGTATTGCGCCACAGACGTGGTCTATAGTGACGTCTAGGTCGAAGGCTAGATCTGGAAACTTCCCACGCCACTGAATCGCAACGGAGCTTCAGATACTAGTTCCCGTCGAGATTTAGCTCCAGGAATGATTTGCGTTTTCACCCTGTTCGGAGGACGGCGTCCAGAGTCTGAGGTGGTAGATCTTTGGTTGTGTTGCATCACTACGGCGTTTGGCGATATGAGCTGAAGAGTTGTCCAGAGCCCATGGCCCCTTAGGCATCTAGAAGCAAGATATTCGCATTCGTATATGTGTTGCCAAACGTGCAGTCTGAAATCTATTAGCTAGTTTTCATAGCGTTACCCTTGCAAGTCTCTTCACGTACTTGCATGGGCACAGAGCAACTGACAGATTGGACCTCTGCCACCATCGCTGACAGATCCACAGTCCGTGTGATGCCAGCGCCTGAGCTATTTCAGTGGGTACCACTACTCTGAACGGTCACTAAACGGGTCTTGGGCTTGACAAGTATCTCCGGAGTAGTTCGAGACGTAGCCTGAGGCTGTGGCTGAGAACTACCAAGTGGACAGGGTTCCGACTTCTGATGTACATCGAGTCATCATAACTCGCATCAAGAAACAGTTGTAATCTCGATACCGCTGTCCCGCGCAAAGACATCATAGGCGTTGTGATCTACGGTAGTTGCGATCGAAGTTCAAACCTCAGATTCTAAGTCGGACGCATGCATCCTGAATCTGTCCGGAAGCAGCGTCCGAAGAGATTTTTCATCTCGTTTTCGGTGAGTTGGACTCCTTTGGGTCCACGGTATTAACCGTGATGACAACACATCCATGCCTCGGTGAAAGCTTCGCTGCGCTTGCGCAGGTACTCCGGGTGTTGTTGAGGCCGCGACCGTGGCCGAGGACAAAGTAGGCGAGAAGACATGGTAACCTTGCAGAACGATCTCAAGGGTGCTTTACTATTACGCAACTGCGCGGGACTTCGCGCTGGAAGTCGGCGTCTCTTTTGAACGGTTGGCGCTACTATAGTGTAAGACGTCGGTGCCGCTCGGGTACCTAAGCCTGAAGGTGTTCAAGGCTGACGCTGTTATGATGACAGTAACCCTTGCCAAGGCGATGATGAAGTCAGTTACACAAGATTTCTATCATGAACTTTGAAGCTGGTAAACTGACGTGAGTCGCACGAATGAGTGTATGTGGAGAACAACTGGATGTCGAAGTTGGAAATTGCAGAACGCCGTTCCCGCCCGGCCCGCCGCCGGGAGGCGCTTGTCATTCGTTACGTCAGGCACGCAATACGAGGTTTAGAAAGCAAGCCTTCGCTGGACGTTTGACGAGCCGCAACAATAGACACCCTCAATCTATGATCCCACACATCACTAATCGAACACGAAATGACTTCCTACGTGTCTCAATACCCGCCGGCTGTTGAGTTTGACCCTGCATACAAGAAATTCTTCGAGGATTTCTACGCTACGTCCGATACGGCTGAAGCGCATGAGAAATACGTCGATTACTTCACTAAGGATGCGACGCTCGTCATGGCCTCGAAGAGGGTAGCGGGCCGAGAAGGTTTGTCTCAGTTGCTTTTTCCATCCAGTCCTGAGGTTCAATCTGCGCCTTGACGTTTCAATCCCCTTATACCCTTTGCGAGGCTGATTCTTGGCTGCAGAGATTCTGTCCATGCGCAAAGCCATGTGGGAAAAGATTTCTAGCAGGGCGCACAAGCCACTCCAGATATTTCCGTTCGGTCCGAACGCAGACGAGGTGATGCTATATGGAACGGTCAAGTACGGCTTCAAAGCAGGGGGTGAGTCTAGCAAAGACTGGGCTGCAAGGGCGCACCTAGTCAAAGAAAAAGATGGCAAAGTGAAGATGGATTTTTATCAAGTCTACTTGGTGCGACACCCAGCACTCGTCCGCGTTCGTGTATGCGGATTGAAGCTAACATTCGTCTTAGGACACCGGAGCTTAGACCGAGCCCGTAGATCTTATGTAGATCTAATGCCAACTATAGGGGCTTCTACGGCATCTATAGTGTTGGAAACATTCGTCATACCGGAGGCCCCATACTTTGTGAAAACTGTCTCGGTGCTTACAGTGGTACGCACCTAAATGGTGCAAAGTCCAAGGGGCGCCTCATCTCTGAACATGAGGCTATGCAAGTACCGGGTCCACGATGCTCTGAAACACTCGTTGTGGAACTGCACGAACTCTACTTTGGAGTAGTGAGTCGAACTGTAGATTGACGTGTAGGACTAATCCTTTCCGCTCGGATGTGACGGCTGTCATGGGATGGACGACTCATCCTTGTAGCTCATTGGGAACTGTCATATAACCCAAGAGTCCTACGTGTGACTGTCGTGAGTCCCTTGTGGTTGTCCCGTTCTCAGTTCATCTTAGCGACATCATGCAAACATCTCGATCGCCATCGTTAGCTAGGGTCCAAGGAGGATAAACATTGCTTTTCCTTCAACGTGGCGTTTTCTCCGCGATATTCCAGTTCTTCGCTGCAGGAACTGTCCTAGGGTCTTTGTCACGGAGTTTAAAAAGTTGTTTTTCCTCTTCAGCTCCCGATTTCCAGCGAAGTGGTCTAGACGCGGAGACAAGCCTCCGTCACGTCTACGTAAACGTGGTTCAGAAGGATTGGGACCGATGTTGTGTCGGCGTCGCAGCGGCATGCCGGACCATATGCTACCAATGCTGCCAGGTACGCGGGTTAACGGGTTCTGCTGCGCCAGCGCTATACGATGGCCTCAAAGATTCCAGCGCGAGGCGCAAGCAGGGTACGTGGCCACCTCGTTTGGCGCATCCAGGCCTCGTATACTTCTTCCAACGCCGCAAACTTGATCCAGGCTGTGTCTGTAACGACAGGTTTGCGAACCCCGCAACGCCGCCGAAGTGGATTGACCCCATCTCAGCCGTCGTATACTGAAATACAAATCGCCCGATTGTCCAATCGAGGGTGCCCAGGTGATTTCCTTTGGCTACGCGGCCTACATGATGATTGCTGCAACGCAGAGTGACTTCAAATTGATCAGTGTCCCAAAACCGCAACGCAAGGGAGGTGATGTAATACGAATTCTTGCATCACCTGTACCAACCGTCCCATCCCTCACCAATGTCTTCGCGATCGAGTGGTGACCCTGCTGACGTGATATTTTGGGGATGGCATCATTGATCGTGCTGGTCGGGTCGCTAAAAGTATAGGGTCCGCGGGCGTCTTGGGCCCGAAGTTCCCCCAGCAGCAGCAGCAGCAGCAGCAGCAGCAGCAAGGGATATTGTCAGGGAACACTGATGTAAGCGACGTAATACGCGATGTATATGGGCAATAAGGAAGGGCAGGTCAAGCGCATTCGTTCAAACTGCCGAGCATTGAATTCCAACCATGATGTGTGGATTTGCAGATTTTTGAAGTTGGGGTTGTCGGATGAATGTTCAGATCCCACGGCCATGTGCGGCCACCAACATTAGCCCCGCACGACCGGAAAGATGATTCTTGAAGAGCACATTGCTTGAAAGATGTGACGCTTTAGGATATATGTTAATTGTTTTATCGTCCTTCCATCAACAGGCTCAAAACCAGCCCGGCTAGCTCAATCGGTAGAGCGTGAGACTCTTAGTCTTTCACGGTCTAATAGACACGATTACTCAGTAAATCTCAAGGTTGTGGGTTCGACCCCCACGTCGGGCTTGAGAAGCTTTCGTTTTTGTTGTCGCGTTGTACATGTGTATGGGGTGGTCGTCTTGGTGGTGGATGATGGATGAAGGGTTTTGGCAGTGCCCTGCTTACCACGGTCGCATGTCTCGCCTAATGACATTCCCGAATCTACATTATTTTCACAGTCAACGGCTTCTCAGTTATCCCACAGCCCAGGGTTGTCGTATTGCATGATATTTTTTGTGTCCACGCCGGGATCTTAGCCTTGGATCCTATGTCCACCAGAGATGTGCCAACAACTCACTATACAGCGCACAGTTTTTGCTAAGCAGATAGCTATAAATGGCACCATTACTTCGAAAATTGGTCCTTCGAAATCTGCATAAGATTGTCCCTCTCCAAAACCCCGGCGCCATCTTACAAACCTGAACTACGAAAAGTCTGGCTTTATTCAATATGATCTAGAAAACAACTCTTCCTTCACCAAACCGAAGTACTATATATATTTCCAAAGGCGTCTTTGCAGCCTGCACAATCGCACTGGTCTGTTACGACTGAAAAGAACAAATCGAAAAATGTTAGAACACACCTACACAACCAATCTCATCATTAATCCCTTTGAACACCAATATCACACGAAAGCCAAACATCAGTGAGTACGTCGGCACCTTCGTAGAACACCTTGTAAGCCTCGAATATATACACACCAAAGCCTCATCATCCCATCACCCTATGACCTGTTTCCCTCATTGTTCTCATTCCGCTCTCCACCACCACTTATGGTAAACAACTCCTATCATCCTTCTCGCCCACCAGCACAGGAATCGTCAACATTTCACCTGCAAGTATCAGATTTGGATCCTGAATTGCATTCGCCTTGGCGATATCGCAGATGCCCACTCCATTCGCGGCAGCAATGATTTCAAGCGTATCACCCGGGTTAATAGTAACTTGTTTTCCTGTCCCTGCATCTGCGGAGGTAGATGGGGTTGCTGGTGAAGGAGCCGATGCTGAAGCTGGAGCGGATGAAGCGGGTGGGGATGCCGAGCTGATCGAGGTTGGTAAAGCGATTAATATGTGGGTTTTCAGTTGATGTATGGTACTAGAGTAGGACCTGCCAGAGTGATCAACGATTTGATGTATTATACTCCTCCTCACTCTTGAATAATGATCAATTCTTGTGAAGCTGTCAGATGCTTACCGGAAACGCGCATGGTATATGTAGACCCTCCACAGCCTCAGGCAGGAAACATTCATGTTCGGAAACGTGGACGAACGCGTTGTTCATCGACGCGGCACTTTCTTCCAGAACGATGGAATGCCTGCCTTCCGTCAATGCTAGAGTCCTGACATTTCGCTGAAGTGGTCTTGTCTGAACGTTTTCTGTCACAGGTCGTTCGTGCTTGGCTGTCATTGTTTCAAAAACCAGGTCGTCTTCGATCCTATGGTGGCCTTTGTGTTTATTCACTGGCACAGTACAGCAAGTTACTGGGACGTTGGTGATTTCGTGTACTGCATCGGCAAAAGGCATCCATTGCAAGGTCGATGCTGTGAAGACCAATGTGTGATGATACGTGACAGCCGCGTTGACTATGCGGACATGTGCTAATAAGTGAAGCGAGGTGCGAAGATCTGACATGTAACAGCTGTCAATTGTCAGAAGAAGCGGCAAGCCACGCATAGCAAGACGTTGTTGGGTATCTGGCGCTGGTATAAAATCGTATCGGAACGAGGAGAGTGAAGGAGCGAAATTGTATGTGTATGTTCTGCAATTAGAATATGCTATAAGGCTAAGATACTGTACAGCGCAAGGACGAAACTACGCTCGCTAAGATGATGTGATAAACAAACGCTGGCCAAGTGACTCTGAATGAGGTCATTTACTTACAACAAAAAGATTAAAGGGTGATAATCTGAACACAAAAAATAGACCTTCAAGCGCCCAGCGCAATAAGCCTGCTCTTGATATCCGTGGGCCTCATCATCTGGTTGATGACGACACTAGAGATACTGCCCATACTGACGACCGACACGTATCCTGGGGCAACTTCGCTTGCTAAAACTTCCACACACTTCATCGCCTCTTCCTTTGAGATTGGAGATCGAATAGAGCCCTGTATCGCCTGCAAAAGGGTGGTTGTCGAGAACGAAACGCGCGATCCGGGTCTGTTCGCGCAGAGTAGAGAGAGCACACCAATGACTTCTGGAGTGCGCTGGAGTGCTGCTTTTCTCTGAAGTTCAGCGGGTGTTGGTGCTGCGGGGCCAGCCTTTGCAGCCTCCTGCTTGGCAAGAATACGGTCGAGGAGGTTGGTTTTGCGAACGGCAGCAAAATCAGTAATCTTGGGCTGAGCGGGTTGGGCTTGCTGGTTCTGTCCCAAGGAAGTCTCGTTCTCCTTTCCGATGGTGGACCTTGTCTTCTTTAGCGCACGACCTTGCTGTACGCTCTCCTTGAACTCCCGCAACCTCTTGCGTCCCTTCTCTTGTGCTGGTGCAAGCGCGGTGAGCGACTCGCATGTGGTGACTTGGGCGAGAGGAAGCTGGCTAAGGAACTTGGACACGGAGGTGTCATCGAGGAATGTGTCCATGCATGCTTGCTTGATGTCGACCTTCTTCGGGCGTCCGCGTCCGCGCTTGGGCACCGCAATTGGCCGGGCCATCATCATCTGCGACGTGCACCATTGCGACCACAACGTGTCTAATCCTTCCTTGAACATTTCTTGCAGCCCTTGTTCATTCACATGTGTCATGCCATTCATCATGGGACTGTTGTCCTTGATTTCAATGCAGATTTTGCCGCGGCCGTAGTCGGATAGGTAGTAAGGGTTGTTGGTGCCGGAGGGACCGTGATCGAGAATACCAAGGAGGAGTCGAATGTCATCGTACGTGACCTTGCGTTGCCGCCAGACTAAAGTGGTCGATGCAATCAAGTCTCGAAGATCGGCAGGTGTCGAAGTGCCATTGTGGGCATAATGCAGCGACAGCGCCGTTAGGAATGATGAGTGTAGTGCGAGAAGGTTGACAAGCTCGGCCGGGAGCTGACCGGGAGCAATAGGCGACATTGTTGTTGAAGATGTTTCTGATTGATACAAGGACGAGATATCTGGAACAATATCGATAAGTGATGTGTCGTGTGGGTGAGAGGGTGAGGTTCAAAGGAGTGTTTATGAGCCGAGGGGGGTGCAAAACAGGGAAGGGAAGGCACGTCCGACGCGCTTTACGCTTCTGCGCGTTCGCGTCGCGTTTTCGCCCCACTTAACTGAAACTCGAGCGTGTCGTTGCCCCACGCATCCGCTATGTCCCCACCACTCATTACGCTTTCGTCATCTCGACATCTCTCTGCGAAATTTGTCCACCCACAAACAACGACTTCGCGCCTTGTCACGATGCCGTCCAAGCTTCGCACGCTAACGACAGAGACGTGACTTGTAAGAGAGCGAACATGAGTATCATATCTTATTGAGATAAAAAGCCCTGCGCCTATATACTCCGATGCCATGCAAGACTTTCGACAACAAGCTTCGGCTCATCTTGTTACATTATCATTACATTACTGGTCCTGTACACTTCGAGCTTACTTTCCACCAAACAGTCCGCCGAACCATGACGACGTCTTCGCGGCCTTGTCCTCGACAACGGCATCGAACTTGTTGGCAGCAGCGTTGACCTGCTTGCCTGCTGCGTGTAGCTCACGCTCGGCGCGGGCCTTTGCCTCTTCATACTGCTTCTTCGCATCGGCGCTGTAGGCGTCAAACTTTTGCTCGGCCTTCTTTGCTTCCGCCTTGGCTTGGTCGGCCTAACCATGGTCAGTATACTGCCACAAGTAACATGGATGGAATCGCATTGAACATACGTATTGCTGTGCGCTGGCGCGGACTGCCTCGTAGCCCTCCTCGCCGGCCTTCTTTGCTTCCTTGTCCTGGCCAGGGTAATCGCCTCTTAGCTTGCGTGCAGCAGTCGCAGCATCGTCTGCAGCTGTTAGTTGATAAGCCAGGCAGTCGACCTCTCCAGGACTTACGCTCAGCCTTCTTCTCGGCAAGCTTCGGGTCACCTCCAGCATTGTAGAGGTAGTAGGTCACGCCACCAAGAGCAGCGACACCACCGTATGTAGCGAAACGACGAGACATTGTTGATGGGATGGGGGGTTTGTGGTGTTGGTTGGTTGGACTTGAAGAATGATCAAGCTATGTAAAAAGCGAATTGAAGATGAAGAAAGCAGAGTTGTGCGAGAGAGGGGAACCTTGGAAGGCGTCTTTCTAACAAGCGCATGTGTGACGTAATGGCAGACAGCTGAAGCACGGGCTTTTCGCTGCCGTGCGAACCAGATCGCCAAACTAGCTGACTCTACGATGAATGACAGGCCGGATCCACATCACACACACTCGTTGTTCTTGCTTCTATACACTAATTGTAATCTCGTTGTAGCATTAATCTTATTTGTATAGTTGTCGCATTGCGGTCGCGTCGTCCAAGCGTGTAGTCCTCTGTGCGCACCCCTTAACAGCCACCCTCCAGCGACTGCCGACCACCTGTGCAGCGTGCCGCGCCTGCCTAACCACGACCTCATGTATCTACGATAGCCACGGCGTTCGCCTCTTGCTTTCCTTGATTCTTACACCACGCTCGGCAGCATGGCGGACCAAACGATAAGCCTCGTCGACCACACGTCCAACGGCGACAACACGCCTACTACGGCTGCACAACCTGAACAGCCATCGACCTCATCAGACTCGCACATCGATATCCTCTATGAGAACCAGCGCGGTTGGTTCATATTCGGCATACCGCTATTCTCGAACAAGGCGCTGTGGAACCTACGAATCGACCCTGCGCCCTGGCAGGATGCCAAGTTCAGGCCATCTGCCGTCAATATCACAAATGCACAAGTTCCAGATCCAAGTTGGGTATGGGACTGGAAGAGCTGGTATGTCGACATGAGTCTGGATGTCGATGAAGAGGGTTGGCAGTACAGTCTGCTGTTCAAAGGCTCAGCCTGGCACGGCAACCACCCTTGGTTCCACAGCTTCGTTCGGCGGCGACGCTGGCTACGGAGACGGGTGAAGCAGAGGCTACCACCCAAGACCAAGGAGAACGCAAAGGAACGCATGTTTGGCGAAACCTTCAGCATCGGCACTACATTGGTCAGGTCGACGACCTTTGGTACCAACAGCGGCTTGCTAGACAGTGCTCAGACAAGTCTGGACGAGGAAATCAGGGATATTGCCACACTCATGAGGAAATTGAAGAAAGCTGCTATCGACCGAGAGAAGATAATTTACATACACAAATTCATCGACGATGGGGGCGAGGAACTGCACTACCTTGCAGGACAGGTATGCATATGGCATCCCTATACCTCCAACATAACTAACATGCCCAGATGCCGTCCATCATGTCGATGCTTATCTTCCAGAATTCCCGTCGCCAACTCCTCTCCACACTTATGGACCGCTTCGAAGCCGCTAAAGACCACCGTGAACAGCACAAGAAAGACTCGAAGCCGGAAGGGGAAGCCGAAGAACGCAGGATCAATAACCTACTCAAGGCCATCGAGGCAGCTGATAACGAGTGCAAGAAGCTCGAGTACTGGAGCGACATCAAGAATCTTACCGAGGAGGGCAAAGCGGGTAATGCGACAGATCCCAGTATGGGATGGGATGAGGAGAAGTGGCAGGGTCTTGATGCTAGCGGCGCCAAGCATCCCGAGACTTGAAATTTGAAATGTCACGAAGGTTTGGATGCATGCATATATTGGAGTTTATCGGAGCTTATCGGAGTCTGTTGAGGACGTGGTTCTCTCAAGGTCAGCATATCGGGCCAGTTGGAACGACTAAACGTTGCCCGTATTGCATCGAAATTACTATACATGTTGTAATCCGCAACAGCAGTTGGAGCATTTACTGATGTTGTATTATCCTCTTACGTTTCTCACTCTTATCGGTCCTCTGATATCCTCCAAGCTCTCCACGTCCACCACTTGGCTCTTCTGCATCACTTCGACTTGTCCTGCTTCTCTCCTCTCCCACATTATCTGTCGTATATGACCCATGGTGTCCCTCCACTCTGACGCATCTAGTGTACGCAGCTCCTCTGTTGATAACGCGCGGGCAATCTCGGAGGGGCAGATCGTCTTTGGCCAAGGCCTTGTGCTCAATAGACGGTCGGCATGGCGCGATATGATGGACCTCTTGGCGTCGTCAAGAAGCATTGTGTTGTGTGTCCGACTGACAGCCGCCGTTTAGCACCCAACAGGCTCAATGCAACAGACAATTCTTGGGCTTTGGTGAGATATTAATGAGGCTGTAGTCTCGATGTTTTACTCAGATGTCTCTGCTAGACCCATCGTCTGCCGATCTGCAACCAGGGTCCTTGATCCTTTAGCCAATCCTTTGACGTCAGAGCGCCCAATCGGCGCGCAGGAGAAGCAAAATAATTCGAGCATTATCCGTTTCGCGTCCCCTCTCTCCTAGAACCGAAACTGCCCGCAGCATTGTCATTGGCGTTTTACCTCTTTTGCACCATCTTTTTTTCTTGTTGTCCTGTCATGCCGCACCGGTTACCCCACGCTCTCCGAGAGCTAGTCGCAGCGGGGCAGCTCTCCTTCGCTCCCGCAGCTCGACTCTTATCAAGCTCAACGCCGCTACAGCGTACTTCTCTTTCACTTAACCGGACTTCGTTGCGATTCTGTTCTACTGGACCAGCATCATCACCGCTTTTGCAAACAGCCACAGCACAACAGCCAATTAGCGCCAAAAGACACTTTTCGTGGCCCAGAATGACTGGAAAGGAAGAGCCCAAGGAAGTGCGCAAGTACCTCCAGCAGAGTCATGACCGTATCTTTGAGAACAACAAGAAATGGGCCGATGAGATGAGGAAGAGGAACCCCTCCTTCTTCAGCAACTTGACTGCCGGACAGGCCCCCGAGTATCTGTGGATTGGTGAGTTCTACACGGCTATACTGGAATGACTCAATCCATCATAGACGTAGTTGCTAATCCATCACCTACAGGCTGCTCTGACTCCCGCATCCCCGCCGAAGCCATCACCGGTCTCGAGCCAGGCGAGATGTTCATCCACCGTAACATCGCCAACCTCGTAAACAACATCGACCTAAATGTCATGTCCGTCGTAAACTACGCCGTGCGCCACCTCAAGGTCAAGCACATTGTCGTCTGCGGCCACTACGGCTGCGGCGGTGTCAAGGCCGCCATGACACCAAAGGACATGGGTCTCCTGAACCCATGGCTGCGAAACATCCGCGACGTCTACCGGTTGCACCAAAAGGAGCTCGACGACGTTGTCGCCAATGGTGGCTCCGAGGACGACAAGTACAACAAGCTTGTTGAGCTCAATGTCTATGAGCAGTGCCGAAATGTTATCAAGACGGCGGCTGTGCAGCAGTGTTGGGCGGAGAATGAGTTCCCTGTTGTACACGGCTGGGTCTTTGGATTCGAGGATGGACTACTGAAGGATCTCAAGTTTGATCATGAGGGGCAGCTTAAGGAGATTCAGAAGATTTACGATTTGACAAAGGATATGTAGATAGGGATAGGTGGGGTGTATGAGTAGCGGTTATGGCATTTAGCAAGGTGTTGACGGTGTTGAGATGGATGCAGATGAGGACGTATGATTTAGGTTGGTAGACTTGACGTCTCCGGATATATGGAGTTGACGATAGCATCGTATCCAATGAAGTATGTACCTCAATACCACAATCATGAACTTACAAACACCAGTGACATTTTATATAACCCCTAGTCTGTAGTACGTAGCATGCGCATTCCCGTAAACAACGCATGCACGTTCATTTCGATCAACCAAAAAGGAAAAGGGAGAGGAAAAAGAGAAAAGAGATTGGACATGCCATGATTTGCACATGGATCCCTCACACGACCCACACAGGTGCCCGCAGCCTGTTACTCCTGTGCTCACGCATCGACCTCGGTAGATCGCAGAACCGGTGCTGGTGGTAAGTTCACGCAGCATCCCCGATTGGTGGCCATTGGGTGCGAGTGCCTTACCATTAGGCTACACGTCCTAGCAATTTCGTAGTGACTAAGTGTAGATTATTGAGACATATCTACTCGGGTTTTCGGGAGGCGGTTGTTTGAATCAGAGGGGTGTTTTTACCCATCGCGGTTGCTATGTTGAGAGCAAACATGGCAATCGCTGTCACACCGCTATCTTCTTCATCGCCATTGAAGGCTTCCGGTACGATGTCACCAACATACCAGGACGTGCAACTCGCGAGTGCAGCAGCCATGAGTAGTGCATCGAAGATGTATATCGGCCATTCGTGTGTCAAGAGATATCCCTGGTCTGCTTTCGGTCAGTTGAAATTAACCGAAAGGCAAGGAATACACTCACCACCCGTGACGTACTCAGCAGCGCGGAATATGTTTCGTACTGTTACCAGT
This sequence comes from Alternaria burnsii, assembly GCF_013036055.1. NCBI lineage: Eukaryota > Fungi > Ascomycota > Dothideomycetes > Pleosporales > Pleosporaceae > Alternaria > Alternaria burnsii. The sequence continues at coordinate 1,742,424 of NW_024066110.1, read as the reverse complement.
CCACTAACAATGTACAGTGTGACCATGTACTCCTGCCAGTTCAACATCTCAACTGTTCCAACTTCCAACCTCTCAGCCTTCCTGGCTCTGAGGTGGAAAATAGTGGCAACAACCAAGAAGAACCCAAACACGATGAGCTGTACGACCAAACCAGCAAGTATGGTGTACTTGCTCAGATTCTTTGTCGACTGCGAAGCATCAGTCTTCACCAGAAAACTAGCGCCTGCCGCTTGCGCCAAAAAACACAATATATCGCCACCGAGAAAGATCTTTGTCAGCCACGTCGGCCTGATGATGGAGGCTTTGTTGTGTCCCGATGCGAGGATCAGGCGGCCAATGAACATGTAGATTGTTGCTGTAAAGAGTATGGGTGCGAGCAGGACGAGCATGGTTTGGACGATGTACGCGTTCTTTGAGGAGGGGTGCGAGTGGCCGTATGCACGGGCTGCGTAGCCTAAAGACTCAACTTGGGAGGTGTCAGTCAAGTTTCTGTAATTGTTGACAATAGATTGTGTGTTCTCATCTGGGCTATTGGAAAAGGAGGAGCAACTTACAGACGGCGCCGATGACGAGGGGCACAGCGAACCATGTCTTGGTCTTGAACAACTTTACCCAGTGTATCAAAAGTAGGACTGAAAAAATCACTCCACTGACGATGGCCGCGGGCTCTGAAGGGAGGTATGGGTAGAGAGATGGAACGCTGTCTACCATTGTGGTCGTAGATAATGCTTGAGATTTAGGGGAGTGTGTGAGGAATACCGTGAAGGGAAGCTGGTGAGGTGTTCAATGAGGAGTAAGAATGGCTCGTAGAGAATTCAGAATTATGGATGACGAATGTGAAACTTATGCATGTATGATCTGCTATACTATGTGGGACGAGCAAATTGTTTTATATACATTATGAGCCAAAGACTATAGAGTATAATGAGAATTATACGGAGATGTTGAGGCTTAGACCAGACCTGATTATGAGTGCATTCAAACCATGAGTGGTTGAGTAGATTAGCGTGTCAAACAAGGTTTTAAAGTTATATATATATATATATATATATATATATGTGTGTGTGTGTGTGTGTGTGTGTGTGTGTGCCAAGGCTGTATGCCCCTGAGGCTGGAGTAGGATGTAGGACGTCGATGGGAACGGATAAACGAGAACGAATCAGGCTATCTCATTCTCATTTTCATCTGTGCCCGCTTCATGAGATAGTAGGTGAGAAGAATCCATGTTCATTAATCCATTGGACGCCTTCTAGCCTGTAGTATTGTACATCTTCGCTTTTACAATTTATGTTTCTTTACTTGCTCATAACACCATTGCATGATCTCGTTCCAGCGGCTGTCGCAGCCATTGAGCTGGGAAGACAGTTCCTCCACAATTCTTCGGCCAGCATACTTTGACCACCATATATCCTCCAGAATGCAACTAAGTGCACCCCAACATGCCAATATTATCAAAGCTGCGGTTTCTCCCAGATTAGCCTTTTGAAAGAAAACAGGCTCCACCATCACCAACCAAGAGATGACCGAACGCCCGTTGTTATCAGCGTATGACTTCTCCAGCTTCTCCAGTATACTATGGAAGAATGGCGTCGCACTATCGTCAAGATCCATATTTGCTAGTATAGCATCGGTCAACTCTCGCATCTTGTTCGCCGAGAACCCACTGTCATCTTCGATTCTTAGTACAGTAGGACTGTCGAGGATTCGTTTAAGTTTGCTGTTATCAGCCCAGACGCGATGTTCAATGATCATGTTATTCAAGCATAGCATGTACTCCCTGATGCGCATCATTATTCCGGCTATTGGTTCCAACTGCTCACGTGGAGTCGCGGGTGTCAGAGAGGCCACCAGTGCGGTTACTGCGTGGAGAGCAGTCATAAGGCAAACAGGATCGAGGTTCTCTTCCGATAGTTTAACGAGCGACTTTGTTTCGTTGAACTCGGCTATGCTCTGGTTCTGGTAGTGGAGAGCGGCCGCAAGATGCTCATGTGAACTGCTGGCCTCTGTTGCTTTGCTCGCGCTGTGCAGGGACGTAAATGCGAGGACGATGTCCATTAGGTAAGTGTGTTTCATAGCCTCCGCGACTACATAGTCGCGAAAGACCTCCATGTTGCGAGGACCAGAAGTACGATATGTGACTGTAGACCATTGGTGCATGAGTTGCATTTCTCTCATTCGAGTGGCATTGTAAGTGACCAGTCGTGAGGAAGGGCTCCGGTATGCGTTATGCAGTGGACACAACGAGTATGTGCTCGATAGAGGTAACGATAATGCTGATGATGACCTTGCCGTGATTGAGGGTGTCTTTGCCAAATTCCTAGATCCGGCAGTCGCAAAAGTTGGCTTTTGATAGATGCATGCATCTTGTCGTTGAGCACAAGCCCCACATATTGGTGTAGCTTCGTCACATTTGACGCGCCGTCGCTTGCACGTGTCGCATCCAGCCTTGGACTTCCTATGGTATCGCTTGATTGGCTGTCCGGCAGGCTCTCGAAGTCCGCGCATGATGCACCTCTATCGTTTGATGAAGTTGCATTTGCAAACGTGCAGGGCGTGAAGTTGTTCGTGAGTGGAGTAGTATGGTTTAGACCTCGAAATGTGCGACGGGGGTCAGACTTGGTTGCGCCAAAAGCCCAATTCGATAAAGTGACGCTAAGTATGCCGATCAAGAGGCTAAAGGTACTCGTTTACTCGTTCACCGGTCTAGCACCGGAATCCAAGACCTCCATGTTCCATGCCGACTGTAGCGAAGTTGACGTGTCCAATCCGGACGATCCAAGGGTATTGATCAATATGTCGCTTGACCGTCCTCGACAAGAGAAACAAATAGCTTCCTGCATCACTATCCGCTGATTATCTGTTGCCTTGTTCTCTCGTTTGTTCGTTTGCTCGTTTACCTTGATGTATCATCGTACCTGTTACGCCGACAATACAACCTAAGAGAGAAAGATATGACGTCGGAGAACCGAGACATTTTGCAAATCACCGGAACATATTGTCGTATAAAAGATGCTGTTGCAGCCATCACCTACAGCTGTGTGCATATCAGAGCGAGTTATCCCTTGTATCGAGCACCGAACGCGTCTTTAGCACCGAGTCGATCTCCTCTTGTACACAATGTATTCAGCTTTAGGTATGTCAAATCCAATTGCCTGGCCGTAATCTATCGGGCTTTATCTCAGCTTCTGACAGCATCAGCGACGCGCGCATTGGCTTGTTCAAGCCTCCAACAGCCCTATATCCCTGGCACTGCAGTTACAAACTTCACAGCCGAGCTCAAGACGCAATGGACGCCGGCAGGCTCGCCAATCCCAGCCGAACAACTTGTGCCGCTTCTTGGTTTCTCATCTTATAACATCTCCTACTGTCGTGTGGAGATGACCTATAACCACCCGGGTCAGAACGATACGATCAACCTTCAAGTATGGCTGCCGGAAGAATGGAACGGACGCTTCCAAGGTGTAGGAGGCGGTGGTTGGCGCGCTGGTGTTTTTGACCAGCTCTTGCTTCCAGCCATCATTGATGGCTATGCAGCAGCTTCCACTGATGGTGGCCATAATGCGACTGAAGTCACCGCTACTCCCTGGGCGCTCCGATCTCCGGGCAATGTTGATCTGGCTGCTCTGCAGAATTTCGGCTCTATCACTTTGAATGAGCTTTCTATATTTGGAAAGATGATTACAGAGAGCTTCTATGAGAAGGCTCCCACTTACTCCTAGTATGTATGACCCTACCATTTCAATTGAAGAAGCTGCCGGTAGTTCGTTCCATTTTGAAAGCGAGCAGTGGTTGACTTTCTACATAGTTGGTTAGGATGTTCTCAAGGCGGTAGACAGGGCATGATGTTGGCCCAACGCTATCCAGAAGCATTCGATGGTATCCTAGCTGCAGCTCCTGCATTGAACATCAACCCCCTTTTCGCAAGCTTGTTTCATGCTCAAGCCGTCATGAATACCCTGGGAGAATACCCCCCTAATTGCGAATTTGAAGCAATTACGGCCGCAGCAATTGCCGCTTGCGATGCCTTGGACGGCTTCGAAGATTCCATCATATCCATTCCAGAGTTGTGTTCTTTTGACCCGTTCACCGTCGTCGGTCAGCCCGTCGACTGCAGTAACAACAGCTCCGACATGATCTCTGAAGCAGCAGCAACCGTTGCAAACGCTGCCTGGTACGGTGTCTCCAACAAGCAGGGACAGAGGATTTACCCAGGATACTCTCTAGATGCACCTTTGAAGGCAACGGTGGATACGGCCTGCCGCAGTTCGGGTAACTGCTCAATCTCCCCCTGGGCACTTGGCGCACAGTTCTATCAACTTTTCGTCGAGAAGAACACAACTTTCGACGTTTCCACGATCACTGCAGAAGTACTACCTGACTACATGTATGCCGGCTATCAGCAATGGGAATCTTTCATAGGCACCAACGATGCAGACCTTACAGCTTTCAAGGAAGCAGGCGGGAAGTTGCTCAGCTGGCACGGTATCGCAGACGACCTGATTCCTTTTGGTGGCTCAACGCGATACTATAACCGTGTAGCCGCGTTAGATGACGACGTGGACCATTACTACAAGCTCTTCGTTGCACCAGGTGTCTATCATTGCGAGGGTGGTCCCGGGGCGCAACCCATACAGTTCGGATTACAACAACTTGTCTCATGGGTGGAGAATGGTACCTCCCCAGACACCATACCAGCAATTGGAAAACACCCGGTCAATGGAACAGTGCTGTCAAGGGATCTCTGCCCTTACCCGCTGGTGTCCGTTTATCAGGGCGGTGCTGTATCTGATGCATCCTCTTATCGCTGTGTCGATGTGAACAATGCGTAGAGGTTGTGCAAATTTCCGCATGTTACAGGGTCGTGTAGAGGTGGGCAAGCTGGAAGCCTCATGTAAGAAAGCCAAGCACACATTTTTGTGTGCACTACGGCGTGTCCCATTGTCGTATATACTGTCAAATAGTTGCTACAGGATTTCAATGGTTGTGCCTCAATGCAAGCTCTTCAAATCGCAATTTTGGTAAAGTTCACAAAGTACCTGCGTTTGAAAGAATGTACACCGTGGATGTTGCGCTCTCTTAGCACGCGTCCGCTGGTACTGGCTCGATGGGGATATCCAAAATGGACGCGCGCAGCATATTCGACATCCGCACCTAATGTACACCCAAAAGTAGGTTCATTCCGGAGTTGCATGTCGAGGGTAGAGAGGCTGGATGTGAGTGGATGTGCGCACAGGTGCCGTCGACCTTCGTGTGACTGGCTCCAGCCCGAGGCCGACACCCGCCCAAAACCGTTACATGTTGCGAGGCCTCCATCAATACACCATCGTTCTACCTGACAGACGACACGCGCAAGTCTGATGATTCGAGCTTATGTGTGGTGCAATGTGCGATGCCTCGCAGTGTGGCTATGCTGTCATAGTGAGATGTAGAAAGGCTGGCGAATATGCCGCGGAAGCCTCGTGGCGAGATCACCGAAATCACCGACCCGCGCTTGACAAAAGACCGGCCATCACTCATTCAGCTACCTTCAACAGTTCCAGAATCTGGAAACATCATATACTACTGACACTACGCAGCGGACTCAGTGACGATTACATTGCTTGTATCTTCCGTTCAATATGGTTGAGCAACCAAGTATTCAATGTGCAGACACAGATGGCAACGGACCAGCAAAACGTCGTCGAAGGCCCGCACTATCTTGCGTCGAGTGTCGTATGCGCAAGGTAAAATGCGATCGAGAGAAGCCTTGTGGAGCATGCACCAGAATCAAATCGGCGACCTGCACTTTTAGACCTACGCGCCCGGGAATTCGGTCAGAAAGGAGCGAAAGGTCACCCGAAGATGATACCTCGACAGGCCACAGCAACGACCAGGACCAAGGACATCCGGCTCGGTCTTCTCCTCAGCCGCCCACAATGTCCAATAACTTTGACGCGATGATCAATCGCTACGTGGCACCTGGGCTTCTCGGAGAACGTGGTGGCAAACTGAAGCCTTTGCCTGCCGATAGACCGCCTTTCAACTTGAACTCACACCCAGATACTACACAAGCCTCCGTCATCAGCAGCTTGTTGGGTCGGATCCACGGCCTAGAAGAGCAGCTGGCGAGTGCTAATTTGAATGAGCAAGCGGGAAGTGGTATATTGCCGAGACAGGAAAGCTCAGATGCCACAAGCGGTCAGTTTGTAAAGTCGAAGTTTTACGGTCAGAGTCATTGGATCAACGCTATAGACCCTGTAAGTGAGCCTTGCCTGAGATCTTTATACATTTATACTTGTGCCGGACTTCACTGACGTACGCCGACCAGTACGATGCTCTTGGTGCTGCGAATACTCAAATCAACGAAAACACAAATAGGAAAGAGGTGTATGTGATTTTGCGCAAGCTTTATTTGAAAGAGAAGTCATCTAATTTTGACGCCTAGGAACAAGTCGACCGAACTGTATGCTACCGTCTCAGAAGTGAAACGAATGGCTCGCATCATCAAGGCCTCGCGCATGTCACAGCCTTCAATATCACCAGAATTGCAGGCATGCATTCCACCCAGGGAGATCAGCGATGCGCTTGTTCACTGTTACCTGCGCACATTCGAGGGCGTCTTTCGTGTCTTGCACGTTCCTTCGTTCAAGAAGATATACGACGCCTATTGGCTAGGCACTATGCCTGCAAAGCCTTCCATCGTTCATAAGTTTCTACTGGTATGTGCAATTGGCGTACCATTCTACACTGGACCAGAGCAAGCCAAGCTCCGCGTCTCGGCCGTGAAATGGATCCAGGCTGCAGCAGAGTGGCAAAGTGCTCCTCATGCGAAGTCGCGTCTCAACATGATAGGATTGCAAATACAGATTCTGATTCTAATCGCACGCCAAGTTTGTAATGTCGATGGCGACCACATCTGGATACCTGCAGGCACGCTGTTACGAACGGCCATGCATCTTGGTTTGCATCGCGATCCATCTCATTTCCTCAAAATCAGCGTCTATCATGGTGAGATGCGACGCAGGCTTTGGGCAACCGTCTTGGAGATTACTGCGCAAAGTAGCCTGGATATGGGCATGCCACCCATGGTTTCTATCAACGACTACGATACTAAGCCGCCGTCTAACATCAACGATGAAGACATGGGTGAAGGCATTGAGGCGCCTTTGGATGCGAAACCAGAAACTGTTTTCACCGACAGTAGCATCCAAATTGGTTTTACACGGACCCTTCCTGTAAGGTTAGAGATCATCAAGCTGATCAACAATCTACGCTTTGATCTATCGTACGATGACGTACTGCGCGTCGGCAGCGAGCTAACCAGCGCCTGTCGCAAGGGGATGATATTCTTCAAAACCGCATTAGCTGCGGGACACAACATCACGCCTTTCCAGATAAAAATGTACGACACCCTAGTCCGACGCTTCGTCCTCTGTCTTCACCGCCCATACTTCTCAAAAGCATTCAGAAACCCACGCTATCATTACTCAAGAAAGATATGTTTGGACACCTCGTTAGCAATCTACGCGCCGGCGACGGACAACGCGCCTGATGAAGAAGACGATTGGACACGTATGACACATCGATGTGTCGGCTTCTTTAAGTCATTCTTCCTCTACGGCATGTCAACCGTATATTACGAGCTTACTTCGCAAATCAATGAGAGACTGGAAGATGCAGCGCTCTTTGCTCCTATGGTTTCCGCACGAACACCAACATCTTCCACCACAGGGTTGTCATCATTACCGGCACAGTATCAGCCTCTACGTGAAGTCCTAGAATCATCACGCTGCTTAGCAATAGCCCGGATCCATAATGGCGAAACGAACGCAAAGGGTGTCGTTTTCATAAATTGTGCCCTAGCACGCATCGACGCTTTAATATCTGGCAACGACCCCGACGCAGCTGTCCTTGAAGCAGCAAAAACTTCTACCAGCGAAACGAGTCGGATACTGGCTGAAGTATATCGAGAAGAGCACGGCGAAGAAATTGATCTAGGTCTTTCGAGCGGATGTTTCAATGGAAGAGAACACGGCCGTGGCGAAGGCGCTGATGACATCACTGGGAAGCATCTTCCTACTGGTACTGACGTCCAGAGAGGCTTCAGCAATGTTGCAGACTTCCCCTCTTTCGACGGCACGATGGAGGGAATGAATATGCTGGACGCCGATCTAGGAGATATGAACATGGGTGTGGATGTTGACATTAATGCCTACATGCAAGGACAGCCTATGGACATAGGGAATGGCTTCCATTTCGGAAGAAGCCCCGAGTGGTTTTATGATCTTAATGGGTGGGCTGGGACGGGCAATTCCGGGAACCTTGGGTACGGCGTTTGACGCCCGTACCATACGATCAAAACCTATACAAGGCTGCAGACCTTAATTTCGATACTCATCCGATGTCCAACAGCACCCGATAACAATGATGTCCGATACCACTCGGGTTACTCTTAAAAAAACGGCCCAAATGTCCAGAAAAAGGATGGTTAATTGCAGCTAATACCTCTTTCTATAGTTGCAATCCTGAGGATCCGCTGCCCGGCTTCCCAGCTTTTGCTATCGTCGTGAAAACGGTGCACATCACAGGCTCGTGCATGGGCTCTCCTAGGGAGATCGAGGAAACGCTACGTTTTATTGTGGATCGGTGTTAAGCCTCCATTGAAGCTCATCACGATGAAAAAGGCAAGCCGCGTCATTGTGGAGTTCGAAGAGGGTAAGCAACGATACAGATTCATACTCACAAACGAGAAACACACCAAGTAAAAGAAGATGAGATGAGGAAGATGTTGAGTATATGTAGCAGAAGTTGTCAGAGTGCAAATATAGTTTTTTGTATAATCCTCGGGTGTGGATTTCGTTCGAAGATGCGTAGAGGTCACTGTCGTGCTGGGGGCTATATAGTATCACACTTATGGCTCGATATTGAGTTACAAGCGACTGTCGAGATCAATCGAAAGACAAACTTCAAACTTCGTGAGCCGGAAGAGACACGCGCCCACGTGGGCGCTAAACATGGCACGCCTTACCATAGCGGGGTTGGCTTAGTCTTGGAAGCTCCATCAATGTCTTCCTGCAACTCGAATGAACTAACGAACAACATAGCGATATCTCCTTATACATCGCAGCAGGTCTCACCGTGCTTCCATCCATCAGAATGTCACCCATCTCGCGCATGGCTCGTCTCCTTCTCATCTTACATGCGTTCGTCAACATAGTCTTCGGCATCTACCCCTTCATCAACCCCGGGGAATACGCTGCCATGACTGGTCTAGAAGGCCCAGACAAGACCTTGCAATCGATTGGTAAGTCAGGATTTCCTATATTCGTTTCCCGCCTCGAATACCCGCATAAATTCGCAGATACCCATCCATCATACTTCAAGCTCAGGCTAACATTGTGACAAAGGTCTGGGTGGAATAGCAGTCGGCTGGTACCAACTCATCTTCACCCTCCAAGGCAACCGTCGCATGATTGCTTCTACGATCCCGATGAGATTAGGCTTTGCCGCAGTTATGTATAGTTGGGAGAAGCAGCCTGTGATGATTTACGAGCTTATCGTTGTGTGGTTCTGTTTACTCGGGGTGTTTGCTTAGAACAAGGAAACCACAGAGGAAGATCGAGAGAGAACGGAAAGAGGTGAACGAGATGGTAATCAGGATCTTTGAAGTTCGAATGGGAGGTAAGAGCTACTTCATTGTCGATCTATGCTATCTATTCGCGAATAACCCCAAGCTGGACATGAAGACAATCCGTGAATAAGCATGCTACGTAACCCCTTGTCCCTTCTCAACTCCATTTCACACTCCCTCCAGCTTTGCCATCCAGCCCCCATCCGCCATACGTATCTACAAAGCCCTCTCTAGTAAGATACTCCTTGTGTTCCTCGCTTCTCCACGCCAGCGCTGTACCCAGCTTCCAACTCGTATCCATCTTATCGACTACCAGTTCCACAAGTTGCAGGTTCTGCGGTTGCTTGAGTTGTGGTTTCTCTAAGATGGCTGCTAACTCTGACTGAGTAGTTGCGCGATGGTAAGAGGATTGCGGGTCCGGATGGCGGTACAGAGGGAGGAGGTGAGAGTAGTTGTGGGGAACAATGTCGTTGTATGCTGTCAAGGATGTCAGTTGATGTTGGATCTACTATTCTCTTGGTAGAGCCGAAAAACGAATGGTAGATAGGGGAGAGGAAAGAAAAGTCTGACCTTGTTGAGCGCCCCAAATCAATCTCTCAACTGTATATCCATCATTATTGATGACAAATACGATAGTCTTACACTTCGCCTTAATCATAGTACCAATTTCCTGGATCGTCAGAGCCATACTTCCATCTCCTGTTATCGAAATCGTCCTTCCTTCTCCTTCTCCTTCTCCTCCGGCCAGTTGACTCTTAGCTTTGCTTTCTACCTCTCTTCGCGCAATTCCTACGCCCAAAGTAGCCGCAGTAGCGAAGCCGATGCTACCGTAGTAGATCTGTGTGACTAGTCTGATATCTGCGGGGAACGTAATGTCGCAGATACCGAAGTTGGAGGTCCCAGTTTCGCTGACTATAGCGTCACCAGGACGAATGAATGATTGGATGGCGGGCCAGAGTTGGGATTGGGTCAGATGGGCTGACTTTGCGTCGAGCGGTGTGCGAGGTGGTGGAAGCTGTGGTTTGGGAATTTTATGCTGTGGTGTTGATGGCAGGGCGGCAGTAAGAGCCGCAAGGAGGGACTTTATGGCTGTGTCGGAGTAGGACTTGCCCTTGACCTGGTTGTTTGTCAGTAAATAGCATCAGACGTGTTGTGCTGAGAACCTACGACAACGTCGTGCGGGTTGATGTGAATCGTACTACTTTCATCCAACTGTCTTGAGAAACCAGCCGAGTTCGTGTCAGCAGGTATATAACCTAGGGTAACTACCAAGTCTGCTTGTTTCGCTGCTTCTTTGACACCTGGAGAACTGACTTCGCCATTCCAGACTCCCACATAGTTCTCTTCTGTCTCGTCGACAACGCCTTTACCCATGGTCGCTGAGAAAAAAGGAACATTGAGTTTGCGGACTAGCTGCGCAGTCTCCTGGGCAGCATTGAAGCGTTGGACGAGGGCATCTACTAGTATTGTCGGATATTTGGCTTGCGTAATTGCATCCATGATAGCCTTAACCGCTTCATCCTGTGCCTTCTCGTCAACGTGCGGCTCAAGATTGATCGGTGTTTTCAACAGCGCAGCATCCACCATCTCAGCACTCAAATCCAGTGGCATGAAAATATACACCGGCCCACTCTTGATAACACACTCCCTCAGCACCCTGTCAATCTCTTTCGGAGCATCTGCAACATCCCAGAGTTCTGCAGCAGCAAATCTCAGCCCCTCGCTAGCCTTGTTGTACATTTGATGATTTGGCTTATTCCCGATGCTGTGATGGATCATCATATTGCCTTTCTGCATCGCCCGTGTAGTCTGGCCAACGACATGGACGACTTTGACATGCTCACTCATGCTACCTGCGATGCCGTTCAGAGCTGATAGTTCACCGACACCGTGTGTGGTCACGAGACATCCGGGCGTGTTCTTGATACGAGCGTATCCATCGGCGGCGTAAGCTGCATTCAGCTCGTTTTGATTAGTGACGAAAGATAGACCTGGGGTGAGGTAGATGGAATCGAGGAACTGAAGGTTGAAATCGCCGGGTACTCCGAATATTGTGTCGACGCCAACTTGGTGGATGCGTTCCCACATGTAGCGTCCGAGGGTGATCTTGCCATCGCCTGCCATGTTGGGCTATCTCCTTGCTCTTTCTCCTTGTAACTGTTGTAGGTTTGGTGAGAGTATCTAAAGTTGGTGTTGGTCGTCGCTATCTGCATCTGTTAGTTATGTTGTTCTAATATGCCGTGATCCCTGCAAGGCGTAGTAGCGATAAGCTTACCGTGTGTTTCTGCCAGGATTCTGGATGATATCAACCTGTAAAGTAAGCAAGGTCCAGAGAAAGTTCAAGGATAATGCAGAAGATGGACGCTAAACATCATAAGATTCACATGATGTTAGCCTCTGTCTAGGGCGTGCGACGCGTGTAAGGCGTTGTATGACAACCGCGGTTCGGTTGGAGACGGTTAGCTACAATGCGGGGGATCGGCCTAACATCGGAATGATAGCGGAAACAAGTGGCTGCGGTATTGGAGAGCAAAATAATCAGAGCTTTGGGAACAAAATCTTAGGAGTAGTTGAAGAGTTTCTGGATTTGGGTTTAGGTCTTTGACAATTACGCGCTTTCTTCTGTCGTCCCTGCAACCGAGTGCTTCTTAGCATCCTCGAAGCTTGCCATCTTGAAATCATATGGAAGTTCAAAGTCCGCTTGCGGATCTCCCTCGAAAGGTTTGAAATCTACAAGAAGGGAGTCTTTGACTGCAAAGACAGCGTCGTCGTCGATGTACTTGCTTGTTCGGTCGAAGATTTGGGTAACAATGGGTTTGTAACCGGGTGCAGTAAGCTAAGATACGTTAGAATACCAGGTCGCAGGCTGCTACTATGGAATTTGACATACCAGAAAGTGTATATGAGCCGGTCTAAATGGGTGTCTATCCAACGCCTTCAAGACCTCGCCTGCAGGGCCATCAAAAGGTATGGGATAGGGCACCGGCCTCAAACAATAGAAGCTATACTTCCCATCCTTGCCTGTTGTGAATCTGCCTCTGAGATTCATCTCCGGTTGGTCTGGATCCTGTTGTTCGTACAGTCCGTTCGGTGCCGTATGCCATACGTCCACCACCGCGCCCTCGATAGGCTGACCTGTTTTGAAGTCTGTGACGGTGCCATGCATAAATGTCCGGTCACCTTGCTCATTTATCTCCTTGGACACGATACAGGAGCCCATAGGCAGCTTCGGAGCATTCTGCCGATAGAAGGGGCCTAGGATAGCGGTTGAAGTGGGTTCGTCAGCGGCGGTAGAAGCAAGCTTATAGGTAATTTCGTCGACGAGAGACTCGAGACCGAGAATATCGCACAGCAATTGGCCTTCATTGCGTTTGGAATCCGACATGCGACCTGCTGCATTCATCTGAACATTGTTTAGCATGCCGAGCATCTTATTTCTCAGAGACTTAAGCACAGAAGGCTTTCCAACGTACCAACTCGACTCCTGTCATCCACTCATCGACGGTGAGCTCATTCTCCCTCGCAAAATCATGAAGATGCCGTATCAATCCTGCTGTAAGTTGCCTGACTCTTGGTGTAGCCTTTGGTCCCGTCGCATTGATGACTGCTTGTGTGAAGTTCGGATTGAACTTGTGTTCCTTGCTATCCGATACCGCGGACGGGTGTTGAGCTTGAGAAGCTGGTGTTTCTGTAGACATGACGTATCTCCGTAGTATAGGTTGTGAACGTTGCGGTTCTGTCTTTGAAGCAATGAGGATTCCCTTCTTCTACGAAACACGATTGCGACTGAACCTTATATACACTGTACAGTGAGAATAGTTCGTATTCCAGCAATCACGAAAGGACGTTAGCAATACAGTCAAAACCCGGCATCCGGCAGCATATCGGCGAATTTGAACACACCAGTACAAGCCAGGTGCGCATAACTTCAGGGTCTATTGCTGGCTTACGCTTTCGCGACGTGAGATGGCGGGGCTGTGGAGCGAAGGGTGTAAATGGCACGAACGGAAGCTGTTGTCGGTGGAAGCAACCCGACGAAGGGTGCGCCATCCGATGCTGGGATCCCTGAGCTGACCAATAGGGAAAGATGCTATGTAAGATCGGTGATGAGCACGTACGAAGCAATCAACAGTTGTTGGCGGATGTGCTGGCTACGCCGCATGTCTATCATGGCAATGGGCACAAAAGAATGCTTGTGCATATCATAGTTTTCTGGTGAAGGAATTGAACTGGTCGATTTGTGACCTTGATCGCTGTAAATGCTACAATATCGCAAGGGCAAGTTAAACTATGCAGAAGAAATCCAACGCCAATTTTCAGGTTCCGACAACAAGACAAGACGCTCAGTCGCTGTCATCGTCGACCCTGGCACGCTTGGCTGACCTGCCCTCAGGCTCTTGGATGCCGTAACGTTTCTCGCCGGTCTTCTCTCCTTTTTCTCCTTTTTCTCCACGAACCTCATCAATCATCTGGTTGATGTTGAATGGGTCGTCAGTATCCTTCTCAAATTCCACAGGTCCGTCCCGAGCTTCTTGCAGATCGGCACCCTTGAATCCCTCCTTGGCCTTTCCGAGGACTTCGAACTTGTTTGTCTTTGTGATCCTATCGTATGTCTGTCCTTCATCCTCCCCGTCGTCCTGTTGTACACTAGGGCGGTAGATGCTGCTAATGGCATCCTGAGCCGCAAAGAGAGGCTTGTCATAATGGTTGTCCTCGTTGAAACCAGCGTTGAATCCGCTGGATTGGTTGAACAGTCGCGAATCGTACATCGACTCTCCACTCTGCGTAGGTTTTGCCAGACCAAGTGCAACCTTCTCAGAGATGTCACGATTCTGCTCCCGGGCGAGCATCTGGATCTTGCGCTCAGTACCCATCTTTGACTGACGAAGTTCACGCTGGAAGTCTTCGCGCCGCTCTTTACGAGCATCTATTCGCTTCCGCACTGCCTCCTCCTCCGAATCTGTGTCCGAATCGCTTTGTGATCGTCGTCGGGAGGCGTTGGCACGCTCTGCTCGTGCCTGTTTCGCAAGGTCCCGTAGGCGCTCTTCCTCCTTTAGTTTCGCCTTCTCTGCTAGTTTTTGCTGCATAATAGCACGCTGTTTGACCTCCTCTCGTGCATGCCTGTCTGCAGCCTGCAACGCTTCGCCAAATTGAGCGAACTTGTCATTGATCGTGATATCTTGGAGACCCCGACCATCGGCTGCCAGACGTTTGTCAAGTGGTACAGTATAACCCTTGGGGTTCTTCCAGTTACTGATCGGGGGTGGAATCTTCCATAGCTCTTGGTCTTCGGCAGTCAGCTTCCGAGGCGGCGAGTGGAGGACGGGTGGAGGAGGCGATGGCGGTCCGCGGGGGATTCGCTTGTGCTTGAATTTGGGTGGTTCCATGGGGTCGATTTGTCTTTGCTGGATCTTGATAATGCGCGTTTGGCCTTGCGCCTGACCGTGCTGCGCAGTGGGCGTATAACGAACGAACGTGGGCTCGTCATTCTTTCGTCCCTGTACGTTCTTTGGTTTTTGTGCGGCTGTCTGCCCTTGAACTAGTGCCATCAATGCCTGCTCAGTCTTCTCCTTGGTCGCTTGGACAACGTCGGCGGAGGGACGCGACAAGTCCAGCTCGCCGGCGTCTGCCTGTTGGCGCAAGGGGATGAGGTCCTTGAAGCTTGCTTGTACAATCCTCGAATCGCCGTGTCCGCGTCGCGCAATCTCATCGTATTTGGTCTTGCCCTCGCCGTCGACCCTTCTTACAAGAGCATTCGATGTGGATGGTGTGCCCTTCTTTCCCATGTCCAGTGGGTATTGCGCAACTAGTACTTCGGGGAACGCGCCTCCATCGCCAAAGTCTAGATATGGAGTCAGTGCATGTCTCGCGTGCATCTCGTCTGTCCAAGCCCTACCTTCAGGCGCGCGGGGTCTCCAGTGCTGCCTCTGGCCGTAGGGCGGCGGACCCTTCTTCGCTACGACTTGCGCTTCGTATTGCTCTGCGGTTAATACGCGCGTGCTGTTGGTGAGCTCCTCCTCTTCGCCCGAGTACTGCGGCTTCGGCAACGACTTGGATAGTGCTGCGACAGACATGGTCGATTTACTCGCTAGAACGGTCTGCGAGGCGATGAATGTTGGATATCGTGATCCGTGTTTGGTTGTGGTGGTGGTCGATGGACAAGATTATTTCATCAGACTTTCGGCGTTCTGGTTCAGCCATCGCCGAGATCACGTGAAGAGACGCCACAACGCCACAACCAGTGAACGAGGCGCAACTGGCAACTAGCACTAGCATGTGCGCAAATACGTTGAACCTACCGTTTATCGATTTTGTGTACACGATGAGCGAGCTAAACTCTGTCTTGGGTCGCGAAATTGCAGTGTCCTGGAAAGGTTCTCCCGCTGATGCCGCTTTCATTTTCACGACTCAAGCTACGGCGATTCTTACTTGTGACTGACATGGATCAAAGTCCCCGTCCCAACTCGCTTATAGCGCCATTGACCAGGATGGCGAATGCAGGAACAGTCGCTCTGAGCACAGTATTTCTGCAGTCTTTATCTTTTGCGGAAAAAGTGTGGAAAGTTGGAGATGGGGTCCTGCTAAGGTCCAAGCAGCGGTGTGCGTTCACCGGACGAGATGTCCACACAGCATGCTTTTTGGGATAAATGCCCACACTGGGGAGATAATAATCGCGCAGGTAACGGTAGGGCCTTGCTTACCAGGAATTCTAACCAGAGCAGGGTGCCACGTCTCGTGTGTTTGTGCAGAGCACTCTTTGGCAATCATGGTGCATGGCAGAGATAGGGCAGAGCATGTGATGGCAGATATAGGTGCTAGGCTATATTTCTAGTTAGCTGCGCATCATACCGTTGCTAAGAGACGGTTCGGAAGCTCGTCATTCGTTCCAGAAAGGACTGTGACATCTCGTGCAGAGTGGCCCGGCACCCTAGCAACGAATGGGCCATGGTCAAGATGCTAGGGATCCCCAGCGTCGCAGCATCAATCCTCTGAACTTTGAAGAGAGCATGCGCAATATACGACGGCTTGCGCGCGGACTGTGGGTCACAAAAGCAGCCATGACGGGCTGAGTATTCTGAAACGTTGTCCGTCATCCCTGTCTGGTGTGCCAGCGCAGGCCTGCAGCTATGCCGACCCATTCTCGGAAATCATCTGGAGGAGCCTCACAACACACCACGCAAAGGCGCAATTCGACTTCCCAGCAGACGCCGCCCAAGCCGCCCAAGCCGCCCAAGCATCTGCGCAACAATACCGCTCCCGAGCCGCCGACACTCTTGCGCCTGCCATCTGTGAGCTCGACCACCTCCGCCCGACGACCCCCAGCCTCGCATAGTGGCCATGGCATAGATAATTCGCGCGGCCCTCCTGTCACCTTGGTTACACGCAGTCGAAGTTCGCAAAACCCCGCCGACTTTGCCTATGCGCAGCAGCAACAACTCATCCACTCAGGCCTGGTTTCCCCCACTAGCTCCCACCACTCGAGCAGCAGACGACGCGGGGAGGACGAGCTGGGGACCTCTAGTGAAGCCCCGCGACCACCACCACAACAAACAAGCGCAGCAGACCCTGGCACTGGGAATCTCCCCAGACCCCGCCCGCCCCGAAGAGCCTCTACCAGCAGTTCGAGGCCGCCCCCACCGCGACGCATGGCCAGCTCAACCGACGAGTCGTCCGAATACGACTCTGGCCCCCGCAGCCGAATGGAGGACTACCACGCGGCGCATAGCGGGAGAGGTGCGCCCGCGCCTGCCACTCCAGGAGCAGATGGAGAGAAGGAGGACCTGTTTCTGAACATCGCCGCAGACAGCGCGCCCAAGCCCCAGCGCCCAGCAGAGTCCGCAACAGCGCGCGTCGATCGATTGAAGGTGAGCGCCCCAGCCCGCGCAGACAACATGTACGAGCGCATAGAGTTCAGCAAGAGAACGCTGTATCCGGCGGATACACCTGCTGCTTACACATCATCCGTACCTACACGCGTTCACTGCCTCTATGCGTAACATGCCGTCTCCTCTATGCCCTTTGTCTCTTCACAAGCTGTATCCATGCAAGACCCCGGTGCTAATTACAACAGTCACGAGTGGCCCGAGTCAACAACCGGCAGTCGCTCCCCTCTGCGCTGCAGTCGCCCTCGCCCGTGCAGTCGACCTCAGTGACACCAACAACAACAAGCCGCATACCCTCCGCTGTTGCCCTGGAAGCCAGGTCGAGCGGCATACGTCGGTCATCGCTTTTGCCTACTCCCTCCAGATACGAGCGATCCCCAAACTCGCCTGCGCCTGACGCAATACGAACCCGAGATCTCAACCACAAAGCCTCCTTCACCTCATCCCGAAGAGACGCAGAGCTCTCCCCACGCGACTTCCTAGCCCAGTTCTCAAACTCGTCCAGACGACCATCTCAGCCTGAGGTGCAACACACGCCGCCAAGTCGCACACCAGCATACCCTTACAGGCCGTCAAACCTGTCACACGAGCCACGGACGCCCCAAGTGGAGACGTCGTTCGAGGCTGGTTCACGCGCCGATGGTACCGAGTCGCATGGCTCTACAGGGCCTGCTGCGTCTGTGTGGGACGAGCTGGACGAGTTGAAGTCCAGGATACGGAAGATCGAGATGGGCGGCAAGATACCATCGACATCAGGCGCCATCGTGAATCAAGCTTCGGCTTCGGCCGATCGTCCACGAACAGCCAATACTTCAGCTACGACAGTGTCCTCTTCACCAAACCAGCAGCGCAAATCGAACCCGTCACCCTCTGAGTCGACAGTGGGCAGTAATACACCTAACAACAGCAAGACACACCCTCTGCTGAGGGACGCTCTCAGCAAAGCTAGGCAGCATGTCTCTCCAGCTGTGTACCGCACCCTGGAATCAACCGCGACAGAAGCACTCGCGTTGGCAGAGATGAGCGGCAGTGCGGGACCACAGGGCACACTCCATTCTGCTAGCTCCATCATCAACGGCTCTGTAGTGTCGGATCGCCAGGTCCGTCGCAAAGCCGACAACCTCTGCCGTAGTCTTACAGAGCTCTGTATAGCTCTATGTGACACCAAAACTGGTCTTGCCAGTCCAGCCTTCCGATCAAATACAGCCACAATATCACGCAGGCCAAGCGTACAATTCAATGGCGATTCGCCGACAATCCGACAAAGCATCGAACCCGAAAGCAACACATTGACTGGCGTCAGCCCTAGCAGAGCCATGTCACGCATCGAGGCTCGAAGGACCAGTATGCTTATTCCTGAACCCAATGGCAGCCAAAGAGGAAACAGCCAAGAACCTTACGACGACAGACACACTCCGTCGCGCATGCAGCGGGCAGGCACAAGCTTCCACCAGACACGCAACAGCGTGGATGAGGAAGATGAGGACCCGATATTTCGTGCGCCATCCCGTGCAATGACCTCCATCGATTTTAGAGCCCGTCATGGTGGTCAGAGTCAAGCAGACAACAAAAATCGATTCAGCAGACAGTACACATCTCGCGAGCCAATGCCTGACCTACAACCATCACCTGCGCTCCAAACTACCGCTAGTTTGCGTCGGCCCAGTGTCTCAAGTAGTACGCCCTCGAATGAGCATAGTCTACTATTCCGGGACGGTCAGAGCCGCTACGGTCACAACTTGGGTCGTGAAGGCTCGCCAGCCAACTATGAGAAGACCTTGACAGGGGGTTTACGACCACGAGCGCAATTGAATGTTGCCCGGAATCCGAACAACAGACACTCAGTGGGCGGTGTGTCGGATATCGGGCGTAGCGTGAGCTTAGGCAGGCGACTGAGGGGAACAAGTATCGGAGAGTGAGCAAGATGTAGCTCTCGACTTCCTTGAGCTTGTGTTGACGTTTTGCGTTGCCCTATAGCTTATCTAGCCTCCTCGTTGACCGGCGTGTAGTCACGCCGCGACTGACGTATCTGAGGCCAGATTCGCCATGGGCATACCAGCAGCGGCGCATCACACAAAGCCGAACAACAAACAAGACCTAGAATCAGACGCTCATAGGAGCATACTGGGAACGAACATGTGCAGTCAGCCTCGCGAGGCATGCTACGTCTAGGCGATTCACCATCGTGAAGTTTCAAAAACATTGTGAGAGAAAACTGTTCTCATGACTTGCATTTTTTTTTTTTTTTTGCCATCAAGGGCCGACTGCGGAAGCATTTGTTATCAGCGTTCCAGCACGTAAAAGGACAGCGTGTGAGCGCAGGATCGATCACCGTTCATCTCATGATCTCGAATATCTTCCTTTTTTTCCTTTCTTTAGTTTATATACCAACACCAGATCGTTTTCCTTGCTTTCCTCTCTCTTCAAAACATAGGTACTGAGACTCTGTGTATATAGCATCTACCAAAACAGCCTTTCTTCTATGTAGATCGAACGTGGATGAACTACAAATAATTCGCCGAACAAAAGCTAACGACTCTCGAAGATCACACGTCATTGCCATCGCACACTTAGTGAAAAACATGTGACGAGCAAGCTCTCACACACGCTTTGACGTTACTCTTAAAACCAGGTTCTTACCACTCGGTTGCTCTCTCAGGACCAAGCAACCTCACAATATCGTGGCAAAGCAGTCATAGATCTTGGGAACATGAACTTTCTGTTCGCACACCAGCTCTTCGAAGACTTCTGCTACTGGCCCTGATCCGCGTGTTGAGTCACATCCTACTACGGACACCATACAGATAGGACCACTACCGCATTGCCGATTGGTGATTGCTCATTTGATGAGTAGCTTCCAAGGGTCCTTGTGGGCCGTCATGTGATGCTAACCATTCACAAGGGCCTCGTACCTGCCTTATAGAGATATTTGCGCTGTTGCCTTATTACCGACATAGCCTAGTCTAGCGAAACCGTGGCTCAGAAATACTGAATTTCCACGCTGAAATTCTGGAAATGCGGTGCGTACGTT
This sequence comes from Alternaria burnsii, assembly GCF_013036055.1. Taxonomy (NCBI): domain Eukaryota; kingdom Fungi; phylum Ascomycota; class Dothideomycetes; order Pleosporales; family Pleosporaceae; genus Alternaria; species Alternaria burnsii. The sequence continues at coordinate 1,721,900 of NW_024066110.1, read as the reverse complement.
GATAAAGAGCGTAATCTCCCTTTCAACACTGTCACTCACCATCTTCGCTAAGTGCTCACCTTCCATGCAACAGCAGTGTGAAACGACGACATTTCCTGCGTTGAAGCAAACTGCTTTCTGAAAGCGCACCATCCCACATTCACTCTTTCAGACGCTTTTGGGTTCTGGCTATGACGCAGTTGCACTCGCATCCTACTTCGAGTTCTTCTCACGTACCTAGTTCTTCACGACCAAGATATACCACGACAACAGCACCTCTCTCCCACCCCACCACTCACATTTCGCGCCCAAACAACGCAAATCTGCACCCAAACTCAGTCTCAACTACAGCAAACTCGCGATCAAGCGCATCCCTAATTGCTCCAGTGCTTGAGCAAGCAGTGATTGTTACTCCGCGGCCACTTGCAGGCTCTCACATCGCGCAGGTCGCCACAACTTCTGACCCTATATACTCTACAGTTTCAACCAGCAACTTCGGATCCAGGAAACGAAGCCACGACATCATGGTCGAGCAAAATGAGGTTTCTGACGAGCGCATGCCTGTCCAGGTCACCGCGCAGGTCGCGCTTACTTCATCGGATCAGTCCGTCCCACATCCAAACTCTTCTTCTCAGTCACAATCAACTGCCGGATCACAATCACTCATACCTACTGTCGTGCCCGTATCCATGAGCCAGCCTGACTCTGATTCATGTTTGAAATCATCTGCGGTCGATATTGATTTCCTTCAGGGCGCAGAGCCACATATCTGGTCAAAACGACTGGCATCTCCACCGGTTCAGAGTGACCCCACGATGGATCTGCAACTTCTAGGTGATACGCACAAGCGTTCGCGATCACAAGAGGAGAAACACACTCGTTGTACCATGCCCATAACTCCATCCTTCCTTGATGATTTCAGCAACGAGGTAAGTACGACGCCTCCGCTATTGGAGCAGATAGCAACACCAAGATCATCACCAGATGGATTCGTTGGACCACCTACCCCGTCAACTGTAGCTCCGTCCTCTGATCGGACGCCCTCTGCTCTGCAGATCTTCGAGTCTCGCAGCAACCAAGCAAGACAGGAGCATCTTAGACGGACTAAGATTTTCCACAAGACACGTCGTTCGATGATGTGTCAGACGTATAGGATGCTCGTGTTTGCCTCCCGTGGATTCGAACGTGGGAGTCTACCTACGAGGCAGACAAAGCCTCCTCTGTTGAAGCGGCGTCACAGCATCGATGTGAACACTATCAAGAACTGGGAGACACGAGAATTTGCTTGTTGGCTACATTTTCATATGAAGGTAGACGATTTACAGCCACTGCTTCGTATTCCTGCGTGGCCCACTAACATTGTACAGCAAGATCGTCTTCGGCTACAGACCTCAGAGACAGAAATTCCCTACGTTGCTTTATCGCAACATTCGCTTCCTGATCCCCGTAGATATGCTGCCTTTGTTCCAATGTTCTATACTGAGATTCCTCACAACACCGAGAATTTCCTTGAGCTCGGGGACGTCACCTTACAAAACGACGCCTTTCACTATATTGGCGCTACCTGTTACGCCTTGTCTGGTATGGAAGTCTGGATGCGTGGCGAGAGTCTGGACATGGCTCTCGAAGTACTTCGCCGTGATGAAGATTGCGATACTTACGGTATCGACATTGCCAATTCCACTGTGGCCCAGATCTGCTGTTTCGCCTCAAGCGGTATAGATGGCCCTTCAGGAGAATACGACCAGTATAGGGCACGTTACAACAACAAGAACTGGATCATCGTTGTTTGCAACGATGGCATGGGTGGTATCGAGAACGATGGAACCAGCGGGTCACATTGGTCTATGGTGGCCATGGACAGGATCTCGAAGATTGCGTATTACTACGACTCGTTGTGGGTTGATCGGCACGAATACCAGAACTTGGGTCGCAACATCTCCCTCGGTATGCTCAACATCCTCGGCGAAGACATTTCTCTATGGAAATACCTCATACAGCTCGAGAGCCCCGATCAGAACTTTGACAACTTGTTCAAGCAGGATGGAGGTGCCTGCGGGCCCTTTGTGTACAAGATGACGCAAATCTTGATCAGATATATAAAAAGTCAGCAATCATTGGGTGTGGAACGATTGAGTCTGGCTGTAAACTACGCATGGGTGACGCAGGTGTTCTCACCGCAATTCCATTCGGGTGTTGTCCGCCGCGAGATGCAGGACAGTATCTTTCGTTGGCACCGTATCAACCGAGCGGCGGCGATCGCAGACCGTCACGACTACCAGGCTATCCAAGATACAGATGCTGTTCTGGACGACGGGCCAGTCGTCTCGTTTGAGATCCCGCCGAAGCCACGGCTTCCGGTTCTGCGTCGAACTCGTCACACTAATAAGCTCTCAAGGTCACACCACATCAGGCGTGGCTGCTTCAGCGGTACCAACTACCATGACCCCGTCGATTTGGACGATAGCGACGAAAACTGGACCATGGGTAACAGCAGTGACAACAGTACTGCAGGATCCTCAAGTGGTGGTACCGTTATCACTGGACATGAAGTTCTCTGGGAAGACGCAGGCGTCGATACAGCTATGGACGACGAAAAGCTTTTTCCTGTCCTCGACAGCGGTATTCAGCATATTGAAGCAACTGATGACGTCCAAGACGAACATACGCCTGTTCGTCTGCACAGAGTCGTCAGCCCAACGGAGCCTGTCGACGCGAAGGACATAGTGTGACCAGGCTTGATTGAGAGCCTAACAACGTTTCTAGGAGCAATATCTGATCTTGGTCACATGATAACAGATGTTCATCTTGAGGATACCTTAATAGCTAGGTTTCAATTTCACCGCCGCGCTCGGAACGATTAGGTTTGTTGCAAGACTCACGCACTGAACAACGGATCACGCAACTCGCCGACGAAACAGAACGCGTTTACGATCGTTTCTATGTCTTTTATGAGAGTAGTTTTTCCCTTGATTGCTTTCTTTTGAAGCGCTACCTGGCCTTGGCAACCACTTGATGGTTATCGCGTCGGATTTGGGTTGTAATGAATGGCAGTGGCGCGTCAAAATGGGTCACTATTTCGATGTGGGGACGGATACAGGAAAGTCAAAGCATTCTGCAAAGGTGCCGGAAGGGGGGTATCAATGGTTGCGTCATGAAGCTGAGATACCACTAAGCTGGACGTCCATATGGGTTGTTCTCACGGGTCGTACAGATGTTTATGGCTTAGCGATACGAAACCAGATGAAACAAAAAAGATGCAGAAAAAGGATTTTGAGGCAAGACAGCCAATACAAAAAAGTTTGAGATAGATTCCTATTTCCAATTCTGCTATGTCCTAATATGCATAGGTGAAGTTACTGAAATTGAAGCATACCTTCCTGTAATGGAACAAAGTCCCTGTCGGTACTAGGCTGAGCAGCAGCAGCGTTTGCGAGAAATAGCTTTCACGCTTTTGCAGCGATCAACAGCCTACTGAACTTACTGAATTAGGAAATAACAAGGCTAGAATCGCCATCGCCATCGCCATCCCAACCACATCAAGATCCTGTTTTTTGCCCATCTGTCCCGTCATCCCCAACCACCTCGCCAACCACCGCAGATCATGCGGCTGAACTCGCCATCGCCATCGAACATCGCAAGCGTGGTTGCGCAAAGTAGTGGCGGTGGCAAAACTGCAGCCGAGGTGCGGCGAACAACGACCCCGGGAAGGCGAAGATGTCGTGCTGCGGATGTACCTGTCGGTCTTGTCTATCAGTCAGGGACAAAACAGGGGACTTGCCGTTTGACTAAGGGTTAGTCATGTTGATCCGCTTGCGAAGCTGATGCGAACAAGAGAAAAAGCAATCATAATGCTGGTACCGGGAGTCGTGGAACGGAGGTGACGTAACCGTGATCCAGACCCAGCCTAACGTGACCCCCCTAACCAGACTTTGTGTGTATGTGTGTCTGTTTGTTAGCCTTGATCGTAATATTGATCGAAAACGGACTGCTAAGCGCGAAACCCGATGATACTATTGAATGTCTACTACACGGCGCAAAACGCGTGTTGTCTGCATATCAGATACGCACAACCAGACGCCCAAGTTGCCGCCCGGCGACGTTTTGATTCACGCAGGTGACCTGACGAATCAAGGAAGCTATACCGAATTGAAAAGAAAGGTTGAATGGCTTGAGAAGCAAGATTTTGAGGCGAAGATTGTGATCGCTGGTATGAAGAAATAATCTCTTTACTTTGCAAGAGGAGACTGCTGATACTCGAGGCAAAAGGAAACCACGACATCACACTTGACAAACCGTTCTTTGAAGAAAACAAAGCATCGTGGAAATGGCCTGGCTTTCAAGATACAGAGGCGTGTAGGAAGTTGTTGACGGAATCTAAATCGATTACTTACCTTGAGAATGAGTCTACGACGGTACGACTTCCAAGACGAGGAACTTGGTTTACCGTCTTTGGCAGTCCGTGTACGCCCAAGCAGCAACTGGCGGATTGGGCATTTCAATACGAACCTAATGAGGCAGAGAAAGTGTGGAACAAAATTCCAAATGGCGTGGATATAGTAGTTACTCATACACCGCCAATGGGGCAATGCGACGGCGTAGGAGCAAGCAGGCAACAGAAAGATGGAAGGTCAGGATGCCCAGCCTTGTTAAGAAGATTAGAGAGAGTCAGGCCGATGCTGAACATCTGTGGACACATACACAATGGACGAGGGGTGGAGACGGTACAATGGAGAAGAAGATCTTCCTCTCTACAGCTACATGGACAACCCACAACTATGGATAGCGGTACCCTAGTTTCAAGCGTGCAGTTCTGGAACGACCCAGGAGCCTCGAGCAAGAAACTTTCTCTAGTCGATTTGACGACGATGCGGGCGAGAGCAGGGCGTGGTTCGGGCTGCGACCGCACAAGCTTGACACGTCAATTGCAGCCTGACTCGCGATGCGACCATCTTCAAGGCCAGCCTGATGCGTCGTTTGCACCGGATCAGACAGGGCATAAGCCCCCATCCGGTGGAGATGCGAAGGGTGAGAAGCTTAACCCGACAGCGAGCCTCACTGACGTTGCCCTGCGGAACAGTGAGGCGCTGTGGGGTGGTAGTGGAGGTAAGGCAGGAGGGGGCGGTGGATTGGAGCATCACAATGAGAGCGATACCGGACATGGGTGTCCTGACGAGGCTACTCAGTATATCGCAGAACGACCGAGGGGTATGCCTCCATCAGGGACGGAAGTGGCGCGTAGCCAGACTACAGTGATCAACGCAGCGTATCTGGGCCCGAGAGTTGCTGGCAAAACGTCGGTTGTGTACAACAAGCCGATAGTCGTCGATGTTGAGCTTCCCGTATGGGGCTCTTTGGACGAGCCAAGTGAGGTATACCCTCAGGGCTAATGTGAGATGACGGGTTGACTGCAGCGTGCCTGGCCCAAATGATCTCATATTCTACCAGCGAACGACACTCTAGAACCAACACCTACATCATTCTGCTTGCTGTTTAATACATACTGTGTGCTATCTCACTTGTTTCATGCAATGGTGGAGGACCACGTAGGAGGACCTGCTTTGACGGACTGTGAGCTGACCATGTCACGATTGGGTGTGACATACAGTAGTGCCCCGCCTAACCCCGCATAAGCGTATCTTATCGTCCATTCAGGCCGCGGGCTAACGTCTGCCAGTCGGGACGGATCGAGTGGCAGCAAATCTGTGTCTTCTCACATGGCATGGGATGGAAAAATTGCTGGCTTGCGACGCAACCGCCGTGCCCTGACCCGAGTTGAGACACGACACAGGGATGCCCCTCAGCAGGGTGCATAGGAGATGGAGTGATGTGCGGAGGATGTGCAGAAGCTGTGCCGAGTGCCCGGTGACTGCTGTCGTCTGAGTTGAGGTAGACAAGTGTCTCGGAAGCTACAGAAGAGAGTTTGCTTGGTTGCATCTCGAATGTGACGAGACGCTTCTCGATTTGTGCTCTGTGCTTGACTTGTACCCTATCTGTGCCGCCGGATTCGTCATGTCTTGTAAATGCTCATGGTGGGGTTGGGTGAGCATTTCTCAAATGGTGTGGTCACTTGGGGCTTGGGTGGTCATGCAGGCTGTACGGGTTGATCCTATCAGATGCGGTCCGCCAGAAAGTCTGGAAACAGTCCATGTGGCCGCTTTGGGGCTTGATTGGAGAGGGTGTTTCGTAGCCGCCGCGGCCGACAGGTCGACCTGCAGCGTGCTCATGTGAAGCAACGGACAGCGGCTTGCGCGATGCGATGGGACACGATGATGGTGGCTCAGAGCGGGGGCTAGGACAGTCGAGGAGCAGCTGTGACGACTCTTCAGCCGTGGACGAGTTTGGTAGGCGAGAGCTGGATAGCGTGGGTAGCGCATGCATGTGGACGCTGATGAAGCGTGCGGTGCAAAATAGACAAGTGCAAAACCAGTGCGCAGCAACCCCCCCGTTGACACAGGGATTCCCAGGACGGCTGTTGAAGCCTTGTGCATGCGAGCCTGATATAGTCACAACTGCACCCCCAAAGGCGTGCAGGCTGACTGCTCCCAACGCAATTCCCGTTGCACAATTCTATTCTTCGAAGCCCGAGTCTTCTGTTATTTTTCGATTCTTTGCGTCCAGACTACGCGGTGCGATCCCGACTATTGGCAGCCGGATCCTATTGGCATATTGGCATCGCTGAAACGGTGACGTCGCAAAGCAGCTGCACCCACACCGCAAGTCCACCAAGCAGCTAGAGGCGGGAGAGAGCAAGAGAACAAGAAGATCGCACAGCCTCACTATTGTCACCGACTTGTCGTCCGGGTAGCTTGTTTCCTTGATAATTTCTTTGTCCAGATTCTTTGATCCGAAATTTTTGTCGCTTTGCCACGACCTTCCGCCGTCTTCGATCCGCCGCCAGTCTTGCCCGTCTCGCGTCTGTGTCCCTGAGCGGACCCACAATTCCTTAGGTCAGCAGATTCCAAGCCAGCCATCCTCGTCACCCCCGTCCCAGGAACACCCGCAGTCGCCCAAAGCTCTCACCACCGGCACATACTGCACCCGACTCTCCTTATAGGGCTCCCATACCGGCCCATCTGTTTCCCATCGCTCTTGCTTTTGTTGCCGCCGCAGCCTATACAACAGATCCCGCCGCCCAACACCGCCACAACTCGCTTGCTCATCCATCAATCACATCCATTGACTCGCTTGGCCGCGTCCGCATGTGTCAGGTCTGAGTCGCAAGCAGTCGTTGCTGTCACACCACGTATAAAAGAGATACGATACCCCACACCCAGCTAGCAGCAATCCCCTCCCCACATTCACCGCCATGGACGAGCCCACGCCCGACCACTACAAGGCCCTGGGCCTCGACAACACCGCCGACGCCTCGACCATCAAGGCTACCTACCGCAAACTCGTCCTCAAGTGCCACCCGGACAAGGTAACCGACCCTGCCCTCAAGGAGCAGAAGCAGGAGGAGTTCCACAACATCCAGCAGGCCTACGAGTGCCTCATCGACCAAGAAAAGAGGTCCAAGTACGACGCACTAGTCAAGCTCGAGAAGCTGCGCAGCGAGCGAGCTGCCGCCAGAGGAGCCGCCCCGCGCGACAGGACTGCACGCTTCGATGTCCCCACACCAGGCGGTGCGTCCTTCGCTGCAAGCGGTCCTACCCGCTACACCACCGAACACCGTGCGCCAACCAACGCACGCGACGAAGACGAGCGTTACTATGCACGGTACCACACCACCCCGTCCAAACCAACCGCAGCTTCGAGATCCACTCGCGAGAAGGAGTCATCCAAGAGCTCCCGACACGCCAAGGAAGATAGATCGCGATCGGACCGCGAGAAAACGCGTGCCAAAGAATCTCGAAGCGACCGCAAATTCACCAGTGTTGACAGTGAGTCATCGTCGGACGAGAAGGCGCGCTACGAGGCAGCCTACAAGACCCGTACCGAGGAGGAGGCTGCTCGGCGCAGGGCAGAAGAACGTCGGACCTACGAAGACAACCGATATGCTGGCGCCGCCCAAGCTGTCCCTGCTGCACGCAAGATGAGCGTCCAGGAGCAGGAGGCGCTTCGCTACCAGCACAAGTCACGCGCCCAGGTCGAAGAGGAGATGTCTTCCCGTCCCTCACCAGCTAGGGCCTCTTCGCGTGACTACTTCAACGCTGAACCCCGCCTTCAACGACGAGACAGCGCCCGACCCGAGCCTGTCCGCAGGTCGTCGGCCCGGCCAGGCAAGGAAAGGCCGTCCATGACCCGCCGCGACACCGATCGCACTGATCGCGGTATCCCCGAGGTTGTCGAGTGGGCCGATGACAGATATGAGGAAAGACGAGTTCCCAGTTTCAAGCAGACGACCTCATCGCCGGCTGACCTTGCACGCGGAATGCCTCAGCGTTCGTACACTGATCGGTCAACACGACATGCCGAGAACACGCCACCGTCGTTAAGTCGGTCATCCACTATGCCCAACAGCATCCCACACGTCTCCTCGTCCTCACGGAGGAAGGAATCCGTCACTCCTCGCGGACCTTCTAATCTTCGCGAGACCATGACGTCAGAACAATACAGCAGTCCCGAGAAATACGCGAGTCCTGAGAGAGATGCCTTCCCTACTGTCCCACCTTCATCAACCGTCAAGACATACTACTACCCCATTGCTGGAGGTGGCGTTTCTGCAGAAGCGCCCTCTTCCACTCCTCGCCACGTCGTCCGCGAACCCACTAGCCGCCAACACCGTTCAAAGTCGCCGATTGGTAAGCCCCCGATTGGTGCCAACCGTCCAACAGAGCCTGTTGCATACAAGACCGTCCCGCGGCCAACTATGCCAGGCCGCACCGACTCCAGTCGCACTGATGCCAGTCGCACCCTTTCGCCAAGTCGTGAAGACCGCGGACGCTCAGGACGACCCAAGCTCTATGGTGAAATTAGCGGCGAATCCCAACCCCGACACAGGGTACGCCAGTCGAGCATTGAACCCGAAAATGTTCAGTACAGTCGTAGGTACGGTCCTGAAGATGTCAGATGGGCACCGAGATCTTCTGCCGACCCTGATAGGGGCTATGCTAGCAAACCACATCTTAGCAGGACTGCTACATATGTTTACTAGTAGTCTAGCGACAAGCACAACAACACGAATACAGAGGCATTCCATTGCCACAGGATACCCCCAACTCCCGGCTATCGGATGAACAACGGGATCATACTTTGGTTTCTACCTGGCGTTTCGCGGTTCATATTCCTATCTCGTCTTGGTTTCGGTCATGGTTATTGCTCACTCGACGCAAGTGCTGCGTTGGCGTTTGAGGAACGACTCTATGCTACTGTTCGTTTCCACTCGGAAACTACTGCTCCATCTCTGTACATTGCATATATATCGAAGCTGTTTTCGGGCTTCGATACTTCCATTCGTTCTTTCAACATGAGCAAAGCTTCATGTTTTGATGACTCGGGTGGCTTTTACATTCGCTTATTATTATTATTTTTTTGGCATTGCGGCATTTATACGTTCGCTTCCACACATGATACCACGAATTCTGGCATATTTGCACAGGGAAGGAGACCTTTAGTACATAGATTAAAGAAGTAATCTCAATGAGAGAAATCAAACAAATAACTTCAATTGGGTCCCACATATCATGTCAACCCTTACGTGATTTAAGTCAACAAATTGTCATCTAATCATGTCTTGTCTGTCGGCAAGACTAGTATGCAGATTCCTGCAGCCTTGACGTTGGATTTTGCAAAACGTAAATTAATCATCAGCACCACCCACCCGTCTCACAATACATTCCTGCGTTCCCAAATCTCACACCATACCCTCTTTCAACCCCACTCGTTCATGAGTGAGTAGTGACACAGCCCATCGCGCTTATGTGTAATCGTGTACCCAGCCCAACGGCGATCTTGCAGCCTCTCATCTCTCAGAACGGAACAGTTCTATATGCCGCAAAGCTGTACCGCGATGCAGGTAAGACGCATGTAAGCTTTTAGGTGTATTATGTAGGTAAGACGAGCAAGATTACCTCAGCCGTGTCTCGGGCTGAGCTAGCCTTGCCAGTCTCGCCTGCCTGTGTGGTACAAAAGTACGAGCCTTTGCTTAGCCGCATCTGGCAGAAGATAACATGGTCAGATCACACGGAAGCGCAGGAGGCTGTCGTATAGACTACGCGACAAGGGTGTTTCTGCGCGCTTCTAGGAAGATTACCCGGATCAGAGGCAGCCAAACGCTCCTAATAAGCTTTGAATGCATAACGCGGTGTAGGAGAAGCAAGGGATGACTTCGAGTATGTTGAATATATGTGTTCCATTCATTTACATAGCCTTTTCCACCCATCTGAAACCCTTATATGATCCACAAAGAGAAACGAAAAAGGAGAAAAGCCCAGGATATTTCGACCGCTCAACCCAAGTCGATCTTTGGGGATCAATCCAGATCTCTCGAAAGATCTCTCTCTCCAAATAACGCCTTTCGCTAGCAAAGCTCGCCAAGCGAAACAGATACACACAAGAAAACAAAACCAAAGGATATGCAACCCAAGATACAATGTGGGTGCTTTCTGCCAGAGGACAGCGCTTTGCATGGCTCGTAACATCGATACTGAGGTTGTAAAGGTAAGGAGATGAGATAGATATACAAAGGTGCAGCGAGTGTAGTAATGGTGTTTGTCGGAGGGAAGAGATATAGTAGTGGTGTAAAAGGAGTGCGAGTATGTGGAGGGATGGCGGTACTAGGTACTAGAAACTAGAACATTACTCTGCGTAATTCAACGCGCATTAGCCTCCACATGTGAGAATGGAAGCCGTGTGAAGATACGGACTTGCAAGAAAAGAAGTGTCGAGTACATAGGAAATGCTGGGAAGACAAGGAAACAGACTGTTGTTTTCAATCGGTTCGAAGGCTTCAAGTCAGCCGACGATACCGGTAACATTTCGCGTTCGGTGTCCACTGCAAGGCGGGCTAAGGCGATATGCATCCCGAGCAATCAGCGTTGGTGGCGTCGCGAGCTCATGTTGGCAAAGGACGATCCTTCGGAGTGAGGTCGCGTAATTTCCGATAAGGCGGCCGAAACTACCAAATCTTATGCGCGCGGCATATTCTCCAGAAACTAGTAAATGGAACAGATCCATTGCGCGTGTTTTGAGTTTGAAATTTGGTCGTTCTGCACCGTCGCTCATAACACGTCCCAGATGTTACGGACGATGGGGTTACTGCCCGTTTGGACTGGACTCCGAGGGTCAACAGCAGCCTTTTCTGGTGTCCATTGCCTGGGTAGTGGCTCTTCCCAAGCGACATGGCCGTTGCGTCCGTCCTTGATCGTCTCATTGGAAGACACTGGACTCGCGTCGTCACCAGAGGACTGGATATCATAGTGAAACGGATTCCTTGTGAACTCTTCTGCCCGTGGTGACATGATTGCATCGATGTCGTCCGCGGCATGTTGTGGAGCAGGTGGCTTTGGGAGCTTTGACTGGATCTCTGTCTGCAGCTTATGCAACTTCCGTTGTTCGCGCATGTTCGGTGATGAGAACCTAGTTCGAATAGCCTTTGCGGGAGTTGAAAGGAAAGTTTCGCTAGGAGATCGGGGAGTATCCGGTGCCTTGGGGAACGCTACAGGAACAGGTGCAGCCGAGTCGATAGGGGCCGAGGCTTGATTTTCGGGAGAATTGCTAAGACTGTCAAAGCGTGGTCCGGCTGCTTGGCTAAGTTTTGGCGGGAACATAGACATGAAACTAGGGGGCTCAAAGATGGCGTTTGTTTGCGCTGTACCGTCGAGTGATGCAAACCCGTTGAAAGTCTGATGTGCAGGCGGAAGGATAGCCTGGAAAGAAGGACGTCGATCCTCACCTTCAGAGTCTTTGATAGCCGCTATGCTGGGTCGGTCGAACGGGTTGAAATCTGCTCTTGTTGGTGATGTCAAGCCAAATGGATCCTCATCTGCCATCCTTGGCTTCAATGGTGTCATGTGGAATTCCGTAGCGCGTGGAGACTTCAGTTCATCTTCTAGGCTTGCATCTGTGTTACCAAAAACGTCTTTGGGGAAATCTGAAGCGAGCGGAGAAGTAATCTTAGGCACTTCATGACGGTCATCATGATGTGAAGCTTGCGATGGCGCAGGTTGTCCTAGCTCGAAGGAAGTATCGCGGGGCGACAGAGGAGCAAAGAATCGCTCCTTGCTGTCTCTATCGAGTTCTTCATGCACGGACGCTTGAGATTGGCTATCCAGATCATAGCCTGTCGGCCATGGGTTGTCAAAGGAAGTTTTGATTGGCGACATAACCTCGGAATCTGATGATTCGTAAGGAGTGAAAGAGGGTATGTTGAAGCTCGCTACAGCAGGGGACCTCAGTGGCTCGAACTCGAACCCTGATGGTCGCAAAGGCGCTAGATGTCTCTCCTCTGTTCCAGACGATGCGCTCTCATCGTTGCTCTGGCTTGACCGTAACGGAAGTTGACGTGAAAAGTTGGGAACAGCGGAAAGTCTGAACGTGGGTTCAGAAAGCTCGTGGTCGTCGGAAACATCTTCGGTCTGAATGGTCGGCAGGTCGTCGTTGGTCACTGATACCATAGGCACGACATGACCCTTTGGATCAACATAGGGTGTCGTCATCGGGACAGGTGGCGATGGAAGTTCAAAGTGTGCTGGGCTAGAGTCCCAAGACCGACGGAAACCAGGTGAGAAAGCCCCAGTGGGCGCGGATAGAGGACCTGGGGATATCGCCATCATATTGCCTGTGCTGGCCCGCTGCATACTGATATCGCTGTCGGGTGGAAGTGGTGCCGTTCGTGGAGTACGCGAACCTGAATCAGAGTCTCTGTCATATTTGTTTCCGGTAGAGCGAGATGTAGGGAGACCGGCAGACCGACGTCCATAGCCTTGGTTGTGGTATGAGCGGCTCTCGTTCTGTCTTAACAAGCTGTTCCTAAACTCTTGCAGCTGCATAATGAGGTTCATGTTCGGCCCGATCCATTTGCTTCGCTTCTTTGCCTTGTCATATGCTTCTTGTACACTCATCTGCGGGTCTTTGTACAGACCGTAGGCAACGATCAAACTCGCAGAGCGACTGACACCACACTGGCAATGAATGAGTACCCGCTTGCCTCGCTGCACTCTCTCATCGATCATCTTGACCAACTTATGAAGGTCAGGGACAATATCTGTGTTGTGCTCCCAGGGCATGTGAATGTACTCTGGGGTCTTGTATGTCTTGCCATCAATGACAACTTCGCGTGGTTGTATTGTCTGCATGACCGGTGCTGTTGCCTTTGGTGTTGTCGGCGAGCTGTCTTCCATACCAAACGACTGCTTCGGCCGCTGCGCCAGGGTGGCAAAATCAACGTTCTCCGCTGGGGGGCCATCTATGCGCCTAGCGTCAATGTCTTTTTGAGACTCCTCCGTCGACGAGGTGAAGGGGTTCTTTACTTCGCTCGCGACGTTGATGATAACATCGAATGTCGTGGCTTGTACGGCGGTCGGCTCGAAGTAAAGATATACGCCAGACTCGTAGATACAAATAGGTCCATTGGGATACGCAGCTGGCTTCTCCTCCCGTGATTGCGGCACATCAAAATTCGGTTCCTGGTCCTCTTCTTCTTCCATTTCGAAGGGAACTTCGCTAAGACCACTTGGCTTGGGTGCAACAGGACGTAGGGGAGGCAGCTGCATGCCACCCATAGGATTCGTACTTGGTGAACATAATGGTAGTGATGGAGATGACTGGAAATGACGAAGGGGTGGGCGGTTGAAGGACGGTGTTGAGGGTATTAGCAGTCGTACAGGCTTGCTCTCGTTGCTGCCGGGGGTCGAGATTGTTAAACTCAAGTTCGATGGTCGGCGCCTCGGCGGTGTCGGTGGCTTGATAAATAACGGTGATGGTGGTGCCGAGCTGTTCTTCTCTTTAGGTGCTACTGCGATGGGTGCAGGTGTATGCGCGCGCAAGTTGCTGAGTGAAGACGCAGTGTTGATACCAAGGTTTTTGAGATTCCGAGGCTTCTTCGCAGGTGTTGTCGGACGCTGTAGCTCGAAGAAAGGGCCGGCTGCGGGGTCTCCGGCTGAGGGTTCTGTCCTCCGCGACCTGAAGTCGGCAACGAAGGATGAAGACGCAATTGTCTTTGCGAGAGGTGATTCGGGTGACACGCCCGGTGAGGGATCTGTTACAGACGACGAGTCCATGGTGGAGATGGTTGTGGTTGGGGAGTTATCGGAGGAGCCCGTCGATGTACTGTCGCGACTGTCGTGGTGAATATGGAAGGAGGAGAATGGTGCGCCCGAGTTGGTGTTGGGGCTCGTAGCAGGGCGTACTACATTGCCGCCATTCTGTCCCTTGTTGTGGTGATCTCCCCCGAATACAGCGCCGAAGGACGGCATGGGCATGAATGTTCGCGCACTGGTCTGGACCATGCTGGGTCTCCGAGTCGTGGTGTGTGTTGCCAAGCGTGAACAGTGGTCGTTGGAGCTATGTGAATAATATGGAGCTTGCGGTTGGAGGATGCAGTGCGTGAATGACTGCTCGAGTTTCTTGGAAGGGAAAGAAGAATTAGGTGTAGAGAAAGCCCTTTTGAGAGTGGGACTGTCAGCGTTGTGAGATATTGTGGGCGAGGCAGACGTGGCAGGCGCATGCGTTTCGAAACGTGGGCATGGAGAACGGGGAACGGGGAACGGAGGCTGAAGACAGTTCCTCGAGAAACTGTTTCCAGACTCGAGGATGGGGGGAAGAGTAGTGTACATGGTCAAGCAAGCAGTGGATGGCAGACGACGATTGCCCGTACACTGCCTTGTGCACAGTCATGCTCGATCAGACGGACAACAAGGCACAGAGGGTGGAGCTGGGACGCGAAGAGGACATGCAGCTTACCTGATTGCCAACAGCAGTGGAGAGGGGCGCTGGTGTGGTGAATGGGAGCGAGAATACCAGATCCTCTACTAAGCGCCTGGGGGAAGGAGCGACTAGGCCGGCGATGCGCCTATGCCTGAGATGATGCGGCGTAGTGGGTAGAAAGGTCAAGTGTCGGCGACGCTGCGGGTCTGCGTGGTGAGGGGAGGGCGGTGGTGAGGAAGGCGCTCTCGACGTGGCTGCCGCGCTCACAATTGTCGTGTATTGCGACACACTCTGGACTCGTGGTTGCTGTGGTGGCAGAGTGTGACCAGCTTAGAGCGGACGAGGGAAGCCGGTCGATCGCAGAGCCGCTGCCGCCTGGGTGTTGGGGGGAGGGTAGGTGGGTAGGCGAGGCGAGCACGCTGTGTGTCGTGATTGAGGCGGCGTGAATGCGTCTTGTCGATGGATGGGGGAGACGAACTGCGAGGCAACGCTAGTGGTGGCTCTGTGGAAGCGCCGACATTCCAGGAATAGCAACCGCCGCCGGTGCGCTACGAGGCAGCTGCGACCACTAGCACACTAGCACGCCAGGGCCATGGGCCACACTACACAAACAGACCAGTCCACTCAAGCACGCCGCCTTACAACATGTCTACCGTACCGCCGTCGATCCATAGTTTGCAGCCTGCAAGTAGTCGTCCTTTGCCTCGCTCTAGCAAACAAAATCTCTCCTCGCCTCGTCCACACGCTCACACCCACACACGCCGGCGGATGACTTCACCAGACTGCCTTTGTTCCCCGGACCTTTTCGAGTCTAGAGTAGCCCCCCCCCTGGAAGGCCGCAGCCTGTAGACGGGAAGGCCCAGACGAGAAACCTCGGAAAGAGGTAGGGGTCCGCTCATATTGCAGCCACCCCAGACAGTACCTAGCCATGTAATCCGTCCCGTCTCCGGCCTGGACGCACACGAGATAATTACTCGTCGTTCGCGTCCATCGCAGCAGCCCGGCCAGCGTCGTCATTAATGTCATTATCCTACAGCCAGGAGACCCTTGCCTCGCTTCGCGTGCCACAGCCATTGTTTTGGCACGCACTGCGTCGTCGACTGCGACTGCCTTCATCGCAGCCTTCTGAGGCATGCAAAACAGTCCAAGTAAATATCTCTGACGTGAAACGCACCGTGGAAAGATATCGACCCACATGTTGGCGTTGGCGGGGTGAGAATTCCGCGTCTTCGTCATGTGAGTACTACCACGCGTTTCATCTCTCTGCCGTCAGTTTCGTAATCCTAAACCCACTCACAACATATGTGGAACTTTCTCCCGCATGGCTGTTAGGCAGAGCCGCAATCTATGCTGTACCTGCCGAAACTTATTTCCACCTCTGCCGCTGCCTGTGCCCTGAATGCTAATAGTTTGTTCTTCTGTCACGCAAAAACCCGATTCGGCCAGCCCACACCGAATGCGTTTCAGCATCTTTAACACCGGCAGAATCCGTCCAAAAAAGCAACGCGACACCGAAACAGGCATCCATGCGAAGATCCGCCGACTCAGTGCATTCCGCCTCACCTTGACCGGCACGTGCTCTTGAGATCGGGATAGGGTTGACTGAGCGACTCAGTGGTGGTTTCCATACTTATCAATTTGCAACGTGGAGAGATCAGAGCCCAACTCTTCGCTACCACGCACATGGTACACTCGACTGAGTCGAGCGTCGTGAGTGTTCTGGCCTCTGGACAAGGTCCCCAAGACGGCCCGAGTCTACGTGCCATCACCGTGCTATCTGCCATGACCTTACAACAACCAGGCTATCATAGAAACTGTGGTAGAACATGTTAGTTCGTCCGCTATTAGGGCTAGTTGGACCAAGTAGCATACTAAGGGGTGATATATCACGGGCCTCTGTAAGGTTCAGATGTTTGCGATCGTGCTCGCGGACCGAGGAACCTAATACTATGCGACGTCTTCGACCAACAAGCAGGGACGTGCCAGCACTTGTATAATTGTTGGTTGACCTGGTCGTAGGTTTGGTTGTGCTTGGTGTCTCAACATAGCCAAATTACTTCAATGCGCCCCTATGTTTACACAGTACTTGAAATGCAACACGTCACCATATTGACTGCGCGCATAAGGTACTCAATTAGATTTGTGTCTGGCATCGACAGTACAATATGCCAATAACAATAACAGAGATGAAAGTCGTGCCTCCGATATTGACTAGCGCTACGGCTACGACTGACGCCTATGTAAACTTCCTGGTTGAAACTATAGTGATACTAAAGACAAAGCAGATAGATGATTGAGTATGAACGGAAACAGTGATTCAGATACCCCACGAATCACAAGACCGAGCCTGTTTACAAACTTCATTTCCAGAGCGGGTACCTATTGATGATGCTGACCTTGAAGTATGCATCTCTGCCATGATCTGCTAATTGCACTAAAGAAAGGACGCATGACAAGACATGTAGCTTCTGTATATACATCCTCAGGACTTCTTGTGTGTCATCTGCAAGCCCGTCGCCATGAGCATTGTCGAGGTAAAAGCATTCTATTAAGTTGTCGTGTTTGCTCTGCGCACAACAGTCTTGAGACTAGTCATAGCTGCTGGAGACATTTGCAGTTTTCTGGATTTCAAGATAGCATCCCACTTCGAAGTAGACTGCCGTAACAGTGATTTTCGATATGTGACTTTGGACTACAATATGTTTTCAAAATTCGTAGCGCTTGCTGCGATGCATGTGAAGATGCTCCAGCTCGCGCGCAGCGACCAACGACGCCAAGCCCAAGGCGGCTAGCGCGACACCACCAGTGGTAAGCGAGAGTCGAAATTCAGCGAGAACATTGACGATTCGAATCTTCTCTCGCGACAACTAACCACCAGGTCAATACACAACAGCCACCATGTCGAGGCCAACCGTCACCGTCGTCTCCGCCAAGGGCGAGGCCACCAAGGACACCGTCCCCGTGCCCAATGTCTTCAAGGTTAGTTCCGCCGCAATTCGAATTCGCAATACGACGCAACCCGCAATCGGAAGGGGAGACTGAGAGAGGCCATAATGGCAGTTGGAGCAACGCACACATGGGAAGATATTTGAAAGAGCGAAGATGCGGGTGGCAGTGGGCAGTGCTCGCATTGACCTGGAATATCGCGGATTTCTTCCCATGACGTGCGGGCGTGAAATTGTTGCAAAAACTCGCATTTTCTGGGTTGCCGGCTCTCAGTCTCTTGAAGATGCACAACCTGCTTCGACGGTTCTGCTGTATCTCTGAGCAATGTTAACCATCCGTACAGGCACCCATCCGCCCTGACATCGTCCACGCGGTGCACACTGGCATGAACAAGAACCGCCGCCAGCCATACGCTGTGTAAGCCTACCTCGCATGCTGCACAATCGCTCAATCTAACAACAAGCAGCTCCGAGAAGGCTGGTCACCAAACTTCTGCCGAGTCCTGGGGTACTGGTCGCGCTGTCGCCCGTATTCCCCGTGTCTCTGGTGGAGGTACTCACCGTGCTGGTCAGGCTGCTTTCGGTAACATGTGCCGATCCGGTCGCATGTTCGCTCCCACCAAGGTCTGGCGCAAGTGGCACCAGAAGATCAACCTGAACCAGAAGCGTTTCGCTACCGCGTCTGCGCTCGCTGCTTCAGGAAGCCCTGCTCTTCTCCTTGCCCGCGGTCACGCCATCAGCACTGTCCCTGAGGTTCCCCTCGTTATCTCATCGACTGCTTTCGCCGATGCCGCTATCAAGAAGACCTCCGCTGCCGTCGCTCTGTTGAAGGCTGTCGGTGCTGGTGCCGATGTCGAGAAGGCCAAGAACTCCCGCAAGCTCCGTGCTGGTAAGGGTAAGCTCCGTGGCCGCCGCCACAAGCAGCGCCGTGGTCCTTTGGTCATCTACAACCCCGACGAGGATGGCAAGGAGCTTGTCCTTGCTTTCCGCAACATCCCAGGTGTTGAGACCTCATCCGTCTACTCCCTGAACCTCCTCCAGCTCGCCCCCGGTGGCCACCTCGGTCGCTTCATCGTCTGGACCTCATCTGCTTTCAGCGCCCTTGACAAGGTCTACGGATCCACCGCCGAGCCTTCCGCGCTCAAGAAGGACTACCTCCTCCCATCAAGCATGATGAGCCAGCCCGACCTCAGCAAGATCATCAACTCCAGCGACGTCCAGAAGGTCCTCCGCCCCGTCCGTGGTGGAGCCGTCTCCAAGCGTGGTGTCGTACAAAAGAAGAACCCGCTCAAGAACTTCCAGGTGCAGCTCCGCCTCAACCCATACGCTGCTACCTTCTCCAAGGAGAAGTTGGGCCAGAAGAAGCTCGAGGCCAGCAAGCCCGAGCCTGCTGCTGACACCTTCCTCGACCTCCTCCACGAGAACTAGATGGTTGTTGATTAGCGTTATGATTTCCTAAGGTGTTCTCTCTTCGGTTGGGATGGACTGGAATGATGAATAGCTATGAATAAATGTAGCTCTTCAAAAGTGCCTCTGAGAAGGTTTCACTTCCACTTCCACTCATGACCCCCTGTTGCTGCTCATGCTTTATGTTGAGTACAATATATGTACCTTCGTGTGACATTGTATGACCTTCCGCAATAACCAAACAGATTTCACTTGGCAACTGACTTGTGTTATTGTCAATGTTAGACAGATTTTTCGATTCTTGCACCATAAGAACATGCAGTCTTATGCTAGGGATACCCATACCCAAACGCCGTCGCTATGCTTGGCGGTACCCATGGCCGTGGCACCCAAAATAACCCAGTACTTTGAAAGGAATACAAACAGATGCCCTCACTTGAACAATCTCTTCCCGCCCGTCCTCCCCATAGTCCTCTCCACGCCTTCCAAACTCATACCCGCAAAGCCAGCACCCCCACCATCACGATCCCTTTTGTATCTCCTTAATGCCTCCCTCAAATGCGCCGGTGTAAGTGGTCCCTTATCACATGCTTTCAGCCTATCCTGCAAACCAGCATCCTTCTCCACCTCCTTCCACAAACTCTCGGACCGATCAACCTGGCCAGGATACCATCCCGCACTTGTGATATCCGAGTTGGTGGGACGATTCCTGTCGTCCTTGATATGAGCGCTTGGTCTCACCAAGCTCTGACTTAGGATGGGACCGGGTAGATTTGGGTTGGGCAAGTGAGTGCGGACGGCGGACCATTCGTCGCGGACTGTGAGGGCGCGGTCGATGAGTTCACCGATGAAAGTTTTCGAGTAGGACGTTACGGCGATAATTATAGGTTGAGGTACGGATTGGGAGAGTGTTTGATTGACGAGTTTACGGACTGTTTCGCGCTTGAGGCGAATACGGCGGTAGGTTGCGTAGCGGTCCATTTGGGCGGGGGTCATGAAGTCTTCTAGCATGCTGTTCATCGCACTGGCAATTAGTGAACTGGGCTTGGATAGCAGAAAGTTGATGGTGGAACATACCGTTCGTATTCCTTCTCTTGTTTCCTTCGTGCTTCAACACTCATGCCGCCTTCGATTTCCATACCCATCTCCTCGCCCATCTCGTCATCGTCATCGTCTTCTACTTCTCCATCGCCATCTTCATCTTCACCTCCGATTGCACTTCTTCCGTCGCCGCCTTTACCTCCTCTTATACTTGAGCCAGCCACACTACCTCCGTCTCCACCCTTCTTCCGCCGTTTCTTTCCTCCTGCGCCGTTCACGACTGATGTAGTGATGTTGCTTTCCACGGAAGGTGAGCGCGAGTATTGGCGAGGGGAACCTCCGACTGATTCAGCATCTGGCGAGAATGCGTTGCGGAGATTGGAGGGTTTGCGCTTCTTGGTGGGCGCGCCAGAGTGTGAGGATATGCTGCCGCGCTTGCGACTACCAGGGACATTGAGCTGTGGGATATGTGGTGGTGACGCCATGGTCGCGACGGCAATACGAGTGTCGTGTTCTGTTTGCGGCGTCACAGTAATGCGGGTTGTGGTGAAGACCGTCGACTGAACAATGGAACGACACTGGGGAAGTCGCGATGGCCGCCAAGCAAACGGTGCAGCGACCACTAGCGCGTTTCCTGCTCGGAAAGCGCGACCGGGATCAATTTCGTCATCGACGCTCGAGAGATGGTTAATGGCGCCTTTACTCTTACTGAGCGTCTGCGCTCTAGACTTTCACCATGTAAACCACGATATCAGCAGGCGGTCTGCCATCAACACTAATTCAAAGCAACATCTTCATCTGCTTCACTTTACGCCGTATACTCGCATCCACCAAAGAAAGAATAGAAGATGCCGTCCTACGAAGAATCATATGGCCAACAGGCCCCTCAAGCAGCAGTCACAGGTACAGGCGCAACCGATACCGACGGTGCCGTCCAAGCCCCACCTGACTCCAGATCCCCCTCTGAACTCCCACCTGCTGCCCTCGACTTAGCAGCGCGCCTCTTCGACCTCGCCCGCAGTGGGGACACATCTACCCTTTCCCAATACGTCAGCGCCGGCATCCCCAAGAACCTCACCAATGCATCCGGCGACACACTTCTCATGCTGGCATCGTACCACGGTAATGCCGAGACTGCAAAGATGCTCTTAGATAGCGGCGCCGACGCGAATGTGTTGAACGGGAGAGGCCAGAGTCCTATCGCGGGCGCCGTGTTCAAGGGATACGACGACGTTGTTAGAGTGTTATATGAGGGGGGAGCGGATGTAGAAAAGGGACAACCGAATGCTGTAGATTGCGCGAGAATGTTCAAGAGAGGGAACTGCTTGAAGTTATTTGGCGTGGAAGAGGGGGAAGGCACCGTGGTAGACGTGGATGCACACGCGACGTCGTAGTGTAGAGATCCTCCATGCCAACGTCTTGATGACATGAGGGAGGTTTTCCTGCAAGCCTACGAACGATGCAACAACGACTAGGGAGTATATATGTATTACTACGGAAGATAAATTCCAAGCATAAAACTACGAAACCCAGCGCAAAACTGTTCAGTTTGATCTGCCTAAAGTAAAAATCCTATGGATCGTGGTATCATGTCACCTGCCTCTACCTCTCTACTTCTTCTGCTCTCCCTTACCACCACCAAACATGCCTCCAATGTAACCCCCAGCGCTCTTCGCGCCTCCTGCAACACTGCTCGCACCACCCTTCACTCCATCCGCAGCACTCTGGCCATAGCCACCCAGTGGGCCTTGTCCCTCGATGGGCTTGCCTTGTTCATCCTTGCCGCCGCGTTCAGCACGATTGATACCCTCTTTGGAGACGGCGTCACCGAGGGGTTGTGCGATTCCTCCTTTGCCAACTTGGCCGCCGACGAGGCCGTTCACACCGTCTTGGAGGTTGTCGACCTGGGATACGCCTGTGACTTTGGTCTTGTCGAGGTTCTCTTTAGGCGATGTGTTAGGGACATGTGATATGGCAAGACGAGATTAAACTAGAATAGACGTACGTTTGGTAGCGTAAGAAGCCTTGTTATCCTTGGTGAACCACTTCAGGTACTGATCCTCGATCCATGGCATCCATGTCTCGTACTTCTGGTTGTAGTACTCCCCTGCAGCCTCCTTGTAGGTTTTTTGTGATCCTTTGTTTTGGTCTGTCATTTTGGGAATGTTGCTTTGTGTTGATTGTATTCAAGGTAAAGATAGCAATGTAAACTGTCCGTGGGGTTCGCTCAGGTTGTGCGTATTTGCATGTGCAAGTCAACACCCAGATCGGGCAGCCGACATATATACTCCACTTGCACGTCCTGTGTGTACGCCATTTGCGCCAGCAGTGATCTCATCCTCGATCACTTGCACCGTGCTCGTTACAAGTTTGTGGCCCGCTGTGGTGGCACATAGACAGGGTTATTGCGCAAGATGGTGTTGCGCTATACGTCATCTGAGCCATGAAATCGAGGCCAACTGATCGTCCCGCGTGGAAACCTGCACATCAGACGTATCTCTTGGCTGGATGTCCGCCATTCAAGCATCCAGACAGGGCCAAGGGCGTCTAGACCTTGGAACTGGATGTCTGGTGCGCTTGGTATGATTGGTTGATGGAATCTAAGATTGTGTTGATTGGATTCGGTGCGATTAGACATGTGAAGCGAAGCTAGCAGCAGGCCGCGCAGTTGGAACTCACGACAACCACATCCATGCCATGAGAGCAACTGCACGCGTGTCGAGCACAATGTTGGAGTTTCACGCGAACTACTGCTTCGAGAGAGATTCTTAAAGTGTAGTGAATAGCCGAGATGAAGGCTAAACAGTAGACACAAACGAGTCGCGACACCACAGCGCGATCCCGCATAGTCATAGTTGGAATCCGTGCGAAATAGTGCACTGCGTACCCAGAGCTTTTTGATGCTCGAAACAGAGTCCAGCTTGATCTAGACTACTTCTCGGTACGTTTCGAAGCGATTCTCACATTACATCCTTGGAGCGGTAACTTCCGAGCGCTTTTCTGATCTCATACTTGCGTTCTCGTCTCCGTCACTTGTTACCGCTTGCTGAAGAGCTAATGTTTACTGCCGGTTCATTTCTTGTTAAAAACACTTCTGTGCATGCCCTGGTTGAGAGAAGAGAGGCATGGGGTGATGTGCCACACGGAGCATTCGGACGTGGAACCGAGTAAGACTTCTTAATTGCACGGGCTACAAGGTTCTGTCGAAGCTCATGGTGGTCGAAGTACATCAGAGGAATCTCATCTTCTCGTGTTCACCTAGCATCAGTACTATTTCATTTGAGTTGTCCACGTTTATGTCCGTATTTTTGTTTGAGTGAGACGCATTCGTTTACTCTTACACTATTGTAGTTGTGCCATCAACGGTGCCTTGAGCCCGCCTCATACATCTTGTTCAGGTATCTGTGTACTGGTATGTTCTCCTTTGTGCTTTCCTCACTCACTGTTGGTTTCACACCGCTCCTACAAAACAGCGCTTCTTCGTACCTACCCGCGAAGTAGTTCTTGGCGCCCCTCATATCCTTCTTTCACGCAATCGCCCACTCGATCTATTATAGTTCACCTAATTCATATTATTCCGCCGTCAGTAAGACCCATCGTTTTCATAGCCAAACAACCCAATTGAATATATAGACTTCCTCGAAATGGCTCCGCAGCGAGGATCGAAGAAGCCTGTCACTACGCTCGTTTCCATGCTGCCCAAGACCACCTACAATGAAACAGACGAGGCAGAGGGTACCGTAAGAAGCCTGGCGTATATCAGAATACAGCTCCAACTGCTGCAGTGGTTAGGCCTTCATGCATCCGATACACTCACTGTCCGACAAGCTTACTACTGGACGGAAAATATAGCGGAAGACAAGCATCCACAAGCCAAAGATGCACTACGCCTATGCTACTACATGCGTTCTCAGGGCTTCGACACTTATGCAAAATTCCAGAAAAGCAAAATGAGCCTATATATAGCCAGTCAGCCTACTGAAGTTACAAGTCCGAAGTCCGATCGGCTATATTGGTGCCAGGATCATTTGACCAACGAGGTCGTTCACGAACTAGGTACCGTACCTGTATCCTCTGGAGCTCGGGGAGGAAGACGCAACGCTTTCTCATTGGACTCCACTCAACACGCAATCCAGAGGCTCCAAGCTACCGTGGATGCAGTTATCGCAGCAGGCACTGATATTGCTCGAGCGCAATCCAGAAATACCCTTGCTGCTGCCGCCGGCCAAGATGAACATGGAGAAGACACAGGGGATAACGCCGGTACTGTGTCGGAAGGTAACGCAGGACGAGAGAACGAAAACGACCAACCGACCATGGGCTCTCTTGCAGCACGCATCGCTGTTGCAAGAGCAGATTTGGAGACTTTGCTATTCTCTGATCCTCCTGACACAGGGTAGGTCATCACCCTTATCCCAAAAGCATGATATAACATAAAACCTAGTGCCATTGCCGCTGCTATCGCACGTGTGGCAGAGCTAAACAGCCAGGAGAACTAGATGATGTGCAAGTGCTCATGTTGGAAAGATGATGAAATGATAATTATGCCTGAATAGTAATTGAATGACTTCAAAGCTGTTATAGAGTGGACTTATTATTCTGGAGATATGTGCAGTAACCTACATTGATAACATCAGCGGAAATTCTTGAAGACTATGCTATGCCTCTCCATTTTGGCGCCTCTGACACGAGTTTGGTATATAAATCATCCGATTCAACTCTCGCATCCATTGTACGTTCCAGAACTTGGCTATTCAATACCAAAAATGACTTGACTGGGGCTCATGGCTGGTGCGTGCTCTTCCAAAGTTTGGTAGACTGCCATCATGTTCCACTGTCGCGGCACAGAGAAATAACGAGATCGAACGCTACTTGCCTGCTCAGATACTTGTCATGTCCGAAGCAGTTTTCTGAAAGTACTGAAATTGTCTGTCATGTGCAAGGGCACGCCCATGCTAGGACTGACGCTGTAGCAGTGCAATGCGATGGTTTACTTGTAGTGTAACAGTGTTGCTATCAATGTGGTTCAAATTCGAGTCGACGCCGATGAGTAAAGCGCTGTAAAGATGCAAAGGCAATACCTGCGCACGTGAATCATCATGAAATCTGATGATGGCGAGTGTCCAATGACCAGTAGTGTGCGTGCGGAACATGGAGGAGAAGCCGGGCAGTCCCACAGTGACCATGACTAAAGTATGATGCTGTAATGTCACGCGACAACATCATGACTGGTAAACAACAAATACGGCCTTGAGCGGCGAAGTGTTATCGCAACCTCACGACGACGGATATTTTGGTGTACCACACGTTCCTGGCTCTTGCTCGAGAATGCGATCCAGGCGTTGCGCTAGAGCTTCGCGCATTGTTTACGAATAGAAATAGTGGTCAAGCACGGGCGTATCGCGGACCGCTGTCTGCAGCCAGCCACAGGCGCGGTACCAATGACATGGAGGGCAATTCGCGTAGCACGAAAAGCGTTGGACCTGCGTTCGTTGGACTCCACTTCGAAATTACACGTTCAACACGCAAATGCTGCGGGGAAAACGTCGAATTCCCATGGGGGAGCGCTGGGGCCAGAAGACAGAATAATCAATAGAAAAAAGGAAGACATGTAGAAGAACGATATCCCCAGATGATATGTCGATGCAGGTATGCGCTAGCTGCAGCGCTTCATGCAGATCAGTTCAAGCGAGAGGTTGGGTCCGTCCGGTACATCCGCCTTGCCACGGATATCAGAATTGTCGCGTTTGATTCGTGTCGAATAGAGCAGAAAGCGAGACGGAAAGGGCTGCACTGTTTGCGGCTGCTGCGATGGGCAAAAAGTGGTCAAGAGCTTACCGGTGGGCAGCCTTGCAAGCCACCAGGGCACCGGAGAGCTCTGGCTGGCTGTCAGAAATGATGGTAGCCTAGCCTGGTGACAACAAAGACGCGTAGAGTCACGCTGGGACTGGGAGTTGTATGTCGTGTACTGAATGCACAGAGTGCTGTCGCGAAATCGACGCGACGACGAATGCGATCATCGTATATGATTATGAGTAGGTGGAGAAGTGGAGATGTTGGAAGTTGGTCTTTGAGCAGGCGCGTTGGTGCGTACACATGAGGCGGTGATGGATCCGGCTAGCGCAGAGGCCACATTGCTTGCAAAGGCAGTCGCGACCGGCGCAGTTCATCGCACCACGCCCGATAAGCATCAAAATATGTCTCGCACTCGGTAGACGACCTGGACAGTGAGGATATGCACTCTGTTTGTACATGCATCACTCTGGCCGGCGCCGTTGATGTTGCAAAAATTTCCCTCTACTCCCTGAAACGGGACGCTCGGGCCACAGCACTAGCCCGTTCCTGGTGATGATCCAGCCTACTTAATGACCTGTTCATTCTCTTAGATAGGCCCGCAGCCCACCTTCTCCGAACGCGCTCCCGTCACCGCATCGAGTTACCACTCCGTCACGTGACTCGCATACACACCTCTGACTACATAGCCCAACATCATTTGCCGTGCTCAGTGCTTCAATGGCCACGCCTGCGGGCGCCTAGTAATTTCTAATTCTTCCGGTTGCGCTCCACTTGCGAGCCTGGCTGTTCATCCTGCGGCGCAAACATGAGGTATGTCGCATATCGCATCGATGCATGCATGACGCGCTAACGCTTTGATAGTGCCACCAGATTGGACCGTCTCGTAACGTAAGTATACCCGGTCGCAACATCTTGCATGCTCTTCGCAACTTGATACACTGCAGTTGCAGTCTTTTGCGACAGGTTTATCTCGCCTCGACAGCCTTGCCTTACTCGACACTTTCTGACTCTCGCTAACCCACGCCAAGGCTCCTCGAGACTGGCAGCACAGCATTAATCCGAAACACAGCAGCTGACCAGCTCGCCGACGTTCAAAAACAACATCCCGATGAACTTTTTAATCTTCTTACTCGAGTCATTCCCTACCTGCGATCCAAAAGCTGGGAAACTCGAGTTGCTGCTGCCAAGGCTATAGGAGGCATCGCCGCCAATGCCGACAAATTCGACCCCAATGCAGAGGATCCTGAGGGGCCTGTCAAATCGGAAGGCCAGTCAAATTCAAATGGCGATATCAAGTCTGAGGATACCAACGGCGCGTCGGTCAAGAAGGAAGAGAATGGCGATAGCGCTCTACCACCACTCACCGACGGGCTCGATCTTGCTACACTTGACTTGCCTTCCATCCTCAAGTTTGGCAAAGTCCTAGCTTCTCTCGGAACAAAGGAGCATGATTACAAGCTTGCAGCCATGGACCCTGCTGAACGACTAGAGTACCAAAAGAGTACCCTGCTCAAGCGTCTCGGCTTCGAAGGCGCATGGGTTGAGGACCTTACACCACCACAAGAGCTGATGCCGCAAACGCCGGCCCCCAAAACACCTGCTATAAATCGCATCGACACCAATGTTTCACGATCAGATAGCATGAACAATGCCAGTTCTCCTACTGCAGGCACACCTGATGGTAAAGGGCTTAGCAAGCGTCAACAAAATGCCCTGCGGCGCAAGAACAAGAGGCAAGCTGCCGGAGGTACTAACAAAGTACAAGTCGTCGACTTCAACTCAAATTCACGAAAAGACTCGCAACCAGACCTTGTTGAGACGCCGGTACGCCCACACCCCGTGGCCCTCAAATTTGAGAAATCGGAGAACGGCGACGAAGACGAACCCATGAACGACTACTTCTCACTTGAGCGCAATGGTGGGGACGACGATGCGAAATTCGTCAAAGAGTTCAAGGGCGCGCCAGTGGCAGAGAAGTCATCGTTCCAGACTGAGGCTGAAGAGGCCGGGTTGGAATGGCCATTCGAGCGCGTGTGTGCGTATCTCTCTGTTGAGTTATTTGACTACACTTGGGAGGTACGTCATGGTGCCGCAATGGGTCTTAGAGAGATTCTTCGTATCCACGGCGGTGGTGCTGGCAGACGGAAGGGTCTAAGTCGGACTGAGAATGATCGGCTCAACCAGCGATGGCTCAACGATTTAGCATGTCGCATGATCTGCATCTTCATGCTTGACCGCTTTGCGGACTTCACTGGCGATAATGCCATTGCGCCCATTCGCGAGACGGCTGGACAAGCCCTTGGTTCATTGCTGCAATACATGTCTCGCGACAACGTTCTCGCAACATTTCAGGTCCTCAACCGCCTGATCATCAATCACAACCTTCCCCTCGACACTAACCCTCTAAGCGCACCATGGGCTTTGTGTCAAGGTGGTATGATTGGTTTACGGTATCTTGTCGCCGTTAGGAACGATCTGCTCCTAGAAGATGGTACTTTATTGGATGGGGTACTCGCTGCAGTTATCAGCGGTTTAAGCAATTCCGACGACGATGTTCGAGCAATCAGTGCAGCGACTCTTATCCCGGTCGCTAAGGAGTTCATCGAGATGCGCCCCAAATCACTCGAAGGGTTGATGAACGTAGTCTGGTCGTGTCTCTCCAGCTTACAAGATGACCTGAGCGCGAGCACTGGTTTCATCATGGATTTGCTGGCGAAGCTTTGTGGCTTTCCTCAAGTCTTAGAAGCCATGCAAGCCAACGCACGACAGGACCCAAGTCAATCATTCCACGAACTGGTGCCTCGACTCTTCCCATTCCTACGCCATACAATCACCAGTGTTCGCGCGGCGGTATTGCGTGCTCTGATTACTTTCCTCAATATCCAGAGCGAAGGTGCAGACAGTTGGGTAGACAGCAAGGCATTACAGCTTGTTTTCCAGAACATCCTGCTCGAACGCAATGAGGGCGTATTGAAGCTCTCTCTCCAGCTTTGGAACGCTATCGTGGAGGCCCTGGGTAGCCAGCTGGCCACTCATATGGAGCCCATACTAGATGCTGTGATCCCCCTCACCCTGACGCCCATCGGAGTTTCTCGTCATCCGATATCGTTGAATAAGTCACTACTCATCAAACCTTCTGGGCAAGCCATGGGCCCACCACCAGACTCTGAGCCGAGTCGTAAATCATCTCCGCCAGATGCTGGTGAGCCGGCTCGGAAGAGGAAGAAGTCTCGCCACGGAAAGGACGACATGTCAACGCCTACTCCAACTTCCCAAAGTCACAACGTCGATGGTCATATGATTACTGGCGATCTTGAACTCATTGGAGCGGACGTGATGATTCGCTCTAGGACCTCCGCAGCACAGGCTCTTGGCAAAGCGATGGGAGCGTGGCCTGAGGAACTGAGGTTGGCGGCCTTCAAATCTAGACTATTGAAGCCTCTCTCTTCTCCCAACGCGTCAACCCAATTGACGGGCGCGATCATCATCGAGGAGTTCGGAAAGAATTTGGCGACCAAAGATGCCTTGGCTGAATCGTTCGTTCAGGCCCTCATACCTATCGTCGAAGGCGAAAGACCAGCCGCCTACGAGGATCTTGTGCCGAAACTACAAATCGTTCGAACACAGTGTCACTCTTTGCTGAGCATCTTCCACGAAGCACATGTGCAAAATCTGCCAACGATTGCTGCTCTTGTCCAGGGCATGCCAAATGCGAACCACTATGCTTTTGGTGTCGCCGACGCCGAGAAGCTGCTCAATGTGCAGTATGAGAAACTCAAGAAGGGAATGACGCCGTCAGCCCGCATGGTTGCCGGAACGAACCTGGAAACAGCACGCAAGGAGGTAGAATCGAGTATCCAAGAGGCCAAGGACATCAAGGAAGAGCGCGATGTCCGTATCAAGGCTGCTGCAGCCGGTGCACTGGTGGCGCTCAACTCACCCCCAAGGAAGCCATCCCCACCAATCAAGGCTATGATGGACAGCGTCAAGAAGGAAGAGAACGTCGAGCTACAGAAACGCTCAGCGGCTGCTGTTGCGGGCTACATCGTCTTTTTGGTCAACGCGAAGAGATCTGGCGTAGTTAACAAAGTTGTCGGAAACTTGGTCAAGTTTTACTGCATGGAAACAGCTGAAACACCCGAGTTTGCCGGACAGTCACATATCGAAACAGGCATTCTTACTCTCAAGAAGGATGAAGACGTGCGCGACCACCCGGACGCTGCTCGCTTTGCAGAGGAGTCACGAGCCGCCAGGATCACCAAGCGTGGTGCACGAGAGGGTTTGGAGAAGGTTGTCGAGAGTTTCGGCGCTGAGATCTTCGAGAAGGTCCCCATCCTCAAGGACCTGATTGAACGACCCATCAAGGATGCTTTTACCGAGGCCACTCTTCCAGCGCACATTTTCAACGAAGATGGTGTCTTTGGCCAGGAAGTCGTTGATGCTTTGTCGACTCTACGTGCCCTGGTCGGTAGCTTCCACCCAAGTGTTAGAGGCTTTGTCAAGGATCTGCTTCCACTCATTGCAAAGGCTCTCCAGAGCAAGCTGTACGTTTTGCGGTATGCAGCTGCCAAGTGCTTCGCTACCATCTGCAGCGTCATGTCTGTGGAAGGTGTGACGATGCTTGTCGAGAACGTTCTACCGACCATCAGCGATGGTGGCAACGTGCACGCCCGCCAAGGAGCCATCGAGTGCATCTACCATCTCATTCATGTCATGGAAGACGCCATTCTACCATACGTCATCTTCCTTATCACCCCTGTTCTTGGTCGTATGAGCGACTCAGACAACGATGTACGGTTGCTTGCTACAACCAGTTTTGCCACACTGGTCAAGCTCGTACCGCTTGAGTCTGGTATCCCTGACCCACCAGGTCTTCCAGACTCTCTCCTCAAGGGCCGAGACCGAGAACGAAAATTCGTTGCTCAGATGCTCGATGCGAAGAAGGTGGAGCCTTTCGAAATTCCTGTCGGTATCAAGGCGACGCTCCGTTCATACCAACAGGAAGGTGTCAACTGGTTGGCCTTCCTCAACCGTTACAACCTTCACGGTATTCTTTGCGACGACATGGGTCTCGGTAAAACATTACAAACACTGTGTATGGTGGCTAGTGATCATCACATACGCGCAGACGAGTTTGCAAAAACTGGCGATCCAAACTTCCGACGCCTGCCATCTCTCATCGTATGTCCGCCTACACTGTCTGGTCATTGGCAGCAGGAGATCCGGCAATATGCACCCTTCCTCAGTTGCGTCGCTTACGTTGGTTCTCCACCCATTCGTGGTCAGCACAGGAACCAGCTCGACAAGGTGGACATCGTCATTACTTCGTACGATATTTGTAGGAACGATGCGGACATTCTTAAGCCCATTACCTGGAATTACTGCGTACTTGACGAAGGTCATCTGATTAAGAATTCCAAGTCGAAGACCAGCCAGGCCGTCAAGCAGTTCCAGTCAAACCATCGTCTCATTCTCTCCGGTACACCCATTCAGAATAATGTGCTCGAGCTCTGGTCACTCTTCGATTTCCTCATGCCCGGTTTTCTCGGTACCGAGAAGGTCTTCCAGGAGCGTTTCGCAAAGCCCATCGCTGCCTCCAGATTCGCCAAGAGCTCGTCGAAGGAGCAAGAAAGAGGTGCGCTTGCAATCGAAGCTCTACACAAGCAAGTGCTCCCATTCCTTCTTCGTCGTCTCAAGGAGGAAGTACTCGATGACCTGCCACCCAAGATTCTGCAGAATTACTACTGTGATCTATCTGAATTGCAACGTAATCTCTTCGACGACTTCACTAAGCGCCAGGGCAAGGAGATTCAGTCCAAGGCCGGCAACGCCGATCGTGAGAGCAAGCAACATATCTTCCAGGCTCTACAGTACATGAAGAAGCTATGCAATTCGCCTTCACTCGTTGTCAAGGGTCCTACCAACAAAGCTTATGAGCCTACCCAGCAGTATCTCAAGAAGCACAACACCACGATCGACGACATCATGCACGCACCCAAACTAGGCGCCCTCAAGGATTTGCTTGTCGACTGCGGTATCGGTGCATCTGACGTTGTTAGTGACAAGTCTGCCGCCGCTAATGGCGACCTACCAGAAGCTGTCTCTCAGCATCGCGCCCTCGTCTTCTGTCAAATGAAGGAGATGCTGGATATGGTCCAGCATAACGTACTCGAAAAGCTTCTTCCTTCTGTGCAGTTCATGCGTCTCGATGGTGGTGTCGAGGCTACCAAACGCCAGGAGATTGTCAACAAATTCAATACGGATCCCTCGTACGATGTTTTGCTCCTGACAACCAGTGTCGGTGGTCTAGGTCTCAATTTGACTGGTGCCGATACCGTCATCTTCGTCGAGCACGATTGGAATCCACAGAAAGACATTCAAGCTATGGACCGCGCCCATCGTATCGGTCAGAAGAAGGTCGTGAACGTGTACCGAATCGTGACGCGGGGCACCTTGGAAGAAAAGATCTTGAAGTAAGTATTTCAAAACCCCAATAACCAAGAAGTCCTTCTAACTAATTCTTCCAGTCTCCAACGCTTCAAGATTGACGTAGCTTCCACAGTCGTGAACCAGCAAAACGCCGGTCTACAATCCATGCAAACGGATCAAATTCTCGATCTCTTCAACGTCTCCGCCGACTCCAACGACCCTGCCGCACTACCGGCGCCACCCAGCAATGCAAAGGACGACGGCACGGGTATCGATGAAAATGATGCTGTGGACGCGACGGGTGCGCTGAGAGAGAAGGGCAAGAAGGGCTTCTTGGATGAGCTCGGAGATCTGTGGGACGAGAAGCAGTACGAGGAGGAGTTCGACCTCGATGGCTTCCTTGGCAAGATGAAGACATGAAGCAGCATCGGTTGAGCATGTTGACAGTCATTTGGCTTGAATATGCTCTTTTCGCGACCACTCAATGTCCACCTACCAGGTTGGGCATATTATTTCAGGTTCAACAGGCGTACATTGGTGTTTCTTTTCGGGCATCGCGGTATAGCATGTAGGATGTTGGCATGTTATTGATCAGGACAGGCATAGTTTTTGTACTCACAGGCTACGACCGTGGAAGCGTGTGTATTAGCATGGCGTTGGTTAGGAACTTTGTCATCTTTGTATCCTTGCTCCTGTCGTAGGAGCTTGGAAGGCACGTGTGTTTGTGTGCGTCTAGCCTGTGCGAGTACGGTGTGAATATACTGAAAGGTTGTTACAAACACATGGTACTTGACCACGTGGAAACTAAGTAGTGATAGAAACACTGAAGTATCGCGATGTGTTATGTCACGTCATGGGGAAACTCATCTTGGTGAACACTGGCCGTGTAACTTGCGAACAACTCGCCACGTCTTCTCGAGCCTACCTAGACATTGAAGTCTTGTCTTCGTGACAAGATCGCTCTCTTCCCACCAAGTGTCCCTTCGTGTGTCTCCAGGATGTGATGAACGCAGCAAGCATAATACATCGCAACGCTCATGATGGAAAGCAATACCTTGGCGCGTTCAGCTGCCGCTATTGCTCCTACCCAATCTCTGTCGATAGTCACAAGACCTATAGATGAGTGACAAATCTTCCCAGGATCCTACCAACACAAAGAAGCTTCCGGTAACAAGCAAACTTTCCCGCCTAGGTTTGTGATAGATTGCCACACTGCTGATCCCGACGACTGGATCATTAAATCCTCCCCGATCCCCATAGTCGAATCGGATCCATGCACCACTAACTTCACAATAGCATTTCTTTCTAGCACCGGCTGCTGACCCTCGTCCACGACAGAATACCCTCCAAGTTTGGTGTGAACGACATAACCGTAGCGGATGGATCGGTGACCTTCAATTTTGAAAGCATGCAGCATAGATCGCATGCTAAAGGGCCTATATCGTGACGCTTGCGGGATCATTAGCCCGTTTCTTTTCGATAAACAATGAACGAAGTCTATATGATGATTGTTAAGGGCGAGGTAAGAAGTCCGCTCAATATCATGGTACAGTAGCTGTGTCGGAGCTGTGGTGATGGAAGCTCTTGTTGCGCGTCTAGACGCTTCGTCCATTCTATTGAGCAGAGTCAAGGACACTCGCGCTTTGAAACTGGCTGACAGAAATAAAGTGGGCCCATCGAGGGCTTCTGGTGGCAAGTTGTGGTACCCTGTATCATATAATTCGGGGTCGGATTTCGACCAGTGCGCTTTGATGATTAACTGTTATCTTGTTCGGTACACGGGCCGTAACACGAATGAGGTGTAAACTTTGTGAACAAAAAAGTGTGCTGTACCTTCTTAGTCGCGGCTAAAAACAGTTGCTTAGTATTAAAGTTGATCCAGTCATGGCTGTGCGGATTTGAAAAGCGCAAAATGTTGCTAAATGTTCACTCACGAAAATCCCGTCAACAACCCGGGATTGGTGGTCGGAGACGAGCTTAGGCACGATGACCCATGGCATAGCAAGATTCTACCGTGAAAGAGTGCTCGCGGAATCTCTATCACCATATGGTATAGAAGAAACCTCTTTGTCATGGTAACAAGCAACGGTGGTTCCAATTCTGGGCAGATACAAAGTTCCTTGTTGTAGGAGGTGTGAACCGGGTAATATTCAGCATGCAAAGATCTCATCTTCTCTCGAACCTTATGAGCGATAGCAACATAGCTTCTAGGAGCTATGTCCTTAGCTCGAAAGCTTTGCCACCCAGACGTCTTCCATACCATATGGAATGCGTGGATAGCAATACCTCTCAGGCCATGGGCAGTAGATCGTTCATACTTACGACACCAGAATAGAGGTGGCAGTTATAAGAGCTCCGGCCATAGGCGATAGACTGAGCCCTGAGGAATTCCTGTTGGTGTGTTCCTTTGGTGGTGTAACGGATGCAGAGGGTGCGCCGAAAGGTTGTGAAGTGCACATGGGCCGGAGATCCCCATGCCGCAGCGTTACATGACCCAAGATCCGAGCAGATGCGACCAGCAGTGAGTATCAGTCTACGAACGTAGAGCTAGTGGGCTGGTGGAGAGGTGCGAAGGTAGGTGAAGATCTAAGAACGTGTGCTCATTCACTGTCAAAAAGGCAGCGATGGCAGGAGCATGCAATCAGAGCCAGATCAAATGCCGACTGATGTTTAGGCGATAGTGTGGGTCTCTCGTCTTCGCGAGCCGAGCTGAGCACACCAATCGCAAGCTGCACGCCTCATGGTTTCATTCCCGACGTCGAATGACTGACCGCCTTATCTCGCTCCGATAAAGCCGCTCTATCATCAGCCTGATAGTCGTGCGCTTCGATATGATCGGCATTGATTATGTGGCAGCGGAGAATGCAGTCAGAAGGATCTCCTGGACGTTGTCGCCGATGCCCACCGGAGTCTTCCCGGCTGAATGCAAGTGAGCGGCACATGCAAATGAAAGCGAGGCGGTCAAGATACATCGCAGTCGAAACGAGTGCAGCACACTATTGTGTGCGTGGCCGTGAAGGCTGAAGCGCGAGGAAAAAGAGCAATTTGGCTAACGGAACACAACATCAACAATGACGAAATGCGGAGATCGTATCGTGAAGTACGACCGGCGTAAAGACGCTGGAGGTGAGGCCGAAATGAAAGTCGAGCTGGACAAGGCGTAGTGGATACGAAAGGGGACAGCGCAGAAGCCAGCTAGGCCGTATTCGTAAGCGCCTAATGCTTAGTCTCCACTCCTCGGCAGGCTGGCCTCACCAATGTTTTCGTCGATTCTGGGGCCACGGCACCTTGCACAAAGGACCGTCCGGTCGTGCAAAGCCGGCACCGGCGTGAAGACAGCGCAAAGAGCATCTGGTGACATTTTTTTGCAAACGACAAGGCCGAAAGACATGTTTCGCTGAGGCAAGCTGACGCGCACGTGAAAAGCGCTGTGGGATGTTTGCAAAACTAAACAAAAAGCTGACGCACCCTGCAGGTTCTGCAACACTGACATGCTATAAACACTATTTCGGGATAAGGATCTCCAGAGGCTTTGCTGGAAGCCCCATGCCCTGGTGGAGAACCTCTGTTCAACGGGCAGCACGATAAGGACGCCCCTGAAGATACCCTGTTAGGATCGCCACTTAGAGCTCAAAGGCGCACCGAGCAGAGGCCGTCGAAACAAACGTGCCTTGCGATCCTCTCAAAATGGCAGTGTTGTGTTCTTCCGCCTATAGCGCGTAATTAGAACAACAACCGCCGGTCTGGGGTTATGGGCCTGGGTGCAGCAAGACAGCATTAGCAGACTCTCGACTGAGCGACCAACGCAAGCCGTTCATTTCTGCAACACGAGAAGCCACCGCAACCCTCCACAGCCAACCTGCCGATCTGGTCTTAGCACCAGGTACGCACGTCCTGCGAGTGGCCAGCGGGGCGGCATGCCAGCTTGGTTCCTGCATTAGCCCTGACATCCGCCAGACCACTTGCAGCGCCCAGATGCTTCCGCCCCTGTTGCGCCGTCCTGGTCCCCCCTTTCAGTGGCCACTTGTTTCCGGTCCGCGCTACCGTGCTGTAATCTCCCTACGGTATATATCATAGCAGCGTGGTCGCCTTGCTGTTTTTCTTCACTTCACAGCCAAACTTTCGAGCTTCAAGTCCTTTGACCTTCGAGTCGTCCATTCGTTGTTACCAACTAATACTATCATTAATAATACACACTCGCCAACTCTCTCAACCACCTCCACCTCCACCAACCAACACTTCCAACTTTACCGTTTCAAGTTCTAAATACCATCAAAATGCGTTACTCATTCGCCGTCGCTGCCTTTGCTGGCCTTGCCGCCGCCGTTCCCCAATACGGTGCCTACCCCGCTGCCCCAGCCAGCACTCCCGCTGCCCCGGCTTACCCTGCCTACCCTGCTGAGCCCTCCTCTGCTGCTCCCGCCTACCCTGCGTACCCAGCTGAGCCCTCCACTCCCGCTGCTGAGTACCCCGCCTCCAGCGCTACTCCTGAGGCCTCCAAGCCCGCTGAGTACCCCGCTGGAACTCCTTCCAAGCCTGCTGAGTACCCCGCTGGAACTCCTTCCAAGCCTGCTGAGTACCCAGCTGAGACTCCCTCCAAGCCTGCTGAGTACCCCGTCGAGTCCACCAAGACTCCTGAGGTTCCCGAGCACGCCACCTCTGAGGTTCCCTCTTACCCTGCCTCCTCCATGACCCCTGAGGTCCCCGAGGCTGAGACCACCTCTTGCTTGAGCTCCACCACCATCACCGTCACTGTCCCCTACCCCACCGGTACCCCCGTCGTTCCCGGTGCTGGCAAGCCTTCCGGTACCCCCATGGTCCCTGGTGCTCCCCAGCCTTCCGGCGGTGCTCCTTACCCATCCGTCCCCGTCGGCGGTGCTCCCTACCCCTCTGTCCCTGCTGGCACTGGTGCTCCTCCCGCTGGCACTGGCTACCCCACCAAGACCGGTGGCTACGTCAAGCCTTCCACCCCTGCTGAGTTCACTGGTGCTGCCTCTGCTCTCAACGTCGGTGGCTTCGTTGCCGGTGTTGGTGCTTTCGCTGCCTTCTTCTTGTAAATGTCATAACATTCAATTGAGCGTGCCCACAGGCAAGCTATGACTTTACATGATACATTGCATTGGGGATTGAAATTCACTGTAAATATCCTTGGTGTCGGAAAGGGTAATTGTAATTAGTCTGCGGATGGTGTTGTTGAAATTGAACTTGAAAAAAAAACCTCTGTGCTTCTCTTGCTTGTGAACTTCATTTACCAATCGCTCACATGCTCTACTTATCATATGCGCCCGACGTGTGTTTCCAATGCTCATAGTCACGCTGACAGTGAATGAGCTGCAGCTAGCTATCAACACTGAAATATTATTACGTGCGCTCATCTGTGGCAACATATTGTTATCCCGTATCGCACGGCGTAAGGCCGCATTCAACGTAGTGTGCTTGTAGTCGCAGGCAAGACATGGACACGGCGTCCTAGCCAGGGTCAGTCTGTGTTTTTTCGCTCTGGCTTACCGGCGCATGGCTACCATGGGACTGGGTCGCCGCGGAACACGAGTACAGCAAGTGGACATGAGGCTGGCTCGCATGAGAGTCTCGTGGTAATGGCACAGCATTAGATGCGGTGACATAACCTCAGGAACCAGGAAGGCTGTTGTAGAGCGCAATGCGGCCCATCTTTTGCTGCACACTCACTAGAGACACACCACGGCCGCGCCATTCCTTCTCTTCTGGCACCGACATGAGTAACTGCTCATTTCAGCCAGTCACAGTTGAGTATTGTGGGAAGTTTCCAATGGGTAGCTTGGTAGCTATGTTTGGACTACGAACTAATTTTCGATAGCTAAGGTGGTTTCATTAAGCGTAGACCGTCGCTGCGAACGCCACCTCTATACCTCTTGGAGGTTGCCTGAGGCCGAGGGCAGCAGGCATCAAACGGGCACTAGACGTTAGGCTTGTTTCTTTCTCGGGGTCTCGAGTCGTTCGCGCGAATCTATGATATGGATGCAGGTGTTGCAGCGCTACCATGGAATACAGAACACTAAACACGCCCCGCCGATTGCGTCCGAAGAAGTGCCCACTTTAAGCTGAGCATACCATGACTGCTTTAAAAGTGAAAATGCCGATATCAAGCTGCACAGAAGACGCCTTGAACAGTCTTGGGAAAGCTTACTCGATGCCCACGTTGACGGGTAGAAAGGTGGGGTTCCGACAACCTTTACTGTATGAAACAGCCATCGGCTAATAGTCTCTCAATACGCTTTTCAGGCCTCTCTGACTTTAGTAAAGCGAAAGCAGAGTCAAGACAGTCGTTCCTGAATACAGAGCTTACTTGGCTAGCTACGTCTCACGTACAAGGCTATCGAGCCGTGCCTGGCGTCTCTAGCAAATCGCAGGAGTTGGAGATGTGAGCGAGGAAGCTGTTCTTGGAAACAAGTGAGGCTCGCTTGTCAGCTTGCCTGTCACCCATGAGGCTTTTCATCATCTGAAGGGGTAGTCGAGAGTGACAATCGTTACGCGAATGTTAGATTATCGTTGCCAATGTGCGCCAGTCTGGCGATGACAAGCTGAGTTAATGGTATCAAACAGAGAAGTATAAAGAGAGTGATTGGCCTCTACAAATGATATACGCTCTCTTTGTGGTTCGCAAGCCATAGAACATCTCTTGATCCATCTCCAAAAGTTGTCGAATCAACGTCAGCCATTTTGCCATGAAGACCTTCACGCTTGCCTCAGCCTTCCTGGCTACAGCACTCGCTGCACCAGCTACACTTGCACCAAGCGATATCACACCACGCACCCTGAGCGTCCTGAAGAACTTCGCAAAATGTCCAGCAAACCCTGCACAACCTGACGGCAGGTTACCCAAAGGAAACAGCATCTCAACCTCAGTACTCGTCCCCATATCTGCCAAGAACCCCGACAAAGCATACCCATCCACGGAATGGGCGACCGTAACTCCCAAAGATAAATGCACAATCTTCAATCTCGAGCTCGACTCTGACACCACCCAAGGCAAGATCTGCAATCTTGTCTTCGACTTTCCTTCTCTTATTCAAGCACCTGGTCTTTTCGT
Source organism: Alternaria burnsii (assembly GCF_013036055.1). NCBI lineage: Eukaryota > Fungi > Ascomycota > Dothideomycetes > Pleosporales > Pleosporaceae > Alternaria > Alternaria burnsii. The sequence continues at coordinate 1,682,426 of NW_024066110.1, read as the reverse complement.
CTTTCAAGGCCCTGGTCATTTCACCTTTACCGGTTACGATATCAATGCTGGTGCAGAGGCTGGCGTTACTACGTACAATCACCAACCACGTCCAGGACCTAGCCCACCAAACCCACCGCCGGTCATCAAGCCGGGCAACAGCTATATTGTCAATGGTGCTCCGTGTGGAATTCCTCCTGGCATCGGCAAGGTGACCGTCAGTGGGGCATTGTGCTCCGATGATACAACGTTGACGTTCAAGCAAAGCGATTTGCTGTGTCCCTTGGGCTTTTACGTTGTGCTTACTGATGATCCTAACGCGGGAGGTTATGCGCCTCATTAAGGACTCGGTATTGATTGATGGGTATGATAGTCATAGGGGTGTTAGTTCAGTGTATAAATTTATCTCTATTCTTACAAAATTCAGCTGTGTCATTTGGTGCATAGTTCTTGTGATGTTCGGTACAGGGCCTCGGGTGAAAGAGCGGGGTTGTCCGACTGGCTATTGGCCTCAAATCTTTGCATGAGTGCGAACTTAGTCACTGACTCTTCGTGATTGTCCAGGAGGATATGTGTATCCCTGTGTCAAGTGCTTCCTGTATCGTTGACTTTATTGTAAAGCTGTACGACCGTTGGTCGGACGTCTCCGAGGTCCGGTTGCGCTTGCCAATGACGACACCCACTCGAATGCGCGAGAAAAGCGTACTAACCCCGACGATCTCTGCAGAGTCGAACACTGAAGTTGCGCAACTCTCTTTAATGGTTGCGCCATCATGTACATCCCTGCAACATGCTGTTCTTACTTGCCAAACCAGGTGCCGGATTCCGAGGCGCGTCTCCGACCTATGTTAGGTTTGTCAGCTGCCTATGATTTTGTCCAGATTCTGCTCCAACATCAAGATATAGCATAGAGACACGAGTTTTACCGGCTAGCGATGTAGAGCAGGAGCGCCAAGTCAAGCTCCATTTCCCCATTACTCTTTTCGAGTACAGTTCGTTTGTCGTAGCTTACTCGATCCGTCTCTGCACCCATACTTTCAGCACCAGACCGCAGGTACCTAGACAACCTTCAGAAACGCCATCTTACACCCCTCCCCGACACTCAATAACGGCGACATGACTGAACACTTCAAGGGAGCAACTTGGTTCTTCTTCGATCTCGACGACACTTTGCACGAGTTCCGCAAAGCATCTTCCGCCGCCGTCGAGGCGACGCTGCATATCATCGCAGAACAACACGCGAACCGTGAGACTACGCCCAGTCAACCGCTCATAGCCGCCGAGTTGAAGAAGGAATATATCAAGGTACTTAAAACCAAAACAGCAGCAGCATTCGTAGACGGCAAAACAAGCAATGAGTACCGTGCAGAGCGTTTCCAGAGTGTCATGGATACCTTTGATCTTAGATGTACAGAGCTGCAGATGCAGGTATTACTCGACACCTACGAAACAGCACTTACAAAACATCTGCAGCTCAAAGAAGGCGCGATATTACTACTGCAGGTTTTAAAGCAAAAAGGGAAAAGCATAGCCATTGTCACAGAAGGCCCCCAGGATTCGCAGGAACGTACTGTCGCTGCTTTGGGCTTAGAGCCATTTTATGACAGGCTGATCACGACGAATAAGCTTGGTGTGGCGAAGGTAGATGGGCTATTTGGCAAGGCGCTGGAGACTCTCAAAATAAGGAGTGGGGATGTAGTCATGGTAGGGGACAGCTGGGAAAGGGACATCATCCCTGCGGCGGAAGCAGGAATAGAATGTGTGTGGCTTGCTGAGAAAGAGCAGAACTATGGGACAACTTTGGATTTAAACGGTCAAGAGAAACACGTAGCTGTCACTGTGGTCAATTCACTGGGTAGATTGCAGAGTATTATGGAGGCTGAGTCAGGTTAGGCCAAATACTACGTAGGTTCCATCAGCTCGTGCCAAGATGAACTGATATGGATAAGCATGTCCCAAGGGTTGACACATCTCATCAATACATCACTGTAATGTGAAAATGTTACCGCGCATCCCGGCTGACATACCACATTGCCTCATGGCCATCACATCTCACCGTTCCTTGCGCCGCCACTTTCCCATCGTGCAACCCCGCGAACCTTTTGATCGCCTCATCGATGATGTCAACCATATCCTGGTTATTCATGTCAAACGAAAACTCGTGTGAGGTATTGGGAATGGCACCCATGCTAAAACCACAGGGCGCGTTGTGCATGTGCTGTTGGTAACCTTCTGGTTTGCCTTGTAGAAAGGTTAGCCTTGATGGAACTGAATAAACGTATATGAGACAAAGAGGGGTAGGAAAGTGGTGCTTCTACCTTCTAGATGAACGACCCACTCTCCAGCATCTTGGAAGATACTACTGCAAGCTTCCTAGCATTCCGTCGCGTTGGGTGGATTTTTGGCGGCCAGAGTAGTGTCTACGTATGTGAGTGTGTCGCAATGGCCCAAGGTGCTTTTGTCACCCGTGCAGAAGTTATAGTCTGGGGGAATTTGGGCTGCTGTGAGGGTGACAGCGAGGATGCTGAGGGATACGGATGAGGGTTTGCACATTCTGTTGGTGATATGACGCAGCATGGCGAACAGTATCGAGGAAAGTGTCGTAGATATGAAGAAGTCCTGAGAGAAGAGGTACGTAGTATTGACATGATGTCGCTTTCACGCATGAGCACTGTGGGTAGCAACACCAGGCACACCATGATAATGACCAAGCATTGGACGAAGCATGAGCTGATGTCAGAAATGAAACAAATATACGGAGAGAGCCATATATTGGCAGGGTTCTTTAGATTAAGCGACGAATCGGTTCAGTCACGGACATGTTCGTCGACCAACAAAAATACAACATCTATACACCCGCTGTTGCGGCGTAACTCATCCACAAATGCGTAAGCTGCATGAGCGCTTAAAAGCCCCTGATCAGCGCGTCGAGATGCTCTAACTATACCGTCCTTGCATATAGCTGGCGTGCGTACAGGATGTTTGGCTCAGGCTTTAGGGACCCGTGGACTATTTGGGACCTAACCGTTCGTTGTCTCTTTCAAGTTCTTACTGTTTTTCCATGCAATCGATCGTCTTCTGTACCTTCTGTGACCTGTCTTGGTGTTTCTCAGTCTGACCTTGCTACTTTTTAGCAACCGAAGTAAAATTACCAAATGGCTCGTATTTTCTAGATTCCTGTCTCGACACTTCTTCGGCAGCTCCAGTAACTCAGCGCTCTCATCACCATATCGGTCAATTATGTCATCCAAGCCCTCCTCAACCTTGGGAAATGTGGGCTAATCCTCATGCATATCTGTGCCGAACATCTCCTTGAGAGAGCTCTTGATGTTGTGTTGCGTGTCGTAGGTGTCCATAGTCCCAAACCTGAGTCTCCTTTCTTTGGCAACTTGATCGAGTTCACTAGCCCCATGCGACGCATTCTATAGCTCCTCCCTTGTTAGGTTCTTGGTGGTATTACTTCAAGGAACTCAGAAGATCTCAAGAAATGTAGACATTCTGTGGGAAGAGGTTTGATTTACTTCAAAAGTTATCTTTGTGCAATGTCTACACCGTCAACACAATGGAGAGTGAGGTACCTAGAAGCATACATCTACAACAAGACAGGTAACAACATCAAGATAACATTGACAAGCAATAGGGGGTATCCTAACACATCCAAACCGATCCACCTTAGCAGACGCCGCGCGATGCTTCCAAAAATGCAAGATAACTACAATCTCCCCATCTGACTAACCTCTCCAAACCCCACTCTAGCCCTGCCACCTCCCCTCCACCCCCTCTTCATTGCACTGCCCCCAGCAGCAACACTACCCCCAAATCCCCCTTCTCGTAACCTCCTTTCAAAACTCGTCACACCACCAACCCCAAGCTTGTTATCTCTACTGCTCTGTATAGGCGGCGCGCTCATAGTACCTAGTCGCGACCCTCTCTCCGGTTTCAGTAATGAGCCCAATGGCCGACGCACAGGAGATAGAACACGTTGTTTCTCAGGGCTAGCAGGTAGTTCAGGACGTTTGGCCCGGACGACGCTGCGTTTACTGGGTGTTTTGAGGTACCCTGGCTTACTGCTTGGAGGAGGTGGCATAGGTGTTCCGGACCAGAATGTCGACTGTGCGCCCTCGCCCAAGTCGAGGTCGGACTCGTCGTCTTCTATAATGGTGGCTGGCGGTGGCCGAACGGCGGATTGTGGTTGCGGATATGTGTTTGGTCGGCGCAGGATGGAGCCCGGCGGACGAGTCGATGCAGGAGAAGGACCAGGAGCGTAGGGTTTGGGGGTGAGGGTTGGCTGTCGTGGTGGTTGTTCTGGTGTGAGGGACAGGGAGAGGTCAAGATCGTTATCTAGACCTAGAGCGCTCTCATCGAAAGCTGTCCATGCCTCTAGTCGTTGGGTTTCGTCACCGGATGGCTGAAAGCCTTCTTCCTCGTGATCATTGTCACCATCGCGGGCATGGAAGTCTCCGTTGTTGCCATCGCCGTCATCGAGTCTTCGTACTCTCGACCTACTGGTAGGCGTTGGACTTGCAGGCCGATGGCCAAGCCGTTCAGTAGCCCGCTCTGCCCAGAAACGAACCATAGCTCTAACGTGCTTCTCAAAGTTTCTCTCAAACAACGCCCTGGCATTGTCTTCTTGTCTTTGGAAGTTCCAAAGTCGCCAGCCCATCTTCTTGAGAGCACCTGTAGCAGCAATCTCCATGCTTTCCTGCCGTAAAGCCATAGCTTGGTCTTCGAGTGTATGTATAAGGTCCAAGCGTTGAGACCAAATGGCAAAGTAACGAGCGGAAAGTCTGAATGCGTAGAGGCTCACGGCTTGAACATCCTGTTGGCGAAGTATGAGCGTATTGTCGTGCCATTGATGCATGATTGCGCCACTGGTCTGAAGAGTGCGGCTTTCGATCATGTCGTTTGCTCTTCGTGTCAGCACTGCAATGTGATTTGCCCTATCCCTCCAGTGCTCAAAGACTCTGCGCACAAGATTCGTTTTGACCGTTCTACGGACTTGGGAGTATGTGTCACGTCTGCGGTTGCGCCGTGCATGTTGAGTGGCTTGACTCCATGTCTTTAGTGTATGCTTGCTAAGAACATAGAAGCGCGCATCGGCAGACCATTGCTTCAACTCTTGAAAGTGCGCTAGCCTCTCCTTGAGTTTGTCGAATGTACGCTGCTTGATTTTTTGCTGATACTCGGCTATGATAGCGAATTGCTCCCGTCGCCTCTCCGTAGTGATGGCTTCCATTTTATGCAAGCATGTCCGCATTAGCTGAGCACGTTTGAACTGGGCGAACCGAATCTCCGCAGTATCAAGAGTGTTGACGCGCTGGTTGGTCTTGGTGACCCAGGATAGAAATATTGACTCTTTGAGCTGCCGATTATGAACACGTTGGAAGAGGGATACTCGAGATGCCAAAGTCCATTTGTACAAGCACTCAACAATGACGCGGTCGTTGATCCGATCTTCCAGTGCTTTGATACGCAGTCTGTCGTTCCAGGCAGTGTAGGCGTTGCGTAACACGCGCATACGGTCGACATTGCGTGCTTGACGTGATAGCTGAGCGTCTTTACGCCAATCCTGAAACTTCGCACGAAGCAAGCGACCGTTGACACGCGCTTGGACCTGGCGTGATAGTGGCTCAAGCTGCGCCTGCTTCTGAAGTGTATGAAGTGCCGTTGAGAGGAGGGACATACGTCGAAATTGGTCCGCTTGTGATTGCAGAGCATTTTCTCCCACTGTCTTCTGCTGCCACATCTGGAATGTCTTCCGCAGCAGCATCCCATCTCGTCGATCGGTTGCCCACGTGTTCCGCTCCGTCATGATCTCAGTAATCTCACGCCATTTTTGCAGTGTTGTTCTTGCCGTTCTTGTATCATGCCAGTTTGCTGCGCCTCTGTTGAGGTACTCATTGTTCAGGGCATTCCACGACTTCCTGACGATTTTCTCTTCATAATAGGATTCGGCAAACTGATCCCTATCACGCACTTCTGCTGCGCGTGTTCGCCATATACAGAGGAACTTGGCCAGAGCAAAGTGCTGGATCTTGAGCTCGTTAACTGCTGTGATGTCGCGCCACCCATTGAAGAATCGAGTGCGTAGAATGTGCCGTCGCGCGACTGATGTACGCTGCACCTCATCTTCCGCGCACTTTGCCCAATGTGTAAAGGCTTTGGTGAGCAGGAAGAGGCTGCGAGCCTTGTCTGCACGAGTTTCTAGCCGTTCAAAGAAGCGATTGGTCTCTCGACCAGAGCGCCTCACAAGCGCTGTGTCTCGTAGTTGCAGGAGCGAGGCTCTGAGCAAGACGCGACGATCGAAGGCGATGGCAGCTTTCTCCATGTCGTCACGCAGACTCATGCGCTCTTGTGTGCGATTACGCCATATTCCAAAACACTCTCTCTTTACCCTGTGTACTCGTTGATGTTCGAAAGTTTCCGCATCGTCCATCAGTCGGGTATCTGATAGTCGAAACGGTTCGGGAACATAGTGCTGATGTTGAGGTTGTTGCTCCGATTGTCGCAGGCGGCGCTGGTGCGGGGAGTCGTAAGGATCGTTAGGTATTGGCGCATTGACTCCTGGTATCTGGATGGAGGAGAGGTCGAGGCTCGCAGTGCGATCGGTGAAATCGCTCTCATCTGCATCGTGAGTGCCAGTTCTGTATGAGTGGGTAGGTCCACCTCTTCGGATTCGTAGACTGCCACGGCTCGAGACAGAAGCGCTGCGCTTGTGGACTGGTGGTTGCGGTCCAGAACTTGTGCGGCGAGGCGCAGTGCCATTCACTCTGGTACGGGCAGGGAGTTGTGCTGGTCGATATGAATGCGCTTCCGTGTCGGATGTGGCACGACGGTGGCCCCCCTTGTTTCCGTAGCCATTTGGCCCATGCTGCTGCGACGCTCTCCTCGGGCGCACAGCCAAGTCGCCATAGTCGGTGCCTGCTACTTTGTCTGCCGTCCCGTCAAGGAACGAGTCAAGGCTGCCAGTCCGCGAGTATCGTCCCAAGCTCGCCTGTGCTCCTCTGCGCGTCGCGTCAGGGTGTTTCGGGACACTGGCAACCTCTTCATCGTCAAGTTCTGCGTCAAGACCAAAGCCCTCCTTGACCACGCGGAAGAGGCGCGACATCAAGTCCTCGCCATGCCGTTCATATTGCTGCATGCGCAGTAGGAAACTGTAGTAGAGAGCGGCGTCACTGGGCGATGGACGGTAGTCTTTGATGTACTCATCGTATGCGACGAAGAGAGCGTTTGTGGATCCATCGTGCGAGTCTTGTGCGCGACGAACAATGTCATGGATGGCCTCGGAGACTGCTGCGATGTTATTTTGATTCTGGGTGTAATTCTGTATAGGCGTCCTACCCTCGTTCCGCAAAAGGTCGTCGCTCGTTATAGCCTTTGGATCAGCTCCATTCCGGCTCATGGAGGATAGCATTCGTGTGCGCGACTCGTTCGTCTCCAGCGCGTTCGCGACAACATGGAAGTAACCGGGAGGAATTATCGCAACAGCAACCCAAAAACAACATGCGTGAAAGTCGTGAACAAGGCGCGCAACGATGAGGCATCAGGAGATCAAAGTAAAAAGAGATGTTGTTGTGCGCCCGCTTCTGGCGTTGCAGCGACGCGCTTTGTTGTTCGAGTGGTTGGTCGCCCGCGTTCGCGAAGCAGCCAACGCCAAGCCTTTAGTTAAGTGGGCCCTCATCGTTGACCTCATCGAGGTGGCAGTTCGCCATGTTTAGAGAAACATCACAAATCTTGACGTGGCGCGCTTCCTTGGTACCTTTCTGCGAGTCCAAGCGAGACAAGATACAAAATATTCGTCACAATGCCCGGCCGAACACGTCCCATCGACAAACTCGCCACAGCGGCAGCAAAATGCTCCAAAGAGGCATGTTAAGCCCCTCGATGTGACCAGTCACGCTTGACACTGCCCTAACGCAATGCAGAGCTCGGTATACGGCAAATGCATATTTGCAGACTACAACAACGTGCGAAAAGACATGTGCGTCAGTGAGTTTATGAAGTTGAAGGAGTGTTATTTGGTAAGTCTCATCTCTCAAAGTATACAAAGGCATCGACGGCTAAATCCATAACAGAAGGCGTACAAGCAACGGTAGTAGCCATGGCAGGAGCTTTGTTTTGACACGTAAGGCATATAGAGGCGTTTTGACATGAACTTCGAAATTTGGTTTTCATTTCTTCAACGATTCATCCCACGCCATCATGCTATCAAATCACATCCAAACGCTATCATAGCTTGATCAATCGCAACATGAAAGTCGCCTTGTGGAGCTCTTGCTCCTCCTCCGCAATGACCTTCTCGTTGCTGTTCTCTGGAATCTTGCCGTCAAGCTCAGTGATGACGTGCTTGTCCACAGGTCTCCGTAGAGCCTTCTCAAATAGTGGACCTTGGTTCTCAAATGCCTTCTCCAACCCTACATTCTCTGGGTCGGATAGCACACGGTACTCCATGCCTACATCATCAGTCGGCACTAATCCGGCCTTCTTGCGGAGATCTTGTACACGGCGAATGACCTCACGCGCGAGACCTTCTTGCTCAAGCTCTGGGTATGAAGCAACGTCGAGCAGAATGAGGACGTCGTTGTCAGTGTTGAACTCTTGGTCCTTGTTGCTAGAATCTTTGGCCAGACCGCGCTTGACCATCAAATCTTCAGCCTCGAGCTTGATACCGTCCACGACAATTTCGCCGCTCTTCAGGTAGTCCTTAATCTCCTGGCTCTTGAGGTTTGGCAGCGCCTTCTTGACCTTGATAGCATCCTTCTTCAGCTTCTTACCAAGAACGGAGAAGTCGGCCGATGCTGAGTATTGGACGTTGTACTTCTCCTCGTCGCTTGACAGTACCAGATCCCGGACGTTCAACTCCTCCAGAATGTAGTTCTCCAGTGACTTGATGTCATCAAGATATTGCTGTTCTGGGTGGATGACTACCAAAGTCTTCAGCGGGATCTTCAGACCCTTGTTGGCACGGTCTCGGCAGATACGGCCCAGCTCGATGACTGACTGCATGCGCTTAACTTGGCGTTCGACGTCCACGTCAAATAGCTCTTCGCGCACTTCTGGGAAGGGCAAGAAGTGGACACTTCGGTTGTCTTCCACATGCAGTTCCTTGGGTATGTGAGGTTGTAATCGCAGGTAAATGTTGTCTGTGATGAATGGTGTGAAGGGTGCGAGACCGCGGCAGAGTGTGTAAAGAACCTCGAAGAGGGTGTTGAGAGCATGTTTGGTGTCCTCCAGACCGTGCTCACCCTTCAACCGGCGTCGGTTGAAACGAATGTACCAGTTTGTCGTGTTGTCAATGAGCTCCAGTAACCGTGGAACCACGGTGTACAACCTGTATGCAGCCATCTCCTCGTTCACAAACTTCAGTAGCGACTGACAGGACGCGAGGATCCATCGGTCAAGCACGTTCTTGTTGGTCTTGCCAGCCTCCGGGTCGAATACAAAGTCCAGTTCAGCAACCTTCTTCAGCAGTGACACTTGTTGCTCGAAGAACTGGTAGCTGTTCCATAGAGGTAGAAGGACCTTGGAAACAATCTCCTTGACTCCTGCCTCCTTGAATCGTAGTGTCTCGGCGCGAACAACAGGTGAGTTGATAAGATATAATCGCAGCGCATCAGATCCGTAGTTGCTCATAATCAAGTTAGGGTCGGGGTAATTCTTGAGGCGCTTCGACATCTTCTTGCCATCTTCCGCGAGTACGATACCGTTGACGACACAATTCTTGAAAGGCAGCTTGCCAAAAAGATGTGTTCCAAGAACTGTGAGTGTGTAGAACCAACCACGCGTTTGGTCAAGACCTTCCGCAATGAAATCACCTGGGAAGGACTTCTCGAACTGCTCCACATTCTCGAATGGGTAATGCGCACTGGCGTAGGGCATGGAACCGGACTCGAACCAGCAGTCAAAGACCTCCTCTGTTCTTCGCAGTACGCCTTTGCCCTCTTTGCTGGGGATAGTGATGTGGTCAATCTTGTCCCGGTGAATATCGGTAAGCTCGCCCTCGTAGCCACTGAGCTCCTTCAGCTCCTCGACGCTGCCAACACAAACCACCTCTTTGCCGTCGTCGCTGACCCACAGCGGGAGCGGCGTGCCCCAGAAACGGTTTCGTGACACAGCCCAATCGGGAGAGTTTGTGATCCAGTTGGCGAAGCGCTTCTCCTTGACGAAGGAAGGAACCCAGTGCGAACCAGCAATGTTCTCCAGCATCTGAGGCACAATATCCTGAATCTTGACGAACCATGATGGGACAGTTCGGTAGATGAGAGGTGTGTCGGATCGCCAACAGAAGGGATAGCTATGGAGAAGCTGTGAGTCCACAATCAAGCGACCGGTGCCCTTCAGATGCTTGATAATGCCCTTGTCTGCTGCCTTGACATGCTGTCCCTCGAAATCGCGGACAACTGAAGTAAAGCGACCCTGGTCGTCGACTGGGTTTGGTGGTGGTCGGGTGTCAGAGATGACACCATGGGCCTTGGCAACGCGGTAATCGTCCTCTCCGTATGCGGGTGCCTGGTGGACAATGCCTACACCACTGTCTGCTGTGACGTAGGTATCGTTGGCAACCTTGAAGCCGTAGTCTTTGAAGTCGTCGTAGAGGTAGTCGAACAGTGGCTCGTATTTCCAGCCCAACATGTCCTTGCCCTTGAGCTTCTCGACAATCTTGAACTTGGCCTTCTTGGGGTCCTTGTAAAGTGTGCGTAGTAGTGCCTCGAGCAGGATGTAGTGTTTTCCGGATGCTTCGTCGAGAATCTTGACGTATTCAAAATCAGGATGCGCGCAGAGGCCGGTGTTTGAAGGCAGTGTCCATGGAGTTGTGGTCCTAGTCAGGCCGGGTCAGCGCATGTCAGTCAGATTATGTTGGGCTGAGCGACTTACCATGCCAGCAAACATGTGTTTGGGTCGTCCAAAAGCGGGAATGTGACGACAACTGCGGGATCTTGAACGTCCTTGTAGTTTTGTGTGGCCTCAAAGTTGCTGAGAGGCGTGGCCAATGCAGTGCTGTATGGCATAACCTTGTAACCCTTGTACACAGCGCCCTTGTCGAACAGGCGCTTGAAAACCCACCATTCTGACTCCATGAAGCTGGTGTCCATGGTCTTGTAGTCGTTGTCGAAGTCGATCCAGCGGCCCAGACGGTCAATGGTCGACCTCCATTCTGTTGAATACCGCATGACAATCGCCCGGCACTTCTTGTTGTACTCGGCGATTCCGATCTCCTTGACAGCGTCGCGTCCCGACATGCCCAGTTCCTTGTCAATCTCATACTCAATGGGCACACCGTGAGTATCCCAGCCGAAGCGTCGCTCAACATAGCGGCCCTTCATGGTCCAGTAGCGGGGAATGATGTCTTTGATGGTCGAGGCCAGAAGATGGCCATAATGCGGCAATCCCGTCGCGAAAGGCGGTCCATCGTAGAAAGTGTATGGCTGCTTTCCTTTCGACTATAATGCATCAGTAAGTGTCGACCACACGTGCTTGCCCCGAAGAGGCTGTAATATGGAAACTCACGAGCTCAACCTGCCTCAGGAAGGCGTCAATCTCCTTCCAGCGCGCGAGGATGCGCTCCTCCTCCCTCGGAAACTCAATAGACATGGTGGCGGCGTGAGGTTGCTGAGAGTCGGCCGTGGCGGGGAATCTTTTTCTAGAGCCCTGGAGTTGACTCCTCCGGTCCCCGCCATTAGCGTGACTCAGCCCTACTATCGATACCACCCCACCAAACCAAGACGAGACTCTCTCCAGCCATCTCAAGCCAGCCCATTCATCCGCGCACTCGCTAAGAATCACGTCTGGGTTACCTTGACTACCATGTCTGCTGCTTTCGTCGTAACTAGAAACGTCAGAGCATACTCGCCATGAAACGTCGCATGGCTAGGAAGTCCTTATGGCTCTGCGGCATCCGAGCATGAATTGAAACATTGACCGCTCTAGTCGATTATGAAGCAAGATACCAAGCCAACGTGGCAGCCGCCAAATCTCACTTTCTACTGGGCATCTTCATCACATACTTACTTACTTTCGGTTGGCGATGCAGTTTCCCATTCTGCTCGCGGGTCTTTTCCTTGCATTTATCACTACATCAACCGCCTGGACTACTAATCCATCTCTTAAGCTTTGGCGAGGTGGCGATACCTTCAACACTACCAGGCAAATCGAAATCGACAAGATATGTAGACGCCTACGTACATTGACAAAACTCAATGATATCGCGAAAAATGACACCGCGCTGGACGCGACGAGCATATCTGCCAAGCTTGCTCAAGAGCGCATCGACTGGATCAAAAGCAACCGTGCCGATATAACCGCCAAGCTCGAAGAATTGCAATCTAACTCAACTCTCACAGCCGAATGTGACTCTCTCGATGCGCAGCGTGACGCTTTTCGCGAATGCCAGGCGTTAAACACGTTGGAGAAGCTGGTAAACTCGACAAATGGTCAGACTGGTTTCAACCAAGGACCCACTGCGAACTTCCTCAACGACGAACAGAAGCAGGGGTTACAACAAAAGTTTGAAAAGGCGTTGTTGAAGCTACAGGAGCTTAAGGCTAACGCTACGCTGATGGGTCTCTGTGACAGCCATGCCGTGTTGCAGCAGAACGGCGCAATCGGCAGTCGTAAGTACTCTCCCAAATTTGCGTGTTCCGATGTGTTGACATGCGAGTAGAAGTGGTGGACAACAGCGGCGCTATCAGTATGACGAAGAGCGCTGCAAGTAGCCATGTACACAACACCGAGAGAGTGTTTTCATCGTTATTTTTGGTGGTTCCCATAGTCGTGTTGACAACCTAGACCTTTCTGTTGACTGACTCCGGACGACATATCGATAGCTACTTTCACCTGACAATACTCCACAGATACTTGATTAATACTCATAGAGGCTCTGTTAGGATGATATCGCGAATTTTTGCCGTTCAAGAGATCCCTTTACAGGCTACAGTCCCCTCTACAGCTACAGATATACCGCTCAGCTGTCACGGTCATGCCTACTTAACCTTAAGCGTGAAAAACACCATTACCAGAGATTATCCGTATTGTCTGAATCATGCTTACTCGAGCTCGATTGAATAACCTACTTCTTACGCTACCGCCTACAGCTGATACTACACTCCCATCAGTCGATGCCCGATTGAGCTGGCGACATCTTTCCACCTTCACTACGCGAATCACCCAACTGTCAACACGCGTCGCCTTGCCTCATGCTTTCTTCGCTGCTCAGCTATCTACCTCCAACTACAACCTCTTTGTCGAGCCTCTTATGCACTAAATTATTGTTGGGAAATAAGCTGACCCTGAAAAATGCAGTTCATAGCAGCAGAACAACGTTTACCACACTAGGAAACACGAGAGGGCTATAACGGCCGCCCCGAAGGTCGTTGCACAAAGTTTTCGGATCCTTCTTGGATGCTCAAGCACGTTCGAAAAGGACAACAGCGCATTCACCCGATCGCAATATTCGACGTGCAATCTTCCTCCCCCGCTGTCACCGGCAACGAGCCCTACGATCTTCTTTGCAGTTATAGCTGGAAGAGTGCTCTGAAGCCCACCATTTACGTCTCGGGGACTCCGTCTCTTTATCAGCCTCCGCGTCTACCAAGGCAGCTACAGGCCGACAAGGGCGCATTCTGGATCGATCAACATGGCAAGCTGAGTCTTGAATACTCATTCGAACCAATATTCCAAGCCGTGGCTGTCATGAATCCTACCAAACACTAAGAAGCGTGAAGCGAGTGAGCAATGCTGGTTCGGCCGTACATCGCTTTGCGTCTTTGGTCACCACTACCGCAATCTCATAGCAGACGTTGAGGAGGTACGTTGATTTGAGAAAGACTTCGAGATATGGTCACAGGACCGCTAGCGGCAGCTCAAGCGACTAGTATGGCTGCTGGAGGGACTGAGACGCGTGGTGCAAGGGGCACCGGGAAAAAAGGCTATGCTTGTAGCGGTAGAGAAGGGTGCGCCGCTGCATATCTTCGAGATGGAGGGTGAGAAGGGTCTGCTTCCGAGGGAGATTATCGAGAGATTCTGAGATGATGTGAGTCTTTGAGTGATGGAAGAAGATGGTTAAGACGACCCACAGCACCAGTCGGATGCATGCAAGCTAGTGTGGAATGTGCACCTGCCGCACGGAAATGTGCTCGGCGTCTACACCGAACCCCGCAATACTGTACCATGTTGCGCAGCACGATTTACCCGATATATAGATGCAATAGCAGGGGTCCGTCTGGGGATAATTACCCAGTTCAGTCGATTCCAAGAGATGCCCTGTATAGCAAACTGTGCAAACCTTCCGTTCGCTATAGCTCCCTTTACCAGGAAATGTAGCAGAAACTTCATATCTTGATATGGCTGCTATTTCTCCTTCATCCAGAGTGCTACTACTGCAGAGATATCGAGGTGCCCGAGGGAGATCATTCACCCTTGTGGGCACTGAAGGTAGAAAGAATATCTCCGCAAGCCACGCCCCGCACCTTGCTGAAGGCGGCTCGTTAATGCACGGCTGTTCCTTCCCACGGAACATAAAGACTGCCTGTGGCTAAATCTCTACTATGAGCACTTGCCAAGTCATCTAATCACTTCATCGCCAATATGTTCCCTTCGTTCTGGGCGCTGATCGTCTCGTACCTTGCGTTGGCCCAAGTCGCTATCGCGTCGTCAGCGTTTGAGAAGAAATGTCTCGCCTTCACACCAACAAAGTACATCAAGGATGCCACTCTGAACGTCCTCCAACACGTTCCGGCGGGTACCAACCTGACGTTTCCGGATAACGACGTGACATGCGGTCGAACTAGCCAGATCGTCTCCGGAGATCTCTGTCGTATGACACTTGAGATCAAGACATCCAGAATCTCGAAAATTGCTTTTGAAGCATGGTTTCCGGAAGACTGGTCCGGTCGCTTCCTGGCAACAGGTAATGGAGGTATCGATGGCTGTAAGTGTTGGATAAACAGAAGAATGAGTACTAGCTGTACCTGATGCTGACGCCAACAAAAGGCATCAAGTATGAGGATATAGCGTATGGGGCTTCGAGAAACTTTGCCACCGTCGGTGCAAACAATGGTCATAATGGTACTACAGGAGTCGCATTTCTCGACAATCCTGAGATGGTGGTGGATTTCGCCTGGCGATCGTAAGCATAGTTCCTCCTTAGCTCGAAACATCTACTCACCCGCGATCTAGACTGCACACCAGCGTAGTTACCGGCAAGGCCTTGTCCAAGGAGTTCTACGGGGAGGATTTCACCAAATCTTACTACTTAGGCTGCTCTCTTGGTGGACGCCAAGGCATTAAGAGCGCAGAGAAGTTCCCCAATGACTTTGATGGCATCGTCGCCGGAGCACCAGGCGTCGACTTCAACAATCTGATATCCTGGCGCGCACGCTTCTTCACAATCACCGGCCCCATCAAAGGCTCCAACTTCATTCCAAAGACCGCTTGGCAGACGTGGATCCACGACGAGGTGCTGCGCCAATGTGATACCATTGACAAAGTCAAAGATGGCATCATTGAAGACCCGGCCTTGTGCAAGTTCGATCCTTCGACGCTGTTATGTGGCCGCAACTCTATGGTTGAATGCCTGAACGAGAACCAAGTCCAACAGCTGAAGACCATCTTCAGTGACTACAGATTTCCGGATGGACAGCTGATCTACCCTGCCATGCAACCAGGCAGTGAGATCAATGCCGTAGACAAATTATACGCAGGCGCTCCATTCGCCTACTCGGACGACTGGTTCAAGTACGTCGTATACAATGATCCGACCTGGAACGCATCGGAGTATGGTCTAGATGACGCACGTGCAGCCCAAGATCTGAATCCAGGCGACATCCGCACCTATCCATCGTCTTTGCCGGGATTCAAGCAAAGCGGTGGAAAGCTGCTCATGTACCACGGGCAGCAGGATAACCAGATCACCTCTTTCAATACCAACCGCTTCTACGAGCATCTCCGCGGTAACAGCAGTTACGAAAACATGGATGAATGGACGCGTTTCTTCCGTGTCTCGGGTATGTTCCATTGCAGTACTGGTCCTGGTGCGTGGGTGCTGGGTCAAGGTGGGAACGCGGCGCAAGCTGGTATTCCATTCGATGCGCAGCACAACGTTCTTGCGGCGATGGTCGATTGGGTAGAGGGGGGTAGTGCACCGGAGTATATAGAGGGGACGAAGTTCGTGAATGATACTGTGAAGAATGGGGTGGATTTTATGAGGAGACACTGCAAGTATCCAGCCAGAAATACGTTTCTTGGGGGAGATCATAAGAAGCCTGAGAGCTGGGGGTGCATGTCCTAGGGTGGTAAGCTGAACTGCATGTTTAGTTTCGTCGGTAGCCACAACAATTAATTTCGTCCCGGCTCGAAAGAGCTTGTCAGTCTCACGATGCTGTTGAGGTATGGTTGAGGGAACTGGTAAGAGTGTTAGGACCAAGATGTGGATACCGCAGCAACTATTCTCTTTGCGACCCCAAGACTTTTCAAGAACAAAATCCATGTAAGACATTCCATGGCTCGATCCTAGGAAGTGCAACCTGGCTTTACAGGCGTGGCTGACGGAGATCAACAAATGCATGTTTTGGAACCGACCCAGCACAAGAACCGCTAACACTGGCCTCGTAGCTGCTATCGGCTTCAGATGCTGTGGGAGGTTCGTCCATGTTCCAGGCAATGAAGTTTGCTTATCGATGAGGCGGGAAGTGGGCAAAGGCTGAAGAGAAAGGCGGAAGAAGGCGCTCACCTTTCTCTTAAGGAACGGCCTGTTCACTACCCTGGACCGATTGGCTGCGGTACGCTTACACCGATTTGCGCAAAGTGCAACTGGTTGCATCATGTTGAGGACCCAGGAAAGCGTCACGAGTAAGTCCGATTGATCGACCACTAAGACACCAGAACTTAACGCGATTGCCATGGCACCGGGCCTAAGAGATGAAAGGTCCTTATTACATATATCTAAGGCGCAGCCGCGCACCCATCATAACCGGTATACTCAATAGTTCTACAAACTCATCCAAATCCCTAATGTCTATTCCATAACACCATCGCAATGCCCATTTGAGTAACGACATGAAATCTTACAGCCTAACCCTCCCCTCATCCCCCCTCCCACCAAACAGACTCAAAAACCCACTTCCACGATCCCCGTCACCTCGATCCAACGGTCTTCTACTACCACGTCCAGCCTCGGCTTCTCCCTCGTCGCCACCCAGCCACTTCGGTCGGGGGAAGGAGAAGTCGTTGGTGTCGAAAGTGTTTTTGACTCTTGAAGCGAAGTTTTCGAAGAAGTTACCTTCATCTTCTTCGTCTTCGAGTGCAGGCCGTCGGCGGTCGGGATGGGTTGTTGAGAGGCGTGTGGTGCTTGGGCCGCCGTTTGCCGCTGCTGCGGTCGTGGTGAGGAGGCTAGATGACGACGAGGGTGCTGGTGTGTCTGTGTATCGTTCGTTTGGCGGACTAGTATTGGTTCGTTGAGAAAGGCCTAGGACGTTTCCACTTGCACCTTGAATTTCGCGTTCAATCAATGCACGACCTTCGCGCCATGAGCCGGTGCCAGCGTAGTTTCCTGATGCGTCCTCTTCATCGTCGAGTAGATCTCCGAAACCACAGATGTTCTTCACCTTGCCGTAGAGCCCGAAAGCTGTAGCGAAGACGGGTACGAGGATGAAGATGGGGAAGAATGCGCTGAAGCCTTCACCGAGTGGTGTGAGAACGATAAGCCGGCCAAGGAACTTGTAGAACATGGTACCCTTCCAGATGTTCTTGTCCGTCATGGTAAGGAAATTGTAGCTCAAAGGAACGGTCAGCTTGGCGACCTGGAGACCGTACCAGGTCGCAGACTCTTGATATGTGTTTCTTCGCACGAGCGCCCTGTTGCCCCATATCTTGACCTCGGTTAGACTATAAAAGGCGCAAATGCACATGTAGCATAGCCAGGCAGCAGCGATTATCTGGCTGTTGAAGCCGACCGACGATCGGCCATTGTCGTGGCGGTGTACGACAGTCCAGCCGATGATAGAGAGTTTCGGCCCACCAAAGTCCTGGGCTTCGCGCACGCATTCCGACCAGACGATGGATATGGATGCGAGGATTGTGATGGCCCAGGAGACGTAGGCCAGAGCGGGGATGACGTGGACGTGCAGGTGGTAGCGGGTGAAAGGTGTGAGAATGGTGATGCGATCGAACAATCCTCTTGAGGCTGGCAACGCGACGCCTTTGAACTCAAGATGTTTGCTGGCTTTGGAATCGAGGATAGCCTGCGTCCTGACAGCTTTTTGTACAACACGGTCCCATTCGTTCTCGAATCGGCATTTTGCATGGCGCGCCCGCTTCAACTTCCTCGTCAGGTCCGCCAGGTATCTTTCAGTGATGATGGGAGGCACTGTCGCTGTGCTCACTCGTCCAACAACACCAGCCCTGTTCTCCGGAAGATTGCCCTTGTCTGCCAACTCATCAATCCACTCTTGAAACTCGCGCGCAGTACCATTCTTCCTTTGCTTGAGCTGCACAACCTGGTATTCATACTGATCCAGTTTCTCCAATGCCTCAGTCAACTTGTCGTGAACCTTGGGCGCCTGACTTTGTATCCTCTTCAATCTCTCGCTAACACTGGCGTACCGGAACAAACTCCTGGGGAAGGCGACGAGTCCATGACCCATAAGGTAGATGCCCAGTATCAGACCCCAGGTATACGCCAGCGCCATGACCAAGCTCTTGAAAGTATCCACGTGGAAGCCGTTCCACAGAAGCAAGTATATCGAACCTACGATGCTACACCCAGCCACAATGAGCCAATACCGGCCGTTGCTCCTGAGCGCATACTGCAATCTTGCCTTGGGCTCTCTATACCCACTATCGCAGTACTCGCCTAGCATAGGCAAGATGGCCCACGTAAGCGCAAACGTGAGCCAGTATATGATGCGCCATGCCTTGTACACCACCGTGTCGTTCAGCCATATGCCTCTGGCGCCATCCGTTGTGTCGAGTCCAGCACTACTCGCGAGATCGATGGGCAGGAGCACGACGATGCTGGCCGGCAGCGCTATCGCCAAGAAGACGGGTACGACGACGTATGCGGGTGTTGTGCGAAGCGGGAGATAGTAGCGTAGGAGGAGCAGAACGGCGCCGCATATGGACAGTAGGGAGAGGATGAAGAAGGCGGTTGATCCGGCCGCCGAGGACGTCATCGTGGAGTGTGGTGCGACGTGCGCATAAGAAGCGCAGGTTTACAGCTAGTTGATTGATGGTGGGTGTGTGGTGAGAGTGAATGGACGCCTTGGGATGGCGGGAACCAAAGATAGTCTGACAGTTGTTGCGACAGCGTGGAAGCGTCGGAACGCTCAATCTCGGAATGCGGAAGGTACGCGACCCGTTGTGCTTTCCTGATTCTGCTTCTTCTTACCTCTGCACTATCATCTCTTCATCTATACCATGTCATAATTTCCTTCCCATTTTCAGATTAACAGCTGTCTGCTTGGCATCAAAGACGCCGAAACATGTGTGCAAGCTAGGTCCCTACATTCGTCCGCGTCGCATTCCAGCCGCACGCGTCATGGCCAAAGCCGCGCCTCTGGCCCCTGTCCCTTTTTAGCCTCTTTGTAATCACATCACATCGCCGATCCATCTCCGACGTCAGTTAGCGCAGCCGTCTTTCACGAGCGATTGCATCATTTGCCATCGAGAACGTTTACTACTGCGGGGGGCACGCTGCACATCACTAATCACCACTTCTATACACATCCACACCGAGCTCATAAACGCACACCGAGCTAGAATCCATCTGACAAACTTCGGCATCCCATCACCCCCGCATAAGTACGCCTCCCACCACCCCTCCAGCAACACTACCCTCGACTACCAAACACAATACTAACCAACCTCCAGCACCTCCAAACTACCGCCAAAATTTCCTTCCTGCGTCACTTCTTCACGCGCGCCCCCTCGCCCGCCACAATGTCCGCTACAAAGACCAAGGTCCAATCCATCATCGACGAGAACCCCGTCGCCGTCTTCTCAAAGTCTTACTGCCCTTACTGTCGCCAGGCCAAGCAGTTGCTCAGTGACAGTGGCGCAAAGTTCTACGCGATTGAGTTGGACCAAGTTGGTATGTAGACTCTGCAACTATCGACGCAGCTACAAGACTAGCAGCTAACACGCGCATAGATGACGGCTCAGCTATCCAGTCTACTCTTGGCGAAATGACTGGCCAGACCACCGTACCCAACATCTTCATCGCCCAGAAGCACATTGGTGGAAACAGTGATTTGCAGTCCAAGAAGGGTCAGCTCAACAACCTTCTCAAAGAGGCTGGTGCCGTTTGACTACCTGCAACCTTAACGGCCAAGCTATAGCTATTACACCATGGCATAATGCGAATCAACATAAATCATCAACGTCACTCATCTTGTGCACTCAATACTAGTGATAACGCCAAAGTATGCATTGCGAATCTGTCAGGAATGATTCTAACTGGGTAATCTTTGTGGTTTATTGCCAGTGAGCCCAACTACTAGCCCACTCAACTCTCATAAAACAAAGCTTGGAACTACACCTACAGGGCTTTCGGCTTACGCTGTTTTCTCACCGCCATGCCCTTCTTTGCAGCCGTTCCATATCATTAACCATCGTTGATGCTATTCATGATGTCATTCTGCACATTCAAGAACACGGACGAAGCTGGATCTTCTAAGTCTGCATCGCATCCGTGAAACTTTGTGCGGCCGTCGTCGCAAAGTATCGTACATCTACATCGTCGTCTTGCTGAAGCTTCTCGAGGTTCGGCAGGATGCTCTTGGTAATGACATCTGTAGCCTTCTGGCAACCCTGGCCTGGTGTACCAGCCTTCTCGAGAGCGATGACAGTACCTTGCTCAGGCAGCTGCTTGAGCGTGTTGATGAGCTGACCATAAGACTTCGCCACGTTGAATCTGATGTTGGGGATATCGTCGTTGACCAGCTTGTCCATCATGGGGATGATGGACTGTTCAATGACATCCAGACTCAGTGCGGGCGCCAGTGTTGAGACGGCGAAGCATGTAGTCATTCGGTAGAGGTAGTTGGGGTGCTGGCCCATAGCCATGACCTTGGGAACGATAGCATCGTTGGCCCACTCTACACCGAAGACCTCCGTAAGCTTCTTCAAGTTCTGAGTCGACGCCTCACGGATCGAGAAGACTGTATCGCCGAGCCAGCTCATGCATAGGCTGCTAAGCTTCTCATCGAAGAACTGCACACCGAGTTGTGACGCGAGGAGAGGAACGTATTCGATGATTGCCAGGCGTACGCGCCATTGCTTGTCCTCGGCAAGTTGGACGATAGCGGGGAGGAGGGACTGCGAGAGGAGCTCGATGCCGATGACGTTGTTGACAGATTCGAGCTTGGAGATGATGTTTAGGCGAACGTCGGGGAATTCGTCCTTGAGCATCTGCAGGAACATGGGAAGGAGATGCGAAATGGTCCTGACTAGTGTTAGTAAGAAAGCACGTGGTCACGCGTAGTCGCAACTTACTCTTCCTTTCCAAGGATTGGAGCGAGTCCACTAATCTGGGTGCCAAGCGCAGCGCGAACATGCTGAGACTGATCGGAGACCAGCTCCTCTATGCTAGGCATAACCTCGTGTAGAAGGGTCTCACGCTCCAACAGCGCGCAGAAACCTAGTAGTGGTTAGCTCATGCGCCGTGCACTTGCTCCCAAGAGGCATACCTGGAATTTGTCCTGCAATGGCGCTGCGTACCTCGGCCTCTGTATCCTTGAGAAGCTTGACAAAGGCTGGCACAAGGTCGCGGTTGACAACTTCCTCGTCGACGGCTTTCGCAATCTAATTCCATTAGCGCATGCTTCCTTTCGCTACCAGCCGAACGCACCTTCTCAAATCGGTCTGCTACCATATACCGCACCCTCCAGCTCTTGTCCTCGAACAGACTCCGCAGCGCAGTCAGGAGAACACCATGGCTCGACTGTTGCTCCTTGGGTACCGCTTCGGCGATCGCGATGAGGATGTCGACAGTCAGGAGTCGGACACTGTCCTGGTCGTCTGCGGCGAGGTGCTGGAAGAGGGGAATCATCTCTTCGATGACAATGGACGGCGGCATGGCCTTGATGAACTTGGCGAGGTTGTTTGCCGCCTGTCTCCGTACCATGGGGGTATCATCGTGCACTAGCTGGCCGTAGTGCTGCCTGAGGGCTTCTTGTGAAGGGGGTGTAGCGCGAGTGTAGGGGGTCTGATAGAGTCCCGTCGCGGAGATCTTTGAGGTGAACCAGTCGGCTTTAGATAGGCGCAAGACGAGGGGTATGAAGTTTTCTTCAATCTGCTGCTGCGACAGCTCTTCGCAGATCTTGTTGAGCGATTCGACAGCCTGCACGTGTTAGCTGGCAGCCAAATCTAGGCGATTGCAGCGCACACCTTTTCCCGGACAAGGGGCTCTTCTATTGCTGCAAGGTTCTCGAGAGGCGACAGAAGCACGTGTGCATGCTCTGGGCCGCCGACGTACTCGACAAACTTGCCAAGTTCCTCGCTCAATGCTGTGAGAACCTCGTCCTCGTCCTCAACCGACTCTGAATACATCCGTTAGCTAGTCTAGACTGGGCATGTCGACCAGGCAGCCGCTCACCATCTAGAAACGGTATGAGTTCCTCTCGTGTCCGCTCGGCGCCTAGGGCGAGAGCAATTGTGTTTAGTCGGTGGATGGCGTTCAGGCGGAGGATAACGTCGTCGTGCTTGAGCTCGTCGATGAGCACGGCGATGGGGTAAAGCTCGTCATTTTGATTCGCATCCATGGTTCAGGGTCTGGGGGAAGTTAAGTCTATGAGTGCGCGGTAGGGAGCTTAAAACGCGGGCGTGGTGTTGACGTACCTGGGCAGTTGGAGAGGAAGCGAAGAGGGGTGTCAGGGCGCTGAAGGGCCAGTCCGAGCTTTTCGAGCCACAGGCAGGCACCACCGACGCGCCACGCTCGCAGGATGGGGGTATTGCAGAAGAGATGGGGAACAGTGCTTGGAAGAAATTTACCCTCGAGTGCTCTGAACGATGTTCGGTCTATCATCTGTCATATCTGTCGTTGTCGTACTCGGTTCTCCCTAATGTGCTCTCTTGCTGCGCCACACCTGAGGCTAGTGCAGACGCCACATCCACTAGGGAAAGCACGATATGACGACTACAGAAGTTTCAGTAACGTCAACCGGATTTGTGCAAGGCCCACTTGGTCATCTCCTACATCTAACCCATCGGATCTCACCTGTAAGCAGAGAGCCGCATGGCGCGTGCTTGATGTCTTGTGACATGGTCTAGCGTCTTCCGCCCGCCAAGGTCGTAAAAAAGGACCGTTCCTACCCAGCAGCAAGAAAATCCACTACTGTGTAGCCTCAACACCTTCGAGACGGAAACCGTGGTTGTAGTGCAATGGACGACATGCACGGCTCCAGCCGCCCTGGGAGCCAAGACGCTCCCAAGTTGAACACAACCGAGTCGGAACGGGAACCACTGCTTGCACGGCGCTCTTCGTCTTCATCACGCGCGGTACAGCAGCTATCCAAGCAGCTCACTACGCGACATGCATTTGCCGTTCTTGTTACACTTCAAATCGGGTCGGGAATCTTCGCTTCACCAGCGCAGGTTGACAGCAACGTGCCTTCTCCAGGAACTGCTCTCCTAGTTTGGGTCCTTGGCGGGCTGCTATCATGGGCAGGAGCAGCATCGTTTGCTGAGCTTGGTGCTGCGCTTCCACTAAATGGTGGTATGCAGGAATACCTACGCCACATCTACGGTGACACGGCTGCCTTCCTCATGGCCTGGGTGTACATCCTCGGCGTGAAACCTTCATCCATGGCCATCCAAAGTATCGTCATCGCCGAATCCATAGGATCAGTCACATCCAGTACCGGCGACTTACCAGATGCCAAAATGCTCAAACTCATCGCTACCATAGCTTTTGTGTCCATGGTGCTACTCAATTCCATTAATACCAGGTTCACAATGCGGCTGAGCGAGTCTTTCACGGTGTTCAAGCTATCGACCGTGGCCCTGATAGTCTTAGGTGGGGTCGTTGCTGTAGCCGCACATCTGATCAACCCAAACTCTTCGTTATCTGGACCGAGCGACTGGTACACTCGCAATTGGTTTCAGACAAGGTCGACAGTATCGGACGGCCAAACTATCGACTGGGTGTCAATGAGGACATGGGATCGTTACGGTCACTATTGCGCAGCGATATATGGAGGACTTTGGGCGTATGACGGATGGGATAATGTAAGTGCATACTTCTTGTGCTCCAACAATGCCGGCTGACAGCATTGTCCAGGCCAACATCGTTGCGAGTGAAATCCGCGACCCAGGTCGTGCTCTTCCAAAAGCGATCAAAGCTGCGATGATCGTAGTACTCAGTTCATTTGAACTTGTGAACGTGGCTTACTACATCCTTGTACCTTGGGACAAGCTAAGCAGCAACAACGCAGTGGCAGTCGCTGCTGCTTCATCCCTCTTAGGGAGGCCTGCTGGTATTCTAGTTACTATTCTTGTTGCCATCTCCTGCGCAGGATCCATCACTAGTAATGTCTTCGCAGTGGGCAGACTGACGATGGCTGCATCGCAACGCCATTATCTTCCGGCAGTATTCAGCAAGCGAGGGCTGCCAATGACGCAGAGGTCTGAGGCAGACACGACCGCTTCATTCAGCCTCGACGCTCCCATGTAAGCCCTTTTGATTTATTGCATTCTACAACTGACTAACGCGGAAACAGTTACGCTAACGCTTTGGCCTTGGTCGTAACCCTTGTCTATATCCTGACAGGTAGTTTTCGGGCACTCTTGACGTTCGTTGGTATGGCTGAATGGGTCTTCTACGTTAGCACGGTAGTTGGACTGCTTGTACTCCGCCGCCAAGAACCCCAGATGGAACGGCCTTACCGCCCACTCATTATCCTTCCCATCATCTTCGTCATCGTCGGCACTTTGGTAATTATACGATCTGCACTGTTCGCGCCAGTACAGAGTGGAGTCTTGGTAGGACTTCTTCTAGTTGGCGCTCTGATTAGCATGTTACGAAGTAGAGCGAGCTCATGACGATCGATCGATGAATCTGGCAGCGGCGAAGGACGCGCCTGCAGCATTTTATTCCGAGTTCTCGACTGCATTGAACGGTGAACTGCCTGCAATCTGGTTTCTTCAAGCTCTAGATCTCCAAGTATAGCCGAGGCAATCTGTCTAACTTAGACAGTGGCGACGTACTGAAATCGACTGAACCACCATCGCTAGTAATACGGCTAAGGTGGATGTGGAGCTTACCTATGGAGCCGATGCGCTAAGCAAGGTTCAATCACCTAGCCCGATGGCAGGCTACTTTCCCCGCAACTTAATTTCGACCTCGCTGCCGGCATCGACGTTTTATCGTTACCACGACCTTCCATGCTCACTATGGTGATCCTGTCCGTTCTTGCCAATCGCCTATCTGCAATACACCCGGTGCTACACCCCGTCACGTTGGTAACACTACCGCAAGTTGCCCGGGCACTGGGTTATGTAGCTTGCCCAATCAGATCTATATGGCTAATAAAATGTCCATATCCATACCATGGCTAACCTCCGTCTTTTCCGGATATCAGCACTATGACGACGAAGCAACATGGCCACTATATACAGTATCTCGTAACGAGACACAATCTTCGGGCATCTGCGAGGCAAAAGCACACGACGGTCTGACATTCGGTCCGTGATAGCAAGCCACATTGTACCTTACAGGATGACTGCGAGGCCCTAAGATCAAATTCTAGAGCGTTTCTGGATTTTGGGGGACCTCTAAGTTGTTTGACATACATACGGTGTGTGTTCTTACACAACCTGTGAAAAAGTGCTGTACGATGAGGAAGGACTGAGATCACGCACCGCTTTGAAGCAGAGTCCTCTTCCAACCAACGGGGTCACATGTGCCAAGGCCGTGAATTGCAGTCTTGGTTGTGTACACGTACTAGTCATTGAATCATTGATGCGGGCGTGCGGTTATTGTTAAAGGCTTTGCGATATCCATGCAAACACTTGAACAGTTGAATGCATTGGTTCCTTGCGAGCCACACTATTAGCTTTCTGTAGAGCATCAATCTCGATTCAAGGTACTCAGTAGCTTCAGCGAGCAATTTGCTTTGGAGTTGCGGCGAAGCCCCTGGACATCGCGTAGATGCACGTCTTGCAGCACATGCAACAATGTCTGGCTATTCCAAGGTCAGATCGAGAAATCGCATACCTACATGGGCCACTGGGTAAACAACCTTTATCGAATTTATTCAGGAATGGAATTTCTCACCAATGGTATTGAATGAGACCAGTGTTTTGTTATTACTCCGCAGACGGTTCTGGGTTGCGACGAGCCGAGATGGGACTCGGGTTGTCGTACAGCGTCATGCTGCGTCTAAACGATGTACATACCACGTTCGATGAACTAGGGACGAAAACAACCGCAATATAGGATACGGGAAAACGGAAAGAGAGACTCCACGGGACTAGTAGACCGCCAAGCGACGATGAAGTATGTCGGAGGGCAAAGTATAAAAGAAGGCAGGAGGATGGACTTCAAAATGACTATCATCAACATAAAGCAGCATCTCAGCATTCTACCTTCGCCTCTACCAGCCCTTCATTGTCTACCAGTCAAGAAGAAATCTTCAGTAATAAACATGCGTTACTCCATCCTCGCCTTCGCTGCCGGTGTCGCTGCCGCTCCTTTTGCTTCCACTGGAACTACCGCTCTTTGCCCTGCTGGGCTTTACAGCAACCCCCAGTGCTGTGCCACTGATGTCCTTGGTGCTGTTGGTTTGAACTGCGCAGTCCGTATGTCTTCCTCTCCTATGTCTTTTGTTACATACAAAGATTAGCGCTAACGCTACAAACTAGCTGCCACCACTCCTGCCAACACTAGCGATTTCATCAGCGGCTGCGCTGCCACTGGCCAGCAAGCCAAGTGCTGTGTGATTCCCGTTGCGGGTCAGGACGTTCTGTGTCAGGATGTCAGCCCTGGTGCCGGAGCCCCAGGTGGCGGTGCCCCCACCGCTACTGTCACTGCTACTGCCACAGGTGGTGGTGGTCCCACTCCTACCGCTGGTCCTCCAGCCCCTCCAGCCCCACCCGCTTCCAGCTCCTGTGAGTCTAGCACTGCGCCAGCTCCTACTCCTTCCGACTGTGGCTGTGAGGAGTAGTACAGCGAGATGATGGATGGTGTCAGCCGAGGCATGTAAACATGAAGCCTGGATGGGGGGAGGAGGAATGAAGATACGGGTCAACATATATGTAGTTGTCGTTGAAGTCCATTCAATATGCGGCTGCAGCACCAACCTCCCGTTTTCTGGTGATGAAGTGGTTAAATTGAGTGCAATGATGCCTTTATCTCCTAATCATAGATGAACAGTAGAAGCAAAACCGGATATATGAGCACATTAAACCAACAACCCGACTTACTATAGTGTAGTCTTTCCACATTACCCATCCAATGCAGCAATAGGGTCGTTGTTCGGAACTGTAAATAAAGTGCTCGTCCCGTTGCCTTGACTGAATATTCTTTCATCTTCGAACGTCACCCGCAAGCACCAATTTGAGAAGAAGAGCACAAGGCCACAGTCAGTTCCTGTAACGCTGGCGATGCAGCCATCGTAGGGACTTTTTGCCGCATTGACAACCTTGTGACCTACTCCCAACCTCAAATAGCCAGTACTAATTCTTATGCCGTTCGCCGTGGATATGATGTTATTTAGAACGTATGCTGTGTAGTAGGCTGAGCCAGGGATTTCGATGGTGATGGTGGTGGTTGAGTAGACAGTCGAGATGGATGTGCATGTGGGAATGGAATCCTTAAAAGTACAAGACGTGACGGACCTGGTAGCGGTTGCATCGAGAAGGATGAGATTATATGCCATTGTCGCCGTACTAATGATGGTACTAGTATTGGTTGTCATAGTAGCAGTGATTGTATTGGTCCTTGTTGAAACCACAGTAACGATGTTTCCGCGGTAGATGTTGGCGGTATGTCCTTTGGATCTACCTCTGATAAAGCCTTTGTCCACTTATCCTTTTCTTTGCTTGTTTTGCTTGTTCTCACGAAGTCATACATTGCGAAATAGACAGATACACAGCCAGAAGTTGCTGCATTAGTCGTCGATATCTTGCTGACCAGTGAAACTCTGATGATCAGGGTGGTATCTGTCTCAATTGTGGACACGATACTCATCGTGGTGACATGACTACTGT
This sequence comes from Alternaria burnsii, assembly GCF_013036055.1. Lineage (NCBI taxonomy): Eukaryota > Fungi > Ascomycota > Dothideomycetes > Pleosporales > Pleosporaceae > Alternaria > Alternaria burnsii. Next base: position 1,654,247 of record NW_024066110.1, on the reverse strand, counting down.
CAGCAGTGTCTGTGGATGCATTAAATCTGCAACTAGAAGGACGGTTAGATATCTCGAAGCGGTAGGAACCTGGGTCTTTGCAGATTTCCAGTACGTTTTTGGTGGTGTGAATACTAGTAACCAGCGCGAGATCTGCACTCGCGCGTAGCAACAGAAGAATAGCGGCAGCTTCATGGTGACAGGGAATGAATGTGCTCAATGATTCAGGCAAATAAAAAGCGCACCTTCGCAGCTATTAAGATACCCAATCACAAACCTAGTGCCAATACTACTAATGATCCTGATGTCTTACGTGTTCTCGTCTTGCCTCAATGTTCCCGTACCTATCGATACCTGGGTATTTCTTACAGGTCGCCTAGGGTTTGTACGAATTGAGCACCAACTTCAGCAGCCTTGCACACTTTTTCAGTCACCACCTCAAAACTAACACTATTTAGCCAGCCTCATATGGTCTTGGTAGCTTTAGTGTATACCACCGTCTCCGGTGCTTGCGTCTATTGCGACCTTCAGCAGAGAGGGAAGCAAGGGCAGAGCTCGTATCAATAAGTCCACCCTTTGAATACAGTTCTGCCGCTTGGTCCTCAACGGATTTATCAGAATATAATCTAACAAGATCTGTAAATAGGACATATGGGGCTTGTAGTAAACAGGAGATACAGGTCAATGGAAATCGGCAAAGGCATCCACGCCAGTGAGGGGCGGTGCACGGCCCCACAACCTAAGATTGCAAGCACGTCTCCATCGGGTTGGTCGAAAATCGCAGCGGTGGCCCGATTCTCCTGAAGCAAGACAGAAGCTACACGGTTGCCTTTCGCGCAAGTCGCGCGATACAGCTCACGGTTCCGGGATGGGCGAAGAATTGGTTGTGTAAAGTTTCGTCGATACAGTAAATAATATGCGTTCTGCAGTCTGCTACACGGCCATGCTCCAGCGGCAGCCTTCATCACTGCGACCTTACCATTCGCACTATTTCCTCTATCACACCGCTTTATTCGCTTTCTCGGGGTCGCCTATACTTTCTAACACGCTCCCCACGCAACAAGGCTGGAGCGTACCATCGACAAGCGAGCCGTTGGAGCTGTGATGTCATCAAATGTTTCCTTGTCAGCCTCACCAAACCCAACAGCTTAAATATATTGGAGCCGTGCAAGTGCTGGCGAACTTTGTATGCAGACGGCTCGTCTTCTAGAATATTATATGGAATTGTCTGAGCCAGGAGCAGCCTCCGTTGGTGGCTGCTGACGTGAAGATTTGCCTTGTTTTGCCTGCTGTGTGCACTGGTCCTGGCCTTCACGGCCAAGCTGTGATGGGATTAAAGTGGCAGTCGGCACATCCGATTACCATAGGAGGGGATGCCTCCTATCAAGGGGCGGTGGCCAGCTAGTATTTCCATGGTATGTGCCTTGAAACCGCACAACAACCTTCCTTATTGGCCCTGTTCCCGCAAGCAAGGCCCCCGGTTTGCTTCCAAAATAGTGGCAAGCTACTGCAGTAACAAGATGTCGGGAACCGTTGGCAGGGGCCAAAGATCACTGATAGGCTAGGTTCTGGACACGCGTGCATGGGCTGCATCAGCCGCCCCCATTCGGGATACGGAATGGCCACACCTATTAGCAGCAACATGTTCGCGACACCAAAAGCCATCTAGCCAGGTCTCTTTTTACCCTCAGAACTCGGTGACGAGCAGCATCACGTACAACTCGCATCGCCTATCATGTCTGCAGGCCTCGAATTTGCTGCGGGGATATTCGCTATCATTGGCGTTGCTGAAGTTATCGTGCGAACGGGCCGGGAGGTCCATGGTTTCCTGCGCGATATTTCTGGCGCTCCAGAAGAGATTGATCGATTATGCACTACTGTCAAGGAAACCACACTCCTCGCTGAGACCGTCAAACAGATTCTGGAAACGCTCGCTAGCCGGAAACCAGCCAATACCACGGATCGCATCACAGCTCTATTCGAATCTGCACTTAAGAGCTTACAACGTGAACTTCAAAATTTGAGGATACTCAACGCGAGATTCAGAGGTGTGAGCAACAAGACTTGGAGTAGGGTGAAGTACGTTCTGGACGAGCGTAAAGTCAACAAGATGTTCAACAATCTTGAACGGGCGAAGAGTTTACTCGCAAACTCTCTGCACGTCGCAAGCAGGTATATGATTCCTCGCATTGTGAATGAACCTGCGCTCATGGTAGATTTAGGCAAAGATCTGACGACCAACATCTGGAGACTCTAAAGAGACACAACACAACTCAAAAGTTGTTGGCTTCGACTAAGCGGAATCAAGCCACACTGATACAAGGACAAGAGCTTCTGGGGCGTCTGGCAGTCTGCCATTATCAGGAAACAAAACGAGCCTCAAAAGAAATAGGAATTGCTCACCAAGAGCATTTGATCGAGCATCAAAGGACCCGAGACGTACTATCGGCAAAGCTTGAGGATGTCATCGTCACCCAGTTCGAGAAGTACCGCATCTCTCGCGCTAGATCCGTGTCGACTAGAGATATATTCTTCTTTGGTGAACGTCGCGACATGGTCATGGCTTATCTGCTCATTGTCAAACCCCATTTGGAAGTTGCGCTTGCCAATTTGTTCAACGCCGATATCAACACTTTTCCACCACATTACATTTCCTGGCTACAGTCCGAGTACGAGAACCTCATAGCATCAGCAGCGCAGGAGGAAGCGACAAAGCACCCGCAGTCCACTGCAACCTCTCTGGACCGTTGGCATTACTCTGAAGAGACCAAATCGCGCCATCTGACGACACCTCGGCGTGTGATAGGGCAATCCAAAATCAGGTCTACTACACAAGAAGCACATTACGCGAACCTCTACCTCAGCACACCAGCTATCGCTCACAAATCCTCATATACACATACTACTCCGTTCGGCAGTCTGCGTTTACAAACTTCTCGCAGAGCATCCAGATCGAAGCTTCGACGTCCAGATGAGGAGGCTAGCTTCACTTTCACTTGCGGTATCGGGCGGTCACTCCACGCTATTCATGCCCACTTTCTTCGCAACGCTTCCGGTCCATCGAATCCAAGGCTCTGCGCCCAACTCAGTGTCTTTACCTTGGCTGAGTCCGAAACTCACTACAACCAGCTTTTCGCATCTGCTAGTGCTCACGAGATTGATGATGCACTACGACAAGGCGTGATTTCTCCGTATGAGATAAACCGAGAAGGAAGAAATCTATGTCTCTATGTAAATTGTACCCAAATATTCTAATGGAATGACTTAACGCTAACCCACAATGCGTAGTATGCTGCAGAGCACACACGGATAGACCTGTTCGATTACTTGGCAAGTCAAGGTATCGGCGTATCAAACCTGAAGTGAGTCGTCTCTACCATCCTGTAACAACCTTTTCCTAACGTAAAAAAGCCACGATGTTAGCCTAGTCGCAGGTCTCTTCATGCGCTCGATAGTCGATCATGATCGAGTCGCATTCGAGAGAACCGTTGACCACATCATTCCTCAGGTCTACGAGTCGTCTTCATTCCTTTTCGAGACAACAATGAATATGCTGCTTTGGGACTACTATAAAGGCAGATCGCGTTCTCTATTAGGTGAACAGATACAAAGATTGCAGCAAGAGGGTCTCATATCGGAATCAGTGATTCTCAATGATGACCCGTGGGACTGGCCTTCTGTAGCAGGTATCATTGCACCACTCTTCGAAATTGATGCTGCATACGTCAACACAATGGGGAGTCTTGGCCGCAACAGAATCCAGCGTTGTTACTGCGTTATCGATCATGAAGGCAGTCCAGGAGACCCAATGGCTATCGAAGAGATCGCCAACGCGCTGATAAGAGCGGGTATCGATGTACACCATCGCGATCATGATGGTCTGACGCCGAGTATGTACGCTAAACGTTGTGGCGCATGGGATGGATGGTGCAGTGCGCTTGCGAGGAACGGATTGCGCATTGAAGATGTGGTGCGAGAAGAAAAGGCAGAATGGCTTTTAGAAGAAGGATGGAGAGAACATTGGGTGGAAAGGTATGAAGAGATATGGAAGCCTGCTGATCATGGGTCTGTGCTGGCGCAGAAGACGGAGGACGGAGAATAGAAGCCATGATGTCATCACTTTTCCTCGCTCACAACTAGTCGTTGAATCATCCCCGATGCTCAATCCATCATCGTCTGTCTCGATTGCATCTCTCGGATATGACAAAGTCCTGCACTCTCTGTTCAAAACCCCGTGACGTCCTTGTGCGCTGTCAGATCGACGAGTCGCAGAAATGGCATTTCGTCTGCCCTGGTACATGCTGGAAATCAGTTTCTGGTGGCGTTGAGGATGCAAAGGGCATGCAAGAGGAATACCCATATTACCGATATGGCGGAATGGTGAGTTTGTGCAAATGATGTGCGAGAAGGAAAGATGGCTGATCTGGAGTCGTGGGTAGTGGAAAGATAGAAGTGCCGACGGGCCGGTTAGCGCAAAGAAGCCGAAGAAAGTCAAGGAGAGGCAGCAAGAGGAGATGAAGGCGAGGGAGGGAAGCACTCCGATGTCTTCCGGGATAGAGAAGTAAGACTAAGGAAGGGAAGGTAAGCTTCCCGTTGTTTCATCATTAGAAATAATCTCGAGGAGAAAGGCAAAGTCCTAACGAAGAAAGGTAGAGCGACGGCTTATACAATATCCATATGAAGCTTATATGGCATATCGGAACCTCCTATTGTGGAAGTCTGTAGTGTCCTCGATGGCATCCGCGTCGTTTAGATCATCGCCTTGGCTATGCGAACCCTCAGCTTCTTCGCGGCCGCGTTGAGCGTTCCTCCGTGCGAGTAAGGCTCGTAAGCAAAGTGCTAGCACGACCTGAGAGACAGCGCATCCCAGAAACATCTTCACGCCTGTCTCGTATTTGGGGGCTTCTTCAGCCAAGAAGGCCTGAGGGCCTAAAGTGGTTGGTCTTAGTGATGATGGTCTTGAGATGGGCCAGAAATGCAGGAGAGCATACCAATAATGTTACCAACACAGTATCCCAGAAAGACGAAGGCTGTGCTTGTGGTTCGCTTTGTGTATCCACCTACGTTTGATGCAGGTAACTGCAGAGCAATGACTAGAGAGCCAACGAACGAACCGGTCTACTTCCGTTAGCTACTGATTAGAAAGGCTGCTGCGTGTTCACGACATACTAAGTAATATCCCGCCAAGCATCCAGCCGTGTTGGAGCGCGGTAGCTGCCATATCAAACACGTGCCTATTATTGTGGGACAAAGGTAAAGAGCCATGATGAAGGTGCGCGCGTTGGGAAGTCGTGAAGCGAGGAGAGGACCTGTGAAAACCCAGAACACCTGGGCGAAGCCCTGTGGAATCCCGTATAGCGTCGTTTTGAGTGGATCACCTCCTGCTACGTCCTTGACAATGAGTTTGCCGAAGTTTGCATTACCGCCGTTGATCATTTCATTGCATAAGACGAAGAAGAAGAGTATCCAGATCTGAGGGTCAATCAGGGCCTCCAAGACCTGCGGTAGCTTGATCTTTCTGTTGTAAACTCCAGTACGGTTGCTGGCGGCACGGGCGATCAAAAGAGCTTTCTCTTCTGTAGTAAAGCTTTTGGCTGTCATGATGTTGTTTGGCAGTCTGAAGAAGAGCAGTATGGACCAAAGAACGGTCATACCTCCACATATGATGTATATGATCTTCCAGACGACGAAGGTCTTTGCGTATCCACAGCCGTAGAAGAGTATACCACCAACGGCGCTACCGATGCCATTAAAGCAGTAGAACATACCTGCTCTTGCAGGCTGCTGCTTCCCGACGTACCACATCCCAACCATCTGCAGAGGCGAAGGTGTAAAGTCAGTGTATGTGTCATATGTCTGCTATGCATTCAAGACTTACCATCATGAAAGCCGGAGTGACGACACTCTCGAAGACACCAAGGAGGAATCGCATGGCAGCAAAGCCCGCAAAGTTGTGCGTAGCGGCTGTAAGTAACATTACTGAACCCCAACAGAAGCAGTATATTGACACGACTCGACCAGTCGGGAAGCGCTGCGCAAGGTATGCTGATGGCCATTCTGCGAACAAGTAGGCGAAGTAGAAGATTGATGCCAGCCAGGAATACTGATCGCCGGTGATACCAGTGGTTTCGAAAAGATCGAACACGGCAGAGTAGCTGATCGCTTGCTTGTCGATGTATTGGAGAAAATACGTTCCGCATAGCAGTGGTAGCAATAGCAAATCGACTTTTCTGGAGACTTTCTTGTTCGCATTCTGGTCTTCGAGGAGCTCGGCAATGTACTGGGGGGTGATATTATGTTGCCGCAGAAATAGGTTCGCTTCGTCCAGGTCTTCGACTTCGCCCACCATGGCGCTTTCTTCTTTCTTGAGAGAGTTGCCATCCATATTGTCCAGCTGGATCTCTACGTCTTTCGACATGGCCACTGCTTTGTCGTCGCCCTTGAGGGCGTTCAGTTCAGGTTGCATGGTGAAGAACGACCATGGACTGGCTGCGCACTCCCAATATCTCTGAGGCTCGACCATACATATACTTAACCTTGCGCATAGACTTCACCCCAACTTTGGAAGCTGCTTTGTCTGGCGACGTACCCCGCACTATGGGATTCCGATTGCGCATGGGCAGAACCTATGCGGGTCTCGATAAGAGGATATTCGATGACAGGTATCGATTATCCAATCATGTTGCTTGGAAGAAGCTTCCATACTTTATTCCTATCTTGTTATCAGGCGGAGCAGTGCTTCCGTACAAGCTGGAAACCCGCACCCTGGGTTAGGAATTGAAGTTGTGGGTCGCTGCCCCGGTCAACATTAGTAGTATGCAACAGTATGAGAACGTTACAGCAACTATAGCGAAGCGACATCAGTAGTGATAAGAACGCCACGTACTTGCAGATGGGAGATACAATTAGTGTCTTGTGACATCCAGGGTCAGAACTTTTAGTGAGCGCTAGCCGCCGTTAGCCTTCTTTTTGCGTCTCGGTAATACTTCGGCTGGATGTTGTTGCTGTCGGCATATCTCTGTCCTTGTATCTACCTATTTCCCGATCTATCGATTGTACGAGAGCTCCGAGGACGGCATCTCTCCAGCCAATGCAAATCATACAATGTGCGATATGTCACCAAGATTAGATAGTTACCTGCTGCAATCCTTCTCAGATAGTTGATTTGATGACAGATATCCTTTTCGGTACCTAATTCTACATCCGATACTGTTTTGACCATGTCTAGAAAGACGACATACACTGAAGACGCGCCAGCCGCCCCACTCAACGCTTCACAGGAGGTAGTATGCAACGGTATGGTCCATTGCTCTGGCAGCCTTACGCTCGAGGGGAAAACGATGCAGATCATCCCAGGAGGTATACAAGCAGAGACAGTAAATATGTGTGCCATGAAGAGGTCAACACCAGCTAATTATATTGCCTCAGCATCGAGTACTTAAAAACCTGTCCACCATACTCAAAGCAGCTGGTAGTAGCCTTGCTAGCGTTATCAAACTTAACATCTTTGTCACCTCCATGGACGACTTCAGGACCATGAATGAAGTATATGATAAGTTCTTCTCCAAATTCGACCAGAAACCGGTAGGTCACTTACGTGGCGGTGTGGCAAGTAATCGTTTTGACATTGCATCTTAGTGCCGGACGTGCATACCGGTTCCGCAGTTGGCTCTCGGTGCCAAAGTCGGGATGGATTGTGTCGCAGTTTTGGAGACGACAATTGCGAGACTGTAAGCGTGACCAGGGTGTAAATGCGGTTCTCTTTGGTCGTGATGATTCGGAAGATGTAGCTGTTGGGAACGTGCAGGAGCTGGGAGGGTGCGGCCGACGCCTTGCCTGATTGAGTGACGCAATCTTATCGATAACAAACTGGAAGCATGAATCCAAGAAATCACTCAATTCAGGCCTGCGCAATACATTTAACAAGAAGGTCGGCATTCATGAGCCTCGCGAGTGATACGACCCGATCGTGGATACCGGAAGCTTTGGGTTACCCGGCGGAGAACTTGTGGTGCGGGCTTGGCGTCGAACATGCACCTTTGACCCGTTGACTACTTAAGGCTTAGCGAGACCAATAACCGCTTGTGCACCTCGAGACAATAGCCCGTCGTTCATTGAAACTTGCAAACAACTCCCGGTAATCGTTGGCGCACCTACGTGACGTTTGTACAACGACAGCTACACAATGCCTAATATCATCGTTATCGGGTAAGCTCGTTCCATCGTGCAGCAGAGGTCGTCTTTCTACAGCTAACACATCTTGTGGTGAAGAGCAGGAGTCTCCGGGCTGACATCAGCGTATCTCCTATCCAAGGATCCAAGCAATAAGATCGCAGTTGTAGCAAAGCATATGCCAGGCGACCACGACATTGAATATGCATCACCATGGGCTGGCGCAAACTTCATGCCGTGAGCTTGCACACAAAAGCTACAAGCTACAAAATCAGCTGACGCATAGCGGGAAGGATGTCTTCATCATCAGATAGTCAATATGAACGCAAAACATGGCCCCAACTGAAGCGGCTAGCGACAGATGTACCAGAAGCAGGCATCCATCTTCAGAGTCAGTAATCTCTTCTACCATTACATATCACTGTCCATGGCTAACAAATTAGAATGTCGAATCTATCGCCGACGAAAAGACATGGATAAGCTAAGAAGTAGTGGCGGCACAACTTTTAGCAACGTGTTTGCTGAGAACCCCTGGTGGCGCGAACTGGTGGACGACTACCGAGATCTCCCTGTCTCCGAGATGCCATCAGGAATGGCATCAGGCTGTGAATTCGGCTCTGTATGCATCAACCCGGCGCTTTATCTCCCGTGGCTAGTGGGCCAATGTCGCGCAAACGGAGTGGTGTTTCATCGAAAAGTTTTAACACATGTATCTGAATTACGGTCCATTGGTGTTAGTGGTTTCAGTCCCGATATCATCGTCAATGCGACAGGACTATCATCTGCCAAGCTAGGAGGTGTCGAGGATCAAAGTTGTTACCCCATCCGCGGGCAAGTGGTCGTAGTGAGAAACGTGGCCCCAGCGATGATATGCGTTTCTGGAACGGATGACGGCGACGATCAGGCATGTTATATGATGACACGAGCTGTTGGTGGAGGAACAATCCTAGGAGGCACGATGCAGAATGGAAATTGGGAGAGCCAACCGGATCTCAACACCGCCAGTCGCATCATGAAGAGAGCAGTGAGTATGTCCCCTGACCTGACAGATGGCCAAGGGCCGGAACACCTTGATGTTATTAGACATGGCGTTGGGTTAAGACCTGGAAGGGAATCTGGTGTCAGAATCGAGAGGGAGAAAATGGATGGAATCTGGGTCGTACACAATTATGGACACGCTGGGTGGGGTTATCAGGGGTCGTACGGATGCGCTGAGAAGGTTGTTGCTCTGGTTAATGAGATCGTGCCGCAAGCTAAACTGTGAATATGAATAACAGTGGAAGAAGAATATGAATGGTTCAAATCGCTGTCCAGAATAGAACATGGAGGGCTCTCGATACACATGTGTGAACCCCTGGTACACTTAGAGAACTACTGCTGAGACAGCTCAACCTTGGACCACCAAAACTTACTTTCCTCTTTCGCATAAGTGTCACTAACCATGATAGCCGGCTCGCCGATAGTCTCTCCACCAATCAACTCCGTATTGTCTCTTCCAAAGATCATCACCTTCGGATTTGATCTATTGTAAGGCATCCATTCCGTTCTGTTGGCATACGAGCCTCCAAGCGCATTTGGAGTGCCGGTACAAACGAAGCTAGTGACGTAGGCATGCAGGGTACCCGACAACTCGTCCTGGCTCTTAGACTTCGCGATGAATGAAGGATCTCTTACTTCATAGAACATGTTGTCTGCGTGACGAGCTCCGTAGACGATATCTCGCTTCATTGCCCAGTGGTATAGATATACGGGGGTATTCTGGCTAGCATAGAAAGCCGTTTGACGGACTGGGGCCACGTATGCATAGTGTGCATAAGCCGCTTCGATACGCTTATACATTGGACCAACACCGTGCTCGAGTCGTGTCTCTTTATAGATCGATTCGGGTACCTCTGTCGGATCAGGATACAAACGGTTTATTGTTTGAATATCATCTTCGCTCATCTGCGGCAGCAATGTCTTCCAGAAACTCAGGAAATCTGCAGAGGTCGACATGTTTTTGTTCACATACAGTGAGCCTTCGTTGCCTTGAAATCCGGTCATGATTGGCATTTTGTGCCATTTCCCTGTTCGCCAGGCGTCAATTGGACGGCGGCGAATGATTTCGTTATCAATCACTGGTTGGAACGCCCAACGTAGACTGGGGTTGTACTTTTGGAAGACCTTAGTTTGGGCTTTAGCGATTGCGGAAGTCGGAAGTTTGCGGAGGTAGGTAAATATCTCTGACTCGGGTAGTGACGATGGACATTCAACTTCCTTCAAGAAGTCGGCAAATTGCATTTCGTGGATTTCTGCGTCTGGGTTACGGACGGCCCGGGACGTTGGAGCGCCAGATTCTATGACAACACGGTGAAACTTAGGCTTTATGCCCTCTTGGTAATTCAAGAGGTGGTGTCCTATCTAGAGAAATGTCAGTCAAGCTGATCAGAAAGAACACAGGCTTGTACTCACAGAATGTGCGCCAGCTGAAAGTCCTATGAGCGTTACGTTGTTCTTATCGCCCCCAAAGTGCTGGATGTTCTCTTCGACCCAATCCAGCAAGCACATCTGATCCTTCAGACCTAGGTTGAGCGCGCCTTCTGCGGCGCTCAGCTTTGATGGTAGAAAGCCTAGGGCTCCTATGCGATAGCCGAATGACACTGCAACAAAGGGAAGTTCAGACCATCCCACCATGGATGCAGTGTCATGCATTGCGGCATTTCCCCGATTGAAAGCCCCTCCATGAAGATACACTGCCACTGGCAGGGCGTCTGATCCATTGTGTTCAGCTTGTCGGAAGATGTTAACAGTAAGGCAGTCTTCACTCTCCTCGAGCGTCGGTCCAAGCACGATGAACTGCTGTGCTGGCGCTCTTGGACCGAAGTTTGAGGCATCGATAGTCTCCTGACTTGGTGCCACTTTCTCTGGTGGTCGGAAGCGGCGTTCACCTGTTGGTGGTAATGCATAAGGAACGCCCTTGAAGGCTTCAACCGCACGAGGGTAGTCGCCGCGTAAGGTGGTGCCTACAACAGTACCTTGAGGGATTTGCACTTCAGGTCTAGACATCGCTTTAGATGTGTTTTTGTTCCTGTCAATCTGTTAATATGTGGCACATTCATGCAGCTTACACTCAATCTTGCGACGTGCCTTCGAAACCTGGAGAAAGCTTTCAAAGACTAAGTGTATGCAGTACGTTTTCTTGATGAGATCTTGTTCATGCAATGCCGACACAATACCAATATACCGATGTTCTTAGATAGCCGTTGGAGTACTGCCCGGCATCGGCAATTGCCCCGCAATTGTTGCCTCACCTAACTTTACGGCTATCAACTCCCCAACTCGCTATTACACGACTTGCAGCGAATTTCCGTCGGTGCAAAGTCGTCGCATGGGTTATCCGTCGGATCTTTTCCGTTAGCTTGAGACGGCGCATCAAGCGGCTCTGGATTGATAAGGTTTTATTGACACATTGCCTACATCCTGTTCGGCAAGCACTAACCCAGACGTCGGTAGTACGTCGGCTCGTCCTTCAACGCCTTATCAGTGCCAAACGTAAGAACAGCAAAGGATGCTATATCACACTATTACAACAGTTGCTTCTCAACCTCGAACTATCAGGATCGTACGGATCGAACACGCCCCACCAGCTCGAGACATGCTGCAGGGAGGGTCCGTCGAAGAGCTGTCGCAAGCCACTTGCAGCCTGTTTGCTGTAAATCTGCTACCTGGGTAGGTCGCAGATCTGAGAACATTGTAGCAACAGGCAATGCGCGAGGGAAGGGATCATCTTGCCAAGTTCTGGCGAATTATGAGGTGGTAGACGTGGCTGCAGCAACATGCTTGTACGGTGGCGGCTTCAAATGTAGGACTTAGTCATCACGTAGTTAGAATTACTCGGCTACTTGTGTTACAGATGCTGGCTTCCTCATTATATTCGGTAATACAATTGGACATCTCGCAATTTTATCTAAGAACGACAGTTCTAGGAGGCGATTGCAGAAGCGCAAGTTTTGCGTACCTTTTGTCACATTCACTCTGGAGGTGACAACAACTTGGTCAACTCCCCTCACAGAAGGAAATCATCGCTTACACAATACGCCTGTAATTGAAAGGACGGTGAGCATTTCGTGCAGCATAGTATCCGTTGAGTAGTCTTGGCTGCCTAATCTCAGGGAACTGTCAGATCTATAGCTGGAGAAATGCTTCCGATCGTGGCTTAGAAGTACGCATGTTGGTCTAACATCTTAGTCAATAACCCTACATCGAAGAAACAAAATTCTGTGCCAGTCTATGATTCGGTGGGCAACCAACAACCGCTGACAATGCGTGAGCCATAATGACCACAACCCGGCGAGCTCTAGTCAAACAATACCTGTTCTGTGCCAGACTCAACAAGGATACAAGCAGCGATCAGAGTGTCCCCCCCCCCTTTCATTCTATTGGTGGACATCTTCCCCGCCCCAACATTGCTAGCAGCCCTCCTTATTCACATACGCGTTTCAAAAGCAAGGCTTCGCATCAGCCCCTTCATCTGCGTCGTGATGACATGCCCTCGAACACATGTTCCTTGTAGGCGGGCCGCGGATGATGCATGCGAGCCAGTGATGATCGACGTTCAGCCAGGAACCAGGGTGTGGGGCACGGATCGAAGGATTCAAAGTTTGGTGGCGGTCAGTCTGGATCGAACGAGTACAGAATGAGGCCAACGAATCTCAGCGTGCGCGTCAAGTGTGGTGTGAATAGGAATTGTTGCAAGTCTTTTGAGTAGGAGAAGGCGGTCCACGGTCGGGTCCTCATCCCCTCGGCCTTTCTTCAGCTATCCAGATGAACTTTACAATCGCAACTGCACCAAGCTCATCTTGGTCTTTGCATCTCACGATCTTGTGAGAAGTGATTTCGGTAACAGTCACACCAACAATGTCTTTCCGATTGGTTGATCGAGCTGAAGGTATGGGCTCAAATCCCACGTTGAGTTACAGGACCTCTCTCATCGTCATCGTCTTCCTCGCACTCGCCGTCTCTCATTCTCTTGAGGTCTTCGTCAGAATCTTCCGTCGATTCCGCTCGTATCGCGGGGTCTACTTCTACGCGCTGATCGCAGCGTCTCTCGGGATCATTATACACGCCTTCGGCTATTTCATCCGCAACTATAATGTATGCGACTCAATCCCACTGGAGATCACCATGGCGTGCGGCGGGGGCATACTCATGATTACTGGCCAATCTGTCGTTCTCTGGTCGCGGCTGCATCTCATCAGCTCAGGGAAGACGGACAAATGGTTGCTATACATAATCATCGCTGACTGCATTGTCGTGCAAGGAGGAGCAACTACGCTTATGACTGGATCCAGTCTGACGAAACCTGGAAAGTGGCTCGAGATCTACGAGAAGTGGGAGGTATTCCAGGTTACGTGGTTTGTCTTTCAAGAGTGTGTCATCAGCGGGCTGTACATCTATCGCACCTTCATACTCATGCGCAGCTCGGCTGTGTTCAGAGGCCCAGATGCGAAGCGCCTCTTCAATCATCTCATCGCCGTGAATTCGGTTGTCATCGCGCTCGACGTTACTATCCTCGCTTTCCAATATGCTGGTCTTTATGAGGTTCAGACAAGCTGGAAAACACTCGCCTACGCCATCAAGCTGAAACTCGAGTTCGACATCCTCAATCAACTTGTCGACTTCACGACGCAGGGCTTCAACGCGCAGGCCGGTTCGCGTCATATCTCTGGAACCAGCGACGGGCATGGGATTACGAAGGATGGTTTAAGAGAAAACGCGCGCGGTTCACGATTCGGCCCCTCGACGTATGCGCGTATGGACGAGGATGAAACAATTGCGCTGCCAATGGGAAACCTGGTGATGTCTACAGAGATACGGATCAGTATCGAGCAGGATGCTATCAGTGAAAGAAGTACCCAAGCACTGCGCGACAGGAACGGTTCGATGGCTTGATCAGCACGTGTACTTGCGATCTGTTCGGAGGGATCGTTTTCCGCTCGGGTGCGTTCGCCTGATGGAGCAGCATCCCTAGTTAAAAGATACAAGATAAATCCGCCATATCTTAGTACTCGCTGTTACGTCGCTGCAGTTGCATAGGGTGTTGGTGGCCAGTGTGTCATTCTGACGATCTGACATGAGTTGTTCGTTCTGGGTCTATGACCGAACGCAAATCGCCAAAGCGACTTAACACTCATCACAGTGGGTTCTTCTTGTGCTATCCGATTCGCATAGGATCGTCATCGTGAATGATGTTGTGAAGTTTGCGTCTGGACCCTTAGATCGGATCGTGATGCTAGCTCACCGCTAGTGCACCCAAATCGTCGTCGCTCTCGTTCCCCAGGATGCTGACATCATAGTTCCACCACATCATGGGCACGCATCGAGAAGTCGCTGCGGCAATCGGTGATATGGTACCTGCATCTCAGGGTCATCAAGCGTAATGTCGTCGCCAGTGATGCAGAGATTTGCTGTGCACGGTCGAACATTTGAATCGAGAAGTTGCCAATAGCCATCTGAATCCATCTTTCCCCATATTAACGTCACACCAAGCACACCCTCAGACGATTTTATTTTCGCATTACATCAGTAATCCATCACACTACAAAATCGGATACACAGCTCGTACCATTGCACCTTCCCATTCAACACAATAGGCATATAAACAATCCGCAACAATGGCCTCCAGAATGCTTCGTATCAACCGCAACGTTTTCCTCGCAGCACGACCGGCAGCTCGCATTGCCTCTCAAAGACCATCATTCAGAAACAACATCAACGACCTCAGCAACCACCGCTTTTTCGCAACAACACAGATCATGTCCGTCCAAGTTGACTCCAACTTCATCTCCCAGATCACTGCGGCAGAGAAGCTTATCACCGGCAAGGATGAACCAGCGAAGGGAGGCCCAACCGCAAAAGCCCAACAGCACGCTGGCCAGAACCTGACAGCACAAGTCATTCACGACATCACCGAGGGCGAGAAGCTGCTTACCGGCAAGGCTGAGGTCATGCAAGGAGGCCCAACGTCCATCGCCCAGTCCGCTCTTACATCTGGCTCGTCGACATCCACCAAGAATGCGAACAATTCCTCTGCTTCAGGAAAGCTGGACTCAGAGACATTAAGCAAGATCACTGAAGCCGAGAAGAAGCTCACTGGCGAGGCACGACCGGTAGCCGGAGGTCCTACGGCGCAGGCGCAGAGCCATGCTAAGGAGCCCATCACTAGCGAGGCTCTACACGACATCACCGAGGGTGAGAAGAAGGTCACTGGTGGAGAGCGCGTAAAGGGAGGTCCCACTTCGACCGCTCAATCTGAGCTTGCCAAGAGCAGGTCATAAGCATAGCCTTATGAGAGAGCTTCTACTGCTACGACTGTCTTGGCGTACTGTGTACAAAACTGTATCATATTGCATGGCAAGGGTTCCAAAGAAGGTTAACGACTATATCACGACATGACTGTATTATATATCGAGGCTTTTAGACTATCATGTACACGATAGTCCAATTCAAACAACATTAATTTATCGCTGCTCATAGTGTACGTGAGGTCTCCACGTAGCAATGCCATGACCTAACGCCGCGTTTCGTATCCAAAACCAAGAAGAGAAAGACAACGTCGCCAGTCAATGCGTCACACATGCTAACGCGCTATCCAAGGTACAGGAATCATAACAAGCAGTGCGAGATCATATCCATCCCTCTCGCTCTCTCTCATCCTTGATCCCATTCCCCTTCAGCCACCCAACACCCACATTGGCTACACCCTTCCACCTTTCTACGCTCTTCTTTTTGCTAAACCGATATTGCCGATCACTGCTCCTGGCTAGTCTCTCGTTTAGCAGCCCATCCCCTGACGCACCCAAGCCACCCAGCTCGATGTCCTCCCGAACCTCCGCTTCGCGAAACCCAAACGCCGATCCTGCGCCACGTCTCGACCGCGTCGAATTGACCCTGTGGAGGGTAGGAGGTCTGGATCCGATCGTCTCGTTGGATCTCACGCGCCTTAAACGGTCCTGGAGGTCTGCTGCTTCGCCATCGCCTACGATTCTGCCTTTGCGATTGGAAGGTGGGGTATGGTAATCAAAATTGGAATTTGCGCGGCGGAGACCATATTTGCGAGGACTCTGCTCGAGGGCTTGACCGAGTTCTTGGATGGCTTCCTCACGTGCGCGCATGCGTTCCAAAGATTGCATGCGCGGTGCTGCGAATGCGCGGCCTTGAACCGATTCGGATGGACGGCGGCCAAGGCGGGGTGGTGAGCGGCGGGCTGTGCGCTTCTCTTCGATAGCCATGGCCACTTGGGCGACAGAGTTGGGGACTACGTCCAGAGAGTTCTGATATGTGACGATCAGCGGGTGCGAGAGAGGGGTTAGTCATGAGACGTACCATGTGGATGAGTACGATTGGTAATTGAACGGTAACGAGCTTTCTGAACAAGGTCAGCGCCATCGGTGAGAATCATGCGAATACTTACGTATGTGCACTCGCGATGATGACATTCAGAAAGTACCTGACTTCGAAGTACTTGCCTACTTCAGTCAGAAAGGCGGCTCATGTTACGCCATGATGGAGCACCTACCACACTTCACCGTACCATGGCCTCGAGGTACCTCAAGGTCACAAGTTCTGATGTGGGTTTGGTGTGCAGAAACGCCGTTCCAGCCAGCGCAGCCATTCCTCACGATGGATTTGCTGAGAATAGACCGCTCGTTGCTGTCAAAAATGCGAGCCTGACCAGCAGACTTCTCCATCGTAGCGGCAGCAGCCTGCAAAATACTCCCATTAGCATGATTGTGTGATCGTAAAATATGCACTCATAACAGACGTGTTTATAGCATAGTATGTCCCTTTCCAATTGAAGCTCGATCTTCTTTACTGTTTTGCGACTGTTATTGGCAATGTGGACATCGACGTAAAGGCTAGTACCGCTAACCCAGACTTGACGATGTAGACCTGCTGTGACCCGAACGACCTCGACAGTGTTTTCCCGGGGCTTGATCCACTCATCTGATGCAGTCAAGGGGCTGGGAAGCGACATAAGTGCCTTCTCAGCTACCTTGTGTTAGCATGTAACCACAAAACCGAAATCGAAACATCTCATACGATCGTACACTGAGAGCACTATAACGTCTTGAGAAGTTCTGACAATGTACTGCCTTCCTTGGTCGCGAATAAGAAGAGACACACAAAGTATGTAGCGGATCCTTGCATTCTTCGATTGGAAGGGTGGAGGCCCGACGTTGAGAGGTAAACTTAGGTTGAAAGCAAGGTTCGTCGTAGAAGGCATCAGATGCCAGAATATATCTGCTGAACTTATTGGCTCTTGGGTATCTACCATATTCTGAGGCGGCGGATTTTGCTCGTCGATAAGCTCTGTGGCTAGGTTGAGAAAGACAGCTCGTCTGTTACCACTTATCTCCTCCGTCCCAAGAAGATCGATAGATATCCGAGCAATGTCCAGAGTCCTTCTATGACGTATTCGCTCTGCATCGTCGACGTTTATCTGAACAGTCCCTTCAATAGAGCTTCCGCCTACAAATATGCCTGCGGATAAGTCCAGGCCAAGCTCAATTCGTGGATGTCGGTGTAATGGGAATTCTAGCAGATCTTTTGATAGTGGATCACGAACAAAGGTCCTGGAGGGTATGCGTCGGTTGGTGTCTTGAGATTTAGGATCGAGGCGAGCGACGATGTGGCGTAGAGGAGACTGCGATTGACCGTGTCGAAGGATAGTGTTGGAACAGTTATTAGTAGGCTGGAGAGGAATAGTAGGTATTGCGTTAATTGTGTTTGTTGCTGTCGCCTGCGTTATGTGTATAGGTGGTATCTGTTGCGGCTGTCGGGTTCGTGAGGTGCTAGGTGCACGAGGGCGTGAAGAGGATCGTGGCGGCACGTTGCCTGCTGGAACGCTGTATATGCTGCATATGCTGATGTTATCTGCAGGACTTGATGGAGATGGTGTTCTAGAAGCCCGACCTCTGCAGGTGGATCTTATACCGTTACTTTCGATGCTATTCTTCCGGTCGGGTTCTATGTTTTCGCCATGTCGGTTGTCGTTGCTTGGACGTCGTCCTGTAGCAGCAGAGGGCCGACGCGACATCTCCGTGCGAGAGATGCTACGGGGAAAGTAATTAGATAGGGCGTTTCGAGGTATAGTATCAGCTAAGCTTGATTCGGTGAGTTCGCGAATGTCTGACAAGGGCCGGGTTTTAGCCCATGAAGAGGCGATGGAGTGCCCTCTTTGTTCACCAAGATGGCTACCAAGCATGCCTTCACCAGCTATGGTATTGCCGTTGATTGACTCTGACGAAGCGAGCAGAGACGAGATACTGGTCCGATCTGGTGAAGGATGGGCGTTAGGTAGCTGCTCTTTGACCGGCGGTGGCTGCGAGTGTCCTGACCCTTTCAGCAGCCGTCCCGCTATCTCGGAAAATGTCATTGCTGCCTACCGTCAGCGCGATGCTTTGGGAATTTGTATCATGCGGAGCACCCTCGTAAACGATAGACTGCGCGCGAAGCTGGCGACTAGCGACTAGGAGCTGACCGAGTGATTGATGCGGGATCTGATACTGCTGAAAACAGGATGAAAGTCATATGAGACTATGTCAATGCTTGGATATCCTGGTAGTGGTGAGAACTGTCGCTTGAGGGTTGCGTGTTGGAGACTGAATGCTCCAATGTGTCGTTTCATTGCCTCTAGAGGTGAGGAATGAACCTGTGCCGTAATCGCTCTTTCCATGATGATGCCATACGTGGCGGTTGAAGTTAGCATGAGCGATCAACAGTGTCCGGAGCAAACAATTGTCGCTGATGAATATGCAACCAAAATCGTTGCACTGAGAGTCTACACTGCTTGACTACTCTTACGTTCATACTGACAGTAGTGCCTCGCTAGTCGCTGGGCCACTTGAAGGCAAGACGACACGGCACGGCACTCACAGGCATGCTGCTACTTCCTAGACTTGTGTGGAATTTATAGTACGCATTGTTATACATCAATTATGATTTCAAGATTGCATGTTCCGGGGCTCATGTAGAGCAATCCGAGGAAGCCGCATCTAGCAGGCAATTCCGACTGTGTGATGCCGCGACGATGCCGATTTGACACGTCTCGACTATTTGACACGGCTGGATGTCAATGTCACGATGTGACAAGGCGCAGCCAATTTGCTCGTACGAAAGTCTCGACCGCGTCAAAGGTCACCTGCTCGCAGAGCCGAGAAAAAGCGTGGTGACGCTATGGCTGCTTCGGGCGAATAGGACTCATGTGGTGCATAAAGCAACGACCTCCGGTGATCCCTAGGTTAGACTTCGGTAGCGGTTCGGAAGCTGGATGCAGCGTTGGCGGAGAGAATTGTCTAGAGTACCAGATGTGTGGTAGTGGTGTGCTGTGCATGCGTCAGGCTTTGAGGCCGGCTTGGCTCCTTGCTCGCTGTTCGCAAAATTCCGTCCCCTGACTAGCAGGAGAGTCAAGCCACGTGACGAGCGAAAGAGCGTGATCGGAATTCCGTTGCGCTTCAGCTACTGGCGTTGTCCTGGTCACGGCTGAGAAGACGTCCAAGGTTCATCGGTGAGGCATGTCGGATGGACTGACTGGTCTTCGTATCGATCGTTATCGCAAGCTGCACCCCTCGTCATGCCAGATGGAACATGCTCGTCAGCCTTAGATATGCCGCCTGCGAGTAGGATGGCTTCATATGGACGAGGTGCGTGGCCTCGGTGCAGGGGCAGCGCGCTCCGACGTCGGTGGGCTGGTGTCGATGCGACGACGAGTTGCTTGCTTTTCACAGGAACACTTCATGGCTGCGCAGATGAAATCAGACAGATGCATAGATGTCGCGGTCGATCGCCCTTGGATGGGAGACGCCTGATAGATAACCGCCCAAGACTCGCAGTCTGCACTGCGCGTCCATGGAGAACCGGAGAAAGGGTGTAAAAGTTTCTAGTGGCGCGGGAACTAACCACGCAGCTACGCCGGATGCAGTATCGCGATCCAGCTCGGCTGGGGCAGCCATGTTCGGCGTCCTCCACCAAGGCGTCTTGCACGAAGCCTGCTTGCCAGAGCCGTGATGCAGCGTGAGCACCCCGCGAGAAAATTCTGAGCTATCGGCCAACCGCGCTCCCGCACGCTTGGCCGTCATTGCGCGTTGGAAGTGCCCAGCAGCGTTCGCGCGGCTGCGATTCGTCGCGCGCCAGAAGGCACATCTTCCTGGAGGCGAGTCGAGTGTCGAGCTTTAACCACATGGGAGGAGGTGATCTGGGCAGCAGAGAGTGGTCCGCCCGCCTTTTCAAGTCGAGCACTCCGCCCCTCCGTTCGAGCCCATCTCTGTTTCCATTACCCAAGAGCTTACCTCACAACTACTGCGCGACCACA
This sequence comes from Alternaria burnsii, assembly GCF_013036055.1. Classification (NCBI taxonomy): domain Eukaryota; kingdom Fungi; phylum Ascomycota; class Dothideomycetes; order Pleosporales; family Pleosporaceae; genus Alternaria; species Alternaria burnsii. The sequence goes on along the minus strand of NW_024066110.1, from coordinate 1,633,744 downwards.
CACAGGCCCGAACGCCTTCTTCTTATCATACATTATCAAAACCCCATACAAACCGTATCGATTTTCGACCCGGCGCTGCGGCTGCCCAGCACAAGCGCGTCTAAGCGACCAGAGCCTCCTGCTATCTCCTTCGACCTGCCTTTGTCGCATCTCTCGCATCTCTTGGCGCCTCTGTGCCCCTCTATCTGCACCGAGGGGTACGGTGGCCGCAGATGGGAGATAGTCTCGTAACAGATATGACGGCTCCCGTGGGCAAGGCAGAGGCTTCGCGCGATGGTTCGACCTCCTCTATCGGATCGTCGCCCGAACCTGGTCTGGCCGAGACATATACCCAGGAAGAGCCCCAGCAGCAGAAGCGCAAAGGTGGCCGTAAACCTGTGAGCCTTCCTGATACCAGTTGCCTGCCATGGCTGCAGCAATTGAAGCGCCGATTACCATGTCGAAGATAGGACTAACCAAGCGTCGTAAGATTTATGCCACCTCAGAAGAGCGCAAGCAGCGCAATAGACAGGCGCAAGCCGCCTTTCGTGAGCGACGCACAGAGTATATCAAGCAGCTCGAGAGCACCATAAAGCACCATGAGGATACCCTGCAGAACCTGCAGAACAGTCACCGCAACGCCGCCGACGAGTGCCTTATGCTCCGGTATAAGAATTCTCTACTCGAGAGGATTCTGCTAGAGAAAGGTAGCCCCGATCTTATCAACATGTCTATCCATCAGCGTACACACGCTAACCCCTTGCTCCACTAGGTATCGACGTCCAGGCCGAGCTGCGCGCGAAGACTGGCAGTCCAAACCTGGGGCCGACCAGAGCCCCAGCCTCTGCACATACTTCGCCAAATCAGGCGCCTCTCCAACAACGTGCTATATTGAACAGACAACAACAGAGGCGGTCGCTGCAAGGCCCGCCCAAGGTTGATAGTCTAAATGGCTTGCCCATGATACAACCGGATGGGCCGATTCAGCGTTCACCACTGTCGCAACCCACTCCTGGTTCACACATGTCGTCGCCTGCTCAATCAGCAACGCGCTCGCCGAGCTTCATACCTCACGGTCAATCAGTGTCTCCCAACTTTGGGCCCATTCCTCCACAGCAGCAACAGCAGCAGCATCAACAGCAGCAACAGCCGCTGCGACCACAACCACCTAGATCAAACTTCACTCCTATGATGAATGCTCAGCGACCTTCTCCGCTTGTAACAAACCAACCTGTCTCGAATGGCATGACAAGCGCGTCTACCGTTGGCAGCAACGGAAACGGCATAACTCAGAGCAGTGGTCCTTCGTCTTTCTATCAGACTCAATTCACAGACCATATGAGTCAACTCGGCAAGCTGACCCGTTTCCTTTCCCCTCTTAGGTATAGGGCTTTGTAATCCTAGGCTGATTTCGTGTTATAGAGCAGGAGTACGAGGAACAAGCCGACTCCTACAACGACCATGACGACCCGAGCGACCACTCGGCTGGCCCCGGACCGTTCCCGCAGCAGAGCTTCCCCCCTTCGAACAACATGCCACCGCCGATGCCGCCGTCGCAGAACCCTCCCTTTACGAGCCCAGCAGCTTTAGCCCCCAACGACGGGGGTCACAACTTCAATGGCATGGGCAACAACCACCTTTTCGACCCGTACGACCCGATGCTCGACGCCGACCCCTTCGGACTTTCGGCCAGCATGCACTTCCCCACGATGTATGAGAGCAGATGATGATATGAGGAGGATTCATGGGAAGAGGAGGCTATATTGGAAGTTGATCAGGGACCAACCGGATCGTCGCCCGCCGACTGATACTTTTTAATGACGTTGTTTAGCGGGCGTAACAACTGCTTTTACCCAATCGACCACGTGTCACGACAGTACGACGGCGTTCAACAGCAGACCCAGAGTCTTGCTACGGGGGAATTCTCAAAAAGTTATTATTTAGCCTGAAACAGGTCATACGACGTGTATATTGTGATGGAAATTGCTTGGGGTTATTGTTGTGGACAGCAACGAATGCTTCTCATCCATACGTTTCACTCTGGTATTGCAGCCCGTTCGGAAGACGGGGTGGTGCCATGTACATATTGTAATCCAAGTCGACCGCAACTGTCAATGGAAGTCGCAACCCCAATCCCGCCTCATGAAATCTTTTGACAATGCCTATTGCTCCTTGCCAGAGTGAGCAAACGGAAGACGTCAGTTTCGTTATACAGCCAACTGGCAACATTATCTTGAGTCTGCATCACACGCATTTGTACTTGCCTTAGATGCTTAGTTTTCGAACGATGCATACCTGGTGTGATTTGAGCCTCGGAATGACGTGCACCTGAAGCCACACTTGATTCACACCAGCCTCACACCGGTGTAGCAGAAGTGTCCAATCGAAAGCCTAGCTTCTGTTCGATGATCCCTTCCCCTGGGTATCATTTCTGGCTAGCATTACACAGGAATCGACTGAAGCGCTGTATGCGGCTGCGACTGCAGCGTTGTTGTTGCTTCTGTGCCTCCAATAGTCCTAGCCCCACATCACTCGCTTACGGAAGCAACCCACGCCCAATTTCGAATCACCAAAACCTCTTGCCCGCAACATCGCGCCTATCACCCCGTTCGCGAGTCACATTCTGAGAGCCACGTCCCTAAATTTCGTAGGGCAAGCTCTCGCATCCTTTTTCTCTCCCGGCAGATTGTGCATCTAGAAGGGCAAAGCGCGAAAGGCGCTCCAATTCGTCAAGATGTCGCAAATTGCTTCCAAGGTAAGCTCCAACTCACCCCGCCATCAGGTCCAGCGTCGCGCCCTCCCATTGAGAGCTGCAAGAGTGGCTGCAGTCTGTTGTAGAGCTTCAAGATGCTAATTACAAGTACAGAACATTTACGAGCTGCTGGGTATGTCGCAGACGCACTGCACAGTACCGGAACATTCACTCACGACCCCGCAGGCAATGACCCCGAGCTCGACCCCGACAGGCCGGCTGACCCACCGACGAGGGCAATTGAGAAGCCCGTCATGAGGCATGGCAAGCGCGATGGACCCGACGCTCCCAAGCCCATGCCCGAGAGGCTGAGCCACCAGAACCGTGCCAAGCAGACCGACAACGCCAACGAGAACGGTACGTTGAGCAATAGGGCGTTTGACATGCTCCGGCTTCACAAGGGGAACTCCATGAACACTGGCTAACGAAACACAGCTTTCCGGGATCGCGGTGTCGGCTCTGACAAGAACCGTGGAAGGGGATCTGGTGGTGAGTGGAATACCATTGGTTTGCACGTACATGTACTGATTTGTTATAGAGCCTACTGGTGCTTCAACTCGCGGCCGCGGCCGTGGTCGCGGTGGACGCGCAGGAGGCCGCGGTGGTGCTGCTCGTGCCGAGGGTGACCGTCATAGCAGGACTGGCATCGCGTATGAACGACCCCACACTATATCTTGATACCATCTAACAATTTTCAGCGACCACGACAAGCAGGCCGCACACGGCTGGGGCGGAAACGACGGCAACGCTGAGCTCGCTGACGAGCAGGCTGGCGAGGCCATTGCCCAGGCTGAAGAGAAGGACGCCATCAAGGAGGACGCTGAGGACGCCGCCGAGGCCGAGCCTGAGGACAAGAGCAAGTCCTACACCGCCTACCTCGCCGAGTTGGCCGAGAGGAAGCTCTCTCTTGCCGCCCAGAACGTCCGCAAGGCCAACGAGGGCAGCAGCAAGAAGTTCCCTGAGGGCACTGCCCTCTCCCGTGAGGAGCAAGAAGACTTCATGGCCGGTTCCCAGGGCAAGGCCAAGCGCGAGCGCGCCCGCAAGGAGAAGGTCCACGTTGAGCTCGACGGTGACCGTATGCTTGCTCCCCCTCCCCGTGAGGGCGGTGCCCGTGGAGGACGCGGCCGTGGCCGTGGCGAGTTCCGCGGCGAGGGTCGTGGCCGTGGTGGTGAGTCCCGTGGCGAGGGACGTGGTCGCGGCGAAGGTCGTGGCGAGTTCCGCGGACGTGGACGTGGTGGTGAGGGACGTGGACGTGGCGAAGGCCGTGGTCGCGGAGGCCGCGGTGGTGCCCAGTCCAGCATCAACATCACCGATTCCAGCGCCTTCCCCAGCCTGGGCGCATAGACTGCGTCAACACTGGTCGCTGCCTGAAAACAGGGTGTACCTGCACCCCACAATCAAGTGCGGATGAAATGAACGAATGAACAACAGCTATCTCATGATGGGACGAGCGAACGGAGAGCTAAATCACGATATCAAGGAGTCTCTAATTGAGATGTCTGCGGGCTAAAATACTTACATCTACCGGTACCACGAATGTAGTGAACTTAAGCTTGGCCTTTGCAAGTGTTTTGATTCCCGCTTGGTCTTCTTATGTGGTGCGGTAGCACGTTTCTATGAATAAGAATCAAAAAATTGTATCTGATGACTTCTAGTCCATTGCAACTATCAAGGTCTTACACGATCTTTATCGAGACGGATATCCGTGTGTCTAACAACAATTATGGAGTGTGAAGAGGCCTTTCAGATGGATGTGCTGCTATGCGAAGATATGTAAAGGAGCGCAACCATGGCTTACCTGGACATGATGAGCACCGTATTAATGAGCGCTGTTGTCAGGACACCATAGTTGTAGACCGAGGGAAGCACCACGGGACCTCAAGCTCCTGTCGCATAAAATGTGCCTTGTGACATTGGAAATCCTACAACAACCACTGATGGCGGACAAACTATTTGTACTACCGTGAGGTTCGTCTTTGATGCCTGCGCACAGTGTTCTGCCTAGCACTTCAGCCTTCTTCTTTGCATGCGTCATCGTTCCAGGTGTCAGTCAGGCCACCACTCCACAAACATCGCGCGTCAACGGCGCAGCCTCATCGCCAAACTTCCGTCCATTCGCCCCAGCGGTCGCGCAACAGGATGTAGTGTCCTAAATCACCTGCAGAGCACAGCCAAGGCGGCCCCGGGGATAGGTAGATAAGGCGTTACGCGCGAGGAACCATTTTCGGGAACGCGTGGGAGGCACACGGCAAATATCGCGCCATCCACACCGCACGCTCGCCCATCCCGAACCACTCCACATCAGCCTTCAACCCCATGTACATGCAAATACTTCTGCCTGTTTCCTTTTTCGAGCGGTGTTTGACACCTGCTCAGCCACTGGTTAGACCATGCGGTTCGCGCGTTGTTTCTGAGACTTGATTGGCCGATCTAGCCGTTGAAGTAAGATCTAAGGCTGAGACGCGGTCAGCCATTTGCCAAATGTAGGCTACGGCAGGACGGCTTTTGATGCATTTGTGGGACATCGATATGTCCAAAAGTTCAGCTTGTGGCTGTACATCTACTGCCTTATAACCAGGCTTTGCTATGTTTACTGGCTTAGCACAACTTCATCTTTTTCCATACAACATCACTTGGATATTCCACAGGAGGTATATTCACGAGAACCACGGACTGAAAATAACCATATACAGCATTCGACAGAAGACGACTTGACTGGCTGGTCAGATGGCTTCCGCCGAGCAGCAACCGTTGTTAGACGAGAAGATTGCTCCCACACATAGACTGCAGAACGAGGATGAACATTCGCAAAACTGGATGAGACCGGCGGAGCGAATTCTGAGAGATATACTGCGTCATGTCGTTATACTATCCCTCGTTTGCGGCCTCGCAGTCTATGGATCGTATACTCTTTGCAAGCAACACATTTTCCAAAAAACTGCATGGCGAGTGCCAGCACCCGAAGGCTCGACTTCATTCAATTACACATGTCTGCCAGGCCAGACTTGTTGGCCAACCACAAACGAGTGGAATACTTTCAACCAAAGCATCAATGGCAATCTCCGACTGACAGTACCCTGGGCCGCACCCTGTTACTCTGATCCTTCGAGCAAACAGTGCCAAGAGGTTGCAAAGAACTACGGCGATGGTGTCTCACGTACCAAACAATACGGATCCATGGAGTTTCTCGACTGGGAAAGGTGTGGTCAATCCCAATGTGCACTCAACTCTTTCAACACTTCAGCGCCCGTCTCTGGTACCTGCGCGCTAGGAAGGCTATCCGCATACCATGTAAGGGCTGAGACCGGGCGCGATATCAGCCAGACGTTGGATTTCGTTCGCAAACATGGGATTCGTGTCTCGATCAAGAACACTGGGCACGATTATTACGCGCGGTCAACAGCGTCGAATTCGTTGGCTATCTGGACTCATAACATGAAAGATACTAAGTTTCATAAATCCTTCCAGCCTACAGGGTGCAAAACCCGCTATGAGAACATCGGGGAGATTGGTGCTGGCATTCAAGCTCAGGAGGCGTGGGAGGCCTTCGAGCCTCATGGCATGCTCGTCACAGTTGGCGCAGTAGCTTCCGTTGGCATCGCAGGGGGCTACGGTCAGGGAGGTGGCCATGGACCGCTGGGGCCCAAGTATGGACTCATGATCGATCAAGCAGTTGAGTTCGACGTCGTCACCGCTGATGGCAAGCAACGCACTATCAATGAATGCAGCGACCCAGATCTCTTCTGGGCAATGCGTGGAGGCGGAGGTGGCAGCTACGCTGTGCTCACATCCTACAAGTTTCAGCTGCATCCGGCTGAGCCTATCAATGTGTACAGCTTTCAAGCTCACTTTCCGGAGCCAAAAGACATCGCCAAGTCGAAGATCCATCGCGACATCATCACCGGGCTTGCCTCCAATCAGCCCTCGTTTTCCAAGCATGGAGTTGCCGGATACAATTTTGTACTCCCAGATCATGTCGTGTTTCTGCAAGTATTGCCCTCTAGCAACACTTCAGAGATCAAGGCTATCACTTCCCAATGGCACGATTTTCTTACCAATTATCCTGGTCTAAATATCACCGAGAATGAGTATCACTCCTTCAAGAAATTTTCGCAGTACAATGAATTTACAGAGAGACCGGAGATATCTCGCAATGGGCCGGTCGGTCTAGGCTTCAATGGCGGAGGACGCTTCATCTCCAAGGATCTCTTCAATTCGACTGATAACATCGAACGACTAGTGGATGCGGTTGTAACTGCAATGCACTTCTCTCGCACCAACCATGGCGGTGGAGGCGCTCAGTTTTACGCTACTGGACCTGACAACACTCCCGATAATGGCAAGACTAGTGTGAACCCACTATGGAGAAACTCACTATGGGAGATAGTGATGGGCCAGTTCTGGACGACAGCCACACCACCAGCTGTGCGATCGCAGATCCAAAAGACCGTTTCCGCTACTATTCAGCACTTGAAGACCGTGACACCAGGTGGTGGGTGCTATTCCAATGAGGGCGATTGGACTGAGGAGGACTGGCAGCAAACGTTCTTCGGTGAGCACTACGATAGGCTACTGGCAATCAAGAGGCACTATGATCCTACCGGTCTATTCAATTGTTGGAAGTGTGTGGGTTGGACAGGATATGATGAGTAAGTGCAAGAACCCATATTTCATGAACAAAAGCTAATTGTGGCAGTCCAATGTATTCATGGTAAGTTCTGCCTGTACGAGATATATACGAGACATATACTGACCCTATATCTTCACCTTCGCAGCTATGCGCAAACACAACAGACACCACTACCTTCTGTCCCACTTGGACCTGTCAGATAGATATTTTGAGTTTACGAATAAATGCGTACTTTATGCCAGCAGTCGACCTGTACGGTCGCGGTTAGACGCGCGATCACGTATGCATTTCAATACAGCCATCTTCTTTCTCATGCTATCGTGTAGACATCAAGTCAATCCTTCTATTTTTGGGTTCAATTTCCAGCATTTATTGTTTGTTAACCCCACTTTGTACTCATCTGTGCCACGTCGGGGGTCCAATTGCACTCTATGGAAGTCTTTGGCCCAGGAGCGGCCTCTCACCGCAATGTGAGCAACCCTGGGTGAACCCCCACCGGGTCGTAAGAGAAAACATGCGGGGGCGCGTTGCGGCGCTGTTTGTACTCACCTATTAACTTATCATCAGTAGGCTTCTCATTGGCCTGCGTTTGTCATTCACCAACTGCCAAGCGGGCCAACGCTTTTCCAGCGTAGCATATAACGCACGCTCACTTGTACTTACAGAAATCTAGGTGATGTAGGATAATAACAATAACAATCCTTTCATCGGCCCTAGCTCCCACACTTACCTTTACTTCCTCCAACCCACATCACGCGACAATCAACTACCACGAGATCATCACTCGAACCGCAATCTGCTCACACGATCACTTCAAGAATCTAACTCAGAACAACCCAGCAATGCGCGCAGACTTCGCCGTTGCCTTTGCGCTGCCGCTCGTCGCTGCGGGCGCGCACCTGGGCCATCGCCACAGTCATGATCATGCCGACGTTCATCGCCGCGCGGTCAAAACTGATGTCGTCGTTGTCACCGAGACGGTATATCTTACGCTGACTGCAGAGCCCATCTCGGCCTCACCACAATCTTCTAGCTGTGCCGCCGTCAGCACCTCGACTGCGGCTCCACCGTCCATCACTTTCAATCTCCCGGAGAAGGGACCATCCGATATCGCGTCCAGGTCTGCGTCGTCTTCTGCTGCATCGTTTTCTGCTACGCCATCATCTGATTCACCACTTAAGACTCCATCATCTACCGGCAACCTCTATGCGCCTCTGAGCTACGAACCGCATACTGCCATCATTGTCAACTCCTGCGACTATGGCGTCTACGTATCTTCAATCGGCGACGTCACTACCTGTGGACCCGGAAAGATTTGTGAGCTTGTTCCCGCTAACACCACCTACTCTGAACCCATCCGCAGCTGCGGCGACTCTGGAATCTCCCTCAAGGTCTCAAAGACGGAGTCAATGGCCCAGCCAATGCAGTTCGAATACACTGTCTGGCCTGACGGCACCACCATGTCCTACGACATCTCTTACTTGGACTGCCAAGTCAAGACTGACGATGTTTTTGACTTCAGCGCCTGCGTTGGACACGAGAAGGGTATACAGGCTGCCGCCCCCGATGGACCCGTCTACGAGTGCGTGGCAAACGAACCATGTGCTCGGAATGCCTACATCGTACCTGAGTTTGGCTACTTGCCCGGTGCACCGGTCGGCAGTTCCACCATCGACAAGGGTATTGCCTTCGAGATTTGCGCAAAGAACAGGGCTTGAGTAGGAGATGAGGAAGAACGAAATTCGCGACAACAACTTGAACATTTCTTCTCAGTTCGACTGACCGAGTTATCCGGACGTCTCTTCTTACGGGCACGATGGATTGTTAACGTGTGTACTCATGTTGTTGTATTAACAATCTTGGTTCAAACATCTTTCTAACAATTTACGCACAGGCCCTGAATGCTCCGGGTGGACAACATACACAGTCTCATGTGGGTTTACTTTTCTTCTTTGCCTTGCGTTCTTTTTTACATTCTCTCTGTTTAGGCCTTGTTATTTCCTTCTTCGAGTAAGGACATAGCCGAGCGGAAGTTGGGGGTTTGGAGATTTGTGGCGATGCAGATGGTATATGGGTGCTGGCGGTTAGCTAGCTCATGCCTCTCAATTGAAAGCCTTTTATACAATATTCCTCTATCAGTCATGATGCTGAATATGCACCGGCATATATCTCCAGCGAATCCCTCATCACGCTGGGATCAGAGTCTCGCTTGAAACGAACTTTTATTGCCATTAATTCGTTACCCTTGTCCACTCAACTCAGCCGATTAGCCAGAAACCTCCTCAGTTGTCTCAAGACTGTATCATCCAACGTCTGTGCACAAGCATTTGACTCGGCATGCTGGAACAAACTGGAAAGCTTTGACAGTGCAGTATCACAAGTCTGACAACTGAATGGCTTACAATCGTATTCCGTATCGCCGTTGTCAAGCAGCTCGTTCCGATCATCTTCAAAGACGAAGTAGGGCCACTTATAGCATTCGGCTGCAAGCTTGTTGAGGTCGATGTAATTGATGTTACTACAGGTGCCGCGTTCGAGGTGAATGATCTGCCACGGTGAGCGAGCAGACCAGAGTATGATGCATCTAAGATACGTACCATGCCGCCGTAAGTCTTGAATATTGTGGTACATAGGTAGCACTCGTATGTCGGTTTGCGATGAGACAAGCAGTGCTACAAAATTTCAACTCCACACTCATTCGACTGACAGTTCTCACGCCTTACCTGATGGAGATGACTCTGTGAAGTGAAGTGCCTCTCACACTTAGTGCAGACGTTGAAGTCCTCCACATGGTTCAAGTACTCTTCAGATTGAGGAACCCAGTATGATCCAGTTCCATCATTGCAGCCCTGACAAGCAGTACGGCAGCCTTCTTCACGAAAGTGGTCGAGTAGGTCCTCCCAGGCAGCGCCGTCGAAGTCGCATCCAGGACATTCGTGATGGCTTGGTGAGTCGCGGATATGCTGATGGAGGGCATGAGAAGTCCGATAGCAACGGTCGCAGCGCTCACAAGACCTACTCATTGTGAGTGGGAAAAGGCATGCAAGGGGTTACTTACACGGCCATTCTGAAAAGAATTCACGGCTGGATATTTGTTGGTTAAAGACCTAGCGGTTGTGTTTCTGATGTGTTCGTAGGGGATGAGGAAACGTACAGATTGTAGGTGCAACATGTAGTGAGCCGGTCGCGTTTGTGTTTGTCCGGAGCTCCACTTTCTTGAATCAAGTGGTCGCGAATATGCAGTGAGGGTATGCACCTATGCTGACCTACATAGCAATTAGTTGAACCGCGACAATATTTGCTGAATCAAGATTATAGCAGTCGCTTGGATAGCTGCATGCCATAGCCCAGATGTTAGTAATACAAGCAAGGGGCAGAAAGAAGGATAGAACTAGCTCACGCCTTGATTGGAGGACACAGGCTAGACGTGTTCAGGATCCTAACATGTGGTGACAACAACTCGTGCTCCGTCATTAGGAGCAGTAATATTCTATGACGAGAAATCTACTGAGACCTAGCCGTCTTTCTACGAACCCCACTCTTTGAACGCCTTCTGCTTTTGCCTGCTATTCCATTGCAAGGTCCTGGAAATACTTTCGATCCAGTCCGTTCTCCTCTTGTTCAGCGGCAGCACACTCGGGAACGGGAAGCGACTTGCACTAATCGTGACGTAGTCGCCAGGCTTGAGTTCGACCCTTTCCCTGCCATCGAAGCTAGCCCATGAGCTCGTTCTCGCGTCATAAGGTACACCGCAACGGAGCACGATGGTATCGGGTAGGATGATAGGTCGGAACGAAAGCGTATGCGCGCAGATGGCGGTGACAAGGACCACGGGGTTGTCGGGATGACAGAGCGATCCGCCTGCTGCAAGGTTGTATGCAGTCGAGCCAGTGGGTGTAGAAACACAAATGCCATCAGCCTGAACGGTAGTAAAATGCTCGTCGTCTCCGAACAACTCAATAGATGACATGGTAGGGTTTGGCCCTCGGTCTACAACAACCTCGTTCAAGATGTTGTGTGTGCCATCTGAATAGTGTGTATGGTGGTCATCAATTTCTTCTCCGATGAGCTCTTCAACCAAATCCCGACCCGTGCCGTCTCGTTTTTGTGACCGCATAACCGTGGCTTCGAAGCGGAGACGGAGACTGACTGTGATGCCATCTGCGAAGGCAGTGGATAAGGATTGTGGGTATAGCTCGAAATCGAATTTGGTGAGGAAACCGAGAGAGCCTAGCGAAAAGGCGATGGTTGGGGGAACGATGCGCTGGAATAGCCACGACGCATATAAGACTGTGCCGTCACCACCGAGCTGTGTTGCTGTTAGCTTTTGGACAAGGTGCAGAGCGATACTTCTTACCGCCAGAACGATGTCAAAGGTCTGCGGCTTCTGAGCGCACATCTCGTTTGTCCAAAATTTAAGCCGTCCTTGGTACGACTCATTCTTCAGCAGCCCTGCAGCGTCGAAGATGTTGTTGTCCTCGAGCGTTTGCTCGACGTAGCTATGTCTGGTTAACCATGTCCCTCGATTGGCAATGCCGCCACATACACCTTGTACTCCGAGTTCTTCTGAAGAAGCCAGTCGGTGACCTCGCGCGAGTTCTTGATCAGAGCCTCATCATGCGCCTTGCCCAGAATGAAGATATTCTTCACGTGTAGCTTGAGCCTGATCTGCGAGAGCTTCTTGGACAGTTCCCGTATGCCAAATGCCATGTCTGACAGCTCCTTCTTGGTCAACAACCGCGAGTGCTGTGTCTGCTCGGCACGCGTAGAGCTTGGGTCCTTGTCCACACGCCTTTCCTGCGCGAGACCTTCGTGTGACTGGGAGTGGTCTTTTACTGGCAAGCCATCGTGCTTCTCGAGTAGGGAGTGGACAATACACGCGGTGGTGCGGCGACCATTCTCGGGGCGGGACGTCATCTTGCCAGAGGGGTGGGGAGCAAGCGAGGCTTTGCGACGATGGCCGTTATATCCGCCTTCGAAGACGACCTGCCTTGGTTGGTCAACGTGTCAAGAACAAGAATGGTGAATTATGTACCTCTAGGGCATCGTCGTGGCTATTCACTTGGGTAATCTCCTTGGTATCTTGGTCTCCAAGCTCGCTCTCCATGAGGAAGTTAGCCTGATGGCATCGTTATGACGTTTGGGAGTGCGCTAGGTACCTCGATCGCTTCCTGCACACCCGGACTCAGTTGATCGAAATAGCTCGCCGACATGACTGAAGCGTACAAACAAGCCGGCGATTCGAGGGGTCAAAAGGTACCGTTGCCCTTTTGTAGCCCTTCTGTAGCGCAGTGCGTAATGTCGAGGGTGCAATAATGGGCGCCGCCTCGGCCCACTTTCCGAGGGGCAGCCAGGCCAGGCCCCGCCCGGGTCCAATCACGTCCGCCCAACGCCGATGAGATCAGCCACCGGCGTCCTTACTCATGCCCCAATCTCCAACCACCATCATTTTCCCACTCGTCTTTTTTGCTGACTGAGGCTGCTAGAGTGGCACCTCTACCGATTCCAGCACTTCCTCGATAACGTCCTCAACCGTGACACCTTCCAGGACAGCCTTTACTGCTTCGAGCGAGCTGCCCCATTGCATGCTGCGCTCGTTCTCTGGAGCCGTGATGACGATACGATGTGGGTATATCTTGCGGGCTGCCAAGGCCACCATGGATGGTGAGATGTATTCAAGACCATGCAGTGGAGCAAGCGTGCTGCTACTGTCAGCATGAACCTCCCGTGGTAGCGGACCACGTACTGTGCCAGCGTATTGAAGTGCCTCGTGGCCAATGCAGAGATGCCTCCTGCGACTGCTCGGTGCAGCCTCATGAAGACGATAATGTTGTGCAGATAGGCTCGTACTTCAGAACTGATCTTCACTTCTGACATCTGCTTCGTCAAGCTTACAAGGTCCTGCAACGTTCAGCTTGCTTCAAGACGATCACAATCCACATACCTCAGAAGAGAATAGCGCCGTCTGCGGCTTGTACTTTCCTGGTTGAAATGGCGGCGTGCGTACTACAGAAGACATGGAAGCACCGTCATCTGACACATGCTGCTTCTCCTGTAGCTCTTCAATGTTTGGCAGTCCATCATCCATTTGATGTTTGTGTGAGATGAAAAACTGGTCGTTCTACAACCCAGTCAGCTAATGGATCGAGGTTCCTGATTCAACCTACCAGATGCATGGTCAAGCGTGGTGTGTCTGAAGCGTTCAAAGCGATGAACAAAAACGGTCTTGGCGCCGCATGTACGGCTGTTCTTGTGAAGTTCCGCTTGCCTCGGATCAGCTGTCTGTCGTTAGTTATGCTCGAGCAGAAAAGGCAGACGATGGACCTCTAAAGCCTGGATCTGAACCTGCAGGTTCGCCCTGTTGAGATTCCTTGCAACAACAATGTTCGCAATACGTTTGCTGTCCAGCGGACTAAAAGGTCTGGGTGATTTCGATGTGCGTCGGTCTAATCTCTCTGGTGATTTTGAGATAGGTGAAAAGTGACCGGGAGCATGAGCTACGTCTCCTCTATCCCGCTCATTTGTGCTCCCAAAGTAATCGTTCTCTTCTCCCTTGACAAGGATTCCGCTTCCGAAATCATCCAGCGTAGTATCTTCGTTGCATTCCAGTACAGCCCACGTTAATCCGAAGACATTTCTAGCGACCTGGAAAGGTTAGTACATCAGCACCCATACTTCGAGAGCTACCCACAAGCTTCAATTCCTCTACCACGTCACGGGTTAATTCCCTTTCCGCTTCGATGATGCAATGTTGATCCGCGACTAAACAAATGAGAACAGCAAGCTCCAGATCGCTCAGCGACTGCACCTTCTCTGTTACGTGATCTTCTGAGGCTTCCATGACTCCCGGAAGCTTGTATAGCTCAGTCTAATCTTGAATCAGATATTGAGGGCTGCGAGAAAGGTTGGCGACTGACGCGTTCGGACGCGGTAGCTGTTCCTGAAGTCGACTTGGAAGAGTGAGCAGGGGTCAAGGGACGCTAGGTCAAGATTAGATTAGGTCGGATACCTTTGCTGTCGCTTGCTGCATCCCGAGGCTCGCAAGTGCTCAGCACCGGAACAATCTCACGACAGCAGGAAGTTTGGCATATATGCATAACACTGCGCGTCCAAAGAAGCAGCATATGATTGTTTTTCTACCAGACTTCCGGTGCACCGAGCTATCGATGGCTATGATCCCTCCATAAACATGCGCTCACCCTCAATGCGCTCCTATCGCAGTTCCCACCACCAACGATGTTCAAGTACTCCGTGGTACCCATTATTGCTCTAGCATCTAATCAGGCCTCTTCTATACTTCCAATCTCTGTTTTTTTTTAGGTATGTCGACCAGACGGAGGCTCTTCCTGGTGTTCGATGTAGTAGTCTTTACTGCTGAAGCGCTCAGTGCAGGAAATGCTTCCACTGCACCACGAGGCTTTTGGCGTGTTGCAAGAGTGCTGATTGGCGACGACGATACCTCTTGACCGTCCACCATACCGTTCATAACGACTTGCTTCGACGTGTGTGGGTTCTTTGGTGTGCTTTGGGTGTCCGAACCACGATGAGGCTTCGATAGATGAGCAGGCTTCAACTTCTTTAGTTGCTGTTCGGCTTCTCGGACTTTTTTCTCAAGAAACTCCTTCTGCTTAGTTGAGCCATTCCTCTCTACAGTCGCATTGTGTAGCATGGCTTGCCAGGTGATAATAAGGCCGGCTAGATGCTGAAGCTCGGCGGCTTGCCGATCAACCGCTGGCCTAGCTGAGATGGGATGGTTTAGGACTGCAGGCTGGCCAACACAATGTAGCTCAGAGCTCGACGTTTGTTGTTCAGACCATCTTTCTTGTTCTTCTTTTAGTGTATCGTAGTCCGCCTGGAGTACTGCCCTCTCGGTTTGGAGCGTTTGGATGTCGTTACTGATTTGATCGTAACCTTCTTTGAAGGCCTTAGCTTCATCATCCCGGTCCTGATACTTCTTTTCCATTTCCAACTTCACTCGCTTGAGCAGTACCTGTTCCCGATCCCCTTGTAAGATCTTGGCCCTCAATAGCTCGTTTTCGTCGAGAAGTTTAGCACAACGCAAGGCTTTCGCTTCCAAATCCTCAAGCCGATCAGCAAGCCTGGCTTTCTCATCGCGCACCCGGCTTTCAACCAATTTCTGTACCTTGTCGTAGAAGCCTCTCTCAAGCCCGCGGTACCTGTCGCTCACAAGTCTCTCTTTATCCGTGGCGTCCCTCTCGGAAGCTGCTAACCTAGCCTCTAGATCTTCTGTTTTCCGCTCCGCGTCTTCAAGCGCGCGTGAAATCTTTGCATGATTCGCACTTAGTTTGTTGAAACAAATCATCTCTTCGTCTAGCTTCTCCCTCACCAGTTTCAGCTCTTTGAGGTCGGATGGCCTGTTCTTCCAAAATGCTTCCATCGTAGACAGCAGCTGATCTGCGATTCTGTCTTGCAGATCATCGATTATCAGGTCCGACGCGTGGTGGCATGTACACGGAGGCAGGTCGTCTGGTAAGAGATGTGCTTCCAATTGAGACAAGGATTTATCGCCGTCAACGTTTTGCTCGAAGTATGATGGGTGAGTACATATGTGGGTCCATTGCTGGAGCCAGACAGCCGCTTTCTTTGTCGCTGCCTCATCGAGTGTGGTACGTATTGTGTTGAGTAGACTTTCCAGGCCGCTGAGCTCGATAGTGAAAACTCCCTCCGTCTTTTGTTCCAATTCCTCAAACGCAGACATGCACTCTGCAAAAGATCTGCATGGCTGAGCCTCTTGCGACATGTCCATGTTTCCCGTTGCGACCCGCAAAGGGCCTACTGATAATCCGTGGCGTCGGTACACTCTTCACATTGAATTTTGAAGGTTATTGATACTCAAGACCGGGTGTTCTCATAGCGCGGCGAGACTTCAGAAGTGATGAGGTGAGCGCTCTTGATGGTATGCTGGGTTGAAGGACGCGGTCGCGTAAGGTTACTGTTAGCGAAGATACCATATGAGTGATGTTGGGTGCCGGATCATTAGTCAAACTGTACAAGATCAAGATTTTAGTCTTCCGAGTATGCACGAGAAACAATACCTGCAAACGATACCTGCAAACGGATAAGTGGGACCGGAGACGCGTATCACAGGTAGACCAACGTGCTTTCCTCCATGAATATCTACGTCACTAGCACGAGTTTCCTCTCACCACACTGCTTCTCGGATCGTTCGCTGCTCTCACTATTGGTGGTCACCACATATTTCTCTCGGTCCTCAAAATCGAGGCAGTAACATGGTCGATGGTCTACGAGCCACAGCAGCAGCTTTTACGCCGCTAAGTCTCCGTAGCGACATAATTCGCCCTCTGGATGGTCAGGAACACAATGGGATTACTCATTACAATTCCATTCCTGCGTCTGCCGTCTTTCCAGTCAGCGACACGCGGAGCAGCCCCAGCATCAAGGTAGAGTCCTGGATAATCGACCTTAAGCTTGAGCTGACAGAGAGTAAGACCAAAATCGACTGCCAGTTGTGCAAATCCGTAGGTCGCGCTCTCAATTGCTGTCGAGCTCGAACAGATGTACAGGCATGCGTGGACTGCGCGGAACTCAGCCAGCTCCTCATGTTTGGAAACAAGAAACACCAAGATGAGATGGCCGCTTTACGTGAGCAGCTTAGGCAGCTGGAAGAAGAAACAGCAGAAGAGACGTTGACCAGGCTATGCGTCAAGAGTGAGACGAAGATTGTTAGACTGAAAAGGGAGGTAGAGAAGATGAAGGCAGAGGACGAGTTAGTGAAGGCCGGAAATGAAGAATTAACGAGGACGTTGAAGAGACTCGAGGTTGAAATCAAAAAAGCACAGCCTGCTGCAGAGTTCACAGTCCGGGAGGGGAAGAGGGGGAAGAGGATGTAGGCAAGTAAGCAGTTGCTGACTCGTGGGTGAAACATGGTGCTTCGTGAATGTTCCAAGAGTTCGGAATGGGTGAAAGGTCAGAACAGCGTGGCCTCTTGGGAGCTGCGGGTGGGAGATTCGCGATAGCTCAGGGACGGAGCTACGGGCTAGCGTGCGCACGGATAATTTCCCCAGCGACACGTTGCGAAAGCTACAGAAGCACAACCCCCTCTCCATCTTCCATCAACTGGCTGTTCGCAACCACCCTCTCCCACCTCTCTTTGTCTTCTTCTTGTCTCTGGGCCATAGATCGCAATCATGAGCGGCCGTAAGTCACGACCTCACCTTTCAATGGCCGCGCGAGGCGTGTGCGCGCAATGCCTGCGAGCAAGTAGGGCACAGAGCAGCACAGCTAATAGTTGCACGTAGTACGGTTCCTCGATCTCGTCAAGCCTTTTGTGCCTCTGGTGCCTGAAATTCAGCTGCCAGAGAGCAAGGTCCCCTTCAACAACCGCCTCGTATGGACCGGCCTTACTCTCCTCGTCTTCCTGGTCATGAGCCAGATGCCGCTCTACGGAATTGTGTCTTCTGATACCTCCGACCCGCTATACTGGCTGCGAATGATGATGGCGAGTAACAGAGGAACCCTGATGGAACTGGGTATCACCCCCATCATCACCTCGGGCATGGTCTTCCAGCTTCTTGCCGGAACCCACCTCATCGACGTCAACCTCGACCTCAAGTCTGACCGCGAGCTCTACCAGACCGCCCAGAAGCTCCTCGCTATTCTCCTGTCTTTCGGCCAGGCCGTCGTCTATGTCATCTCCGGTCTCTACGGACAGCCCTCTGACCTCGGTGCCGGTATCTGCGTTCTCCTTGTTATCCAGCTGATGATCGCTGGTCTGATCGTTATCCTCCTCGACGAGCTTCTCCAGAAGGGCTACGGTCTCGGCAGCGGTATCTCGCTCTTCATTGCCACCAACATCTGCGAGTCCATCATGTGGAAGGCCTTCTCCCCCACCACCATCAACACCGGTCGTGGTCCTGAGTTCGAGGGTGCTCTCATTGCCCTTGTTCACTTGCTCTTCACCTGGCCCAACAAGACTGTTGCGCTCAAGGAGGCTTTCTACCGCCAGAACCTCCCCAACGTCATGAACCTGATTTCCACTGTCATTGTCTTCGGTGCTGTCATCTACCTCCAGGGTTTCCGCGTCGAAATTCCCGTAAAGTCTGCCCGCCAGCGTGGTGTTCGTGGCTCGTACCCCGTCCGTCTGTTCTACACCTCCAACATGCCCATCATGCTGCAGTCTGCTCTTTCTTCCAACGTCTTCTTGATCAGCCAGATGCTCTACAACCGCTTCTCTGACAACCTCCTCGTCAAGCTTCTTGGTGTCTGGGAGCCCAAGGAGGGTTCCGCTCAGCTTTTCGCTACCTCCGGCGTTGCCTACTACATGTATGTCGATCCCTGACTGTACCACAATTTCAGCCGCTAATCATTTCCAGGTCCCCCCCTCTCAGCATCACCGAGGCCCTCTCCGACCCCCTGAAGACTGCCATTTTCATCGTCTACATGCTCGTCGCCTGCGCTGTCTTCTCCAAGACCTGGATCGAGGTCTCTGGTTCATCTCCCCGCGACGTTGCTAAGCAGCTCAAGGAGCAGGGTCTGGTCATGGCTGGTCACCGTGAGGAGTCCATGTACAAGGAGCTTAAGCGCGTCATCCCCACCGCTGCTGCCTTCGGTGGTGCCTGCATTGGAGCTCTGTCTGTCGGTAGCGATCTTCTCGGCGCTCTTGGCAGCGGTACTGGTATTCTCCTTGCCGTAACTATCATTTACGGATACTTCGAAATCGCCGCCAAGGAGGGCGATATGGCCGGTCTTAAGGGCATGGTCATGGGCTAGATTAGTCCAATAGGGATCTCACTTTTATTGGTTTGGACGGAGGATGAGCTGAGGCTGGTGCGCTTCGCCGCACATTGTAACATATGATCTACGAAACAAAAGTTCGCAAAGGTACTGGGCATCACTTGACGTACTGTAGCGTGGCGCCTGGTTAGGCTATCACAGATGCCAGTCCTTCTGTAATGCATCATTGTTAACCCTTAATGTTTTTCAGTTTGACTACTATGTGCGAAAGATGCTCGATGCCTGGGCCCTGGTAAGACTCACGGGTCCAGTGCGCAGTGGACATTTGAGCTCTACTAATTCAGCTTCAGTCGCTTTTTTCCTGCTCGTAGCCTGCACTCGAGTATCGAAGTACACCCATAGCCACACCACAACCCGGTTCGAAAGCCCGCGTCCCTGGATGAACGATGGATCTGAGGCGTTGCATTGGCCAGTTTAGCGAATGCGAAATGTGGCGTTCTACGCTTACGATGCGAAAGTCTGGGCATAGCGGCCCAAAAACATCATCATCTGTGAACTCTGAGTATGTTCAACATGCATGATGTGGAAGATAAGCGAATGCGACAACAACTGCGGATGCGAAACTGGCGATGGCGCGATACATTCACAGCTGCAGCTACTACATAAGACGGCTCTGCCGCTGCTTGAAGCGAAGCATCATCACCATCAAGGAATCTGACCTGCTTCTTACTATCCATCTTACTTCCTTTCAAGAGCTTCAATCGTCATACTCAGTTGTTTTTCCCACATTCAGACATGATATCGAACATGGCAAGCCCGCTCGGTATTCCACTCCCTTCATCGGAATGGAAACGGCAAAACCCACCTAAAGCACCAAACTTTGATTGGGAGATGTACCGTTATGTTCCTTCTCTGGCTGGAGCCATCGTATGCCTCGTTGTCTTTCTTGTAATGGCTTTTCTGCACTTGTATCAGTACCTCAGGTCCAGGAATAGGATCATCATCTTCGTGGTTATCGGCGCGCTCTGTATGTCCTCTCTGTTGCTGCTAGTCTGCCAACTTATTACACATGTACATCATCTGGAGCTGTACCTAACAGAATATGACAGGCGAGGTCGGTGGCTACGGCGCGCGTATCGCATCGCACTTCGACAACGATGCCTGGCCCCAGTACATCACCCAAGGTGTACTGACACTCGTCGGTCCTCTATGGTTTGCTGCAACCATATACATGATGCTTGGCCGTACGATCAGACTTGCTGGTGGAGAAGATGTGAGTCTGATCCCAGCGAGGTGGTACACAAGGATCTTCGTCACCGCGGACGTCACGACCTTGATCATTCAGGGCCTAGGTACGTCGTCTCAGCATACAAAGTAGGTTGAAGAAACTTGGGCTAACAGGAAATAGGTGCCAGCATCATGGGTACGATGCAACTCGCCCTCGCCCTCGCTGGAGAAAAAATCGTAATTGCCGGTCTCGCACTCCAAGTCGCTACCTTTATTGTCTTCCTCATCGCCTCATTCGATTTCCAAATCCGTATGAACAAGAAAGCCGATCATGCATCTGCAGACTGGAAGAAGATGCTTTACATACTGTATAGTGTCAGCGCATTGATTCTCTTCCGCTGTACATTCAGACTCATCGAGTATGCGATGGGTAACGCTGCTTATTTGATCGCTCACGAATGGACGCTGTATTGCTTCGACGCTGTGCCAATGGTCCTAGTCCTGGTGCTGTTGCTGGTCTTGCAGCCAAGTCGATATGTTGAAGGAGACCTGAGGATGGCACAAGCGGACAGCGATGGTGAGACGGCTGTCGTAGACAGGAAATGAGGGTTCTTCAGTGTGCTTGGTCTGTAGTTTTAGCGTGCGTTGAGCGGCTGTCCTGTACTTCTTTTTATATTCCAATCTCCAATATTATTTCCATGTTAATTTCTTCAATCAACATGTGATATGGTTGTCGCCTGGGCGCAGATGTACTGACAGACTGCAGCGACCTGAGCCGATAGAAACGAGCGTAACGCACGTCTGTGGTCGCGCAAACCCTGTAACCTCATAAGACTGCATATGCGCCCCATGCACTACCCAAAGTTGCGTAGTCAGAGGCATATCATATGCGATAGCCCACTCACCTTTGCCATGATGGCATGACTACCCAGACAGACCTTAGGCCCCCACTAAGCGCCACTTAGCCACGCGCACGACCCAGGCACTATTGGACGCCTTACATCCCACCACCTTGTGCCTCCCCGGGATGCCAATCCATCCAAACCATACTAGCTCCGCGTAGACGTAGTTTAGATGGCGCGCCGAAGTACGGGTTTCGTGCCTAAGAAGCCGCATCGCAAGTCGAGGGGCGGATGCTTGACCTGCAAGAGAAAGAAAGTCAAGGTATATTTAATTTTCAGACTTTCCATGTGTGGACAGAGAGTTAATGTAGTATAGTGCGATGAAGCACAACCTATCTGTCGTTACTGCAGTGTGAGAGACCTGAATTGCGAATACGCACAGGACTTCCAGTCGACGTCGAGGACACCGTCTTCAGGACCATCGCCTGGTCACGAGTTTCGATCATCAGCGTACAACAACGAGGCAGATTTCAATGATCTTTCCTTCCAGTTGGCGCCGTGGCTCGTTCCAGCCTCTCCAACATCTATAGGCACCTTTGCACACCTCGATCACCAGTTATTGCAATACTACAAAGCACGTGTCTGGCGCGAATTTGTAGTGCGCGACGACACCGTCTTGAACAACTTGCACGAGAACGTTGTCCCCCGACTAGGCATCTCTCATCCTTTCCTTCTCTACGCTATGCTCAGTATCGCCGCAAACCACAGCAACGAGCTTATGCCAAACAAGACCGTTGAGAAACAAGCACTACTATATCGCCAAAAGGCTTTCTCTTCTTACAAGGAAGTACTCAAAGACATCACCGCAGAGAATTACGAAGCAGTCCTCGTCACAGGAGGTCTTTTCCTCGCTCTAGTCCCACCACCGTCTACCAACAATGACGATGAGTACCTAGAATGGATGATAACACTACTGAAACTAAGCGAAGGACTTCGTATCCTTGCTTCACTCCGATGGGCACAAGGCATGGAGAAACTCTCCGTTTACCCCTTGGTGCGACGAGAACTACGCACTTTGCCACCACCGCCTATCGTTGATGTCGCAGGTGTAGATGCTCCTATCGGGCCCCTAGGAACAACACCCAGCAATCCTAATCCAGCACCAACGTACCCACCGACACAGTTCCCCACACAGACCCGCCTGTTCCTACCTCCACCTTTGATGCAGCTCCTCGGCAACATTGTCCGTGGCAAAGAATCTGGATCTGTTGACTGGCATAGACCAACGCTACTTCCTGTGTTCCACGCTCTATCCCCTATATTCCTGTCCTTGTACTACTACCACCTGAATCCTGATCTCTACGTCCGCATCTTTTGTTTCACGTCGTTCCTTATGCCGGAGTTTCTCCAGCTAGTGCGCCAAAGAGAACCTCGTGCTCTGGTGCTGGTGGCATGGTTCTTTACCTTGGCCGAGTTCGTGCCCAAGGGCTTCTGGGTCGGGGGTAGAGGGCGAAAAATTATTAAGATTCTTGGACGGGAGATTAGAGCACGGTCGTCTAGGGACGATGGATTTGTGGAAGGTGTTTTTGAGGGTGCGCAGAGGATTGTCGATGTGTTGATGAGGGAAGGGGACGAGGCGGCAGCGAAGAGTGTGTTCGAGGATTGGCCTGGCGTCAGTTGGGAGGACCGACCTGGTAGAGATGAGGAATGGGAGTCTGGACTTTTGAGGACTTGGGTGATTTGAATGTTTCTTGGGTTCTAATGCTACAGGCCTTGATGTACAGGAACTAAGCATATCAGTCTGGACATGGCAGTTCAGAACTATCACGCACCAGTTCACTGCAACGTTCTCATTGCCCTATCTCTGGTGTAGTGCCCGCTGTTTCTGCAGCGGCACTCTTGTTTCCTCCTCCTAGTGTTTCCTGGCTCTGCCCGCCTCTTGGCTGCCTCAACATGCAATACAGCTTGATAGCGTCCTTCTCTCCATCTCCATCCCTACATTCCATCTCCCTCGCCAGCCGAAATCCAAACTTCTCATAAATGGCAATATTTGGCTCGCTCCTGCTGCTCTCCAGATAACAGCTTTTCCCCTCTTTATCAGCCATACTCAGAACCTCTTCCATCAAGGCTCTTCCTACGCCCTGACCCTGACACTCTGGCAACACAGTAACGATGTTGCAGAAGTAGTACCCTTTTGGATCCTTCCACAACTCAGACTGCGCTTCCGCCTGCCGGGCTTTCCATATCCAGTATCGCGTGGTACTGAGGCCGCCGCGTCCGTACCACAAATTCATGCGTATTTGGTTGGCCCAGAGATACCAATAGGAAAGGTATAGTGACCAGGACTCGGGTTCTGAAGTTGGCCGGGGTGGAAGCCACATTGCGCAGCCTAGGATCTTAGCGGGATTTGCGGTATCGCGTGCGACGTGGAAGAGGCCATGCTCGATACCCCAGCGGCATCGTAGCGTGAGAGAAACGCGGTTACGCGTTAGGGAGACCTGAAATATAGCTGTTAGTGAGGTGCATGAAGACGGACATTGAGGGAATTACCTTTTCGCGGTCTGGAAATACCCAGTTGTTGTAGGGATCATTTGCGAAGGCTTGTTGTATGGTATCGATTGCGCCGTCTATATCGGCCTCTTTCATGCGCGTTACTTGGATAGGCATCGTGCTGAGGTGTTTGGCAAAACCCAATCCGTTCCTGTATCACGGTACTAGCAGAAACGAAGTGACATGTGCCAGTTTAAAAACTAGCAAGTTTTGAAAACCAGCCATGATGGGTGCGGGGAGGGTTGCGATAGCTTGTCGCATCCAAGATGTGGATAGACGATGCGATTGGGAAGGTCTAAGCGACAGTCACGTGCACTGGGGGTCTTGTCTTATCTGAGCAGGTGCATACTAACCCTCCTCACCAATCCCAACGTCAGCTGTCTTGGCATTGTTACACGGCCTTAGCCTGTTACGATGCCGGCTTTCAGTGATCAATGCCCAGCCTTGATGCCTTGGACCAGTGTAGTAACGCGCCCTAACCAGCATGGAGACCTCCGAAGATTGTACCAACGACCAAGCTCAATCGCGCCCTAACTATCAGGCTGAAAGCGGGGCAGCGCCAGGCCTACCTCACCTCCAGCCGACGGTACCTGCTCTAGTATGGAGTTCAGGCGGAAACCCCATCGTTCTCTATCGCCAAATAGTGCAAACAACCCAAACGAGTGGGTCGAGTTGAATAAGAATTCCGGGATGGGCTGGATATCAAAAATCGCGTGACAGAACTGACAAGCACCACTGAGACAGAATACGGGTGTTGTACGAGCCTGAGCAAAGAGAGACCCTGCTTCGACACTCACTGGAAGACACCCACCATATATGAGAATTCCTGAAATCATAAGATGATCATCCGGAGGTATTGCTTATGCGGTAGACACAGGCTTCCTTGCCAGATCGCATGCTCGACATTTTGTTCAACCACTGCGAGTTTGAGGACGATGAAGGCATGTTCGAGGTGAACAGTTACCTTGGTGATGGAATGGTCGGCGTTGTCGAAGAAGTGACAATACGATCCTGTGAACCGCCCATAGTGTGTGCAGGAAAAAAGATCGTAAGGCCAAAACCGCTCAAACTGCACCAAAGTATCATGACTGCTTTCGTTCGAGAGGTCAGAGTCATAAGTCAGGTCGACCATCGCCGTTGCGTTCGCTTTCTTGGGAGCTATACCGACAGCGAGTCGGTCAACATTTTGTCGACGCCTGTGGCCGATATGGATATGGCTGCCTTTTTGGACAAGCCTATTGGTGACAGGGTATAGAACATCCTCTATAAGGGGATTAATTGCCTTCGTGATGGGTTGTAAGTAGGTGCTTGCCTACCCTTCTATGAAATCGAGCCTCGATCGAGCTGTTTCGTGACTAGCAGTGCTGGTAGGAAGTCCACAATTGGTTTGAGCCTGTCGCTTACAGGATGATCTGACAGTGACGCAAGCTATGAGAATGTCGCCTTTGGGTTTCGCGCAAAACTGGAATGCCCATTACTAGTCCTCCTCCAATGATCCTTGACTTCAGAGAGACTGTGCCCGTAAAGTCCTGAGACCATCTCGACCAGAACACACCCAAGAGAGAAGATGTCGCTAGCTCGGTTCCGGGGCTCAAACTCCAAAACCTCTAGCGCTGAGTATCGCTCAGTCCACGCTGACAGCCGCCCGGTAGTCGTTGAAGCTGAGTCATTGGAGAAGTCAGACTGTGTATTATTAACGTTGGCATGTCGACACCGAAGCAGGAATTTACCTGAACCCGAAGTCGGTGAGTAATATGTCATTGCCATGTATGAGAACACTCTGAGGCTTGATATCCTCATGTCTGGAGAGGTCAGCCTTCTCCATTTGAGGAGCAATATAGTAGACGGAGTCTCATTGGTCATAGTGGTGCATACGTCACAGTACACTACCGTATTTTCTTTCGGTGTAGGTACAGCCTAGAAGAAACAGTCAGTAAGCATAATGTTTCTCATGTACAAGAAGGCAGCCGGTATGTTGTGACTTCACTGCCCTCACTCGACCATCAGCACAAGCTGTGGTTGATAGACTGAGAGCCCTAAGTCGTGTTCTGCCCGAACCTCCTCATCTTGTCAATACTTGTTGTGGGCTGCATCGAATTTAATAGATAGGCTTCACCCCGAGAGCATCGAGGAAAGCGGGTTGCGCAAAACGCGTGATACACAGTGCGGACAATATCTCAGGAGCTACCTTGATGCTGTGCCCGACCAGGAAGGGACTTTATATTGTACTGCAAAAAAAACCTATTACTCTCGCATCCATAGATGACTCTGGCTTGACTGAGCTCCATCCATACACTGTTAATATTTTTGTAGTCAAGGACGCATGCGCGATGCCCTTCCTAAAATTCAAGATGAGGCCAATGCTAAGTCATTCACAAAACCCAACTGTTTCACCAACAATACCTGATTACTACGTGCTGCCGAAAATGGGTTGAGCATATACCTCTCAGCATGTCATGTTCACTGCACTACAAGCAAAGTTTGTACCCCGGTCCAAGTCGTTCAACGCTTCAAAGTCTTGCTACCGATTTACGGAGGGCGACAAAAGGATCTATCCATCTATAGTCGGTCACGGTCGTTGTCCCAACTAATGACGCTATCCTAGTTCGGTATTTTGCGTGCTTGCACTGCGACTAGTGCACGGAAGATACAAACCTTCAGAACTTGACACGGGTTTTGTAGACATGAGCGCAGTACAGGCAGGTAAGAGAATCAAGCGGACCATATCTAAGTGACATCAGGGCGTCTGGAGATACTGCTCAGCTCGAAATCCTCCACGCCGATTCGTCCCTTGTTGGTCATGGTGTTACCAGGGAAAAAAGGACTGCATATGGAAAAAGCGAAAAGGTTCAAGGTTCGTGTTTTGGGACACTTGTCGTGAAAGGAAAACAGGTGACATGGGCATAGCGATTCCATAGTATGAGCCAAGTCGAAAGCTTCTTCATCCATAATGTTTATGCTATACGGCTCAGAAGCCCAGCTATATTGCACATATGATGTATAGGCTTTTTCGTACCCCATAAATCTGGTTGCATAAACGCGTACTTATCTTTTTCTCGACAGCAAGCATAGCGAGTTATTCCGCCAAGGTGTGCCGTATTTTCTTTTCGACCAAGACTTCCCGCTTCCGCGACAACGCTCACACATGTGCACACCCACACATAGATAGTGATGGTTCTATACATCCCAATTTACTCACCGCTCAAAGTTGAACCTCACACTTACACTGTGCTTATGTCAACATGTTCGCGCAAGAACAAGCCCCGCACTACTCCATCTACCCAACGTCTTCGTCATCGATCGGCAGTCCTGCATAGGCAGCCTACCGAACTCCGTCTGATGACACCCTCCCGTGGCGTCGCGAACAAGCGCAAGCGGCTCCGGATGTTGAATGCGAAATGCTTGGGTGGGGACATGTTTTTCGCCGGACCGTTGTTGGATGAATGCGTGTGTGACATGTGTGGCGAGGCGCTGCTTTTGCGATTGGGGCTATGCTATGCCATGCTTGACGGTGGCGATATAATGCGTAAATCGGCCCGCAATGTACACAAAGGTGTATACACCTGATCGGTCGATAAAGACGATCGGTAGGGCTGCAATCAGTAAAAGTCTTGTTGAGTAACCTCAAATGTGTGGTGGAGTTTGAAGCGAATTACGAGCGAGAGAAAGTACATGATGTCAACGTAGAGCATTTGCTCATCAACGATGATCGTGCCTGCGATCAACATGCTAAAGATCTCCCTTAGGCATCGTCCCGAGGTCGTCTATCGCTTACTCTTGTATAGCACCGTCTGATATCAGCTGATTGTTGGGCTGTATGATTCTATGTATCCGGCACTCTCCACAGACAGGAGCTCCTCTAAGGCCATAGACTATGCAAGGACTGAATTTGGTAACGAAAGAACATGAATATAGGTACGAAGAAAAAACGCCGTGTTGGGTACTTTGTGAGCTCCCAGCTTCCATTTGAAGGCACGATTGTCAGTGTTGCATTCGTGTAGCGATGATCCGGAGCTTCCCAATCCCGAACGGTAACCTAACTCCCTCATGTGGGCGGCACAGTAGAGCAGACGGTACATGATGCCCCGGAGTATTTTGGGTGGCATAATTAGGGCGCCTGTTGCAAGACGCATCAGTGCTGCATGTGCCGAAAGGACTAGCGATGTAGAAGCGCGCGGTGTAAAGGACAGTTGGGAGGCCGGGAATCCGTACACGATGTAAGCAACTGATGTAGCACTTCGGCAGCTAGATGTTGAGTTGTTCATGGGTCATCGTGGTACTTGTTGATCAACGGAGAAAATGTATCCTTCACGTAAATGGTCCAAACCACCAGTATGACCGTGTGCAGCACCTGCATGTACCCATTAAATTTGACCGTATGATGGGTGGGTAACTATAAGGGCAAATAGTGCCACTTGGTGTGCATACATGCGACCCGCCTGCGGCTGACAACTCAGTGTTGGGCAGTTAGGCAGCCAGTATTGGAGAGCGAGAACGATCGGAAAAAGCGGAAGCAAAGAAAAGTTGATGAAACACAGCCCGGAAGTTGAGCCACCTGGTTTTGTCGTGCAGGCTGTCCTTGGACGGTCTATTTGGAGCAACTCCAGGACATCCTAGACTGTGGATTGCTGTTAATGCTGGTCGAGGAGGGGTAGTGTTGCGGGCGCTGATGGAGCGCCTACTAGCCGCATCGCCGTGAGAACATCGGTATGCCAAAGAAGGAGCAAGCCGGGCTGGCATGGTCATCAGACAGGTGGTAATGCGGCAAGTCGGGCAACAAGCGACTTGCGTATACTTCACGCAGCGATCAGATCTTTGTCGTGGGCGCCCAAAAATAGGCGTTCAATTTACTGAGGGCCCGCAAATCAGGACCATGCAGGTGTGACCGCTTCTGCGCATAATCGCAGGCGAATAAAGAAGGCACTTCGGGTCGTCGCTCAGTGGTGGAAGCGGCCTTTTGAGATCGCCGCGTAAGCACAATTTAGCCTAGAACATGTCCAGAGTGAGAAGATAGGCGATTTGCCGATCTGGTGAGGTGGAAAAATTCATGGCGCATGCATGGCATCCGTGGACCCGTTTGCACCGTCATACACCTGACGAGGAACTACTTGCATAGGAGCTTCCGTAAGCGAGTCTCAGTTGTCAACTCAAGGATTGTCACCCTCACGCAAAGGACGCCCTTGTCAGCTGTGATGCGCGCAGTAGCACCGAACTTGGGATCGCATTTGACACATCGCCTGATGTAACGGCGGCCGGATGCATGACTGGCGGACACCAAGCTATGTGCTACAAACGAATAGCGACTGCTGTATAGGGTTTCGACTAGGGGTGTGCTGCTGGAATATTAAAGCGGAGTACGATTTCCGTATTGGTGCGTAGTATTACAAGACTCAGATCGGTGGTGGTAACTGTAAAAGGTAAGCATGATGCTTGGAGTGGCCCGACCTCGGATACTCAAATGTGGCAGAGTGCTGATCGAGAAACTTTGCTCTATATTAGTTGCGATACCGACACAAGTTGCAACAGCAAGCGCCTCAATACCACCCTGATTCATGATGATGGTCGGATCCACGGCTCCTTCTGGTGCATTGTCGCTGCATTGAAGGATCAGAGCTATTGGCCTCGAGGCGGATGCAAGCAGAGACTGGACCTAAAGAGGTGCGACAAGCAGAAGGGTCACGGCGAAGCGGCAGAAGGAAAACAAACGCTCGTACTGCGCGTGAAACCGAGTCACCGCCGGGCCCTGGTAAAGTGGAGATGATTTTGCGGAGATGCAGGCTGGCTTCAGCTGCGGCGTCGTAAGACATTTAGCATGGGATCGCCCGATAGGTAAGTTTCATCAGTTGCAGCGCTCGGGTGAAGCGAAGGTACAGACGTGTACATGATGCCCACGGTTGGTCGTGCTCGTGAGGCCGTCTTAGCTAGGTAAAAATGATATGGAAGCTCGCCCGCACCGTCATGGCTTGTCCATGGTGATGTACCTGCAACTTGCACATACAAGCGAGTAGGCGGCGGCGGTGTTGGCATAGTGGCGGTCTGACTGGACAGACCCGTACCCCGGCCACCAGCGCATATCGTATATGTGGTATACCATCTTGTCTCATGGTTGTGAGCCTTTAGCTATTTTCAGTGGGGCATCGGTGTCCGGTTCTCTAGACGTGCGTCACACGCACATGTCGAGATGAGATGCGGTAGGAGGTCGTACCGCTGGTGCCTGTTTGAGTTGTGCAGTAGGACTATGAGCCGGCAAATAGTCAAGGTTGCGTCCAGCACAACTTGCAGCAGCAAGGAGGCTCACCGACGAGCTAGTGTGGCTGCTGATCGAAGCACCCAGGAGGCTTCAACGGAGCACGGCGATTGGACAGGAAATCGTCAACGTTGAGCAAGTGGGCTCTCGAGCCGCCTAGTGAGGCTAATGCTCGCACCAAGGGTAAGGATAAAGTGCCGCCGCGCCCGCAAGAGAGAATTTCACGTTCGCATGGGCCGACAAGGAGTCTAGAACACGCATCACAAAGACAAGCCAACACCTTGCTAAGGATCGTCGTCATCCACAAGTAATGCAGCTACCAAGCCCACAGAATTCTTCCTCATGCAACTTGTCCACAGCGTGCTTCACCTGACGCTTGGTTAAGGCTGCGTGACCGATAATTAACACGTAGCCGTATCAAATCTAATGAATAGTCTTCTGAAAGGCCTAGGATGATGGCAGTGCAATAGACATTCTTGAGAAAGGCCATGTCGTGTCAAGATTACCATGTTATCGACAGGGTAGGGCGAGCCATAAAAGACTTTCTGGGTGGCTAGCTCGCATAGTGTAGGCGATGCCGCTCATACCGCAATTTTTGTTCTGTCAACAGTCTTTGAGACGATGCAGCGCCACGTTTGAGACCCACTCGACTCGTGGGCCACCCGCCGATACGTCATTAAAGGGCTTTTCTTCCCGTGTTGCAGATTGCCGGACTGGGGCTGTCAGAGATGGGCAGCGCTTGGCCTTGACACACTTTGAAGAGTCTAGTACCCGTGCCGCGTCAATCCAAGCGATTTCGCCAGAATAATGCCGGAGAAAGCCTTCTTGAAACTACAGCGTTCACAATCTCGATTGATGAGACCAGTAACGCGCAGCACGGCTGGTAGGCACGGGTTTCCAGATGGTGTAATGTCTGCCGACGCTGTTGTCCCCAGTGCTGCTGCGTGACCTATCACCTCCCGCGGATGAGCTCAAGACAAGACCATGGGAAGATGCGGGTCAGCATTCAGCACCTCGATTCGACGGTTCGCAGATTGTGTGAACACGATCAAGCGACGCTGTGCAGAACAGGTTCCGGTGACAGCTCGGTGCTTACTTTTCCTGTTAACGTATCCGTCTCGTGATGCACAAGTGGCACAGCTACGCCGCAATTTTTCGTGGATCAAAATGACCGAGGCCGTGTGCTGCAGAGTCATACTGGCTGGGTGTGATACGCGGGATGTGCTGAATTACGGGACACGGTGCATTGATTCGTTCCCTGTGGCTCGCGCTAGTTGCAATATCGTTCACTGACGCTCACATTCGGTGCACTTTACTGATGACGGACCTGTGATATTAGTTACTTCTTCTTTGGCACAATAAAGATCCTGCGTGCTGGCGCCTGCACGAGTGTTGCCATGAAAAGCCGCTTCGTGATTGGGTTTCATGTAGTAAAAATGTGTGCCATATTTTTAATGTCACTTGGCTGCAGCCAAGTAAACGTTGACGATCCATTTTTTGCGTGCATCCATGAATGACACCCCATGCAAGGACCCAAGTGCAGCTTTCATATGCTCTTTTTGGCGACAAGATGCAAGCCCCCTGACATGATCCTGTTCGTTTGAACCGCCAAAAACATCCTTGCGCCGCGTTGGACCGCTGCCGATCATTCAGGCGGGACGAGGACAGGGCTGGTCTCTCGGCGCTTCGGCTGCATCTCATCAGCCACGCGGGGATTTTCTCATTTCTGGTTGTCGAACGGCATTACCACTTTGGGCCTGGTCACCGTGGGGTCGCCCAGGGAGGTGTGAAGGCCTTGTCGTTGGAATGGATCATATCAACCCGCTTGTCATCTTGGTTGAGACAGCCGTGCTGCCAATAACGGTAGATGGTAGCGGCAGACTTCTTGAGATGGATCCTCACCACGCAAGCTCGCTGCTTTGTCACCACGGCGCAGCCAGACTTTGTGCTTCGTATTAGTTGCAGCCAACATTTATCGTAATGAACGGATCCACTCCACCCACTGCGACGTTGAACGAAGTACCGGCGTCCTATAATAGGTTTTAACCTAGTGTATAGGCAGACTATTTGCAGTGCTAGACGATCTCGCAAGGAGAATGACATGCCACCATGTGAACGCGCGTATCGCCATGTCGGCCGCACTGTGCCCGGTGGTCAAGACTGCCGGGCGCGATGCAGCGGTTCAGTGTTGACTTGGGTCACAGCGTCTGTGTTTGGATCAACCAGCCGGTCACTCGGTTGTCCAAGCCCGATGTTCGACGTTGGCAGCGTGCACATGGTTTCAAGGCGTGCCTAGGTGGAGCCCAGCGCTGGCCAAAGGTTAAAGTGCTTTTCCTCGGCGCTGCCTAAGTCCAACAAGGGTGTCAGACTCGACACAACCACAAGTACGGGGGGTGGGCGTACTTTAGGCGTAACCCGTCGTGGCGGCACATGTACCCACGCCGGGGGGTCGACCGATGGACAGGCGGCTTCTTGCGTCCGGTGTGCTCATACTGCTCAGGCGTTTGTAGCGTAGTCAGTATGCAAGGCTGATGACATGCCTGTGCTAGGCGAGGGCTCTACGCTGATTGCTCCAATCTCCGCGAGTGGCCCGCCGTTGGCTGTGTGACCTCAGCCAGTGATGCATGTGTCTGATACTGCATCGGTGCACCCATCTGCAAAGTCCCATGTCATCGACTCGCCCGTCCCCGTTGCAGGCGGCAGGGGTTGACTGGCTGCATGTCGATTTCTGGAAGACGCTCGGCTAGGAGGAGGCCAATAAAGCCATCGGAGCAGCGCCCACCCCAGATCGCGCTTGGATACCGTGGGCCAGCAGTGTGGTTTGCCGGCTGCACGCGCGACCAAGCAGGAGGTGCTGGGAGCGGGTATAGTGGACCGATT
This sequence comes from Alternaria burnsii, assembly GCF_013036055.1. Classification (NCBI taxonomy): domain Eukaryota; kingdom Fungi; phylum Ascomycota; class Dothideomycetes; order Pleosporales; family Pleosporaceae; genus Alternaria; species Alternaria burnsii. The sequence continues at coordinate 1,600,922 of NW_024066110.1, read as the reverse complement.
TACTCTCGCGGGTGGCGGTGATTGGCTGTGCCCACTAGCGTGTCGACTGCTGTGAAGGAGAAGTAGCGCAGCAGGACCCAACCTCGCTTTCCAACCCTTTCCGAAACTACTGCGCCAACCAAAGTTTGAAGCCCCATCCGCCCCTGATCTCGCGATGCTGCTGGCGCCGACACGAATCTCTGCTTGATATGCACCATGAACATGCATGCCTCCCACACCAACGCCCATGTCGCCCTGGAGTATCGCCGGTCCTCTTCCACTAATCATGCTACCCTCAGACGCGGCTAAAACATGACGCTGCCGAGTGCGGGCGTCCTTCAGGCTCCGTACGTACAACAACCCTAGGGCTAGTTGACCGCCTTGAGGGCCACCGCCCCATGCACACGACACTCAACCCCGGTGCGGAGCCCAGCTGAGTCGCACTGCACGTCTGTACAGGGCCTAGTCGCACTACCGCATTCTGCCATCATCGTGGCGGGCGTTGTGGTTCCCTTGTCTGCTCTCCATGAGCCGGCCGTCGTCTAGCTGCACGGATGCTCCGTTGCGCGTTGCGCCATGATACATGGTACGCCTCCCTCGTCTGCCTTCCCTGTCTTGTGATTTGGTCATTCCAAGCGTTCCTTTTCGCTTTCTGCACTATGCCTTTCGTTGATCGTTCCAGCCGTGCCACTGGCCCTAGTCGTCACAGCGCTCCCTCACCGAGCCATCCCTTGGTGGCTCCGTGTAGTCAATACACTCCCGTTCCTTGTCTGCATCTATTCCACTATTAGCTGTTCTTGAGTTTCGCTAGCCTAGCCCTGGCATGCCTTGTACCATGACTCTTGCCGCGAGGTTACGCTACCTCAATTTCCCCATCCACCCTTCCTGATGTGTCTATATCTCTTGGCAGTCCATATACCTATGCAGATGCCCCCAAGCCAGTCACGCTTCCAAGTCAGACAAGAGTGATTGCACCCGACACAACCGCCTACTAGCACACACATCTACAACCCACTCGAGACATCTTCCCCTCCACTGTGTATGATCACTGCCCTCCCACCATACCACCTCGCCAACATGTCCGGCCACATGCAAACCTCACAGCTTCACCGACGTACCTCTCGCAGCTCTGGAAGCCAAGCACCATGCAGATCATCACGCGTTGAGAAGACCAAAAGCCACCACAACAGTCCAAAAGCCATGGAGAGGAGGAAGACTACGACGGAGACCAAGCTTTATGCTACTCTAGACGACCACTACAGGATGATGTTTGGCGTGTCACAGGAGGAGGAGGAAGAGCGGCCACAACAGAGCAGACCTGTTAGCTGGCACCCGTCGTCATCACGTTTCCAGGCTTCACAGCAAACGAATTACTTCGAACCTATGCCCCATCAGCAATGGTCACAACATTATTCCCCATCAGACCGTGACTCTCACCACGGTTCTGATTTTTACTCCCTGTCTACACGCAACTCCATGTTCGAGCCTATGACTGGTGCTTCGACTTATGCCAACACACAGTCAGAATATGGATGGTCCCAACACACTCCTGGCTACGTTCATTCTTCGCTCAACACCCCTTCTACTGAAGCTTTGCCCTGGTATCTGCAGCAATGGGCCCAAAAGAACCAAGCACAGGCATCTTCCAACTTCCTGCCTATTCAACACCCTGCTCAGCAAGATCGAAACATGGAAGACGATGATGGTGAGAAGCTTGTTGCATTGGGCCTGTACGACGCACCTGAGCCATCACTGAGCTGGGGCTCTCTCACCGAAGGAACAGGAAAAGGTCTCAAGCTTGAGGAGACTTGGCAACCACCGGAGGAAGAGGAGGACGAAGAAGAGGATGATGACGCCAGCTCAGAGGCCAGTGTCGAAGAGCCATCTCCACCTCTGCCGGCAGTGCAGCAGAGCCAGCACCTTCCTGTCCACGTCAAGGCTCAAACACCTGGCAACATGGAGGGACAGAGCTTCTTCTTCGACGAGGACGAGTCGGTTACCAAGGAGTGGTGGTTTCAACAGATGAAGCAGCCCACCATGCCGGTGCGGGACGCCGGGCTGGGATATGGATGGCTCTGAGCCGGATCTTTGTTTCAAACGTGCGACTACGATACAGGAGCACCAGCATATTTTTGAGGCGAATTCTTTTAGCACAGCGAGGCGTTTTGCATGGTTCCACTTGGAACCGGAAAAGACTTTAGAGATACCCAGCCTTTAGTGGCAGTAGAGTGAGGCTTTGCATCGCTCACTATGAGGTCAGATGAACATGATGTAGTCAGATAGTAGCATCAACCAGATCAACCACATTACATCAAACTTCGATTCCTTACCCTACTGTGCCGACTTTGATTACCTTGCCTCCATGAGTCATCGAATGGTACATAGGCCTGGGCAGCATCCGAGGTCCACCATCGACGAGAAGGGAAGGTGCTTCCTGCTTCAAGCTGCCCCAGTATTCGCATTTCGCCGTGAGAACGTCAATCCTCGACCTCCACAGCCCACAAGCTTCTTCAACGCTTCTAGCCTTCTCGTATAACCATGGTCCCAACGTACATTTGTCTCGGCGCAAGCCGCCATGTACCAGCCCTTAGTGTACCGAACCCACGTACTCTGTAGTGTGTAAGGCGACCAGTACAAGACACAGCAAATCACACGTCGGCGACATGCCGCCGTCCTCCGGGCCCGTCCTTTAGGTCCTAGTTTGATGCAGATCGGTCAACGCGCAATTGTGTCACATTGCCCGGTAAAGGACCGAAGACTGTAAAATAATCCAGCAGCCTCACGAAGTGGCATGATGGTGCAAACCACGCACCCACCACGTTAAAGCGAAGCGACACTGACACTCTGCAGTCCGACCGATCTTTAAGCCGTTACCCGGAGCGAGCCACGCAGCCCTGTGCGGCAGATTGTGAAAGGTGCAAAATCGTCCTCCACCTCGCTCAGCACCGCTCAACATCGGCCAGACCCGCTTCAGTTGCCCTGACCGAACATCAGAGCACATTCACCCGCTAGGGCCGAAGTTTACCAGCTAACCGAAATGTCGGCTGCCACGCTCATGTTTCCATCAAGGCTCTCACCGGAGACTAAGCAAGTAGCGCGGATTAAGATTTCAGACGAGAAAGGTTCCAGAAGATGGGGTTGCGAGATTGAGTTCCCAGCCTTGAAAAAAAAGGACCTCCATGGTTTTGCCGGGTGGTCTTTGCGTCATTGGCTCGATTCGAAATGTGGTGGTCAAACTCGTAGCGCTTATCGATATGCACACCTGGAAGACTGAGCAAATGTCTTTTTAGTGACGGCCAACACGCGTTCACGTGCCTCCATCTGCAACGTATCGGCTAGCCAATTGCAGACTTTGAAGCTGTCGACTGCACAAACGTGTCCAGCTGCGCGACTACTCGAGTGCTAAATATGGAACCGCATACACGATTTGCTGTCACGGCGTGGCGTGATAGTCAGGAGCTGCTTCAGCTGCGCCAGGACCTGTACAGTCCAGAAACTAGTAGGAAAGAGCAAGCAGTTAACAAGGTAAGCTAAGATGGAATCGCACGACCTACAGGGAATACTTTTTCTGAGGTCCACAGCCACAGTGTGCTGATGAGAGGTAGGTGTTTGCTTGGCGACTACGGAAACCTGATGGATTGCCACTGCTGCTAGACTCGACAGCAGACATTGTGGATGTAGTGCTTCAAGATGCACGGGGCGGTTTGCAACACAACGCACTGCGGCTGCTGTATGCTACTGCGATATCAAGGTAGGTTTGTCGAATGTTGTGATATAAAGAACATCCCACTCCCCAACCGTCTCTCTGTTCTGGATACGGGCGTGTTCAATGTGTCTCTAGAGTCTGCATGCATTCTGTTCTTCTCTCCAATTCGTCCGATTTTCGAATCATCTCTTCTCTCTACGTTTTTGTCAAGTCCATATGAAGCACTGTTCACACCTTCTTTCTAACTCCCAATAGGTTCGTAACCGGCATAGCAGATACGCAAATCGACTTGACCCGCGACCGCCCCTCATGGTTTCCCCCAGGGAAATCCCTTCAGCTCCCCATTACCCTCCTGGAAACCCGCCACCGCATCGTCCACCGGCACCTCCCTTCCCTCGCAGAGCTAAAGCGGGCTGCTACCGAGTCGCTCGAGTGGCTCTGGGAGTGGTACTGGATCCAACTGGACTATGCATTCAAGACCGGCAGTGCACTCGTCGCGGCAGAAGAAGATGAAGAACTCGGTGTCCAGAGCAGGGAAGTGGTGCGAGAGAAACTCCAAAGTATCCTCAAAGCATATGTCAAAGAGCGGAAAGGTGAGATCAAGAATAGGAAGAAAGACGACACCAAAGCTGCCGAAACAGCTCTATCCACATACAACCTTCGTTTTGCTCCTAATGCTACGACGACACCTTCTTCACATACACAACGCGCGCTACTAGAGCTACTAGTGCAAGGGAAGATGATATTACCCACGGATAAAAAGTTGGGCAGTACCATGTCTGGCGCATTTATCATCTGGACACCTTTGTTACGCGCTTTCTGCAGCAGCGTCTTGAACTTTGCGGGACTGGTTGCGCATCTTACAGGTTTCATGAATGCTTCGTCAAGGGAAATGGTGCACCCAGAGATGGATCCTGTTCGGGACGGTCTGCATGAATGGGCACTACATCTCCTCACGTCAAAGGACTGGGCAGCCTTGAGACAAACCGCGAAGAATGATGTTGTGGAACTGACTCTTAGTCACTGTTTCTCGGATCCTACATTTTGGAATTTGAAACTAGCTGACAAGTTACTGGAGAAGGGAAGTGTATCGAATGAGAAATCATGGCGAGCAGTGCTTGATGCTGCTAGGGTGGATGGAACCGGTGAGAAGATGGATGTTGATGTTCAAGTCGAGAGCATTGAGCGGGCCTTACCGGTTAGAGGAAATGAAGGCAAAGAGGATGTGGTCAAGGAGAAGGTAAAGGGGCCAACCAAGATGCTGGGCATGTGGAAATCCAAGCCTATCGGATGGTTGCCTCAGGGTTGGGAGGACGATGAATGAAGGGATCGACCTAAAAGTAGTAAGGCATTCTGTCACTAGGATGCAAATACTCGATTGGTACATGATCTGGGCAGACGTAGTAAGAAGAGTACCCGTCTTTGGGTAAAACGTAGATTGTTCAACCATGTTCGCTACACAATCATTGTCTGTGACCAAGTTTACTCTTTCGGTCACCCGTTCGCATTTCAGTACCTCCCCCGATTTGTTGTAAATTGTAGTCAACTTGCAGACTACACATGTTTCAGTACACATGTTTGCTCTCTCTCTCTCTCTCGATTTTCTAAGGCGAGAAATGGGCGGAGGGGCGCATGGGTGTCTCATGTTTTGCTCCTTGGTCAGGCAACGTGCCTATCCTATCCTTGCTTCTCTTGTTGCCCAAGGTTATATCCAGCCATGCTTCATTCTTTATAACGGACTGAGACCCTTTTTTCTTTCAGATCATGAGATCGGGATCCGGCTGCCAGAGATATAGATCTTTATCCGCAGTCGCCAGCAGGTTGGTCCTCGGATTGTAACCAACAACAGCGCTCTTGCCCTGTCCTGGAAGCTTCTCCATAGGCTCAAGCATATTATTCGGCGTTGGTGGCTTGGAAATGTCCCAGACTAGGAGGCCGTCTTCCCCACTGCCTCCAATCAGGAACTTGCCATCTGGAGTAAGGCACACATCGCCCTGTCCATTTGCCGGAGTATGACCATCGGGCTTTGCGCCCGTGGTATTTGTAGTGGAGGCGCTGGGTGGGAGACGTCCCGAGGAGCCAGTTTTGCGGTAGCAGAAATGTGTCAAGTCGCCTGAGAAGGCGTCGAGGACGAAGTGACCGCTTCCGTTTGTCGCAATGATCAAACTCTTGCCGTCATTGGTGAACTCAATCTTGGTCCAGTCGACCTTCTGGCCTCCCATGAAGCGTTGCTCCATGTCGAGGATGTCGAAGGTGGCAAAGGGCGGCTTGTCGTAGTTGCGCATATCGTAGAGGAGGACGTTTTGTGTAGGTGGTGAGGCGATGGCAATGACGGTGGCAGAAGGATCGTAGGCAGCAAGGTAGGGTCCGTGAAGGTTAAGCAGACCGACATAGTTTGGCGATTGCAGATTCCACAAGCGCACCGTATTGTCTTTTGAGCAGCTTATGAAATCGTCCTTGGACGGACACAGGGCAATGGAGGTGACGGTGTCGCTGTGGCCCTTGAAGTAGCGGATGTACGAGTTGTCGTGTGTGGAGAGGAAGCGGATGGTGTCGTCGACCTTTGTACTGGCGTAGATGATGCTCTGCGCATGGTGACTGAAACGCGCCAGATGCACGCCGTACTTCTGGCTCTTGAGCTCCTTGGCGTGCTTGCCTTCTTTGCAATTGTAAATCTGGAGCGTGTCGTCGTCGCGTGCGACAATGGCTAGCTCGCCCGAGTCGTCAAAGTCGAGCGAGGTGACGGCGGTGCCCTGGCCGCCGGATTTGAAGCGCTGGCAAGTGTCAGTATACTGCGGACATGTGCACCTGTGTCTTGGTCTCACCCTCTGAGGCCGGAAGCTTGTTATGACGTCGCTGACTTTCTGTGTCGGCGGCCCTGCAGGCGGCGGAGGAGGGCCTCCACCGGGCGTCGCTGACCCAGCCATGGCAGTGTTGGTCTCCTAGTCGTGTGCTGCAACAAGTGCATTCATCTCCACCGGCCCAGTGAGCGAATCAGCGCGGGTGTAAATGGGCTACACGCGACGCGACGTGGGACAACTAGAGCCGGCGGAATGCGCTGAAGAGTTGCAACAAAGGGAAAGAAGTGGGTCCAGGCCGTCTTACGTAGCTGCTGATCCCGAGCCGAAACCGGAACGGGTCCTCGATTATTCACTTTCACCATTCCCCAGCATTGCCAATTTGACCGCAATCCGTCTACCAGGCCAGAGTGCGCCTGCTTTCACCCGTGCTCCTAATCCCTACAACCCCCGTCTTCTTCAATCCATGGTTGCGCCGACCCGGGCACTTTTCCAACCAGCTCGCGCCCTAGTCGCATAGAGCTTCACAATGTCTACAACCCTTGGGTAGGTGCTCATCTCCACGTCTTCACGTCACATGCTGTATACTAATGCCTCCCGAACAGCTCCTTCATCGCCGGCGGCATAGCAGCATGCGGTGCAGTCACAGTAACCCACGGCTTCGAGACCGTCAAAATCCGGTGCGCTTTCTCTCTCGAAACGCCTGCGCAACCAGTTCGTTGACGATCGCCCAGTTTACAACTACAAGGCGAGCTTAAAGCGAAGACCGACGCGCCGCGGTTATACAGAGGTGTCTTCCACGGTGTGAACGTCATCTTGAAGAACGAAGGACCAAGAGGATTGCTACGGGGGCTTGGGTGTGCCTACATCTACCAGATGACCTTGAACGGCTGCCGATTAGGCTTTTACGAACCCATTCGCAAGACCCTCACCAACGTCGTCTACAGCGACGCGGCCGTACAATCCTTTGGCATCAACCTCTTTGCAGGTGCTTCATCTGGCATTCTGGGTGCTGCAGCCGGCTCTCCATTCTTCCTCGTAAAGACGCGCCTACAGTCTTACTCACCCTTCCTGCCCGTCGGCACACAACATAAATACAAAAACGCCATCGACGGTATGCGACAAATATACAGCGCCGAGGGCATCAAGGGTCTGTACAGAGGTGTAGGGCCAGCCATGGTCCGCACAGGTTTCGGCAGCTCTGTACAACTTCCCACATACTTCTTCGCCAAGAGGCGGCTGGTAAAACATCTGGGTATGGAAGAGGGAATGCCGCTGCATATTGCTAGCAGTACCGCGAGCGGCTTCGTCGTATGCTGTGTCATGCATCCTCCAGACACAATCATGTCGCGAATGTACAACCAGACCGGCAACCTATACACATCGGCATTCGACTGCTTGAGCCGAACAGTCAAGACGGAGGGTATTTTCGCTCTGTACAAGGGCTACTTTGCCCATTTGGCGCGTATTCTGCCACATACGGTATGATGGCACAACTAGACAAGACAAGCGAACTATTGCTAACCGTCGAGTAGATCCTGACTCTTACACTCGCTGAACAAACCATCAAGCTCATGCGTTTGGTAGAAGACCGGATACTGCCCGCAGAGACCAAAGCGAACATGTGAGTAGAGACTGCTTGGCGGCTGTAGGCCAGACGTACACATTGCCTATACATGCCCGGCGTCAGATACAGCGTATGAGACTTTACGAGACAACATGGTTCGATGCGACTCGTAGGACTAACCGCGAGATGATGGCGGAGCACTTTGTACAAAAGTCGAGACTGTTGAGAAGAAAAGTTGGATAGATACTGACACCAATACCAGCTAGCAGGTGACCACTGTATATTTTGAATATGAGAATATTCCTCGCATCATCAAACTCTTCCGATTTGCATTCCTCCGCGACAGTTGGTCATCTTGGGAGAGAAGCAGTTGAAAGAGCAGATATGGCTGATGCTGACTTGATAGCCAATCGACAAGTAAAAGCCATTGGCCAATTGTTCGTGACACGAATCGGTCGGCTGACTTGTAGTCAGATGAAAGAAGGTCTTGGTATGCAAATCGGTCCATCCTCGTAGGAATGAGTAGCGTGTTGGAGTTCTTTTCCGTTATCCTCTTTACGAACACAACATGTCTTCTTCGCCCGAATTACCTTTTTGGGCAGTATTCTTCACCGTTCAGGAGATACCTGAATAACTGCCAAGAGCGGGACGGGAATGCCCTCTCGGGCCATGAGCGTGATCGTATACTAAGATCTTGACCCACTCGCCAACTGTATTGGAAAACTTCTCCGGCGAATCATAATCTAAAGGAATGTGGTGTCAAAGAGCTTGTCATTGGTGCCTGACACAAACCAAGTTTGCAGTCGTGACATGACTGTGAATGTGGCGCTCATTCGATCCATCGTATTGCTTTTTGTCGGTAAAGAATGAGTTTTTTTCCAACGCACACTGAGCCTCATCCTCATGCATGGCGCTACGAATGCAGTTGGGTCGTCATGCGTTGCGTCAATTTTCGGACGAGGAGCCGAGTTGAGTGCCCCTGTTTACGCACACAAAGCCAGCGCCTGCCTTTCTCGTACCCGGCAAGGCGAGTGTGGAAGCCGCCGATGCGCGAGTTGGAGAGTAGATTTTGATTCTGACGAGGTTAGGGCTCGTGACTACTTGCAGTTTGACGATGATGCTGAGCGAATGAGGTGAGGATGCGTGGATGCGCAACAGTGCGGAGTGCAGGAGATGCTGCAGCAAATGCAGCGTAAGCTGGAGTGCATGGTTGGAGTGCGGGATTGGAGAGCAGGTAACGTAAGTTTGTTACACAAACAGACGAGCAGAGTGTGAGCACGACAGCAAGTATTGCGCTGTCGTCCGCAGTGCGCCGTGGTCCGCAAAGGCGAAATGTCTTCTCCGCGGATCAAGGTACGTGTCTTGGAGGCGATTTAGATGTTTGCAGAACGGCGATCGACTTTGAGGGAAGCGACACACAGCCCGTCTGTTGCAGACGTTGTTACCGCTGAGGATCCGGTTTTACGGGGTGCTGTTCGAAAATGTCGCTCAGAGATCCAGACATATTCGTGATGGAGAGAATGAAGCAATGTGCCCCGCTATTGGACGATGTCACGCCTATGTCGTGCAGCTTGAGGTCGAGGGGAGCCGACTGGTAGCACAACCTCAGGGTTCTCGGATCGTCGGTGCTCTAGACCCTGTCAGGCTATGATTTGGAGATCAGAACTGTCATCATTTGGTGGTTGCGTTTGCTGTACCTTCGGGGCGCTGTCATCTGCTTGCGTTTGACAGGGTCAGCCTGACTCTTCGTGCTAAGAATGATGACATGTTTGCAAGCTCTTCATCCTTGATGGCAAAAGCATGGTGTTGCTGTCGTTGGCTGCAGTGAAGGATTTGTGGCCTGGGCTGATCGGCGTCTCTTGGGGAAGAGCGACAGGGTTCTGGAGACGGGAACCCCTGAAGCTTGAAGCCTCACTTCGAATCAAGTTCGGCCATGATGAAAGCATCTCTGGAGACCTTCTCCGATCAGCGCCCATCTCCTCCTCGTCTGCTCGTGTGCGCCTCTTCTCTCAAACACGAAAAAAATGTCCGCTTTCGCCTCCGAGTTCAATGCTGCAGCCTCACGAACACAGCCTTGACCGATGTCGAGGCAGAATCTTATGTGGTCAATCCATAGAGTGCGTGTCTGGACCCAGTGGCTTGCGGATGCCTTCTCACGTTGTCCAGTAAGATATCGAAGTGGTGATTTCACTAGCGGTAGTGTGGCAGATGGCTACTGGGGTTCTCCGCATCTTGCCCATAGCGCTGGGTCATCCGCTCTTTCCTGCAGTCTCTCTAGCGATATTATTAGCCCCTCTCTGCACCAGACAGAATACCATTTTCATCGTCGCCGACTGCTTACTTTCCCTGACATCGACAGCGCCTCGCTGGCGAGTCCTTTCCTCGTTCGATATTACAGTCAACATCGCGACGTGTGTCACGCGCATGCCATATCCGACATCGTCTTGGGCTCTCAGCGGTGTCTCGTGACAGGTTCCGACCTCGATATTGGACGCTTTGCACCCAAGCTAAGATCCGCCCTTCCCTAGCACAGTGTCGCTGGATCCACATCCATATGTGGATGTTGCGCTGCATCCGCACGGCAAATCACCTCCTCGACAGTTTGGACTAGCATCACCAAACCTCGCCACTGCTAGATCAATACTGGTGTGCGAGAATGCCGGTTCGCATCATCAACTCCATCTTCCGAAGACAGTGCATGAGGTTGGGCAACGGAGGATGATGCCTGGCGCTGCTGAGTATCCCACGCCACACACTCGACGATTCGAGAATTTGCTTCCTATTGAAAGATCAACTTTGCACTTCAGTATCCTTTCACAATCCACTATGAACCTTACTTTTCTGCCTCGCCAACCACTATGTGGATCCAAGAAGCGCACCCGAGCGGTGGCTGATATCGACGGCGAACATTCGTGTGTACAGAAGAAGAAGCGACGACTTCGATTGTTCCTTATCACTTCTCGGTTATCGCCACAATTCTCTTTTCCAGCAACCAACATTGTGGATCGCGGCAGTTCCAAGATCGCAGTATGGGCCAAGCAGAAGGCACTTGGGCGGAACCTGCTCAGGAAGGCCGCCATCCTGAATGGGGTACGCAGACGACTGATTCTGACCAAAGAAGCACAGAGCGGATGTGGTCGTGTACCAGTCGAGCAAGAGAGAGAACAAGCACAACTCGAATTAGCGAGACTGGAGTTCAACCATGGCAGTGTTGACACTTACACCAGACCAGTGTTGTCGCGAGATCCGTCAGTACCACCCAGTGCTGCTGTGAGGACTGGGGGCCACTTTGTAGTCTCTGGATCGCCTACAAACTCTCCGCCCTCATCAAGAAGTCCTTCGCCCACCTCGTCTTCACCAACAACAAGGGATTCCCCTGATGAGGCTGCCGTCTTCCGCTCGCCAAATGAAGCATGGTCTCACTCCGCGAGAGATACGACATCACGCCGAGACTACCTACCTATGCCGCCATCGCCACTTGGAATCTCGAACTATGATGCTTTTGATGGCGATGGAGATTCGTTCGACCCGTATGCTCATCTCGATGACGAAGACGAGCCAATACCAAACCCTTACGACGACGACGATGATGATGATGATGATGATGATGATGATGACGTGCCTTTCTCACCATCCGTCGTCACCGCCGGCTCGTCTACCACTTCATACACTGGCACTACGAATGCAACCATGTTTTCCGATCTCATCGGGTTGGATCACTCAGAATCAGTATTCGGAGATTACGACCAGGTAGACGACGGCGCGGATGCCATATGGCCGAGGGTATCAACACCGGGCAGCCCAAGTCCTACACTTACGTCAACATCGCCAGACGTCACTGCCTTGTTTGCAACATGCTTGGTTGCACCTAAAAGAACGGACTCGTTTGCCATGTCGCCTGATCACCGTCCACGCAAGCTGACTAAATCTGTGTCCCCAGAGATGCTTGCCGTGACCACTACAGCGGCCACTTCTCCGAATTTCACGTCTGCATCACCAACCATGCCGGCTTCTCCTAATTTTATACCAACAACAGTACCAATGTCACCAAATTTCTCGCTTGCATCGACACCACCAAACTTCACCTCGTCGACCGCGACGGCATCGATGTCCCCAAATTTCTCATCATTAGCTGCTCCGGCTTCACCAAATTTCCCACCGATATCGAAGTCGCCGAATCTTAGTGCACTCGACGCATCCATGACAGCACAAAGCCCATCAGCATGGAACCATACGGACACACCTTCGACAGAAGCAGGCGGATCTGTCCATACCAGCGATGTGGAACAAGAGCGCAGACGGCAGAGGAACTTGATGTTCATGCGTTTTGGATCATGAGTGGTGCTATGGCCATTTTGTGTATCTACTAGATATGTCGTATATCATGGTAACAGAAAGTCTCACAAAATCCACATGCAATCGGTTTTGAGGAAAGGAGGCTCGTCCTCAATGGATATCTGGAACGAAAATGACCCATGTGGTCTTACTGCCATCAGTATGTACTTGTACGATTAACAATCAAAAGCTCGGAGTATCAGGAAGGCAAAAAGGACACCCAAAAAAAAAAGGAATGAGCGGTTCTGTGTACCACCATACTGGGAACAATCGGCATTCGGAACGGTTTTGCATTTATCACGTCGAAATGTACACGTCCAATCTCGCGTTGTAAAACAGTACAGGAAGAAGCATGTAGCATGTGGCATATAGTTAAAACACTTCTTTCAATGAAAGCTCAACATTGTAGTTCAATACTGCTGCAGAAGCCCTGAACGTGATGGATGCACCTTTATGCTGCTACCTCAACTTAAACCGGAGCTTGGCTAGAGTTATCACAGCATAATCGGCTACTCTCTTGAAAGAGCGCAGTCTACGCTTTCTGCAGCTTCGATGCTCGATCAAGAGCTATATCACACATGGCCTGAATGGCCTCTTGACGCTCAGCTTTGATATCGCCACGGTCGATACGAGAGCGAATATTCCCCATGATTTCAGGTCGTGGACGGCCATTGACAAAGACACTACATAACCGTCAGTAGATTATCAACCGTGAGCTCAAGGGAGATTTCACATACACATATCTCAACCCTGGAAACTTCTCTTCGTATTCCTTGTTGAGGCTTGCCAATTTCTCTTTCTCTTCCTCTGCACCTGCCTGCAATTGCGCCTGTTCTTTTCGGCTCTGCTCGCTGTCTACTTTCTTCTCGCCCAACCTCGGATGCGAACAGAGTATCTCAGAAAGCTTCTTCACATCGCTTTCATCAGTTGACTTGGCCAGCGCAGCGAGTTGCGCGTTGACAGCGGTAATCAAGATGTCATAGCTGGGGAAAGTGGCAGACCTCAGCACGGGGAAAGTGATCTCGCGGAGGGGAGGCGATGGCTCAAAGAGTAGGTCTAGAACGCTTGCGAGTTCGGATTCGGAGGCATGGGGGAGAGTGCTAGCAGCTGGGAGTGATGTCATTGTCGAGGTTGAGGCAAAGTGACGAGTCGGATTTAGCGTGTGTTCGGGAGAGCCGTTAATTGCTTTTCGCGATGCGTTTAGTTTGGGACCGGAATCTTCGGGCTAGCTGGTTACTGAAACTATTCGGAAAGTTGACGTTTGTCGAGTGTCGATGGAGAAGCGGAAGACTTGTGGAACATTTGCTTGCTATTCAAACTCTTTCTTGCTGCGGCCGCTACCGACCGATCAGCGATGCAGTGCAGGCTTGGTGGCCATGACCAACAGCCTGCATGGTGTTGCTGCAAGCTGCAAGGGGATAGCGGGGCAGTCGGACAGTAGTAGTTGAGCTGTCCGACGGACCATTTCTAGCTTTTTTCTTAGTCCCAACGCGTACCATGTTTTGAGGTAAACAACGGACGAAGCTTGTTTATACTGTATGCATGAGTTCTGGTGTCTTTTAACAAGTTCCGGCAAGTTCTCACCGGCCTCGACAAGTGATTGTGGTGCGAGGTAAGCGTGTGTATACTGGGATGGCTTGTTGCAAGAATCTGGAGTGACTAAAATAGCTGCGAGATGCTATCGCGTTCGTATCTAGCCAGGGGGATGCCGACAGAAGAGTGCGATCTGCTGCTGGGTTCAGCAAAGTTGCACCTGAACAGCTGTTTGCTTCTTTTCCCCCCCGCCTTGTTGTCGGCGGGTTACCGGCGGCAGAAGCAATGGATGGCTGTCATAGCGGGTGCGTCCATGGGATTGATCTCATCGCACTGGCTGTGACCTGGGACGCCTCAGGACTATCGGTGGCCTGGTGCATTGTGCCTGCGTTAATGCGGTTCCTCCCTAGACATCAATGCGTGGACTGCCGCATGGCTCTGGTGACAGCACCCGTGGAGCCCAAGTACGCGCCTGTACGACGACGTGTTGGTGAAGAAAAAGAAAAACGCATGCTTGTGGGATGTCATATGATGAGAGCGGGAGCCGTTTATGTCGGTGAATCAGGCGCTCTGTGCTGGTGCGGAGATATAGCCCTGGCCAGCTCCCGGGCTGCGCGTACTGTAGTTAACAGGGGTTGCCGTCGCTTCGTGTTTCAGGTCTCCACGCTCTTCGTCAGTCGCCTTCACCCATCCTCCCTCTCAGCTTAAGCTTTTGAGGGTGCTAGGCGGATTGCAACGGTACATGTTCCTGAAGCGTCCATTTGCCTCGACGCACAGCGCTGCCCCAATGGCCGGTTATCCGCCTCTGATACTCGACGGATCCCTGATTTGATTTCATGACCCCTACTTCGCTTTGACCTCCTGGAATCACGCTCGTTGACTGCACCCGCGACGACAACGCCGTCTCCTCGCAGACGACGACACGCACGGCTTTGAGAGTCTGCACCGCGAAGCGTCTCCCCCTGGCCGGCTTGCACCATCATGTCGCTGAACGGCCTGGACAATGTCGAGGTAACACAGGCGTACCAGGGTGCGCTCGCCGAGGCTGGTGGTTGGTAAGACATGCCCAATTTCTTCTTCCATCGCGGACCACGTGCTAATGCTTGGGGTAAAGGTTCCTGCTCAGGTACACGTCAAGGGATGCCGTTCAAGTCCTGACACGGGGAACTGGGGGAGCCGGTGAGGCGCGCGCTGCCGTCGCCCAGTACGAGGAAAAGTCTCCGCTGTACGGGCTCCTGCTGTACCGTCGGCGCAAGGTCCTGGTCAAATACGTGCCTGAGGGGACATCGCGACTACTGCAGGGTGAGTTGAAGCGTCAATCCCGTCACCCTCACCACTAACCCTCGACAGCCCGCGTTAGTGTCCACTTCATCAACATCACCGAGAAGTTTGCGCCCCACGACATCGTCCTGTCCATTTCCACGCCAGAAGAGCTCAGCGATGCCGCCCTTACCGCCGCCTGCAGTCTGCACACTGCCGCCCCATCGAGCTCCTCGTCTAGCGGATCGTCGCGACAGCAGAAGCTCAGCTGGATACAGGAGGCCGCAGAGGAGGGAAATCAGCCCGACGGAGAAGGCAATGCAGCACGACCGGGCACAGCAAAGTCCAGCATCCCCACCATTCTGGAGCCTGCCACGGGCAGCGAAGACGAGCCTACTAGAAGCGCATCAGTTGCGTCGCAAGCAGAGACGGTCCCGTTGATGTTGGAAGAGAAGGCTGTCGAGCACAAGTTGTCACCACAAATCTCGCACGTCACCATGGACACGGTAACCGAAGGGCCGACGACGCCCGACGACACTGATCTATCCGACCTCCAGGACACGCTCAAGAGCTATGATTCGCTCTTTGAGAACGGGCCAGAACCGCGAGGCTCATCACAAACCACCAGGCCAAACTACGATGAGCTTTACCAGCACTACTATGAGCAGTACACCAAGCCCAAGGTCAAACTCGGACCACGACCGCGACCATCGCTCGAAGGCCGAAGACCATCGACCTCTGGCAGCGCACCCTCAGATCTGGCAAGGCCTGTTTCGTCGCTTCCCGCAGGCTTGCGCTCTGCAACACGAAAGACTGCTAATAAGAAAGAGTCCAAGACAAACTCCTCTAGTACACTTCCCACCATTGCTATCCCTCCACAACACGACGTCCCTCCTGTGCCTGACATGCCACTGTCTCCTGCTTCGTCCATGTATTCAACGAGAGCTCCGGCCAGCACCAAGTCCATGCCCGTGTCCGCGTACAAGAGTCACCTTCGGTCTGGAGGAACGACACAGGAAAGGACAAGGCTTATGAAGGCCGTCGAGATGCGCAAGAAACAACAACAGGCTCAACAGCTAAAGAAAGAAAAGGCCGCCGAAGCTGCTGCGTTGGAACCTGAAGCGCAGGCTGAGGACACCGAAGTTGTGACTGAAGCTGGCGACGAGAACCCGGCAAAATCTGCCATTCCTGCGACTGAGTCTGAGGAGAGCACTCCCACCGTACTGACCGATGACAAACCCGAAGCCGACAAAGAGACACTGCTTGGTGATGATCTGCCTTCAAACCGTCCAAGCAGCTCCGGCATGGCGTTTGCGGATGGTCAGAACGAGACAGACGACTTGAACTCCACTGCTTCGGTGTCGTCACCAATATCTGCACAAACTCATGGTTCTTCTGGCGCACCTTCAACACGACCATCATCCATCTCAGAAGACGAGGCAGGTACGGAAGAGTCGCAAAAGTCCGAGGAAAACGAAGAATCACACACTCCGGATTCCTTGGATGAAGAGCAATCGATCGACAGCGCACCGACTGTAGTCCCTGAGAGTACGACTCCTGTACCATCTGCAGAACTCCATCCTGAGCATACACAAGCCCCGGTCATCACCGAACGAGCACCGTCTTTTGATGAGGATGGAAGTAAAAGAGATACCCTGCGGCCAAGTGAGAACGATGCTCCATCGCAGCACCGCTCAAATCGGGAGTCCACAATTTACATGCCTTCGAGCGAAGCGTTCGAGCAAGACGACGGCCAGGTCAAGAAGCGAAACAGGGAGTCCATGCTTATGCCCTCGTCCCAGCACCAGAGTTGGTACGAAACCAAGGGAAAGCGACGTGCAGTATTGGATCCACTGCAAGTCAGCGCCGACAATTCCGAGACCGAGTACCTCTCGGACGACTCCTTCATGGAAGAGCTCCAAAGCGCTACAGTTCACCAAGCCAAACCCATGTCGGTGTCCAAGTCTCCGATCACGCCCTTCTTCCCGCGCAAGTCCTCTGCAACAGACCTGTCAACCCCTCCCAGATCAGCCTCTTCGAATTACCACGGTATCAGTCGCTTATCACCTGGAGAGAGCACACGTAAGGTTTCAGGCGGTTGGCCTCCTGCGCCAAAATCTGACACGAGCGCGCGTACGAAAATCAACGTTTCCTCTGGCATCTCGCAAAGAATCAAAGCACTTGCAGACAAGACTAATAGAGAGTCGGCTTCACAAGTAAGCCTTGCTAGCTCTGCTTTGAGCACAAAGAGCTCTACCCTCGCCCAGCGTAAATCCTCATTCTTTGCAACAACACCTGTCGAGACCTCACCCAACGGGAGGTCTAGCACGCGTCTTGGAAGTCCTGCGTTCTTGAGTTCATCTGCTTCAACGACGCCTGACAAAAAGAAACAATCGGCTCCGATCAAGTCGACAGTATACAACGTACAGCGAGGAGCCGAAAAGCCAGAGTCTGTGCAGGTCACTGCCCGCATCGTCCGGGATGAGCGAACCATGAAGCCAACACTTGCGATGCCAACTGAGGGCACGCCCCTTGATCTCCACCAAAGCCCACTCATCATCGACCACCAAAAGGCAACCATCACCCCCAAGAGCCCTACTCGTGGAAGACCTGAGCCTGCATCTCCTCCGCCCTCTTCGTCACACTCACGCGAGCCTAGCAATGCGCCCTCACGTGCATCGTCAGAGAGTACATGGAGGAGCTTCGGTCGCCGCATGAGCGAGTCCAAGTCGGTACACAGCCATGATGGCGAAGACAAAAAGGATGACAAGAAAGAGAAGAAAGACAAGAAGGATTCTCGCACCAGCAAGATGTTCAAACGCATGTCTTCTTCGATGGCTGCCATGTCCTTCAAGAACTCGAGCAGCAATTTGACACTTCCCGAGAACGACATGCGCTCTACTTCTTTGGCATCACTGCGGGAGCCGCCGCCACCTGTGCATGTTGGCGATCTAAACATCCAGTTCCCGGACACTCTGGTGAGTATTTATGAATAGTAACCTGTGAAGACATGCTAACCTGGTGCAGCTCTGGAAACGCCGATGGGTCGAGATTGACGCCCTAGGTAACCTCGTGCTCAGTCCTTCGAAACACAATGAGAAGGGTATTGTGAAGCGCTTTCACCTCAGCGACTTCCGCACGCCATACCCACCTGATCAGGATCGACAAGAACTTCCCAACAGTGTAGTCCTCGACTTCATGGACGGACGAACCTTGCAGTGCGCATGCGAGACATACATGGCGCAAGCTCAGGTTCTACAAAGTAGGTCTTTGTCCTCTACTTCCTTGTGTCAGGTGCTAACTATTGTCTAGTCCTCCGGGAGGCACATGATGCCTGGCTTGCGTACAACCAAGCGCTGTAATCGGTCACTGTCACGTCAATCTCCAACCCTAGGCCTCGACGGCATCAATACTCTCCTTTCCCTCTCTCGAATTTTCTTTGTTACGACGTACGACTACAGCATCAGGCATCACCTTTCCCTTGTTGTGTTGGATACAAAATGGTTTTAAACTGGGGTTGTATCTCTCTCCTTGCATCTTTTTGATTAAATTTTGTCTAGTTTGCCCATTTTCCTTTCATACCCATCGTGTTTGGGGAAGGCCATCTGGCAGGCTTGGAGCTCATTGATTCTCTTCTTCATGTAACACACATGGTTGATGTGTATAATATCTAATGCTGCACTGGAGGCAGCTCAGTTTTGCTGTTTCTGGAGTGTGGACGGATTGCAATGAAAGGCGGACTGCAAGATATAGAGATCAGTAACACAATTGGACTACGTGCCTGTTATTGGACTGTGTGCCTGTCGTTTTTGCTTGTATTAGGTGGCGCTCGTTCCAAGTGCAGGTGAACGAGAGGGGCGCATTAAATCTCCGGCTCAAAGAAGGATAATGTGGCAGCGATTGTGATGGATTTATCCAAAATGTTGGGCAAGATGGCTGGCGTCAGATCTCGCCCTGAGCTGTGCACAGTCGCGCATGGGGTGCTCTCGGCCGTAACAAGTTAGCGGCTCAGATGCGCAGGGGTTAAGCGACGCCTGCCGTCATACATGCATTCCCATGCATTCGACATGTGCATTCGATAGAGAGCTCGGTATGATAATGATGAGGTGCAAAAAGGGCCTTGGGGCCGCAAGCATGCCTCTAGCTGCTACCCGAGAGTCGCCCTCAACCTCGCTCTTAGCTCCACACCATAAGCAGCGACGACAAGAGAACGCGCCCCGAGGACTCCGCATCTGGGCATCCCAGAGCAAGTGACAGCTTGCTGCGCCGGTTTTCCGCCCCGTCTCGCAGCGCATCCTGCAGCCTCGAAGTAATCACTGCGAGGGTAACCCGTTCTGTTCACAGCAGCCGTCATTGCATTGTCACGAGCCTCGGCGCCGTGTGCTCGCCAGGCACGTCTACCAAGAAAGAGGAGGGCTGCGCATCGGTGTGCGCCTTGTATAAACACTGCCCGGCACCTCCGCGCTTCCCTCCACCATGCCGGCCACTTCCCCAAACCACCCTTTCGCCTCGCCCAACGCCATCCCGCCCCGCACAAGCTCCACGGGCATCCTCAACTTGAACGCGAACACGGGTGCCGCCAAGCAACCTTCCAGAACCAGCGTCCTGCGTCCCCTGAGCGAGATTGATTGGCTGGGCCAGAGCAAGAAAAGCAAGACGAGCCACTCTGCAGACCCTTTGAATGCGCCTTTCCAACCACAGTCGTTGCAACATCCCTGGCCCCAGACCATGGCCTCGCAGCTGAACTCGCCTCCCCGCACCGAGCACACAGACATGGATTCGCCCATGGACAATGCCCAAGCAGCCGTCAGCCTCGAAGCCACCACAAACTACCCGACGCCACTCTCTCCACCATCAGAACACGCAAAGGACATAGGCGAGGAGCTCATCTACGGGAATGGCGTCGCGTGGACAGAAGCCAAGGAGCGCATATTACTGGGGCCGTACGACTACCTCTATGGCCATCCCGGCAAGGATATACGGAGCCAGTGTATTGCGGCCTTCAACCTGTGGTTGAAAGTGCCATCAGAAAGACTGGAGATTATCACAAAAGTAGTGGGCATGCTACATACCGCGAGTTTACTGTAGGCATACATCCTCTACGCTCACCCCACCCCAACTAACGTCGCCTAGTGTCGACGATGTAGAAGACTCCTCTCTCCTCCGCCGCGGTATCCCGGTTGCTCACTCCATCTTCGGAACCCCACAAACAATCAACTCAGCAAACTACGTCTACTTCCGCGCCCTGTCCCTTCTGCTCTCCATGAACAACCCGAAACTCATCGAGATATTCACCGAAGAGCTTTTGAACCTGCACCGCGGACAGGGTATGGACCTATACTGGAGAGATAGCCTGACCTGTCCAAGTGAGGCAGATTACCTAGAGATGGTCGGAAACAAGACTGGCGGCTTATTCCGATTAGCAATTAAGCTCATGCAAGCCGAGTCGAAAACAGACATGTACCTTGTCCTTTCCCAAATCCAATCCACACCTCAACTAATCCATCTTTCAGTGACTGCACACCCCTCGTATCAACGATAGGCCTCCTCTTCCAAATCCTAGACGATCATCTAAACCTCTCCCCCACATCCGGCTACACAACTCTCAAGGGCCTCTGCGAAGACCTCACAGAAGGCAAATTCAGCTTCCCTGTCATCCATGCCATACGCGCCGATCCAAGCAACCAGATCCTCATCAATATCCTCAAGCAGAAAACTACAGACGAGGAGGTCAAGCGGTACGCGTTGAGGTATATGGAGAGTAAAGGGAGCTTCGAATACAGCAAGAGTGTTATTGAGGAGCTGAGGAGTAAGACGGATGAGCATGTTAGGGTTATTGAGAGAGAGCTGGGGCAAGAGGGGAGAGAGGGCGCGGAGGCTTTGAGGGTTATGCTGGCGAGGTTGGTGTTGAAATGAAGGACGTTTTTCATGCTCTACATCTCAACGCTCGTTGATACCATGATGACTGGTTGGTTTAATGTCGGCATGTTATGGCTTTACGAGGCTTACGTTAAATGATGGGAATGTGTATATGTCTGGTGGTAGGCGCCTTAATACCCAATGTACCGCTGGTTTGTGTACATGACAATGAGATGTGATTCGTAAGAGCTGGTGAGTGGGATCGGGAGGGCTTCCTATAATTCAACGAGACTTGACTCCATGTCTGGGCTCCTACTCATTCATCACTCGGTAAACGTGATAGTGAGAACTTCAAGCATGTGCCACATATATGTTTAGCTACAAGCTCATGATAGAACCTATCAAGCTCTGCGCCGTCTCCGTCTGCCCCTACCCGTCCCACCTTCCCCACCAATTGTCCCACCATTTGTCCCATATCATTCGTGATCTTCATGAAGTCGTCAGGCATGCTCCATCATCTCTTCCTGAACACTCACTGCTCGTCTGCCACCGCTTTTTTGGTGGCTTTGATCTTCTTGACCGCAGGCGCCATAATCCGCTTCTGTTGTGCACCAAGAGACTTCCTTAATGCTGCCGTAAATTCTTGATGCTTCTGTTCGTTGGACATGGCGCTAGATGAATGACGATAAGAATTTTGAAGGACGTCGAAATGATCCTCGCCGAACTTTATGATATCGACTACAGCATCGACTTTGCCTTGTGCTAAACCAACAGCTTCCATCCATGGGAATGCGTCCCGGTAGAGTTGCTCAGCTCCATACTTGGACGCTCGATACCAACCGATACTCGCATCAATATGGAAGGCGGTGATATTGGTAGCCCAGACCAGGGCCGCGAAACCTAGATATTGAAGTACGAGGTCAGTATGTATCCCATATGCAGTGGGCACGAGAAAAGTACTAACAGGAGTGATTGTATCCTTTCATTGCACGACCATAAAGCCAACCTCGAATGCGGAGAGTCTTAAGATGTTTGGCGCCTCTAGGACCAAGGTTGATTAAGAAGCTGTACAAGGCGAAGCTATTGTTGAATATGAATTCGTTCTTGCCATACAGAATATCGATACACTCTTGGTGGATTTGCTTGCTCACAGCAAGGAGCGACGGGACAAGAGCGGCCGGTTGTTCGTGTTGACTTCTAATATTGTCGTTCATAGGAAGTGCGTCTGACCAAGTTCCGTCGTGTGATATGCTCGCCTGGCACTTGGCTGAGATGCGTTCGACAGTACGGCGCTTGTGCTTGAACGTGCCGACAAGGTTGATACCAGCAGGATCGGTAAGAGTGTACTCATAGATCATGTTCCTGATCTCTGCAGGAAGCTCCATGAAGGGGAAGATTTTGCGTTTGGGAAGTGGTCTGGAGCTTGCCTTGGCTGTTCGCTTCTGATGGACGTTCGTTAGTCTTCCCACTTCCCGTCCACACAGAAGTGCATCGAACCTTTGCCTGTGGTGTGTCAAAGTCGGATTCGGATTCTGAGTAGTCTAGATCATCGAGATGGTATGTGACCTGGGTTCTCTTGCGCTTCGAGTAGCGTCCAGACGCAAACGTCTCTACTGGGGCGTTGATGTCGGTCATTGTGGATCGTTTTTAAGTCGATTGCACTTGAGTCAGAATATGGAAGTATCGAAAGGGAACAGAACGCGTATGGTAGTAATGAGATACGACAAGACGCGTGTTTGGCCTTCTTTAATAGATCTCAGCGATGAATGTCGCGTGGTCAGCTGTTGTACGCTTTGGGATTAGCTTAGGCAACGATACGGCGAAGCCAGGGTTAGCAAGGCATCAACCTGACGGCGTCGATATCTTCAGCAGATCTTGAGCATGATTCGCGGGCAGCTTATCAGATTCGTATGCGCCCGAAACCATGACGATGTGTGGAAAGCAGCGTTGAGCGTTTAGGAGGGAACGTGCAAGTTGAGAATGTCCCAAGATTGCGTCACCGCGCTTAGTCATTGGGCCCACTAACCGAAATGAGAGGCGGGCAAATTATCGCACACCATCCTCAGCAACATGTCTTCGATAAAATCGCTTACGTCTTTCAAGCTTGACCTGCCTCCTAGTTGTATTGAGTTCTTCCCGCTAAATCCTCAATATGCGATAGTCGGCACGTACAACCTCGAAAAACAGGATGAGAAGGAATCTGCGGGTAGTGCTCCGCACGATGGAAAAGTGAGCGCCAAAAATCAGCAGCGTAATGGCAGTCTGATATTGGTACAAGTTGATGGTGACATCGTGTACGTGAGACAGCTTGCAAGTTCAATGTAGCAGCTCGGACGCGGTCAAACTCGGTACTGACGTCGAGCAGTAACATCATCCAAACCCTATCTACGCCATCAGCTATCCTGGACATCCATTTCTTGACACATGTTACTAGCTCCAACTTTGGTGTTGCGACATCCACAGGGGCTTTTGCTATCTATGAGCTCCAGTCATGGCAGCGAGACCCCAAGATCGCCCACATCAAGACCATCCAGTACTTTCCAGAAAATATTCTCATCACCGCTTTTACCTGGCACCCGGAATCCTTCATGGTCGGTATGACGCTTTCGAATGGGCAGGTGTGTCTCGGCGTAATAGATACGGAAGACGAATC
Source organism: Alternaria burnsii (assembly GCF_013036055.1). Taxonomy (NCBI): domain Eukaryota; kingdom Fungi; phylum Ascomycota; class Dothideomycetes; order Pleosporales; family Pleosporaceae; genus Alternaria; species Alternaria burnsii. Next base: position 1,577,232 of record NW_024066110.1, on the reverse strand, counting down.
TGATGCGCCGACGAAGATGGAGGTCGCTTCACATGACCTGGAAGCCTGGACTCTCGCTTTCCTACCAGATGGCTCGGGCCTGCTGTCTGGCGGAGACGACAGCGCCCTTCGTTTTGCTGAGCTGTCGGATGGCTCTGGAGGAAGCGTACCTTGGATGGATGGGAAGATACATGATGCTGGCGTCACTGCTATCCTCCCAGTGCATCTTGATAGTGAGGGTGGCTTGATAGTGACCGGCAGCTACGACGATCATATCCGGCTTCTTCATGTACCCATCTCTGGCCGTCGCCAGGTTCTTGCGGAAGCCAATCTCGGTGGTGGCGTATGGCGGCTAAAGCTGTTGGAGCGAAACCCCAAGCTGCCAGCGCATCACGGCGTAGAGAAGTGGAGATCAGAGCCACCGCCAGAGGCTATCCTACTGCTTGTCAGTTGTATGCATGCTGGGACCAGGATCGTAAGGCTTACCAAGAGCGCTTCCAAGGATTGGCAAATTGAAGTGCTGGCCAAGTTCGAGGAGCATGAGAGCATGAACTATGGCAGCGACTCTCAACCAGACCTTAACAGTCAAGGCCAACGGACATTCATATCTACGAGCTTCTACGATCGTCTACTGTGTCTTTGGAGATATTAGTCGCCCGCAACAGGTAGTTGGACTCCAAGGATAAGTAAACACACCAAAGATTACGCGTGGAACAAGCTGACTATATTTGGGATGATATTGTTATTAAGAAGTAGCATACAAGTCGAAGAACATTGCCTAAAAGAAACCTGATTAGTAGAATCCATGCGAACAGGAAACCTATGCCTGACAACCCTCGCTGCTAAAACTCAATTCGGCCCACAACCCCGAGCAGGTACGTAGTTGTTATACGGACTATTGTCCGCGTAGGCAGGCATGTCGTGGAACTTGTCGTCGTGAAGCCTATGCTGGAAGCCGTCATTTAAGCCAGGGGCAGCGACATCGTTGTCGAGCGAGGACTTGATGCTATCACTGATGGAAGCGCCTAACGCAGGGTGGTCAGGAAGGTGATATAAAGAGGGTGATACCATCCTGACGGTATCAAGCTGCTACGGAGGAGTGATGGGTAGATTGACAGCAGAATCGGAACTCGGTGTACGACTTGGCCGGGGAGTCGAAGTAGGATTTACCTGGGGGTCTCCATCTGGCGCCCCGAAGAAACACTGTTGAGACGGATCAAATTGATCCGTCTCAACGGCTTCCCAGACGGTCTTTTTTTCGGCGTTCATAGCGACGCGTATCTGCTTACGCTGGTACACCACCACACCATTTATCGCTACCTTATTAAAACCAATTTCCAAAGGCTCCACCAAGACATATTTGAAATGATCGAATAAGTATTCCCTCTCCTCGTTAAACTGCGTTCCAGGAAGCCCAGAGACTACCGCTGGCATCCAAAGGTGGCCAGGTTCCAGCATCTCCTGGAGATCAGGCGAATCTTCACGCATGAAACCAGTATCTATCTGGACGATCTTCAGCAAGTCTCCGCGAAGGTTGCGGTAGACCCCAACAGGGGGCTGGTTTGGCAAAAATTCCCTGATCAGGTTTGAGTAGGCCTCGTCCTGCTTCTTGCGGATTTGAAGGTCCCACTGTGCAGCCATAGATTCTCCATGTTGTCTTTCTCCAGGATTGGGATACTTGATCCTTTGGTATCTAGCAACCATTTTGATGGCTACCAGGATGTGCTTGATGTTTGCGAGTGGCTTGGTATAGCTTACTTGAAGGCGGAACGTAAAGTGCTTGACTTTATTCTTGTGTTTGTGACGAAGAATGTGTAGTGGTTGTTGTTGTTGTTATTGTCGTCGTTGTGTTGGTGCTTTCGGTGGTGTATCAAAGAAATTTCAATATCAGACTTGGTGTGAGTAAGATTGGTATTTACTGAAGAAAGGAAAGAGAAGGAAAGGAGGGCACCTGCTTCGATTTATATGACGAAAGCCCCCGTAGGTCTCTACAACATTTGATGAGTCTTCTCAACATGATGATAACAAATTTAGGAACAATTGGGGCTTACGACGCGACGAACCACCGCATAATCATGGCTACCAAGGTGTGGGCGTAGCAAAAGGGAAAACAACTAGCCAAAACCCCACCTTTCTCAGTCGGCTCGAAGCTCGCAACCAGAACCGTATACCTGAGCAAGTAAGAACATTTCTCATTACTCAATCCCCACTAAAAAACGCCAGAAGGAGCATAGCGAAGATCTCGATGCTGGTTCACAGGTACACATTGTGCGTACCCAATCATCTCATCTAGCACCCCAAACAGATTATTGAACGTGGTATTATGATTCTGCCTCGCCCGGAGCTGTTCAGTCTTGCGCTTTTCACGTCCTCATAATCATGTTCAGCGCGTCATTGTCGGCAATTTAAGACGCGACACAGTATACATCATGAGAACTATAGTAGCAAGCTACAACAAAGTAGGCATGCTGTCCAACGTCAACCAAAAAGAATCTGCCAATCAATGTCATGTTTCAGGCTGCGAGTAATCTAAGTATGGCGTACCAGAGATGCGATGTTCATATGAACCAAGAGCACGTGGACCAAACTACAACGTCCTAAACCGGAGCCCATCGAATTCATATTAGGCTTATAGTGGTTAATGCCACAACCAGAACAAGCTGATATTATTGGTCATGAGTCAGAGAATCTTCCTCGTATCCAGATACCGGTACCAACGCCAGACGCTAAAATATACCATGGATGATAGCAGCCACGCCGAACGCTATGCTAAACTGCAGAAGATAAAACTAAATGGGTATCATGGCAAATGACACGGAAGAACAACAACAACGACACCACTGGCACAAGTCTTTACCTCCTAGCCGGCGGTGATAGCAACCCGCTGTCAATCGTCTGTCTCTTCATGTCTTCCTTGTCGCCCAGCAGCGCCTTGACTCTCTCCACCCTGCTCACGGCCTTCTCCAGACGATCCAGCCTCCCCATCTTCTCCCTGTCCCTGCGTTCCAGAGTCTCAACCCTCTCTTCCAACTTGGCTCTCGCCCGTCTCTCTTCGGCAACCATTTCGTTTGCCTGACTGAAGAGCTGAACGCTCAGCTCTTCAATCTCCGAATCCACCGTCTGGACGCGTGCTTCGGCCTTGGCGCGTAGGGCACGCTCGCGCTCCAGCTCATTCAGTAGCGTGTAGTCGACGGGTGGAGCGGTGGATGCTTCTTTGGGTGGGGGAGGCGGGGGCATAGATGTGGCATTGGCGGGCGACGGGAAGCGGCTTGTGATGAAAGAGAAACGGGAGGCCTTTGTGGAGCTTGACGTTGTGGGACGTGGGGGATCGGCGTCGACGGAGGGGCGAGAGGTTGGGTTGACGATGTCGGATTGCGAGGTTTGGGTACGGGGCAGGCTAGGGGCGTTGTGGGGGGTTGCTTGGAGGCTGCGTATCTGGTCTTCGTAGTCGGCGCACCTGTCCACTGTGGGTTGTTAGTTTGGCCTGGTGACGGCTAACGCCCACGGGAGCATACCAGCTGCGGTTGCCTTCTCCTTTAAGCGCTCCATCTGTGCCTCGAGCTCGTCTATCCTTTGCCTCGCGTCTTGGAGCTCCATCATGTCTATACTGCTGCCACACGAAGGACAAGTCGGCGTATGCGCATCGTTTGGCACGTGTTTCGTCGGTAGTGGAGGCGCTGGCGGCGATGCTTGGACTGTCGCTGCCATGGCGCCGGTCCGGTGGGTTTGGACGTTGCGATAGTAATGTTTCGATTTCTCAGTTGACAGGTATCGGTGGTTTGAGCAGGAAGAACAGCGAGACTGTGGGGTTTGTGTCGTGGCAGTGAATGACCGAGTTTAGCTGGCGCTTGTTAGGTTTCAGCAGTCAAGTGATGATCTCAGATCCCTGCGTCAACTCGCCTCGGGAAGGTCATGCAGGGCACGCGCGCGATACTATTTTCGGACTGACTAGTAGCTGACACCCGCGCCCATCACTTTGCTTTTAGCCCCGTTCATGGCCATGCACGTCACCGAGTATTCCTGTCGACTGATACCAACATCCAAGCTACGCAAATGACGCCTTGTTCTCCTTCACCCACTCTTCAAACTGTGTCGGCTCCCGTTCCGTGTACCTCCTCACATTCTCCGCCCCCTTCTCATAGATCTCACTGTAAGCGTCGCTCCCCGCGTTGCTTTCTCTCATCCCCTGCACCAGTGTGTCGAGTATCGGCCTGGGAATGTAGCCAAACTTCTCGAAATACCTCTCCTCGTCAATCTCTTTGATCTTGATCTCCTTTCCCAATGCTTTGCTAACAACACCAAAGCCTTCACGTTGGTTCATAATCTTTGGACCGCACAAATAGATAGACTGTCCCGCTTCCTTCTCAAAACGTGGCACTGTGAGAAGTGCACCACACACCGTGCCGATGTCTGAAGGGGCGAGGTAGTCATACACTACGTCGGGATAGAGGAGCTCGACTTCGCCCTTCTTAATGTCACCAAGGTTCCAAAATATGTTGGTGTTGAACCACGCGGGTCGTACGGCCGTGTATGTGATGCCCGTCTCTCTCAGTGCGCCTTCAGCCGCGGCATGGAAAGCGGCTATCTTGTCCTTCTTGTTGGTCTCTGAGTTTAGGGGATCTTTGACCTTGAACGAAGACAAGAGTACAACATATGTTATACCGGACTCCTTCAGCGCTTCGAAGCTGCGTCGCATGCCGTCCTGGATCTCATGTACGACATACACAAAGGCTGTCTTTGCACCGGATGTCTCGACGGCGTGTTTGATCGTCTCGGGCTTGGCTAAATCAGCTTGAACGCGGACGTAGTTGTTTCCGTCTCCTTCAATTCCCTTCAACCCTTTCTTCGTGTCCCGCATAGCAAGATAGACTGTGGCACCGCGCCTATGTGCTTCAATGGCAGCAGCGCCACCCACCCCTCCAGTGGGGCCGAAAACGAGAACCGGAGAAGTCATGACAGGTTATGGGGTTGAGTGGTGGTCTTTCGAGTGACTTGATATGATATGAGATGAGAAGTTGTCGCATTATAGTAGCCGATGTTGAGTTGCTTTATGTTACCTTGGAAGCATACTGTTAGGCGTGCCGTGTCGGCGTCCGCGGCCTGCTGTACGGTATCTCGGTGACCCGGTATACCAATCACAACCGCGACAAGACCAAGTGACTAGTCGTGTGCTCTAAATACGAGCAGATCATGAACAATACGTCTACCTTTAGTCGGCATTCTGAATTCCCGGGTCCCCATTTGCGGGCAAAGATAGAAAAAGAAGGTGTCCGTGTCAATGTCGATGACGTCAGGAGCGTACAGATATCCTGAATCATGCGTTGCCTTCGAGTATCACGAAGGAGTTCATCAAGTCTGATAAGCTCTGAGCTCCAGAAGCAGATTACTCATTTTTGAGAAAGCTCGTAATGAATTAGAAGGCATTTGCGTTGAAGAGTGCGACAATCATCGGAGCTGCCTACGAAAAAACACGCGCGCTAGCGACGTACGCGCTTACAGTTTTCACTGCATATTTGGAGTAGTACATATGAGATTATTCGCCGTGCTTGATATCCTGGGTCGTGCAATGATATGCAATGGAAGGATAGGAGCTCGATTAGTATGCACGGAGGCTACGCTGCCATCAAGGCGCCTGGATCAATTTCGCAAAGTTGCCTAGCTCCATATCGGCTTCATTTATACTCAAGAGTCCGATCCGGTTCCTGTATACTGTCTCTGTCCTCGCTTTTCACCTCGTGCACCACTGTCTTCGTGATCTCGCCTTTGCCATGTACTCCCAATATTCGCCGTTCACTATCCCCGTCATCATCTCCATCCCCTTCTATACGAGTTTTCCGACGAGTTGTTTTACTACCTATGGTGACTTCGTAGAGTGGTATTGCGCCGCTGGCCGCACGTGTTCTAGGTCTGCTGTTGAGGAAAGTGGAAGGCATGACACGTCGAAATAGCGAATCGAACTGTTTTCGTAATGGCGGTAGGGCGGCGATAAGAATGCCTACGGAGAGTTCGACTCCGGACCAAATCACCAGATCAGTGCTTTCCCATGACGGATCTCTGGTCTTGAGGAGAGCGGGAAGTGTAGTCGCCTTCACGATCGAGCAAGTCGTCACCCTAGCGAGATGTTAGCGCGCTGAACAAATATCTGGGGCGAGTAGCATACACCAAACCCAAACAAAAAACCACCCGCAAACCCCACTGTGTCCGTCGACATAGCTGAATTGTAGAGAGATAGAGTAAAGGGGCAAGCACATATACGATGTCTGTTATGATATTTGAAGCCGCCTGATCAATATCAGCAATTACGTCTCGAGATCGGGAGAACTAAATACTCACCTGTGTATATGATAGTCCCGTAGCCCCCGTCGAAAGGAAACACCTTCCAGGCATGGCTTTGTTCCAATTCGCTTCAAATGGCGTGTAACAGAACACGCTCATTATCGGAATCAATAGGTTGAAAGTGAATACCATAATGATACTCGCCCATACGAACCCCAAGTACACTCTTGAAAATTTGAGGACAAGTAGGTAAGCGCAAATGGAAAATTTGAGGATTGCAACGCCGATCAGGTTTACGATTTGAATAATCCAGAGATAGTAGCTGTAGTTCAGGAAGTCGCCTGGCGTTATGCTGGGGTCTTCCATGTGACGTCCTTGACCGTATTGGACTATCTTCCAGCGAACGTACGCTGAAGTTATGTCCATCGACTAAAGGTATAGTTGTCAGTACTCTCGCAGTGGCATGGGTTGCGTGCGTCGACTCACGGCAGCGATGAGCAGAAGATAATCGCATATTAAAAGCTTCCGCTTAGTTCGGATACCGTACACGATCCTCCAAGCAAGAGTAAAAATACTGAGTGAAGAGAGTATGTAACTTGAGACCAAAATCTCGAGTCCACGATTCGGCCACACTTGCTGCTTCGTATCCGCCATGTTGGAAGTTAATCGATGGAGAAGATTCGGGATAGGAGGACGAGAAAGTTCAACTTCGATGGCACGAGTACTGCTACATATGACTGATAAAAAATGCGGCTCGTTTGGCGCCTGCAAGCTTTCCAAGGTGCTGGGTAGTTCTCAACTAGCCCACTGCAAGGGCATTCATACTTCAGTCACCAACAATGTGACAGCCACTCGTCTCGAACGGGATGCGTCCCGAAGCCGTTCTGTGAGTCTAAGCTTTCAAGAACTTCGGCAACGGAACAAGTAGTTTGATTCCTTTAGCAACCCGGTCCGCTAGATCGTGTGCCGTGTGGAGCTTGTTGTGAGTGGTTGAGTGATATAGCAAGAACGTTGTTCTATGTCTTCTTACATCTTATTAAACTGTGCCGCATACATAAACCGGAAGTTCTTACGGTCCAAATGCTTGATCTGGTGATCTCGTTGCGCGGGACCCGTGTAGGATTTATTCCAGGCATCTTGATCCTCACTCCCATCCACCTGAAGTCATTGCTACTGATATACATCACAAAACCAACGGTATAGACCATCGCAACATTTGACAATCGCTTATATGCATATAGTATGACTTGCACTAATCCCCAGGTCAGATGGCCATAGATATGGCTTGTAAAACTAGTAGAGTATTCTTAGTGGCATCTCTTGGCTCGCCTGTGACTGCTGGGGGAATGCTTCCTACTGGTCATATCAGAAAGTCGTCCAGGTGGCTTTGAGATAATCTCTCACAAGTACAAGTGAAATCGCATCCGAGCTTTTGAAAGCGACTTGGATGACTGGGTTAGCGAGCAACCGATAATGGTGAGGCCCGTGGGGGCTTGGATGCAGTTCGTTTCTTCGAGACTAGTGGTAAACAAATTGTGGTCAAGTCAACTTAGCGATCTGCTCGCTTTTTGCTTTGTTATCCAAGCAAATACGTCCTCTGCTTAATGTTCATGCCCTTTTGTACGTAATGTGAAATAGAGATCATGGCATCTTGCTGAGCCGTCCCCGAGCGATGCTTGCTGCAGCGTACATAAGTCTGAGACGAAGGATCGCGACATCTCAAGTGCCACTGCATTACGCTAGTTACGGTGGGGCCGAGTATTGGACGCGGCAGGCCGAACTGGCAATGTTCGACCGTCAGCCGACCCGTTCCTTCCCCCCGTATACCCCCGACAGGGGTAGGAGGGTTCTGTAGACCCTGCTTATGTTGGTGTGAGCTTACCCAACTTCGCATTGCATGTGTCAATCTCAAAGGATAGCACATGCTATACAATCGTGGTTCGAATTACCGGGTAGATGGAAAGTATATGGCGTTGCTTGAAGAGCCGCGGTAGAAAGCGTTGGTTGATGCGGCGCAACCACGCCGCAATGTATTTCCGACATCCTGCACGCTGCGCCGCTCATGCGCGAGTTTGGCACAGAAAGAGAAGGAGCAAGTACCTTGCCACCTCGATCCTCCAATGAGAACCTGTACGGCGAGTCTGTTCGGATATCCAACATACTGGTAGTTAGCGTATGGTGCGCACTGGAAACGGATCCTTCAGAATGCTAGCCGTAGATAATGTTGTGGATTTTTCCTCTTCGCGTCTGAGCTTACCATGCCAGATCTCTAGATGGACCTGTCCTCTCAGACATCAAATCTAAGCTCATTTCCTCTATGTGTATTGCGATTTGAACAAAGTTGGAGTGAGAGGACGATGGTGTAATATAGGGTTGGCGGGACGGCAGCTGGCGTCCGCCGGGGGAAGGCATTACGGGATCTGGAAGCCACCCATGTCGGTTAATCTCGTGAACTCATCATCGTCTACCGGCCTCGCTCATGCTATTTTGCAGAAAAAGCGGCGCGGCTATCGATCTCTCGCGTGGCCGAATTCATATTCTGGTGCCTGTCGCCGGAGCTTTGATACCGACATCTGCAAGGGACGTTGCGGCGACCCTTTGATGTATACACACGACTCGTGCATATCGAGGGACTGGAAGGACGGCAGATGCTCGCCATCTTTGCTCCCTAGATTCTCTTATAAGCCCACGAGACTTCAGCGAATATGGCTGCACTCCACTGTCATTTGACATCGTCCCTCGCTTGTCCTGGTTCTCGGAACGTCTCTTCGCAATGTTTCTACGAACGACTGTAGCAGTAGTCGCCTTGCTAGGCGCTGCCAGTGCTCTTCCCAGCGATGCCCCTCAAGTGCACAAACGTGCTGGCAAGAACACATACGACTATGTGATCATTGGTGGCGGAATCTCTGGGCTTGTAGCGGCAAATCGTCTTTCTGAAGACAAGAAGAGTAAGTCACTCATCGTATCGGAGGTTGCCGGAAGCTCGGTTGAGCGGTTACCTTCGAACTCAGTGACAGCTTCCAAGAGCCTCAGTAATGCTGACTTAATTCATAGAGAGTGTTCTCGTCATCGAAGCTGGCGGCGCTGATGACAACATGAACATCCGCTTGCCCTACGCCGCCACTTATCCAATCAACACAACACTCTTTTGGGGTTTCGTTGCCGAACCAGAGCCTTTCCTCGCTAATCTTACATACGCTGGTCTTGCAGCGCAGGTACTTGGTGGTGGTTCTATCGTGAACGGCATGGCGTATGATCGCGGTTCAATTGCCGACTTCGATGCGTGGGAGGCGCTAGGAAACAAGGGCTGGGGTTGGAGTGGCATGTATCCCTTCTACAAGAAGAGCACAACGTTCATCCCACCACCGGCAGATGTAGCAGCAGAGTTCAACATAACCTGGGATCCTACGGCGTAAGTTAGCGTATTCTTCTCAATGCTCCAGCCTCGCTAACGTACACTGTCAGTTACGGGAATGGTCCTTTGAAGATCGGTATCTCAGACTTCCAGTATCCCGATACCAAGGACTACTTCAAAGCCTTCCAGGGTGCGGGCGCGAAAATGCAGCTCGACGGTAACAACGGAGATGCGTACGGCGCGTCATGGTGGGCGAACACAATGAACCCTGAGACTGGCGAAAGATCACACGCTCGTAACTCTTACTATGAGCCTGTTTCGACTCGCTCGAACTTAAATGTTCTTCTAGACACACTTGCAACGGAGCTCGTGTTCGACAGCGGTAAGGAACTCACTGCGAAGGGTGTCAAGATTACCAATAAGAAGACGAACACGACCTCAGTCGTTTATGCGAAGAAGGAAGTTATTCTGGCTGCGGGTGCATTTAACACCCCGAAGCTTCTCCAAGTCAGTGGTATCGGACCAAAGTCTGTCCTTCAGGCTGCCGGTATTCCCGTGAAGCTTGAGAACGACGCTGTTGGTTCAAACTTCCAGGACCACCCGTATATGGGTGTCGCATTCAACATTTCCAACATGAGCACACCCAACCCGACTTCTCTGGATACCGATCCTGCCTTCAACGCTTCAGCGTGGGCAGAATACCGCGCAAACAGGACAGGACCATTGACACTGGCACGAGGCAACAGTCTGGCTTTCATCCCACTTCCCGAAATTGATCCTAAGAGGTACCGAAGCCTTGCCAAGCAACTGACGGGCCAGAAAGATGATGCGTATCTGCCTTCTATCTACAAGAACAACAAGAAGCTGCTGAAGGGTGTTCGCGCTCAGCGGAAGATTCTAGCTGGTCTGTATCAGAACCCCGAGGCTGGTATGACGGAATACGCGATCCCAGCATCTGGTTCGTACGAGCTCGTCGCTCTTGAGAAGCCAGTTTCTCGTGGCACAATTATGATCAACCCTGCCAATCCTCAAGGTCCGCCAGTTATCCTGTACAACGCTATGAGCAATCCCCTTGATAAGGCTATTCTTGCATCTTCCGTGCGCTGGATTCGACAGGTCTGGGCTCGTCCAGAGCTTGCGAAGTTTTCGCCTGTAGAGCTTGCGCCAGGTCCTCAGTACACAAGCGATGAAGACATCATTAATGTTTCGATTCAGTCGCAAGCCATTACACCGTCGCTCGCGCATCCTTCTTGCAGCTGCCCTATGATGCCGGAAGAGATGGGTGGCTGTGTTTCCGATAAGCTTCTCTTCTATGGCGTCAAGAACCTGTCCATCATCGATGCCTCCATTATGCCTCTCATCCCCTCTCAACATATTCAATCGACAATGTATGCTATTGGTGAGAAGGCGGCGAGCATCATCAAGAGCCGCGGTTGAAGAATGTTCGATACTGCAGATGTAGATAGAATGTAGATTAAAGGACATAATCATTCGTTGAACTTACCGCATATAGACTTCCGGTCATCGTGACGTTTGCTACTGCCTGTTCAGGCAAGAAATGGTACTGTCACCTGCTTATACGTATGTAAGCAGACTGAGGCCATAGTGACCTGCAGCCCAATGTAATGCAATACGATGTAGTTGATGGAAGTCGAATTGCGAGGCTGGGCTGGATGGAGAGAAGACGTGTCAAGCAAAATACGCTAGTCTAGCGTAAACCATATTTGAGTCTCGATCATGTCTAAAAACACAGCATTCGAGATTGGTAGGTATTGCGTTAAGTTGACATCATGAGGAAGTGATTCATGGTAGGTCTGGTAATGGGCATATACATGCTAAGAAGCTCATGTCTGTTGACGTGTTGGATTGAGTCTGAACGGGAACGGACTTATTTGTGAAGCGTTTGATGGGCGAAAGAAGAAGACGAAGGAGAACAGCACTATATAGCACCGCATTGGCTCTTGTTCGGAATTCTCCCAAATCCTGATAGTGTTTGGCTCTTTGATCATAGGCTCACATTTGCATGCGGATATGTACAATAACGTCTCCAGCTACCCTCTGTATAAGTAATCAATGCGATCCGCTGCTGAGTAGAAATGTCGCATATCCATCGAGCATATTGCGTGCACGTCATCACCTTGGACATTCAGACTACGCCTCCAAGAGACCCCATCGATAGCACCGCTTTACGCATTACTCGTACTTGTCTGACTATTGTACAGGATCTTTGGCATTGCAGCCTTTTCTCAGATCGTGGTATCGTTCCACAATACGCGCCTCGCTATGCATGTAAAAAGACAAACTTTTGGGAAAATAAACAACCTCACCGTTATGCACCATATCGCTCCGTGTGCATAACCCATCACGCGTGCGGTACTCACCTGCTCAATATATGTCATCGTCGATCTCGCCTTCGGCATCAATGTCCTCCTCGTCTTCAGCATCCACGTCCGCGTCCGCCATCTCCACGTTATCAATGGGCGCGCCCGTGGCCTCGGGGGTGTGAGATTTGCTTACTGTCGGGTCTGGAGTTGGTACTTGCTCGGTTTGTGGAGTCGCAGAGCCGGAAGGGGGTATGGTTTCTGACCGGTTCTCCTCTGCCTGAGATTGCTCAGAGTTGAGGGCTTGGTGTATGATCCTGTACTGTTGTTTCGGGTTCTTGAGAATCTCGCGACTCGTGCTCGTCTCCATGGCGCCAACCTCCGGATCATTCGCATCGCCTTCTTCCTCGACGGGGGCTGCGTCAGCGCCTGTTACCTTACGCGCTTGTAACGTTGAGTGCCTCAAGTTGTAATCGACGCGCCAACGCTGCTTCTCGTGGTTCTTCGCTTTACGCTTGACATGCTCACCAAACCAGTCGTCTTCCGTATCACGCAGCTGGTCGCCGAATGCAGCCCAAAATCCGGGAAGGGTAATGTAACCGCCGCCAACCGTCTTGGTGACTACCTTGATGGACTCAAGCCAGTCTAAGACAAGCTGAATCTCAAACAGCTCGGTGGTATGCTCAGGACAATGGGAGTGAACATCGGTAACAGTTGCGCCAGCTAAGAAGATCAAGGGCTGTAGCACCAAGTTCAGAACCCGGTGCCACCACGGCCATGTAACGGATTGGCCGTCAATACTGCTCCAAATGGGTAGCAGTGCGCCAGCATCGTGTTTGCCAGGAAGAGGCGGCTCAGGTAGCGCCCGCCAGACCGCAGGCTCATCCTGCATAGGCGAGAGCGGAGTGGATACCGGCTGCAGTGGGTTACCAAACTTGTAGTCTGCTGTCGGCACGACATGGATGTCCCAGAACAAACGGCTTCTGTCTATAGCTCGGTGGTTGTAGCCGCCTTCACAAAAGCCCCAAACGGACAGCTTTGGGAGCGAGGCGTCGAATTCGTTGTTGACAGGCGGTAGCTGAGGAGCTAGCTTAACTGTCCCCTCGTTTACCATGGTCATGATTGCTGCAAAAGCGCCATCTTCTTCGCAGCGTGACATGTTGTAAAATCTCTGCCCTGGATCATCGTCTGCAAACGCAGCGTCCATCTTTTTCTTGATCTTGACGGCGTTCATGAAGTCGTCGAGCTGGAACAAACGTGTATACTTCTTCGCCAAGGCTTGCGTGAAATTATAGTTGCGGCCGGGTAGGAGGCGCTTGAGCTTGCGCATCCTGAGATGCTGCTTGTCCACGAGATCACCCACAACATTGACCAATACAGTCTCACCAATGTCTTTAAACTTCTCGTGTGCTAGGTTTGCATCATAAAGCGCCTGCGGTGTAGCTGTGTTCGCGCGAATCCATGATCGTGCCTTGAGAAGCTTATCGTCAGGTGACCAGATCGCCTCACGCGATCGATGGAGTGGAGCAGTAAAGGATTGTTGTAGCTGAAGCATTGTCCTGGTTCGATCTGCTGTCGCAGCTTTGTACCATAGCACACGATCTAATATCTCGTATTTTGACTCATCAACAGTGAACTGTTGGAGTGCTTGCCTCAAGACGGGGAGAGGAAGATCTGGGTAGGCACACTTTCGCATGGCCCATCGTACCAGACCCGTCCAATCGTGCGTCTCAGGATTCTCAATAGTTGCAACTTTGCCAGATTCGTAAGCTTCAAGATAAAGCGACTGGAAGGTAGTGGTAAGCTCAGAAACCTGCTCAGACATGTGCTTCTGCATCCAGTCCCAAAGCTTCTTGGTCTTCGCCAAATCGAAGAATCTGTCACTGTCGTATATCCTCTTGAAAAGTCTCCAGTCAATCTGCCCGTCCTCTCCAGATAGAGAAGAAACAACGATGAAAGTATAGAAGATCTTTTTGAAATCATCCAGCGAGTCTGTAGCTTGAGCATACTGTCGTTCCTTCTTGAACCTGTTGATGCGTATCCTCTTCCGCTCGCTCCATGACCGAGGTGATTTTTCAGGTCTAGGTACACGCTGCGGGGGCTGGTATATTGGATCGTTTGGATCACCAGTTAGACCAGTGAGGCGTTCCAATAGGGTTGGAGGAGGACCCGGCTTGCCTCGTTGCCGTCCATGGAAGTTTCTCATCCTTCGCTTCTTCGTGTTGGAATGTACAGCGTTGTCGCTGTCCTCAGACTCGTCGTCTATCTCCGAAGCAGATCGTACATCATCATCCGTACCAGGGTGATAGATAGATTCCACATCTTGCGTTGTTGTAGATGTTGCTGGGATGATACGGGTTCTCTTCCTGGATGACTGGTCGCGCGGAGCTATGATCCGTACTCGCTTCTTGCCCTTCTCTACGGCAGCAGATTCGTCTACAGACTTCCCATCAGAGGCCAGGGGACCAGTGTTTTCAACATTGGCAGAATCAGGCTCCGCAGCAGTCACATTGTCGGAAGGTTCTTCGACGATGGACTGAGTTACATCCAGCGGGATCTGTTCATCTACTGCGTTGCTTTGCTCCTGTTGCTCGACCCAGTCAGTTACTTCTTCATCGCTGTCATCGTCTTCGGGCGGCTCATCATCGGAAAGTTGCTCGCGTTCCGGAACAGGCGCGACGATGGGTCGAGTCCAGATGAGCGAGATCTGTCCGGATTTGGCGGTAGGTTCATCATCTGCCACGTCGTCGGAGTCTTCGTCAAAAGCTCCCATGCTGGCAGCATACAGAGGAGCACGACGTAACTTCTTGCTTTTATCATTCAAACTAGCAAGTCGCGCCCGCTTTGTATGCGGCCCACCGCTACTGTCTCGAATCTGCTTAGAAGATACTTGTTCGACCTGAGCGTTCTGGGCCTTGCGAGCCTTGGCCTCCAGCCTTTTCTGTTTCTGCCATATGCTGCGCTTTCGAAGCTTAGCTTCCGTGATTTGCTTTTCTAGCTCAGGATTTAGCTGATTGAGAATGATGCTCTCATCCTTGGGAGCAGCTTGGATTGGTTGGTATGATACAACCTCGCCGATCAGATCGCGGATCTCCTCTGGGTAATACAAGAGTGACTTCTCTGACACACGGTGAACGTTTTCTTTTTGTTGGGAGTATTGCGCCATGTTGTGCGCCAACTTGAGGACTTCAGGACTTCTCTCGTTCAGATGTGCCCGTGTGTACATCCTTCTGGTCGCAGTACCTGGCATGTTCTTGTGCTGCGAAGCAAAAGTCCAATGCTTCAGCCTGAATCGCGGGTCTGCAGACATATTCCTCAGTGTCTCGGTAATAGTGCTAATTGAAGGCTCTGCGATATTTGGATACGTCTTTTTCCAAAGCGTAAGAAATGGTCTTGACATCTCACCACCGCCAGGGAAAACACCGTGGCATGTGTCGATGATCTTCTCGATAAGTTTTTGCCTCAGCGCGCGCTGAG
This sequence comes from Alternaria burnsii, assembly GCF_013036055.1. Lineage (NCBI taxonomy): Eukaryota > Fungi > Ascomycota > Dothideomycetes > Pleosporales > Pleosporaceae > Alternaria > Alternaria burnsii. The sequence goes on along the minus strand of NW_024066110.1, from coordinate 1,561,824 downwards.
TGCCTGTTATACCACCGGTTTGAGCTTTCCTGGGCTTGGTACCTGGAACACTAGGTGCTGGAGTCTCTACAATGAAGCTATGAATGGCATCGGGAGGGGAAGTGCCGTTGTCGGTCCCAGGAGTAGGAAGTGGCGGTTCGGCGGTGCTGAGAGTGGGTTCTTCACCAGTCTGGGTACTAGTTGGAGTATCTGGTGACAGGCGAGCTTCTGAACCTACAATGGCAGCATAAGGGCTCTGATAAGGTGTCGTGCGGGAGCGCTCAGTCGCATTGATGGGAACCCAGCCGCCTACCATGCGTGGTGTTGGTGAGACTTTCGGTGGTGACCGCCTCGGTGCAACTTCAGAAACATCGTTGACCTGCTTTCCAACGATCGTGTCGGTTGCAGTTGTTGCCGGCTTGGCGTCCCTGTCTTCAGCAATAGTGGATTCTGGTACGGACGATAATGCTTTTGCCCTGCTAACCTCGTTGCCGACTAGCGATGCTCCACATTCTGGCAAAGTTGAGTTTTTGGTAGGGAGAAATGACACTTCGTGATCCACAACAATCTCCTGTGACTCTATGACACTCGGTGACTGGGGTTGCACTGAGGATCGTGACCTTCCAGCGAAAGGCGTTTGTCGTGAAACAGAAACCTCCGAGTTGACCGGTGAATGCACCTGCGTGTGTGCCTCGGGTGATATCCCGACTGGAGGTTCTCGATGCGGTTCGATCACGTTATCATTCTGCTGAGCAATGACGATGCACCCAGCTTCAGGAGTAGCAGTAGGATCAATTCGGTCTACGGCCTGCTCCTGAACCGACTCCGATGTAAACCATTCAAGGTCTGCTAGATGCGGTAGCTTGAAGGTAGCCATTAGAGCCTTGCGTGGTCGGCCTCGAGCAACCTTCTGCTTCATATAAGGATTGAGAAAGAGACCTGGGCCGCGTCGTTTCTCGTACTGGTCGAAGGCTATTCGAGCATGGGCATCCAATTTCGAGGTATCGGGTTGAACATACATCCACGTCGTTACATGTTTTGGAGACTGTTTGGCTTCTACGCTTGGGATGATAAGATCTCTCACTGGCGAAGGTGTTGCCAGGACAGCTCGAATGGCTTGCGCCGAAGTCGACTGGCTCGTATCATCGGTACGGTTTTCATCTGGACAGGCCACTGAAGTACCGTCTTCCAGTGGACTTGTTGCATCAGTGGGCGAGGGAGACCTTGACGTCGTAGATCTTGAGGTTGACCTGTATGGTACAGTGTCTGTGTTACGTCGCCTCTTTGACGTCTTTGGAGTGATGATAGAGTCTTCCGCCCTTCGCTTCCCTGTGATGATATTGGACGATAGAATCTCAGCCTTGGGTTCCACAGCGGCAGGATTCGGCGTATATTCGGCGTCCGGATTCTCCATATACACATCGCGATCCTCTGTTAGGGTGGTCTGCTTCGGGATGGGTTTAGCGCCCTTTTTCTTGTCACTTTCCTCTTTCCTGCGCTTCATTTCTGTGTCCCAGCTCGCAATGACTTTTGAATCTTTCACGGAGATACCATCTTCGCGCTCTTGGCGTAAGCCTTCTATGATCGCTTGCGGTAACCGACCATGATCTGTCCAGCCCAGAGCTATTCTCTGCGACTTGCTGAGAACAGTAGGTTCGCTCGTGGCTTTTGTCACTTGCTTCTTCTCCTTTTTAACCAGCTGGGGTAGTCCACGTTTTGCCCGAATTTCGTTCTCTGTCGCGATACCCAAGCGTCCTTTGGCTGCCAATCCTAGTGCCAACCGCTCCTCTGTTGTCAGCAGTGGCTGAGGTAGCTGACGCTTTGCTCGATTATCTACAATCGCATCAGGCAGAGAAAACGGGTCACCTGTTTTCTGACGATGGGCGAGGATTTGGGCCTGGACGCTTTTGCTCAACCGGGCATCGCCATCAAGCCCTAGCGATGTCTTCTCCTCAGGTGTTAGTATGATAGTCGGGCGTTTCCTAGAAGCTTTGGGGGCTTTCAATGTCCGAACGGGCTTCTCCTTGATGACTTTCTGTCTCTTGATTCGGCCTGGTGTTTTGACTTTCAGAACGGACGTTGCGAGTTTCTTGTAGCCGGCCTCCTCCGCCACTGCGTTATCCCATCGTGGACCATTCTTCCGCGGTTTCACGATGGCTGAACCCGCCTCAGATAGTGTTGCCGAACCAGTCTCCCGAACCAACTCTTCTGCACTGACAGTTGGAAACCCCCACGCATCCAGGACAAGCTCGTTATCCGAACTCTGACCAGGTTCTTGAGGCACCATAACACCCTCCCAGACAGCTATCTTCGCCTCGACAGCTTTTTGAAAATTTTCGTATGTGCGGTAGAGGTAATGAATATACTTTTTGGGCTTGGTAGTACCCGCATCTCGAATAACTGCCAGGTGTCGTAGATGAATAGGTTGTGTCTTCTCCCAGTCGCATGTCACACGAACTAAATATGACTCGATCGGGCGCCTCCAGAAAGGGCCAACGATCCGATTGCGCAGAGCCTCAGCGTCCCAGCCCTGAGCACCACCCAGAGCCGTGGCATTGAAGATGATGTTAGGAAGAAAGCGGTCGGGTATCCACTGAGGAGGAACGCTATCGGTGTTATTTGCAACCGGCTTAGCATTGACATGGTTGTCCACATTGGCGTCTGCGTCGTCTGGCATATCTGCATCGAGATCCTTCAACAGCGACTCGCCATTGATGTCTTCATCTGGAAGCTCGTCGACCGAGTCATTCGGAAGGTCAGCTACGCGTCGAAAGCCAAGGTTCTTGAGGTCCTCCTCCTGGGGTTCGCGCAGCACCTGAATACAAGTAATCCACTTGTCGGAAGATGCCTTTTTGAGAACTCTACGTCGCTTAATCATTCCGCTTTGATCGAGTCGAATGAGTGCACCCTGCGTAGCTCGTTTATTCCATCGAGACATAGGTACCTCCTACTTAATGTTAGAAGCTACACCATTACATCAGCGCAACAGACTTACGAGCTTTTCCCTGATTGACCGCGTAGGTACAATACCGCCTTGGCCAACAACGTTATACAACAGTTGAGCGAAGTTTCTAACCACAAATGTACCGTCCTCTTGATACACGTCTTCCATGGCACTAGACTTGATAAAGGTGTTCTGAGAAACGAATTTGGCATGGATGCAGAGACTAGTGCGCATCTTGTTTGACTGAACAGAAATCTTGGCGATGTAGTTCTTGCGAGCCAACTCATCTGTTCGTTTAGGGACAGACCTCTTGTCTTGCCCGCTGATGTTGATCAATTCAGGTTGTGTGATGCCAGCCGCTCCGCGAGCAGCAATGAGAGAGAGCAATACGAATTCCATGCTGGGAACCTTCTTCAGATCGATACCGTGGCCTGTAAGCGCCTGCCAAACTCTGCTCTGGCTGGCATACAAGCGAGGGGCAGTGATACTAGAGTCGGGTTCATCGAAGGCTTCCGCGGTGCGACACGCTTCGCTTGGTAGGTTGCGAATTGGTCTTGATATGGATATGTGAGCTGGAGTATTAGACGGCCGAGTCACAAGTTCTTTCTGGTCGTATCCGTCTTCGAGGATGCGTTGGCGCAGGGAGTCTTTTAGACCACATAGCGCTTTAGAAGGTCGCACTATCCCCTTGATTGTATTGGTGGGCGACTGGTTCAGATTTGTTGAATGCGTCTCTCCGATCGTACCGGTCTCATGTAGCTCAGCCGCTTCGAATTCGGAAAGAGTGAACTGACGAACCTCTTGCTGGTAGACTATGCGAATATCGGAATGATTAGTGAGCCATTGCCATAGGCGCTCATAGAACGCGCGGCCAAGCCCGGTTGATAGAGCAACCCTTTGGCCATTCCTGCTGGTTGCAGGCTCATCATTGCCGACGGCCTGTTTGTAGAAGACATCAATAAAGTGACGAAAGTCTGCGCTGCTAGCACCTGAAGACGCGTTAGTACCTAAGAAGTGGTAGATAGATTTCGAAAAGGCGACGCTATGAGCAGCGCAACGACCAAGATGACGGGAGCGCAACAATCTCACTTCCCAGCCAAATTACGTTGTAGCTCATGGAGATTGACAACGTCGAGTAGCTCGAAAGGGCCAGTGCGCAGATGGAAGCAACAACTACACGTGCAACGAGTCATGCATACCTTGTACGCCTCGGAGTGCAATTTCTGACAGCAGAAATTCCAGCAGCTTGTCATAACCCGTCGCCATGGTGCTCTCAACCATCCCCGTTCCACTCGAGCAGCGTGATGCGAATACAAGGAAACGCGCTTAAGGCATGTCAAAAAGTGGCGAGGCGGCGATTCGAACGCGCACTGTGGAAGATGCTAGGGTGAGATCGAGATGTGAGTGGCTGCAGCTGGTAGTGGGAATGCCTTGAATCGCGAAAGTTGGTATCGAATGTAGCAAAAATCCTAACGCGCTCTTGCGGTAGATGATGCAAGCTGTTGATGGCGGGTTTCGAACGCGTGCAAAAAAGATTGCTGTCGAATCGGTCGATACTCTGGCTGCTTAGTGGGGTTGGGAGCTGCAAGAAGGCGCCTAAGAGAGAAAGAATCTTGCCCCGCGTCGGGTCTTGGCAACGCGGCCCGCGCTCACGCTAATTGATATGGTAAGTGCACTTATCTGATAGCTGTCGTCCACATCTTCAACGAAGAGAACTGCTGTTCAGTAAAGCGCCTCTATGTCCGCGCTACCTATGGCTCCGCCACGTTCATAGCATCGCTGTCTTGGTAGACCATTGTATATGTTCAGAGCCAGAAATTGTAGAAGATGAACATTTTCAAGCTCCGATAACACTCCGTCATGTCCTTCATCTCTCCCTTCGGCACATCAACGTCGAAACCCGGCCATGGATCCATCGTCCTCGAGATACTTCCTCCGAATAAACCTGTCCTTCGAACTGTATCCTACCAATATCCCCTTAAGCTAGTTGCGCCAGATCCGTTAGCACCACCCAACTATGGCACGGAAGTGGACCACTACACAACAACAGCAGTACCTTGCCTCATTCACACAGTCTTCCTATTGACTTATGGTGGAGGGATTGTTGCTGGGGACAGCATAGATTTGGACGTTGAACTAGACAGTAGTACACGGCTGATACTATTGACACAAGGTTCGACTAAGATCTTCAAAACCCCAAGTCCAGACCTAGTCTCCCGACAGCATATGAACATATACCTCAAGCAGGACTCTGCGTTGGTATATCTCCCAGATCCTGTGCAACCTTTTGCGCACACAGCTTTCTCCCAGTCTCAAGTCTATCACTTGGACAAAGAGCAGGGTAACTTGTGCATTTGCGATTGGGTGACAAGTGGCCGTTCAGCACGAGGAGAAAATTGGGATATATATGAATATAAGAGCCGGAACGAGGTGTGGACTGTAGGTGATGCAGGGAAGAGAAGACTACTTCTACGAGACAATCTCATTCTGGACAAGCATGGCAAGACCGGAATGCCACTCGCCTCTCGTATGGATAACTACTCCGTGTTTGGGACTTTGATCATTCGCGGTCCAATCTTCTCGTCAGTAGCCAAATTCTTTCTAGACGAGTTCGAGGCACTACCGCGTATTGGAGGAAGAAACTGGGGCGACGTCGTGCAGCCTGAGCTTCAAGCACACGAGCAGAGGCGGTACGAGAGGCAACAGCGAGAGAGGAGTGATGGCCTGGTATGGAGTGCTGCAAACGTGAGGGGTTTTGTTCTGGTCAAGTTCGCTAGCAGGGAAGTGGAAGGATCAAGGAACTGGTTAAGGGATATGATCAAGGAAGAAGGGTCGCTGCTAGATGCATTTGGGGAAAGAGCGATTCTGTGTCTAAAGTGAGGCTATGGAGCGTTGATACCCGGGTCCAGGTAGATCTGTCGACGAGAAAATTTGTCACATGTCGTGTCTCGATGCTGTCGTGTTGCATGTGTTGTCCATGTACTTGCAGCCCCACGCCGAGGTGCTTGGGCCATGGCCGCCAACCGCGTACCAAAAGTCGATGTGTGACGTGCATAGCCGCACCTCGAACGCTCGTATAATCTTCGCAACCACCTAGCCTGTCTGATCCTATGCTATACCAAAGACCTCACGTGGTCTTTTTGTCGTCAATATGAGCGGCAGGCTCGTCGCGGGCCGCCTTTCCACCATCGCACGCCGTTCACCGCTGCTCACTCCACGCTTCTACACGACGCATTCCCTCCCCGCCGGTGGACTCCTCCGCAATGAAGCCGGCCTGCGGCTGGTGAAGCGACGACCGTGGCCGCTCGGTAGCTACGCGCTGCACAACGTCCCCGCCACACGCTCCATCTCTTTTGCCAGGGTGATACCAAAGCTGGTGGGCAAGTTTGCGACCGTGGGTGCGGCTGCTGGAGGGGCTGTCGTCGCAGGGGTTTCCTACATCCAGTACCAAGCCGGCCGTACGTATACAGGAAGAACCATCTGCATCGGAAAGCTGACATCAAACAGAGGCGGGAACATTTGCGCTCGATCTCTTCCACCGAACCAAAGACGGCGCGACCGAATTTGCGGGCGGCGCCCTCAGCACGGCAAACGGCTTCTTCGACCAGCTAGAAAAGGGCTTCAAGTCGACCAAGGATGAATTTGAGGGCGTAAAGGCTCCAGAATGGCTGCAGCGATTGCTTGCCAAGGACGAATCTGGTGGTGCAGGAGGCGACAACGGTAACGGCGGTGGCAGAGGCCCAGAGAACCCCAAGCAAGGTGGTGCTGGGACTGCTGCTGCCGGTACGTCAACAGCAGCAGCGTTCGGCTATTCTCAGGAAGATGACGAGGACAGGCCGCAGGCGGAGAAGATCGCAAGAGACGACCAGATGATGATGCTCACTAAGAAGATGATTGAGATCCGCGGGCTCCTACAGACGGTAGGACAGTCCGACTCCCTCACACTGCCGTCTATCGTCGTTATCGGATCACAGTCGTCTGGAAAGAGTTCGGTTTTGGAAGCCATCGTCGGCCACGAGTTCTTGCCAAAGGGACACAACATGGTCACACGACGACCTATCGAGCTCACACTTGTCAACACGCCAGAGGCGCACGCTGAGTACTGCGAATTCCCTGCCCTCGGTCTTGGAAAGGTCACAGACTTCAGTCAGGTACAGAAGACACTGACAGACTTGAACCTGGCTGTGCCGGCGAGCGACTGTGTGTCTGACGACCCTATCCAATTACGAGTCTACTCTCCGAACGTTCCTGATCTCTCGCTGATCGATCTGCCCGGCTACATCCAAGTCGTTGGTCGAGACCAGCCCCCGCAGCTGAAGGAGAAGATCTCGCAGTTGTGCGAGAAATACATCAAGGCACCCAACGTCATTCTCGCCATCTCGGCAGCTGACGTGGATCTGGCCAACAGCACCGCACTGCGAGCGTCTCGCAGGATGGATCCCCGGGGCGAGAGGACTATCGGTGTTATTACAAAGATGGACCTTGTAGATGCTGAACGTGGTGCCAGTCTGCTCAGCGATCAAAAGTATGCTTTGCGTTTGGGATACGTCGGTGTTGTTTGCCGAGTGCCAGCCGGCGCCGGTGGTTCCAAGCTCTTCAGTCGCGGCAACGGCAACATCACGAACGCGATTACGAAGAACGAAAAGGCATACTTCGGCTCGCATCCCGAGTTCTCGGAAGGATCAGAGCTCGCTGTTGGCACCCAGAATCTCAAGAAGAAGCTCATGCACGTGCTCGAGCAGACAATGGCTGGCAGCCTCAAGACAACAAGCGAGGCTATCCAGAGGGAGCTCGAAGATGCACGTTACGAGTTTAAAGTTCAGTACAACGAGCGACCTATCAGCGCAGAGTCGTACCTGGCAGAATCATTAGATGCTTTCAAGCACTCTTTCCGTGGTTTTACTGAGCAGTTCGGTCGCCAGCAAGTCCGCGATCTGCTGAAGCATGAACTCGACCAGCAAGTGCTTAATTTGCTTGCACAACGCTACTGGAACAGGCCTTTCGATGACCTCAGCGTTCCCTTCCCCGAGACTGATCCTCTTACAAATTTAGCCAAAGCCGATATCGATGGGGAAGACCAAATTTGGCAAATCAAGCTCGATAGCTCGAGCGCTGCGCTCACCAAGGCTGGTGTTGGACGTCTGGCAACCAACGTTGTCGCAAGCGCACTCCAGGCACACATTGATCGCCTCATCACGAACTCTCGCTTCGCAGCTCATCCATTTGCCCGACAAGCCATCACTGATGCTTCAACCTCCATCCTTAAAGATCTTTCCTACGACATCTCTGATGAGTTGGAAATCTGCATCAAGCCCTACAAATATCGCATTGAAGTTGAGGACAATGAGTGGGCAAAGGGCCGGGAGAACGTCACTGCCGTGCTCAAGGATGAACTAAAGACTGTTGAAGCCGCCGTTAAGCAGCTCGAAGAACAGGTCGGTGGCCGCAAGAGGGTCCGGGACGTAATGTCATTCATCGATCGCGTACGTAGCGGACAAGTTGTCCTAGAAGGCGACGGAGTCGGCGGTGCTGGTGGCTTCAGTTCCGCACTTCTTGCCAAAGGTATGTCTAGTTTGTCTGTACAGTAGCTTGTTTGTATTCGAAACTGACAAAATCACAGGTCGAGAAGCAGTCTTCCTCCGCGATCGTATCGACGTGCTCAAACTGCGCCTCATGGCTATCAAGAGCAAGCAATGCGCCACCAAGAAGAACAAATACCACTGCCCTGAAGTCTTCCTCGATGCTGTCGCTGACAAGCTCACGACGACTGCCGACCTTTTCCTCGACGCTGAGCTCTTAAGCAAGTTCTACTACATTGTAAGTAATAACCTTAGCCCTTGCTCACACAACCATTGATGACGATATTATAGTTTCCACGTGAGCTCGATGCCCGTCTAGGTCGCGGCCTCTCTCAAGAAGAAATCGACCGCTTCGCCAAGGAAGACCCCAAGATCAAGCGTCATCTTGACGTGGTGCGTCGCAAGGATCTCCTCGAACATGTGCTCAAGGAGATGGAGGGTCTGCGTCAACTAGAACAAAGAGAGAAGCGCATGATGGGACGCGGCCGAGATGACAGATATGAGAGGGATGAGCGAAGAAAGAAGGGCTGGAGTATGTTTTAGATGCCAGAAATGACGGAGTGGCGAGACTTCTTGCTGGGTATAGACTGTATGGCGCTATTGGCGTTGCTGTGAAGCGAAAAAAGCAGCTTCCTTGTTGATGTTGACGACGACGACTTCGCTACTCTGTTGGTTTTTGTTGGATACGTATATATGACTCCTTGATTGCGCTCTCATCATTTGGTCAAATACACACACACGTATGATTATCCGATGTATAAGAAAGATGGTATTGTTGTCTCATCTATCGGGTATCTTCAGCATATTCCATCAAGAGCTACGATGTTGCAAACATAGAAAGGATTCCCTTGTAACGCCGTACATGCCACATAAATCATGTCATCGTCTCCACTCTCGTTCCATCTTCTTCTTTCACGACACTGTCAATCAAACAATCAAGCCCCAGTGTCGCTTGACACCCCAATCTAACCTTGTCATACCCTGCAGGTCATCTCCATTCAGATACCCGACACCCTCTTCAACAAGCAGCTTCCATACTCTGTTCCGAAGTCCAATCGGAAACTTGGGCGCGCTCCAGTATCTCGCCTGTAAGCCCCTCTCTTTTGCACTCTTGATTTGCGCTCGGATTTTGAGGACCTGGGCCTCCGTGATGCGACCGAACCACAACGTACCGATCGATTCACCAAAGTTGACAGAGGCGTAGTAGGAGTTCGTGCTGTCGAAGTGCGAGCTAGGGGTTGTGCCGACCGTGCCTTGACCGCCGCGCTGGCCAACGGAAGTGCCTTCCTCGAGCTTGTCTAGAGGGGCGTCGAAGAAAATGTCGCGGTAGGTAGAGTTTGCAGTGATGAGATCAAAAGGCGCATTGCCAGTTGCAACGACGGTGATGGCGCCCTCGATGGTGGTGTTTCCATCGAAGTAGGTCAGGTAGCCCTTCTCACGTAGCGCGGTGAGCTGCTGCGACACTACAGGGAAGATGTCATGGCCGTTGTTCTTGAAATCCACGAGCAGGACTAAGGTCTGTGCAGGCTCAGTGATGAACACACCATTTTTGACGCTGGACGTGGTCGCAAAGTCTCCGAACTCGTTTCTGTGGTCCAGCATCTTTACCAGAGGATCGACATACATCGACGTGAAGGTGCCATCACGCGTCAAGGCGTTAGTGTTGTGACCGACGTACAGCTCCTCGTCGAATAGCCAGACATCGGCTTCTACGCCTGTGCAACCCCAACGTAGGGCGTCGTACAGCGGAACCCTGCGCCAGTAGTCATTATGCGAGTGGCATTGGACCGGAGTAACGTCGCGCGTGACGTCCAACAGATCCGACTTGTCGTGTTGGCTCCAGTCAAACGTAGAGACTATGTGATCATCCAAGAAGGTAGGCACATAGCCCAGGAACACATTGACAATGTGTAGGACACCACTAAGACAGTCAGCATACCGATGCTTCTTCCTGGAGAACATGACAGGATGACAGCTGCACAAATGCCGAGTGGCTGTCGAATGAGAGGCTGACAGGATATCTCGCACCGGAACCGGCGGAAGCTAATGTCTGACAGGCACTTACAAGAAGATGAGCACCAGCAATGGTATTATTACACAGGCTCTAGCGGCATGTTTCTTCTTCAATCGATATTTCTTCGATTGCGTCTTTTCATCCGGTAGCCTCACACGTCCGAAATCCTCGTCAATCTCCGACTTCCCATTCCGCCTTCGAATGCTCATTTTTAGCCGTCGCCAGAACCCGGGCCGCGCACCTAACTCCTCATCATCGGAACCGAAGATCGAGATGTCACCATCTTCTAGCTGGCGCAAGGAGACATGTGATGATTTTGGATCGGAGGAAGCCTCCAAGTCGAGAGAGATACGTAGGAGAGGTTGAATGGTGGGAGAGATGGGTGTTTCGGCGGCCATTCTCAGGCACGAGCCAATTGCAAGCGGAGATTTGGCACGGCCGCGATCCTAGATCCTAAGAGGTGGGGCAAGTGCAAGCGATATCGATATGTGCAGTGCACTTGTTGTCAGAGGTTGCGACGGAAGGTTAGGACTTTCAAAGGTCTTCGCTGGAGTTTGCACCTCGAAACCAAGGCGCACGCTGCCTTAAGACACCTTCCTCTTCGACTTTCGCTCCCGGGCGCCACGAGTTGTTGACTGGCGATCCAGACTGCCCAGGTGGCTATTGTCCCGTCCTCGAGTTCGGGGGAGGCTAGACTGGCGCGATGCACCTCCGCGGTTCAGTGCACAAAGTCGCGCAAACGCAGGGTCCAGTTTCTTGGGTGAAGGTCTGCAAGTTCCAGATGATACTTGGTAGTGGGAGTGAGACTTTGGAGCAGTCAAGAACAATTGGGATTCGCCGCTATTTATTGCGAGACAAAATGTGGCCGGCCAGTCCACCTGCGAAACGAGCTGCAAACCGCGAGGATAGAGTGCGGGCTATCGACATGCAAGCCTTTGAGACAGTCCCAGCGCCCAGCTGCGTTCGAGAACTGGTGCACGGCCTGGTGAGCGAGTTCGGGCACGCAACACAACCTGCGGCGATGATTGGCTGCAGGAGGAGGAGAGGCTAGCAAAGTAGCAGGTGAAGGTGGTAGCGGATGATCAAAAAGGACGATGATTCCAAAGAGCACGTTGTCGAACTTGCGCACTGAGTGGTGTATTTGAGTGAGTGACGGTGGACTGGTATCGATAGAGCCTTCCCACGTTGCACCTCCCTGGACGTGCGGTTCTCATGATATCGGTCCGAAGCAGTCTCTATGGGGCCCAAATATTGCCATTGTTGCGAAACACTGCGTCTGGTTTTCATAGCGTCGTATTCCTAGAAGTGATAGTCTGCGTGTTGCGCGTCTCCTTCGGAGCTTATTGCGTTCCAGTTTCCACCATGGTGCGGCAATTTCGAGCACTCCAGTCGGGACCTGCGCCATAGTCTGTGGCTTGCACATGAGGCGGTAATCCGGACGTTTTAAGCAACGTCAAGCACCGGCTCGGTATGCTATGCCTCATCCTACAGCATCTCGCACAGCAACTCCACACGCAAAAATGGTGGGGTGAAGCCTGGTTCCACGTGCACGCGGTGCCAAGATATCCGAGCCCCACCTCTCCGATTATCCTTGTCGCGTCTCCGTAACTTTTTTGCGACATCGACATCGACGCATCGCTGCTTGGATTCCCTGTCGCATGCGACACTACGGCCAATATCCATCATGCCTCACAAACACAGAGCCATAGAAAAAGACGATTCGCAGTACGTCACCACGTGTTCTCGCAAGCCTAACCAAGCATGGACTGTAACCTGACTTATTGCCAACAGGTTCAATCTTCCGCCCGATGTTCACGCCGCTCCTCTCCCTGTCGGCAAAGCGCGCACTTTCAGCACAGCACCCAAAGGCAAGAAGCGCAAGGTGAACCAAATCGATGGATATGGCGCGGACGACACACCCAAAGCCTTCCAACGGCTCATGGCGTTCTCCAAGGGCGGAGCAAAGAAGCGCTCCGGTCTCGACGATGGCATGGTGAAGACCAAGAAACAGAAGAAACAAGAGGCAGCCGAGAACTTGGAAAAGGACGAAGCGAATAACAAGAGTGAGGAGCAGACACAATCAAAGGATGTGCTGAAGATACAACCCGGAGAGTCAATGCAAGAGTTCCGCGCTCGAGTCGACGCAGCGTTGCCCTTGTCAGGTATAAACAAGAACGGCAAGAAGATTGCAGGTCTCAGCGATCACAGGGTTACCAAGCACGAGCGGCATCTCAAGCGTCTACAGAAGGGATGGAGGGAAGAAGAAGCCAGAATACGGGAAAAGGAGCAGGAGGCTAGGGAACTGGCTGAAGAGGAGCAAGACGAGCTGGATGCTATGTGGGAGGATAAGACAGCCGACATAGAAACTACAAGAACGGTGAACGGCAAGAAGAAGAAGGCAAAGAAGAACAAGCGCAAATTGCTAGCGGGTGAGGTAGACCATGGCAGCGAAGACGAGTGGGAAGCTCTTCAGAAGAAGAGAGAGGAACGCAAGGGCTTACACGATATTGTGCATGCGCCGCCAACGTTTGACAAAGTACCGAGGGAGATTTTCAAGGTCAAGAATGGAGCGGGTGCCAAGGTTGGAAACGTGCCCAAATCAGCCGGTAGTTTGAGTAAGAGAGAGGCACTGGGCGAGGAGCGTCAAAAGATGATCGACACATATCGTCAGATGATGGCTGCGAAGAAAGAAACGCATGCTTAGTTCGCGCATTTCGGTTGAGCTTGAGATACCCTAGATACGTAAATGAACCACGTCATGCTTTGGATATCGAATATCTCCCCTAACCAGCAAACATCTGAGGCTTGACGCTTTGGTGTCCTCCTAAACAGGCAAATCCGTAGCTTTGTTGGTCGTAGCAACTCTCGATTCACTATGCCTCCTAACCCTACCTGCAAGTACAGCTGTGTTTCTTCATCAGATACTAACCAACCCTTTGCTCGAACCTTACTATAATCGAGGGCATGCTTGTCTTGAAACCCCTAACGTAGTAATGCAAAAAGCCAATCCTCGATTGCAGCAAGTTGTGACAATATTTTGTTACAATCACAGAGTGTATTTCCTGTTCCAGTAATACTAGGAAATCCATTAGGAGCGACTCTTCGAATGCTACAAGAAACATTGACATTGCCTATTACGGTAGGTCTGAATATCCGTAGAACACGGTGAGCAGTGAAAGCAATGGTGTCGTGGATAGCACAGCGTCATCTCGCTGGAACCCAATCGGGTAGGTTGGACACAGCCGTCTAATGCGGCAATTTGCGGATCTTCGCGAACCCTGAGTGGCTAGGCTGGGCGGGTATCTCACGTGATACCACACTTCCTATTGTGGTAGGTGATGTGATAGCCGTGGATGATAGCAGATTTTGCAAAAGCAAAAAGTCGCGAAGCCAAGGATCAGGAAGTGAAAGTGGGACGACATGTGACAGCGATAATGTGCGATGCCTCGAGAGTTTGATCGACAGCAACACGCAATCAGAGAATCTACGCTTGTTTGTTCTGCTTCCTAATATTCCGCTACCAAATATGTTTCCTGTAACTAACGTACAACGTCTTCCACTGTTCAGTCACTATTGTTAACTTGCGAAAGTATCATCCTCCATGATAGTTCTTCGTGACAATGGTCCCAATATGCTAGGTGAGTTCGAGACGCATGTACATCCGTCCGAAACAGCAGTGCCTACAACCAAGGTTTCTGTGAACGCGACAGGATGATGTGATGAAGGCGCAGCGAGGAAGCGATCCATAGGATCCATATTTGCGAGTGTGTTTAGCGTGGCCTTTAGTTGAAGTATCGAATGATGGTAGGAGCATGATAATATAGGTGGGCGGTTCGGGATAGTATGTGCTGAACAGTTAGCATCAATGTGTCCTTGATTGATAGAGAAGGCATACCATCGTTAACGGCAACTGCAACAGGACCTAGTCGGTTGATCTTGGTCGAGCGCCGTGGAGCTCGAGTCATAATTCGTGATAAATAATATGGCGGTGTCTTAGTTGATGGAAGCTCTAAGAAGTTCGCAGTGAGGCAGTATTATCACAATAGTGGAGAACTGCATGCGATTGGGGTGATGTTGTTGTTGTGACGGATAAAGGTAGTCTTAGGATGACACTCGATCTACGAGGCAATTGATATACATAACAGCATGCGGAAACGTGGGGTTGCAAAAGCTGCGAAGCAAGCCACGTTCGGCGGTTTAGAAGTAATAAACTAGTCAATGCTTGAGCAGTGCGCCTTGATAGCAAGCTGTTGTGGTGGGAAGCTCGCATGACCAGTGAGCAAGCGGTATCTGATATCACGACGTTGAGAAGCCAATGGGGTCAAGTAAGCAGACGACGAGGAAGCGTAAAACCATCAAGTGAAGGTAATGTGGCCGCGGCCTCTCGTTGGTCGTGTTGGCTGAGAAGTGAACGGTGGACAAGAGAATCGAACCTCGTTACAATTGGATTTGAAGGATATCTGGGGCGACGGCCAATTCGTAATGGTATTCAAAGGCGGTCATACCAGCACTTTCCAGTTAAGGAATAGGCTGACATGGCGACAGCCATGTAACCATGGTGTTTTCCAAATTTGGCATCCCATCTTTTCAAAGCGTGCGCACTTGAGACTGCTACGCTAAGTGGGCAAGGCTCAATGATCGACGCTGGGTTATTTGATTTCAGGCCCTTGACCGATAACTTCTCCTACTTGGTTTCCTTAGACGCTTGGCCCGCGTGATATCAACGCACGGGCATGATGATATAACCCAGCTCTTTGGTCCGGCACCAGCAGCATGGCTCATCCGGCGACGTTTGGGATATCCCACGTGGGTTGTATGCTCATTCTCGTCCGGGAAAGAGTAGCAATCCCGACTAGAGGTCTGTTTATAGTTCCCAGGAACTCTCGTAGGGGGTTTGATCATGTTTTAGAGATTTGGGTCTTGGGAGAAGACCTTGTGATCTTGGCCTCGCGGCTGTCAGTAGTGGGCGAAAAAAACTTACTGTCCAATCGACTCTTACGTGACGAAACTTGCAAAATCTGGTAGCTCGACCAAAAATGAGCACAGAAAAGGAGAGCTGGTAAGCCAAACCTGCATCGCGCCTTACCAGGGACAGGAGTGTGATGTTGCAAGTGATGCATGCATTCTGTAAAAGGCTAGACTTGGGCGCTCTTCAGCCTTTCGGCGTCGATGCTTGTGACACTACAATAGCAACAAAGAGACTATTATTGGCAGCGTTCAAGATCCACTGCAACGCACAATCGCTACACGAGGTATGTTCCGCGATGGCGGGTACGGTACGAGAACAGTGTCTCGTTGTATGTGGGGGGTTATGACGATGCTCCTGATCAGAGCTCGCGTGCGTACGGGTCTCCACAAACGGTAACCGTCCTGGAAAAGCGGATGCCCCACAAGCGTTGCGTGGGGGCATAGGTCAACGTTAATTACATTGTGTCGCTACGTTGGCAACTCCATGTGCATGCTGCCTGCCAAATTGTAGCTGGCAAATAGATAACGCAGGAATTTTTTGGCCGTGTAAACGTAATGAAAAAGATAGGGGGCGCGTGATAGGAATAGAGGACATGATTCCAGCGAAGGAATCGGCGAGTGTTCGACGAAGGAGCGGCCAAAAGGTGTGCAGAAGGCTGACCCCAAGATTTCAGCCCCAAATCCTTGTGATGGGTGTCAGCCTAGAGTATTTCAGCCGGAATTCACATCAGTCAGGTACGCGCTAGGGAACAGATATCTGATAATAGAATGAGCCCGATGGCAACCAGCGGCCGCACATAGCTGTTGAGTAGGGTTGGAGTAATGGATGAAACCTGCTGCGATTGCTAACACAGACCAGCCGGCGGCGGCGGAAGCGATAAGTGATGCCACAATCACATGCTGACAAGTGTGCGTGGAGACACGATGGGTGGAAATGATCTTGGATAACTGTTGTTGGTGATGGTGCAGTACAGGCGTACAGGCTCTAGAAGCAGGGAAGACATATAGCGATTTCCCGCGGTCTCTCGCACTTAGCCAACCGCTCAGGCATTTGCGGCACAGTATAGAGCACTGGTGTGGAGTCAGGATTTGTCGAATACAGATGATAAGTCTGCGACGTTGGCGATGCACGTGTGGCAGACGTCAATGGCTGATGACAGATGTGCGGCACTACGCACAATACATGGTCAACCATACAGTCGTACCCAGGAGCCTCAACGTCGCGCAGAAGCATGGTGAGACAAATGGTTCGCATGTGTCGATGTACAGCTTTGGATTGTTAGAGACTTTTCAACGTTGAGGTGTATCCTTCCGACTGCCATCGCTATCGATATCGTCATTAGTGAGCCCGAAGGGGAAAGGTCGAGCGCGTCACTGCCATCGCCGCGGCTTTAACATATCCAGCTCCGCAACTCACCACTTCCGGGTCTTTCCCCACGTCCGCCCAATGTCCGCCAATCCAGGTGCACTCAAACGGAAGCACTCGGGCAAGACCATCAAGGAGCTCTTCACCACACAAACCAAGCCGAAGCTCGCTCCTGCAGCGCCGCTATCGCCCTCGAGCAAACGCACACGACGAGACAGCTCTCCGATAGCTAGCACTGAGGTCGCCACACCTCCAGCCCCGATGGCCAAGATGAGCACAGCCGACATGTATCACTTCCCGAGCAAGAAGGCGGGCGTATCGAGCAACGCCGATGTTGTTGACATCACGTCAAGCCCCGACAACAGTCCCGCCAAAGCAAACGGCCAGCGAAATGGCATGCGCAAAGCAGCGCCCAATATGCACGCCAACAGCGGCCCCAAGCGATTGGTCGTCAAGAATTTCAAGCCCACAAGGAGAGTAGACCCCAGGGTGTTCCTGGATCAAACATGGCAGAAGATTGACAAGGCCCTGGATACTATCTTCCGCCAAGGCGATGTCGACTTCAGTCTCGAAGAACTGTACAGAGGTGTAGAGAATGTCTGTCGCCAGGATATGGCAAAGGACATTAAGGAGCGTTTGATCACAAAATGCAAGGACTACGTGGGCGGAAGTCTGAAGGCAAAGGTCAAGGAGAGTCTGGGTAGGCCAAACGTTGACGTGCTGCGAGCGGCATTGCATGCCTGGGGGATTTGGAACAGTCAAATGGTCAGTCAAGTTCATGCTGAGGAGGACGCTGGCACACTGACAAAGTATAGAAATACCTCGATTGGATCTTTTGCTATCTCGACCGCGCCTACCTGCTCCCACGACATGAGTCTCTCCGCGAAATCTCGATAAACCTCTTCCGCTCCGTCATCTTCGAACACGCAAAACTAAATTCCCGCATTGTGGATGGCGCTTGCGATCTCGTCACTGCTGACCGGACGGGTCGAGATCTTGACAGCGAGGTGTTCTCCAAGACGGTTAACATGTTCCACGACATGCAAGTCTACACACATGCTTTCGAGCCGCGCTTAATGGAAGTCAGCCAGGAGTACGTGGTCAAATGGGCTGATGCCGAGAGTTCTGAAAAATCGTTACCCGAGTACGTCCGCAGTGCAAGGGCGCTGATGGATCGTGAGATGAAGAGAGTCGACATGTTCAGCCTTCCCAACACTACTAAGCGAGAGCTTCTCACATTACTAGAGGACCATTTGATATCGAACAAGGAGACCCGATTAACTAACCAAGACGAGCTTGCCGATCTCCTTGAGACCAACGCCGTCGAAGATCTCGAGCTACTGTACTCATTACTTGAACGTAGGAAGCTGGGCGCAAAGTTGCGACCAGGTTTCACTAAGTGGATCGAGGACGAAGGCACAGCTATTGTATTCAACGATAAAGAGCAAGAAAACATGATCATACAATTACTTACGCTGAAGCGTCAACTAGACACCTTATGGAAGGCTTCTTTCCACCGAGACGAGGAGCTGGGTCATGGTCTTCGAGAGTCATTCGACAAATTCATGAACAAGACAAAGAAGACGTCTGCAAGCTGGGGCACAGATAACTCAAAGACGGGCGAGATGATTGCCAAGTATGTCGACATGCTGCTGAGGGGGGGTGCAAAAGCAATACCAGCTCAGCTGAGTCGTAAGGCCGACAAGCCTGCTGCTGTAGAGGTCGAGGAAGATAATGAAGAAGGTGTTTTTGATGAAGATACAGAAGTCAACAATCAGCTTGATCAAGTTCTCGATCTGTTCCGCTTCTTGCACGGCAAGGCTGTGTTCGAAGCTTTCTACAAGAAAGACTTGGCTAGACGGCTCTTGATGGGCAGAAGTGCGAGCGCAGACGCTGAGAGAAGTATGCTGTCGAGGTTGAAGATCGGTATGTATCCATGCAATGATTATCTGCTGAGATACTAATGCCCTACAGAATGCGGTGCTGGCTTTACTGCCAACCTCGAGCAAATGTTCCGCGATATCGAACTCTCGCGAGAAGAGATGAGTTCGTACAAGAATATCAGCGAGGAGCGCAACGAAAAGCTCAGTCTCGACCTTAATGTCAACGTCCTCTCTGCGTCAGCTTGGCCTACGTACCCCACCGTCCCTGTAATTTTGCCCCCAGAAATTCAGTCTGCGATCAACAAGTTTGAAGCACACTACAAAGTAAAGCATTCTGGTCGTAAGCTGGAGTTCAAACACGCACTTGCCCATTGTCAAATCAAAGCCAGGTTTCCCAAGGGACTCAAGGAGTTAGTTGTGTCCTCCTTCCAGGCTATCGTCCTCTTACTATTCAATGGCCGTAAAGAGGATGAGCATATCGACTACGACTACCTCAAGCAAGCCACTGGACTGCGTAAGTCATGCGATCGATTCAATTAATTAGTATTACTAACACCTGACAGCAACGGCCGAGCTTAACCGCACTCTGCAGTCCCTTGCGTGCGCAAAGGTCCGGCCTCTGACCAAGCACCCCAAGGGTCGAGAGATCAACGAAACCGACACTTTCACACTCAACGCCTCATTCACGGATCCTAAGTACCGCATCAAGGTCAACACCGTTCAACTCAAGGAAACGGCAGCCGAGAACAAGGAGACACACGAACGCGTCGCTGCTGACCGTAACTACGAGACACAAGCTGCCATTGTCAGGATCCTCAAGGCGAGGAAAAGAATCAGCCATGCCGAACTGGTCAGTGAGACCATATCGGCAACCAAGAACAGGGGAACACTGGAGGTCAGCGGCATCAAGAGGAACATCGATCGCTTGATTGAGAAGGAATTTCTGGAAAGAGAGGACGACGGATTGTATGCTTATATCGCTTAAGCTCTTTGTATTGCCAGCGGATTTGATCTCAAGATATGCGAGGCATCTTTGTGTAAGCAGGAATTCGGTGTACAATACCGCTGTTGTTATCGGGGTTCGCATTCGACCCTGGATATATCACGATCTTATCTCTATGCACACCTTGTTCACTCAAAGCATGTTGGGTGAGTTGCGTGGTCATTAGTACTAGAGAACAGTCAAGACCGCAACCAGCACACTGAGTACAGCAAACGACTTTCCCTCGACAGCTAGCGGCCGGCTTCGCTCTACTCACCACCTTCTATCCGCCCTTACCGTCGTTGTAGTCGATCTCCTAGTCTATCCCTCCCACACCCAATGCCCAGGCCCACCTTCCAGATTCAGCACTAGTTGCCGAGTTTCCCTGTCGATCCCTAGCCGCACTCAGCCTATCGTACACCCACATGCGCCCGACCACGAGATTTCCGGCGATAAGCAGCTTGAAACACATCATCTTAGTCCCGGGAGATAACCGGCGAATGGTTGTCCGTACCTTCCTGATCTGCGGAAGTCGCATGTCTTGGAGCATGGGATGGCGCGAGGAATGTCGACGGTCCGGTCATCTTGGTAGCGGCTCTTCATGCAAGATGTTACTATCAGGACGAATGAGAATGAGCAACGTGAGAGGGTGGTTGATGTATGTAAGGACCGAGGGTCTATGCTTAGTATCGTGTCGTAAGTGCCACGCCGGAAGTGGTAGTCTGTGATAGGCCGTTGTACCCCAGCTTAAGAGACGCCCATTGCCCGTTGTCGCGGAGCAACTGTTCCTTTCGGAAGGATGCCAACGACGTCTGCGTCCGGAGTTAATTAATTTCGAGTTATGATCTTCCTTTTTAGGGTCGTGATGGTTCGGAGGCGACCGCTGGACTGCCACTGGACTACTTTGGCGACAAGCAGAATGAGGGTATAAAGGTAACATCGTGTACCATTCATTTGAAAGGCAGGTCCAACAGCCCCGTCGATCCCTCGTTACACAGCGTCAGACAAGACACTCGCTCGTCTTCTCATTTTCCTCCAACCGCCACCATGAAGTTCCTCATCAACGCCCTCCTCTTGATCGCGCCCGTCGCCCTCGCTCTTCCTACTTCAGCACCCACTGAGGAGGCAGTTGAGATTGCCGCCGTCGAGGCCAGACAATCTTGCTACGTCCGTTGCGGCTCAACATGCTACACCTCCGCCCAAGTTACTACCGCACGCAACGCGGGTTATAACTACTACCGTCAAGGTGATGAGGCTGGTAGTTCCACCTACCCACACACGTACAACAACTACGAGGGCTTTGACTTCCTCGTTTCTGGACCCTACCAAGAGTTCCCGCTGAGGACTTCGGGTGCTTACACTGGTGGTAAGTTGGTCATCAATTTTATCACACAACATATGCTGACCATGTTTTCAGGCTCTCCAGGTGCTGACCGCGTTATCTTCAACACTGCTGGACAGCGTGCGGGAGAGATCACTCACACTGGTGCAAGTGGCAACGCCTTCGTTGCTTGCTCTGGGTGGTAGATATATTTTTGAAACATCTCAATAGGGGTTTCGAAATGAATTGTGGTGAAGCCCATGGGCGAAGGGCTCGCCATGGCTTCAATATGCTGTCAGTGGGCGAGTCGTAACGAGAGATCGATGTGTCCTACGAGACTTTCCGTCCCAGAGTGACATTTGTGGTCATAGAAGTAGTTTGTTCATGTATATATTTATGAAACGTTTGAACAAGTCTTGCGGTTTCTTCCAGCACAGTGATCAGTCGAAATCGAACGCCTGGAATAGGAGATTTGCCCAGATGGTGTCTTCTCACGTGGTAGTACATATCAAAATCACGCCATCTCAATTTCGTCCTATTTCGGTAGCAAGCGATTCTACATGATCCGCCGTCTTCTTATCAAAGAAGACGCGTGAGATGCGTGAAACCCGCAGTTCAACTACAACGATATCATCCCTTTATAATGTCACACAGCCAAATGAAAGTACGCACTGTTACCAAGATGAATCCTCCAGTGAATGTAAGGACCTACCAGACATGGTTTTGGGGAGCATTACGGTCAACTACGTGGGTAGTCCTAAATGTAAAGGTAAGCACCTGCAGGGTTCTTGACTTGCACCCAGACGCAGTAAAGGCTGAGTCAGGTATCTTGCCATCATGCTGATACATGCGCAATCAGAAAGCTCTCAGGTCTGCAGTGCACCAAAGATCTTACCTCCTACAAGTTCATACCGGGCCAGCATTCCATGTCAACCTGTTCCTGAAAAAGTGAGCTACAAAATCACCTGCTAGACTCTCGCTTTCGTTGTATCCGTGGGGGATGGTAATAGAAGAAGAGTAGATGGAGTTGGCAACGACGTGGTAACATGGACAGTCATTACTGCTTCTTTGGTAGTACTCTGCTTAGCCCACTGAATGAGTTGGATCCAGTATGTCTTGCTTCCTGTTCAACAGGAGATAGAGGCGTACCTTGAACTATCAGATCAACTTTATCAAACGCGTTTACAATGAGCTGGATGACCAGACATTTGCTAGATAACGTTACTCAAATGATAAGTCGTGAGGAAAGATGCGTAGATTTGAGGAAGACGAAGTCGTGAGCGTTCGAGTAAGATAGCCGGAACCGACTAATCTCGTCTTTGTGTCCTCCTATCCTTTGCTTTGCTTAAACCTTTCGAAATTCGAAGCTCCGACGGCCACAGAGGTCAGACGCGGAGCCATTTCTCTCCTAAAAATGCAGCCACAGATTATACATGACTTCTCATGGCCAGATGCAGTAGTCACACACTCCTCCTCCATGCATCAGCCAAGTTTGCTCCACCAGCAACCATGCCACAAGCCCCAACACCCCAGTCACTCAACAGTCCTTTTTCCATCGACCAGTGGACAGTCATGGGCGCATATGCCAGGTTGGATGCGAGGTCTTTCCACCAAAGCCAGTTCTCCAGTTTCTGCGCTCTCATCCGCTCTTCCGCCTGGATCTTATCCTCCTTCTCCCGGTCACCCTGACTCGCTAGTATTGATGGCGATGACGAAGAGTAATACCGTTGGACACCCAGACGCACAAGCTCAACGCCGACATATGCGGCCCAGAACCTCGAACTCCACAGCCACCATGTGTTCTCTCGTGCTTTACCCACATCTCCTGTCCAGCTCGCTGTCGTCAAAGCTCCTTTTGAGCTAAGATATGCGCCGTTTTCTAGGACTTGGAAACCAACACACGATGTTATAGCCGACCACGTCAACACCCTCAGTATCTTCTCTTTCCCGCTGACACTTTGTGGTAATGGGTCCCGATAGGTCTCTCGGGCCCAGGTATACAGTCCCAGCACTCCCCACAGCCTCACAAATATCCTAAAGTCTGATATAACATCGGAAAGAGCTTTCGAACTTCCGACGACCTGGGCGATGACTTTGGTGGTGGTGGGTGCTGGGAGGGTGGCTATAAGAGTTTCGCCAGGGAGCAAGACACCCTCTGCTTTCTCGGCTATCTCTGTGGCTATAGATGCGAGACGTCGTTCAAGGACGCGGGAGAGGACGGCGTGTACGAGAGTCAAGGTATAGGATGTTGTGCAAAGAAGGACGTCGGTGCCGTTTGGTGTAGAGAGGAGTTTTGCGAGGCGGACGAGCGTGCGGTCCGTGGTACCGGCGGTTTTGGCGAGGTATTTGAGGAGAAGGAACTGCAATTTTCGCAGGAATGTAGGCTGTGAGGATGGTGAGGGTGAAGGTATCGCATCGGGTTGTGGAGTCGGTTGGCTCGCAGCGGTGGAGGCAGGAATTGTGGTGGTGTTTGGGTGTGGGTCTTCCATTGTAAGGATATAAATGTGTGGTAAGACACTTAGGGGAGGTCTGGAAGCGTGCGGGAAGGACAGTCGGTGCTATCGAGGTTGCATGGTGTTGGTATTGAGCTGTAGAAAATAAGTCACACGCGTTTGGCCGAGGTGTGCTCGGGAAATGCTTATCGCGTCATCGGCCCGCACGTGGGTCTCACGCTGTCAACCCGTCTTCACATGCAGCATGTGATGATAGACCCTGAGAGATCAACACTCGCTCCAAAGTATCCATTGCGTCTCGTGGACAGCCTTAGCGCATCTGTGCTTGGACGCCAGAAGCTATGCGCGCCGACGCATGCTATCGTTTGAGTTTCGTATAGAAAGCTTCGACTCGGTCCACGGCGCGCATCCCTGCCATCTTTACGTCTTCCCCATACCGTCCCCACACTTACCGCCTCACCTCTATCGCGGGGAGATACGAGAGCGGGCTCTCTTTTCACCTACATCAATTCGTCCTGAGCGCGTAAAACACTGTTTCTCTAGCTTCCAGCTTCCAGCCGACACCGTCAACCATGTCGTCGCCTACCCTCCCTACTCGCCGACCCACTTACCCTCTCGCTCATGCATTCCGCCGTAAACCTCGACGTCTGCCTCTCGTTCTCCGCTTCTCGAAGGGCGCTATACACAACATAATCTTGATGCCAGTACTGCTCCATTCGCTCTTCACCGCCTTGATCGTCTACATCGACACGCGCTATGTAGACAGTATATCCATCCCTGCTACCATTATACCGTCGCTCTCCATCGTGGTTGGTCTAATGCTGGTCTTCAGAAACAGCACAGGCTACGACCGATTCTGGACCGGAAGAAACTGCCTCACGACAATCGGAACCTCCGTACGAAACCTTGCTCGAATCTGTCTGGTGAACTCGCGAGACAAAGACGGACATTCCACAGAAGAGGAGAGGAGAGACACAGAGAAGATAGTACGAGTCCTCGTAGCAGTTCTCTACTCCATCAAGCACAATCTGCGCGCAGAATTCAACATCCCACCTGCGAGTCTCGCTTCTTTGCCCCCACAACCAAGCGTCTACCCGCAACGCTCTCGCCCCGTATCCAGGCGTCCCAGCTACATCGACCGCACAGGTTCCAACTTCGGCACGGTTTCGTTCCCGCCAACTCTGGTAAACAGCACGAGTACCACACCTCTTCTCGGATCATCCACCGCCACGCTCGAAAACGGTGATGGTACAACGCCCATGAAGAAAGATGAATATGTATCACTCCTTCCAGAAGGCCTGATGGGCTACGAAGATCAAGGTCTCGGTTTACCTTTACAACTTACAATCCTCTTGGAAGGTTACATCCGCCGAGGCCACGACAGAGGCTGGTTCCACGCGCCCCTCTCCTCTCAGATGACCGTTCAGCTGAACACTCTCGTGTCTGCATATGGCACCATGGAAACTATTCACAGCACACCCATTCCCGTCGCGCATCTGATCCACCAAAAGCAGGTTCTGGCTCTCTATGCTTGTGTACTGCCGTTTGCCATTGTAGATGATTACAGGTGGTGGAGTGTACCTATTGTGGCTATCATCGCCTTCACACTCTACGGTATTGAAGGAATTGGCGTGCAACTGGAGGATCCATTTGGGTACGATAAGAATGACATCAAGATGGACGGCATCATCGAAGATACGAGGCAGGAGGTTATGGTGCTGTTGGAGGAGTGGAGGGCGAGCCATGAGGGGAGGGCTATGGGGGGTATGTTCGAGTGTGAGTGATGATATGCTGACTGGGAATATGGGAACAGGTAATGTGTGATGTTAAGACGTTGAACCCATGTGTACGTACGTAATGATCGTTATGGGCCTTTTGTGAGTTATTATCTGCAGTCTTATAGCGTAGATACCCAATAGCACAACTACCAGAAGGTTGCATGTTTCACGCGGACACGAACAGAGACACAGATGTTTAGTTGACTTTGGTACAATACATTTACCGGTCTTCCACCACCTGTATATCTTGCTTACTCTTGAAGTATATCGCATTGCAACATGATCCACCATTCCATCATAACATTCGCTTTGATTACGCCAGAACTCCCAAAAAGATGCAAAAAGACCCCGATACGAGGGAATAGGACAAAGAGTTGGTCAAGGCACCTCGCCCACTTAGCGATTGACTAGTCGAAGCGTACAGGAGGTAGAGTCGGTGCACCGTTATTGCTTCGCGCTCCACTGCTATCGGAGTCGGACGGAGATGTGTCGCGCATTCGACTGCCTGCTGCACGTCCAGCGCTACCATCGAGAACAAACGGCCCAGCATCATTCCTTGGAGTCATGGGACCATCCTGTACGCGATCAGGCGTTAGGCCACTGCCGTGAGGAGGATGCAGAGGCGACAGTCCCATATAGTCGTTCGCTCCATTAACGTTGATAGAGACCGGCTGTGTGACGGACGATGTTGGAGGTGTAAGCTGGCGACCTGGAGTTTCCAATGCTGATTGGTTCTCAATGTTTGTGATTTGGTGATGTAGATCCGTAAGATCAACGCCGCCATCAGAATCGGCACCGTTGAGAGGGGCAACAGAGGCACGGGGTGTGATGTGGCGGTCTCCTTGCTCTGCGCTGGCATCGGGAACTGTGGCACCATTTACTACTTCCTCATCGCCTTCCCAGTCTTCGAACTCGCCCATATCTTCTACATCTTCTTCAAGGTCCGCTACCGCCCTACAGTTCGGGCAGAGGAAGTTGGGCCAAGTGGGACCGTTTAAGATGGGACGAATGCACTTGTAGTGCCAGACGTGGGAGCAGGGTGCTACGAATAGCGACTGACAAGGCTGTATACTGATCAGTACAAGTCGGCTGTGGAATCAGGCAAGACCTACCGCTATTGACATCAAACAGATGGCACACTCGGACGTATGCGTAGATGAAGCATCTCCCGTGACTTCCTTCTTGTTCTTGGCAAGTGCTCGTAGTCGCTGATGGGTTTGTTTACTGTGAGAGTTAGTGGCAGGCTTATAGCACGAGTAAACAAGCTTACTTGAATGTGTTCAGCCCCTGTTGCCAGCCACGATTGCACTCAACACGAATCTTGACACATCTGAAGATCATCTCCTCTCCTCCACGGAAATCGATGCCCAGCTGAATGATATCGCCATCCTTTATCCGGAATGGTTTTGACTCGACGTTGGGCTGACTTAGACGAATGTGATTCAAAAAGGTACCCGATGAACTCTTGACGTCCTTGATATACCAGCTTCCGTCCTTGCACCACAGTTCGCAGTGCTTCCGACTGACGACCTTGGACTTGAATCCGATGGCGGCAGCCGATGGGGCGTTGGTCTGAACTTCGGGTATGTTGTCGCGCTCCGAATACCTTCCCACGCGAAGGATTGCACCCTCGTCGGGCAGCGTACGGTTGATGGTGGGGAAGATCAACGAAGGTCTTCCGGCTCGGGGGTCCTGGTGCGGGATAAAGCGAATCGACGGCAGGTGCTTGGCCGCGCCTGTGCTATCGGAGGTGCCTTCCATTGGGTGTGCGCTGTTGGGTCCTGGCGTTGAGGTCGGCGTTGGCCCCGTGTTGTTGCGCACCTGGAGCTGAGGTTGGGCCGTCTCTGAACGGGTTCTCGTCATGGTCGGTTTCGGAGAGGCGGGTGGGGAGTCGCTCGGCGGCAGTTGACTGTCGGCTGTCTGGCTCCTCGATAGCAACTCTCGACGGGGGGCAGTGGGGTGGGAGGACGAAGAGGCAAAGGCAGGCGAGGCAGGCGGAGTGTGTGTTGAGGCGCGTGGTCGTGTTCCCGTTCGGGAATCCTCACGTGGAGGGTCGCCTTGGCTGTTTGAGTGCAGGTGTAGATTGCGCAGGAAGCTGATGCCTCTGTGGACGCCCGTGGGCCGTGGGGAGGTGGAATTGGGGGATACAGCAGTCGCAGTCGGGAGAACTGGCGTGGTTGTTGTGGTGAACATCGCCTAGCGGCGCAGGGCGAGGGTATAAGCGTTCAGCTGGGGTATGGTATGCGGGAAAGTGTGAATGCGCGAGTTTCGACAGCGTTTGACAGACGACACGGGAAACCCGTTTACAAGAGCTCACACGGGTGGGTGTGTGAGGCACTGAGGCACTGAGGCAAATGCAGCAAATGCAAATACAAATGCAATGCAAATGGCGCACGAACGGGGCCAGGGCCGGGGGGCCAAGCAACCAGAACGAGCTCTGTGAGGAGTAAGCCACCTCTAGACTTGCGATGGGGTCTTCCAAGACCGCGGGCCGTTAACGTATACGGGTAATAGGGTTCTAGAGTCGCGATAATGAAGTCATGTCTTGTTGGGCCTCTCGACCAAGATTCAAAGGTCATGTGGAACGGTCCGGTTGGATACCTACCCTCGGACAAGGCCGTCGACAGCTGCCAGAGATCCATGACATGATGGCCCACCGCACTCTCCTAACCCCCATGTCTGCACGACCACCGCAGTCGTCGGACTAAATATAGTTCCCCGCAGACATATCAAAGCATTGGAACCAACATGACAGTTCAGAGCTCATGCTGATGCGCTCATGCGCTGATCGCGGGGTGGGGCCGCTCTTGTTCCCGACCTCGTGGGAACGCCCACGTGACGCAGTATTATGTCAGGGCCATGATTGCCAATGGAATTTTTCCGAACGCCGTCACGGCAGCATACACCACCAGAAATGTTAAGACCACACACATACCGACCATTGTCCCGGGGACTGTCCAAGACGTCTGTGTCGCTCACACGATCAGCAGCATGCGCAGGTAGAAGGAATCTCGCCACGGCAGTTGCAGAAGAGAGGGTTAGCACTGAGTTCACGTAGCACGCCGAAGCCTTTCTAAACTGCCATCCAGGACCCCACCGAACTCGACCAGATCACCACCCTCCCCAATGGCATCCGCGTCGCTACCGAAGCCCTGCCGGGCCACTTCTCGGGTATCGGAGTCTATGTCGACGCCGGCTCACGATATGAGAACGATGCATTGCGCGGAGTCAGTCACATCATCGACCGTCTCGCCTTCAAGTCCACACGCTCCACCACCGGCGACCAGATGATGGAGAAGATAGAAACACTGGGCGGCAACATACAGTGCGCCTCCAGCCGAGAGTCACTCATGTACCAGTCTGCCACCTTCAACTCCGCCGTACCCACCACCGTCGGTGTCCTTGCAGAAACAATCCGCGATCCACTAGTCACCGAAGAGGAGATACAGCAACAGCTTGAGACAGCCGACTACGAGATTGGCGAGATCTGGAGCAAGCCAGAGTTGATCCTGCCCGAACTAGTACACATGGCAGCTTTCAAAGACAACACTCTAGGCAACCCACTGCTATGTCCCAAGGAGCGCCTACCATTCATCAACCGCGCCGTCGTTGAGGCGTACCGAAAGGAGTTCTACAAGCCCGACAGGATAGTGGTAGCCTTTGCTGGCGTAAACCACAACGAAGCCGTCCGCTTGACAGAACAATACTTTGGCGACATGGAGAAGGGCACCGGTCCATCGCTCATCGGTCTAGAATCAGAAAGCACAGTTTCCAACTCTGCACCTCAACAACAGGTCTTCACAGCCGACCACCCCACACCCACCGGCGCACCGCCGCAATCCTCGAAACTCCTTTCAAAGATACCCTTCTTCAAGAACATCTCCACATCCGCTACTTCCAACGCTTCCGTCAATACATCACTCGACTTGAACTTCCCACCGATCGACACATCACTACCGTCGCAATATACCGGTGGCTTCCTCACCTTACCTCCGATACCGCCACCAGCAAACCCTATGCTCCCCCGCCTATCGCACATCCACCTCGCCTTCGAAGCCCTCCCCATCTCATCGCCCGACATCTACGCCCTCGCAACTCTGCAAACACTCCTCGGTGGAGGCGGTTCCTTCAGTGCAGGTGGACCTGGAAAGGGAATGTACTCGCGTTTATACACCAACGTCCTAAATCAGCACGGATGGGTAGAATCTTGCGTTGCATTCAACCACAGTTACACCGATAGTGGCCTTTTTGGCATCGCGTCATCATGCGCCCCCTCGCACGTTGCCCAAATGCTCGAGGTCATGTGCCGCGAACTCAAATCGTTAGGAGACGAAACCGGGTACGCCGCGCTCAATGAGGTTGAAGTCCAGCGCGCAAAGAACCAACTCCGCTCCTCGCTCCTCATGAACCTCGAAAGCCGAATGGTAGAACTAGAAGATCTCGGCAGACAAGTCCAGGTTCATGGCCGTAAAGTCGGCGTCAAGGAAATGTGCAAAAAGATCGAAGACGTTTCCGTCAAAGACCTGAGGAGAGTCGCTCGTCACGTCTTTGGTGGACAAGTCAAGAATGTTGGAGGTGGGTCTGGAGCCCCGACTGTTGTGCTGCAAGAGGGTGAACAGGAAGGCCTCAAAAGGAAGGAGTTTACCTGGGATGATATCCAGACACGCATCGCTAGGTGGAAGCTTGGTCGCAGATAGGAAATTGCAACCCCTCTGAGCCTTTTGCTGGTGACGTGATTGTAAATGTAGCTTATGTATTATAGGGCTGGGAAAGAAATGATGAAACATCATGATTATGTATTAGTGGACCAAAGATAAGTGTCAGTAGCGTACGAGCCCTTACTCAAGATACTCCATTACCATGTCCGGGAAGAGCTCCCCATTTCAACTAAGGATACTATCCTAACCATCTCTGAACGCATCGGACAGGATGCGGGTATCAAAAGAAGAGCTACCACGTACAGATGCCATTACTCTTTTGGTCCCAATCTTCATTACCAAATCGTGATCCTCTTTGGACGGGCATAGTTCGTCTGCTATCATCAAGTCATGAAAACACGTCTCATCCATCTTGTGGCTCGTCGTCCTTGCACATGTTCTGTCCAGAGTCTTCCGACCCGTGATCCTCACAGCTGTGCCATGATGCTTTGCAATCCAACGTCCGCATCCTCTTTCACCTCTGCGGTTTTGACCATAGCCCCCATCTTCTGCGTAGCCGGAACACTGAGAGCGACAATGTCAACTGTGTGCGTCTCGACTGCTTGCTCTGTAATAGCGACCCCCTCGATTTTGATGTTCTCGTTCCCATCGGTTGTGAAAGAGGATGCTGAAAAATCAGAATCGGTGCCGTTGTTGTTTCCTGCTGATCCATCGTCGATCGCTGTGGTATTTGCAGCGACATCTTCGAATCCACCTGCATACGTCCCGTTTCTAAGTTCATTGCGCTCTTTTTCTTTTCTAACGCGGCGCAAGGCACCGAGATCGAATTCGCCGACGGTTGGAGCACTGGTGTTGTCACGAACTGTACCGGTTCGCGGGAGTGGAAGGGTAATGTTGGATCCTTCAGAGCTGGATTCCCGGCCTGGCCGGAAGATGCCCTGAACTGCTGACTTGAGACCTTGGGGTGTAAGGAGGCTGGGTGCACGAGAAAGAGAACGGGCTATGTCGATGGAAGAACGGCGTCCCATTCTGTAAAATCTACGACGAGGGTGGCGCTGTGCAGAGATCTCATCGATATCGGTTTGCGTAGTCTTGAATGTGATTTCACTGGAATCGGTAGTGTTGGATGACGCTGTGTGCGGAATGCATGTAGACGTAGCAAAGGAATCTGAAGTGGGCAGCGTCGAGGGGGTGGTGTTTAGGGTCATGGAGGACTGAACTCTGGTGCCAATGGTACGCATAATCTGTGCAGATTTGACCGGGAGTTCTTCTACATCATCTTTTGTCAAGGGCGAGAAGTCCCCATTGACAACTGCTTGGAACGCGATGTACAGACGTTCTCGATAGTACGGGCGGCAGCTATGACAGGCTCTGAGAGCGCATGCTCGAGAATTCTTCGCGTCATTAGCATCGCCTAGTGGGGGCCTGCTGCTTTCACTATTTGGATGATACTCACTGAATCTGTAACGGGCAGGCTACTGAAAGTTCCATCGATGTTGTACGTCGCTCCCGCCAGAGCTGTAAGCCTAGCCACGACATCACTGGCTTCGGTAGCCTGACGCGTGTCCGATATGACCTGCTTCAGCTCTAGCTTGAGTTCCTTGAGCTTCTTCAGTTGCGTGGCCGTGTAGTGGCCGCTCTCCGCATTACGAATGATGCTCTCGCTCAATCCAATCCTCTCCAGCTCCTGTCGCAGTGTCGACTTGACCGGCTCGATTCTTCCATGCTCTTTTGATAGTATGGTGCGAAGCGTTGTGATTTTATGATCCTGTCTGCATTCGTAGAGGAACCCGATGGAAGGTGAGCGCCCACAAATGCTGCAGTGTTGCTCGTGGCCGAAGACGCGATCCATATCTAGATGGGTACAGTTTGGAACTCGCATGTGTCTCCCCATGGTGGCGTGGTGTTTGGTATTTCCAGCAAGCCCAAGGGTACTGGGATCGGCTGTTGCTAGGACAGGGCGAGCACGCGACAAAGAATCTAGAGGGAGGAAGAGAGCGAAAGGTGTAAGAGTGTAAGGGCGTGGTGCAGGGTTGATGTTGCTGTTCTGAGACAACGACAATGACGGCACCTAGGTAGGCAAGTGCACACACACTTAGCCTGTGAGAGTAAGTGAAGGCGTGGAAGGAACAACGTAATAACTCGAGGCAGTGGCAAGACGAGCACTCTGGTGAGTTTCGGTATGTCTCCAACAAACGAGAGATTCACGTGTAGAGGCGAGGGGAAAGAGAAGTCGGAGCCAATTAAGACCTCGAGGAGGGTCAGTCTACAAAAAGGGTCTGTCACCTGTCGAGCAATGCGGATTCTGGCAGCTTTGCACGTTGCGAGTTTGGTCTGGCCGCGTAGTTAAAAGACTACCAGTACTCGAGGCCTTCTGACGGTCTCTGCACATGCATCGACTGTTTGTTGTTGTCTTGGGATACAAACGACGAAATGAACAAGAACGCTTTGACGACGCTTTGGAACAAGACAAAGGAAAAAACATACAGAAGGAGGAAATGACATGCGAGGTAATTTCAAAAGCCGACGTAAACAGCAAGATGGAATTGTACCATGTATAGGGGGACGATTGCGTGTAGTTGCATGTGGTGAGGAAGTTGAAGTAGTACACACAAATGTGTCCGACTCCACCCTGTGACACGTCAAGCTGTCGCAGTGAGCAGACGAATGATGATCATGATGCCAGCTGCATTGAAAGATTGTTCGGTTTCTCGTTGAAGCGGTGCACACTCAATGCAAGTTCATCCGTATCGGAGAGGCTGGGGATGTAGTCGGCGTGAGACGATGTCAAGATCACCAGGCGATAAGAGGTCGATGGAAGTGACTTCAGGATCGCGCTTGCCAGCGTAAGGATACCCTGCCATGACGACGCCATCAACCTTGTGCATGACTGTACTCGCCATGGCCCACGAGAATCACAATCTTGGTTGGGGAAAGAGCCGGTAATGGGCCGTGTGAGCGCTGGAGCGAGTCTCGAGGTGGCTCGGTGCAAGCAACCACAGGCGGCGAGTCCCGACGCGCTCTTATCCGCTGGCAAAAAGCATCAGGGCGAACAGGTACGCAGTTTCCAATGTAGCTCAGGTGTCTCGCATAGCACCACCGCAGGCAAAGAGTCTGTAGAGACAGCAGGCTGGACAGCAAGAGGTTTAATCATCCAACCGAGGTCGTTGTTGTTGTCAGATCACGACACCTGCTTCCGCGTCTTGTCGGCGCTAAAGCTTGGACCCGAGGTGTTTACCTCCCCAGCCATCCGTCGCCGTCCAGCTCGTCGACACCCGCACTCCCCCACAAACATCTCGTCGACTGCAGCATCATCTTCTACACGCGCCCATCTGCCGTTTGCTGCTGTCGCATCGCATTGAGGCGCCATGTCGGTCAAATTCGAGAAGGAGACGACGACCAAGACGACAGCCGCTGTTGCCGACGCTCTGGAAGGAAAGGATGGAGTGATGCACAATCTCGGGCAGGCTCTGACCAAAGGCGGCGGTCCCAATGGATACCTCGCTGTGAGTGTGGTGCGATTCAAACATGTCATGGGCCAATTCACTGACTGTGGGCGCGTCAGGCATACCTCAAGCAGCTGCAGAGCAACCCGTTGCGCACCAAGATGCTGACTTCGGGTACTCTGTCTGGTCTCCAAGAGTTCCTGGCCTCGTGGATCGCCCACGACAGGAGCAAGTCGGGTCATTACTTTACTTCGCGTGTCCCCAAGATGGCCATCTACGGTGCCCTGATCAGCGCGCCCCTTGGACACGTCCTGATTAGCGCCCTCCAGAAGGTCTTCCAGGGGCGCAAGAGCTTGAAGGCAAAGATCTTGCAGATTCTCTTCAGCAACTTGCTTGTAAGTCCAAGCGCAGTCGGCCGTTATACGTCAGCGCCTCGCTAACCAATGCAGATCTCGCCCATCCAGAACAGTGTGTACCTCGTCTCCATGGCCCTCATCGCAGGCGCTCGCACCTTCCACCAAGTCAAGGCGACGGTCAAGGCTGGCTTCTGGCCTGTCATGAAGGTCAGCTGGATTGTCTCGCCCATCTCTTTGGCATTCGCTCAGCAGTTCCTGCCTGAGACCACCTGGGTGCCCTTCTTCAACATTGTCGGTTTCATCATCGGCACATACATCAACGCGCATACCAAGAAGAAGAGGTTAGCTGCTCTCAGGCGAAAGCACTACGGTGACGGCAGCGGCAGGAGTCAGGGTCCGGGTTCGCGCCCTAGTTCGCGCCCTGGCTCGCGTCCCGGCTCCGTCAGTGGAAGGCCTGTCGACGAGTATGGCCGTCCCGACGACCGCCCACGCTACTAAATGACAGGCCTGGTAATGACAGCGCGATTGTCCGGAGTCCTGTTCGCTGTTATATACCGATCGACCGTAGGAGCCCCAACGGTCAGAATGAGGCATCACCCGTCTTTGCTCATGTGTTACGACAAACTCGGGGAACGAGATTCGGCTACCAGTCAGGCGCTTCACCATCTAGTGCGCTTTCATATTCGGTCCCCTTTACGTGCTTTGTATATCCCATCTGTTTTTCTGTTAAATCACTGGAACCGCGACTGGCGTTCGTTCCGGTTACCACTAAATATACACTATTACTTCCACCCACTATGCGACCGCTCCCACCTGTATCATGTCGCCATCACGTCCAACTTATACAAGAACACGTCTCCGTTGGTACTGACATTTGTTAGGCTGAGCGAAGAGGCGGCGTTGGAAGCTGTCCGCCTATCAGAACCTCAACTTCTGTCCCAGCATTCGCGCTGTGCAGCCATGTATTACACTCGCCTACCTAGTACCACGCGAAGTTGACCCTACGGACGTGGTACAGAGTCGCTGTGCCAAAGAAGGACTCTGAAGTGTTCAGTGTCGATCTAATATTGCTCCAATAGGATTATGCCAATGAACCGCGGGCCCATACCCACAAATTATCCACGACAAACAATACGTGATAGCGCATGTGTTACGCTGGGGTCGGTGATCATTCGTGCTGAATACAAAGACTTCGAACGAAGATGCTGTGAACGACTATGCCACGCCACACACCAGCAGCGGTGCTCCCGCCTTGCTCAACTATAAGAGAAGGACGGGTTCAACCTGGCGCAGAGGTCCACTAACTTATGACGCTTTTGACGCTCTGCCAAGACCATCAGCCATCCACGTAACCCATTCTGGTCAATCAGATGACTCTCGATTCTGCTGATCAACTTGCGTTGTTGCCTTACGATGATCGCCTCTTCGGTGGAGCAGGGCTTGCTCGATCCAGATCTTACCCCTCTGATTCAGAGCCAGATCTTTACGTCCCCTTCGAGTCTTATGGCTACCGGCGTCCGCTATCGAGCGTTGCTGTGCGACTTCAGGATCCCTTCCTGAGGTGCGAGAGAGATCTTGGATGGAACATCGACTGGGCAGTTGCTTTCGTCGTTGACCGACTGGAACAAAGCTGGGCTAATACAGCTGATCAATTCAAGAGCATCAGGATACGGGCTGCAAGTCTCGAGAGGGACGGACTAATCCAGGAGATCCCATATCGTATCTTCAACAAGCTGGACGAAGTACTCTTTGCCGGCCATTTGAAGAACGCTGTCTTTCTCGATATCGGAAGCCTGGGCTCTGATGTCTCGGGAGCTACCTACGCCCCTAGACTGGGACCGAATCCTGATGTCAAGCGCATCTCAATCGTCCTAAACGTTGACGCGCTCGAGTACGCCGACGCGAAAGACATTATTGCGATTCTGGTTCACCACATGATACACGCATACTTCCTCGTTGCTTGTGGTGGTCAGAAAGAAGATGAGGTGGACTACGGACGGTTGAATCACGACGTGCATTTCGGAAAGATTATGCTTACTGTCAAGAAGCTCTCAGCTGTACACGGTAGAGAGTTGTCGCCACTGAACTATGGGCACAGCTTGTTCACCGTCCGCTACGTCGAGGATGAGTATCACAGTCCACGAAGAAAAGAAGCAATTGAGCGTGAAGATCGAGAGCAGTGGAATCGCAGTCACTGCCATAGCGATACGCAGGGGCCGTCCGAAAGCGAAGTGCATAAGTGGTACGGGAAGGTTTGCGAGCCTTTGTTCAACCAACCTAAGTGTGCGCGAGAGCTAGGAGTTCAGACATATAACGATCGGTGCCACGAGCTCGAGACCAGACACCGCGCACGTCTCAGACCGACTGCTAAGTCGGTCGAGTTCGTGTTCAAAGACAGGCCTGTCCTCGTCGATGCAGACAAGTTGGAAGGCTTTCTAAGTGTTGCACGAGCTTTTGACAGAGTAGGTAGCCGCTTTCTCACGATGCACAAGGAGGTATCGGAGGACACTTTCGTCCGCTTATTGGAGTTTCTTCATACCGGCTCCTACCGTCCTGACCCACGCCCATTCACCGCTGCTGCTGCCGGGTTAGGTATCGCGCGTCGAGGGTCACCGATCATCAAACCTCAATCAACCACTACTGACGCTTGTGTCCTTGTCGATGTGCAATTTGCCAAGCTTGGCACATTGATGGGTTTCGATGACTGCAAGAGCTATGCGTTGGATAGGATGAACGCCTATGGCATACTCAACGAAGATCCTGTCGCCATCCTTAAAGAGATCTACCAGGGGTATGAGCCTGATTCAGACCTCAAGGATTGGGCACGCAAGTTCCTCGTCAGAGCACCAAGTACTTCAAATCCAGAGTGCCGCACTACAGCGATTAGTGTCACCACCGTAGAGCCACCGAATCTTATCAAGCTCGAGAGTGAACAGAGCTCGCACCGCGCACGTTTTCTCGATGCCGTTGACGCAAGTGGAGCATTAGAAAACGATGTCAACAAAGCTCGTGCTGAGCTCAAAGCTGCTGGTTGGTACAACTGGCCATCACTTCTGCCTCATGACGCGCCTAGGCTCCTCACCAACCGTTCTACGAGCTACCCGACTCATCCACTGGCAGTTGATTATCGCTCATCTACTTCAGTCCCCTGGTCCAGCGTCCACGACCTCACAGACCAACTTTCCTCGCTGGATATCGAGCGCCTGCGTAACTTGGAGCGTGAGAAAGCTCGCGACCGTGAACGAGAAGAAAGGTTGAGAGATTATGAGCGATTCAAGTACAGTGACATCGAGCGTGATCAACTTAGGAAATTGCGTCGAGAGAAGGAGCGCGAGCTGGAGAGGGAGAAAGAGAAGCTGAGGAGGTTGGAAATGGAGAAGGAGAAGGTCAAAGAGACGCATGCGCAGTTGCAGGCTAGCGCTGCGATTGAAGCGCTTTTTGGGCAACGTGGGCATGGGTTTGTAGAGGACTTTGATTACGAGTAGATGAGAACAGACGGGTCATAAACGGATATCGAGGAATAGATCGATGTATCACGATATTCAAAGAGCTTTAACATGCAGTCGCAAATTCTTGAATTTTCGCTTTTTCAGTCTGCATACACATCATGACCCACGGCTGCCAGTGGAAGGGCTGTTTCTATCAAACATTCGTTTTGTTCCAGGCCTCAATAGTTCCACCAGGTTGAGCAGTGGTTTCCAAGCTGGACACTGCTTTTATGAAGTTTCTAGGTCCTTCCAAATCTTCTACACCTAATACTACTGTACTTTTCTGAAGGTCACTATTGTGTATCTCTATATCTGTTCCGTTGGGCATAGAAGGAGATCACACTATGCTGGTATTATTGTATGAAGGAAATACGGACGCAAATCAAGAAGATGCTGCTAAATAGCTCAAAATAAAGAGCACTATTGATCCTGGTATTTCATGATGTTCCTGAGTATTATACGTGCAACAGACATGTGGAAGGCTTTACATCTGAGTTGTGGAGCTGTAGCCGACTTTTTCTATGTTACGGATAAAAGCCGAGCCCACTACCGTCCATTCGTGATCGTAACAAATTTTTGCAGAGCCTTTGATTTCCCTACATCTCGCACATATCATCAACAGTGCAGCTCCGAATCGTCCAAACCAGCGATACGAAGCAATTTTGAGGCCAGAAAACTCATGTGAGATCGCGGACCGGTGCGTAATTCCAACAAAACCTGTTGCAGAATGGCTCTTCAGATTGTTCGCAAAGAATCCTACCCAATCCTCCTGGTAGACCTTCTTGATCATAGAAGCTCCATGCAGCCTTTTTAGGTGGGCGATCGCTAGATCAGACTGCTCATCCGTTAGGCTAGATGCATCAATTCGATGCCCAATGCCATTGTTTTCTATGGCGGACACAGTCTCTCTTAGAGAGCCCTTGATGAGAGCTGTGATGGATGCACCGTCGGAGGGTACACACGCCGCGTTCCCTGGGCAATAACTGATGTAATCCTTTAAGGCTTTCATACACCCTGCCTCTTGGCCCATTATGACAATCGTTTGTGTTAGGCCTAGAGTTGGAGGCGTGCACACAGTGATGAGATCGTGCCGATCAAAACACCCAATAAATTTAGGCCTGGAGCCTAGGGCATACATCTGCCGTTCCATACCAGACGTAATGGAGAGAACAGATATATCGAATTCCCTACGGCTTAACCCAAGTAGTGTGCAAAGTGAGTCTATGAGTTTCCATGCATCTTTAGCCTCCTCAAGTTTGTGTCCATATTGGTTCCGCACAACATCTACGGATAGTTCCACAAGTGATTTGTCGTAGTTCGGAAGTATTGGGTAAGGCGATTCCATACCATCGGTCGCAAGCCCTAAGAAAGCATATACTTTATCGTGTAAAAGACTGCACCGCGAAGCAGAGAATGATTGCAACAATGGTTGCAGCCTCATCATTTTCCGGAATGCTTGAGAATCGTTGTCATTGGAGTACCGCATTCGTTGATACCTTTCCCTCTGATGTAACAAATTTCGGCCAGGGGTATTCCACAAGAGAGGGTATCGTGGATTGTCATGCAGTGAAAGTTGGGTCATGTTCCAGACGACTTGGCGAAAGTCGTGTGCTTTCACGCGATAGCCGCCCCACCAAATGTTCAAGTAAAAAGGCATGAGGAATTCTTGTACGACCCAGACGCGCGACCAGTACGGTCGATTTAGGAGGTCCACCAGCGCTTGACGTGTCGCATCATTACTGTATCTAAGACAATGTCGCGTCGCCGATAAGACATGATATGCTAGATCTGAATTGTCGGTTGCTTCGCCTAACCACGCGATGGTAAATGTAGCGGTGGAGAACAACCCGCTCATCTGAGCGACTTGGTGGTTGCGCTCAAAGACGTCTTGTTGATTGATACCTCCCAGCGTTAGTCAGCTAATTCGAAGACTGTCTCCCTTAGCGCTGTGACGGATACATACATAATGCGTCGACCCACAATCGATTTCCACGACCCTCATCCCATACTCGGAAACGATGGAGGAAGTCCTTGAGGTTATTGCCGACTTGGATGGTAGCCCCACAGCATTGGATCTCACCAGATCCACCACTTTGGTCCCAAGTATACGAGAGGGCAATGTACGAAGGATGCTTATCGAGATCAGCAAGTGTGAGCTCGCATCGAATTGGATCATCTAAATCGCCAGGGAATACAGTGAGAAGACGAATGCTCTTCCTGGTGCGATCTAGCTGCCTGTAGCTCAAGGGCGCCATACTATCCCATGATCTTTCGTGCGATAGTGCCGTAAAACAGTACTTGACCTGAAGCTTCGTTGCTAACCATCACTTTGCTATGGAGACCTAAGTCCGATAGTGCTGTTGGATTTAGAGGGCGTATGTGTCGGAGAGACAGGACGTCGGTGAGATGAGAGTAGAAACGTTGGTAGGCTGGGCTGATAACCCGCTGGTTGGTTTCCTAAAAAAAGGTGTCATCACACAACATACTCTGGGCGGTGGCTGAGCTTTCAGATCTGTCAGACGTACACCCGTGCTTGATTCCACGGATTATCAGCAAATAGGAGCGTATAGAGAGAATGCGGGTAGAATCAGACAGCATACACATGTAAATGGCTTGCGCCTGTATCGCACGCCAGGAAAGAAGCCGTTACTGGCATTAAACACGGAAGTGCCCCGCAACCCCGCACAGCATCCACGTGTGTATATACCGAGACTGATCGCGAATAACGCACATTGGTCTTGTCTTAGAACAATCGATGTATAAGTCTTTCGTGTATATTTGTTAGCATCAATCAATCCACTTCAAAAGCACTCAAACCTCCCTATACACTTTTCAAACACCATGGCCACCAGTCAAGAGATCAACAATGCGCGTTTCAGTAAGGAGGCCCTGGAATGGGATTCAAATCAGAAGCATGTAGAATCGACTTCGAAAGCACTTGAAGCCATCAAGCGCTACGTACCTGCGTTCAAAGATGGTCGTAACAAAGGTATAAACAGCCCATCTACCACTAGTCGAGGACTAACAAGCATCACAGAACTCGACGTGCTAGAAATCGGTTGCGGCACTGGCCTGCTGTCTTTTATGCTAGCTCCCCACGTACGCAGCCTTATTGGCGTCGACACAGCAGACGGCATGATAAGTGCCTTCAACACTAAGCTGGCGGATCTTCCAACAGACCACCCGAATCTGTGTTCGATAAACCACTTCCTAACGAACCCAGACTCGCATGAATTGCAAAGCGCAGCAGCACTCCTTGCCACGAATCGAGGGGAAGCTACATCACCGCCCTACTCGTACCGATTTGATCTCGTGGTATCTCATTTGACCCTGCATCACATTCCTTCGATGGCGGAGATTCTAGAGACGATGAAGAAATGTCTGAAGCCAGGGGGTGTTGTTGCGTTGACGGATTATGAAGATTTTGGGCCGGAAGCTGTGCCGTTTCACCCGGTGAGTAAGAGGCCAGGAGTCGAGAGACACGGAATCAAGAAGAGCGAGATGGAGGATTTGTTATTGGGGACAGGGTTCAATGAGATTAGGGTCGACGAAGCCTTCGTTCTGCGAAAAGAAGTTGATGCTGAGGACGGGAAGCCGGTAAGGGAGATGGATTTCCCGTTTTTGCT
Organism: Alternaria burnsii; assembly: GCF_013036055.1. Lineage (NCBI taxonomy): Eukaryota > Fungi > Ascomycota > Dothideomycetes > Pleosporales > Pleosporaceae > Alternaria > Alternaria burnsii. Next base: position 1,520,983 of record NW_024066110.1, on the reverse strand, counting down.
GTGTTTCGGCGTAAAGAGCTGAAATACTCGGTCGTATGTAGACGTTCACGAATAGTGTTCTGTGGCGTCTGCGAATGATTCGGAGTAGTGGAAATCAATAATCTTTTAGTAGATCGTTCACTGCTTTCGCAGCGAAACGTTTTCGCTCGGCCTCTTCCATGCCCTCGCCCATCTCCTTGATAGCAACCATTTTCTGCATCATCACCTCCAGCTCTTCAACCTCTTTGTCCCCTGATTCCGGACCTTCATCGTCGTCAAACCCAGCCAGCGCACCTTTCATGCCAAACAGCTCCATGTTCATCTCCGCCTCTTCTGCTGCAAAACTGCCTTCGAAGCCGTCTTCGTCGCCGCCCATGTCCAGATCTGCCATGCTTTCCCATTCCCCAGCCTCGAGCGCTTCCCGAACTCGGTGTACCCCTGTCGCCTCCCCAAACTCGTTCTTCCCCTTCTTCTCAGAGTCGACGTATTCAAAGCCATAGTCCATGGCGAGCTCTTCCCATTCTTCATGACTCTTCTCAAGGTAGGGCGTGATGGATTGCGGCATCGCAACAGCCAGACACACCATGTCGCCGCCGTAGCCACATGCGCGCTCGATGACATCGGATACGGCCTGCATGGTCTCTTTGATCACATCTAAATCCTTTGTTTCGACTGGCTTCTTAAAGCAGTATATCCATGCACCGAGCGCGGTGACGACTTCGCGAGCTTCGGGCTTGGTGAATTCGGTGCGCCATTCCGCTACGTTGGCGAGCTCATCGATCCAAATAGGAAGGGTTGCAGTGTAGTATTTGGTTTCCAGACGCCATTCGTGCGTAAGGCCGGCAGTGGTTTCGGACGTTGGTTCGGGGGCGGAACCGGTGAGCTCTAGGCAGAGTCAGTGAATGCGCGCCATGTGGGAAAACAAGAGGTACCTTTCAGCAGTGGAAGTACGCCTGCCTCGGGCGCGCCGATGGCAAGAATACGCCGTGGGTTCTTGATGTCCATGTTGTGTCGGTGGAAAAAGTGTCTAGTTGCGGAGTTCTCGGGGGTCTCGCCATTCAACGTGGGGTAGAAGCCTGCGAATATCAAGAACGTTCGCGACTACGCCTGGCTGTATTGTGGTCCTTCGTATGCCGCCAAGCAAGTTTAGATAACACAAGGTATCTTCGACAATGTAAAAAATTGTGCATTCATCCCATTCAAAGGTATCATCAATTTTGGAGCTATCCCAGTTCTCAGCGTATGTCCAGCAAAATGCGATCTGGTTGCATACCTGTCCTTGCCTCCATTGTCTATTTCCCGCAGCCGAGGGCGCGCGTCCTCGCTGGTGTTGCGCTTCTCGTGACTTGCTCTCTGCTTATGCCGTCTTTCCGCTACCATTTCTCAACTCGTTCAACGACCACCACCGCCGCCACGAGTGCTAGCCCTTGCCCTGTTGACTGTTGCCCGACCACGCGCAAGACCGACACCGCGACCCCTTGTGCCTCTCGATCGGAACATGGGGGCGTTCCTATATTCTGTTAGCGCCTTTCTTGTTCGACAGGTGTAACACATCATACCTCAACATGTCGGGAACAATGAAGTACCGCACGTGGCTTCCCCTGATGTACACTTGTTCGAGATGTGAGACGCGACCGTCGCGGGCGGTGACAGTGATGTCCTTCAGCTGTACGTTCATGTTGTCCTCGGCTACTGTATGTTAGCACGAATGCAAGGGGCTGGGAGACGAGTACAGTGCAGACCTTCAATTAGCTTGCCACGGTAGACTTCACCCGATGTGATCTCAAGCGTGACAATGTGACCCTGCGTTCTGTTAGCGCAGGTTTAGAGACCAGTATCCAGCGGTGAACGTACTGCTGCCTCGTTGAGGAGCTTGATAGGGATACCGATAGTGCTCGTCATTTTTTCTGTGTAGACTCTGAACCAATATGTCGAGTATGTCTAGCTCGATCTCGCGGTGGGACGTTCGTGTAGGTTGCGAGAAATAGGGCTTCGTGTCGTAGGCGCAAATCGCACTCGTAGCGCGGATCTGCTCCAAGGGGTTATTTGCCTGTGTTCGTTACGTAGTGGTTGTCGACAACAGAAAAGAGCGCAAACTTGGGCGTCGTGGTTGCGAAGCGCGTGCGCGATGCTAATATCACTGTCTACAGAAAGTTGAGGTTGAGCTCGGACCAAATCTTAGTCATCATGCCCTGTCTCCCATACTATACTCAATGTTCCCTTACCTTTGATCACCAGAATCACGACCAACATCTAGGCGTCACTGAACCCTTCTCACAATAGCATTTGTTAACTCCTATACGAAAGTGTGCATGGATGGCTCATGACACACGTTGCGTTCATCTCAATGGTACATCGCTGCGATATTATGCTATCTCAGCGAAACCCATGAGCATTTCCGATGTGAGAAGATTGTGGTTTATAAATCCACTTGAAACACATGCAGGTAACAGCCAAAGTCTACGGATGCTCGGTCTCTGTTGTTGGCGTGTCGCAAAGTTCGGAATAAGATCGGAATCATCGGAAAGAACATCTTTCGAAAGGCGTCGCGCCACAAACGCGTCACCACTCAATCCCGCCCCTGCAACCACGTCGACTAGCATTCCCAATGAATATCTCGGGTACCCTAAACGTCTTCCGACTATTGAGAGATCCGACTCTGTGTCTACCTCAACATACTGTCTCAACATTTAATCATCTCCCAATTCCCTTGTCCAAAGCTTTCAGAAAAGATGGGGTTGCTGGGCAGAAAGAGGTAGACATTCAAGCTGTAGTACTTGACAAAGACAACTGCTTTGCTGTGCCACATACCGATGAGATTCACAAACCATATGAAGTACTAATACACGTGTCATCTCGCTCAGAACTTCGTTGACCACCTTCATAGGACCATTTCCAGCGCCTTCGACGCGCTTATCCGGGTACGAAACTTCTAATAGTTTCCAACACGGCTGGAACGTCTTCAGATAAGGGCTATGCTCAAGCTGCTATCTTGGAGGCCAATACCGGGGTCAAAGTTTTGCGACACTCCACCAAGAAGCCTGGCTGTGAGGAAGAGGTCATGGCTTACTTCAAGGCGCATCCAGACTCTGGCGTAACTAGACCGGACCAAATCGCTATCGTAGGTGATCGCTTGTCCACGGACATCATGATGGCAAACATGATGGGTGGATATGGATTGTGGATCAGAGATGGAGTGCAGGGACGGGGATTTGTAAGTACTTCCGCTCGGTGAGAGCACCGTGGAGAGTGTCTTCACAGAATCGCATGTGAAACATTTGGGGCTAACGAAACCACAGTTTGCGAGAGTTGAAGACAGGCTACAGAGCTTCCTCTTCCGAAGAGGTTATGCTGCGCCTGATCCTAGCCGAAATCAATTTGAGTAGTACATCAAATGGATTGGTCGACCTTAAGCTGAAGACATTGGTATCTGCTTCTTTGGCAGACAATTCACTCTGGACGGCAAGTCACTGTCTCGTCTGCTACAAGTTGTATTGAAGCCATGTTTGTTCTGTATCTCTACGAGATAGTCATTTTAATCTAATGACATGTCCAAAACTTCGATCTACTTCTAACCCATGACACGCATACATTCTCAGAGCTTTGCTGTGTGGTAACCCAAGGTACGATTGGCGGGCTCTGCCCCTCTAAGTGACGCGCTTTATAACAACAACCACTAAACGATGTTGTAAGGAGCATCCTTTAATAGGCTTCGTCAACCGTCAACTATTGGATGCATAGCCGATCGTAAAGATGCAAGACTACGGTTAATGTCAACATCCCTGTACGCTCGGCTTCGAGATAATCCTATAATCGCAGACCTTCCATCCCTAGATCTCTCTGTCAAAGCCAAAACTCAACGTAGGCAACTAGACAATCCAAATTCGAGACCATCTATTACAATGTCTACCTCGCTCCAACAAGCTTGCCACATAGGGCCGTGGCTGCTTGTCACTAATTCGCCTCCATCAAGCTGCGCCGCATAGTAGCATAAACGACATTACACATACTGCGTCTCCCTCCCTTCCAAAGTTTAGCCTGCAGGTAATATGATCTGGTAGATGGCTGTGACGTGGCTAGCAATCAATATACCTAGACGACCTACATGAAAGGATGTGTTCAAAGAGGAGCAAATTACTATGAAAACAGCTCTTCTTCACCTTCAATAGCTCTACTCCATACTCACTCACCCTCCGAGCACATAACAACTCTTTCATCAATCCGAAGTACCTGACACAAGCTACCTGCTCCTATCAGTCCTCATCAAGTATGTAACAGTACTGAGATGTTCTCTTTAGTCCAAAATGAGATATGCAAATATATCTACTCACCTCTCGATCGCTGACTTCCACTCGCTGTATACAGTCAACACCATGGTCATCTACTCCACGATTCTAGGCGCAATCATCGGCTCCGGCGTCCTCGCAGTACCAGTACTTGGCGTACCAGCAGCCCTCGCGCCAGCATCTGTCCCAGCGGCAGCTGGCGCAAGACTCGGCGGTATAGACATGAACCGGGCCTGCCGCGACCAGTATGGCATGGGTTACCCCGCTGGCCGGATTGGAAGTTCATGCAACGACTGGCAATGCATATTGTATAACACGAATTTTGGTGATTTGTACTATCCTGTCGATACTCCTGCAGCATGTAAGAGGCAGTATGGAAACAATGTGTATGCTTGGTGCCAAGGCGGATGGGACAAGTGGTCTTGCTATAGGACATAGACGGACATGAGATCAACATCCACTTTGAGAAGCAAAGCCCTCCTATCGTACTTGATTGATATATCGCTTTCGAGTTGAAACTTTCACGTATTACTGCTCCATGAAACATATTTAGTAAGGACTTTGGGAGTTAAGATAGGAGTTACATAAAAGACTTTATCCATCGATCTTATAGCTTCTAAGACCTCTCTGGCATAATATTCCTGCTTCTGCTAATCGTGGGATAGTGTGTGTGTGTGTGTGTGTGTGGCGGACGGTATAGTAGCACCTGCGCGATGTCAATATAACCCCTTCAACAGCAACAACCTCTGCACATACTATCTCGTCCTTTGACTGTTATCTCTCTACTACTGTCTCTTTAGCATCAACATTCTGGGCCTCGCTCTCCTCCTTGCCGCCCACTTTCTGCTCAACCTCGAACATCGGTTCCTTGTCGCCCACTTCCTCTTCATCGCTCATGTCTTCGTCGCCCATGTCCTCATCGCCCACGTCTTCATCGCTCATCTCCTCTGACCACGTCTCTTCTTTTACCTCGGCAATCTCGCGATCCCCTCCCACCCCGGTATATACTGCTATCGCATGAAGCACATCTGCCTCAGGATCTGGGGCGTCCTCAGGTCGTTCATCGTCTTCGAATAAGATTTGCCTCAACGTATGCAATTTAGTTCCTTTCTTCAAAATGTATAGAGCATACCTTGGTACTCAATTTGCTTCTTTCAAACACTCATGAAGATGATCTGGGGACTTGATTATGACCGGATTTGTTTCGTCATGATGCCATTGCTTCGCAATACGCCAGATGGTTTCAGCCTTGATGTAACAGGAGTATCCCTCATTCCAGTCATCTAGGAGGCATGCAAGCAATGCGAGGCATTTAATGCGGTGGTATCTAGGGATAGCGTCATCGGCGAGTAAGTTGCGCAGTGCCTTAATACAATCATCGAATTCGTGTTGTTTGTGGAGCTCAACAGCAGTGTTGAAGCCTAGGCTAGACTGGCGATCGATTTCTTCCATAGTGACTGTTCAGAATGTGTATAGGGTCGATGTGGGTGTGTGGGTGAGAGAGAGACCGTTTCAGAGGTTTGCGAAGTGTTGGGTAGGTAGCGTGGCGATCTACAGATACTGGAATCTCTAGCTGCACGTGACAAACAAATGCGCAAGGGATTCTTCAGTGTGTATGTCATTCCATGGCAATCGAGATTGTATTTACGGTGGGCCAGTTAGATGGTTAGCATACGTCACAAGGCGATCCTCACCCAGTAGACAGATCTAACGCGTTTGCTCACTTGTGCGGCATGAAATATCTAGATGCATCACATGCATCCAACAGCATTTGCACATCACTACGATAACGATTATGCTTTTGCTGTTGTACACTGAGGCATGTTCCTTGGCTTATCAAGTTTAATCGTTTATACGTAAGGTCTCTTCGTCCAACTGAATTCTCCTTTACCTCAGTCCTGTCTCAATTCGGACCATTAGACGTTCTCAATTTTGGCGTGGACATCGCCGCCTGCTAACCCTTTGCTGCCTTTGCTACTGCTAGTTTTGTACAATGACGCAATGTATATGTGTGTGCCTAATTGCAGTCCAGTGTTTGGAAGGAGCACCGCGCCAAGCAAATTTACCTAGGTAGTCACTGCAAACATCCGCGGATTACACCAACTCTGCTAATGAAACTGTCCACGGACTCTCCACTCCGACCATCGGCTCTGTCTCTCTGCGTATATCAGCAGCAAGTTGACTGTTTCAGAGCGCGATCATCAACAAGATGCTACCAAAGTCGGATCAGACTCCGGCTCCATCGACGGACACTGGCGACAAAAGTCCAGGCCGGCCTGCTAACAAAGCAAAGCAAAAGACCACCTCCAAGGATGAGAAAGGACTATGAGCCAAGAGGTTGAAGAGTGCCGTCCAGCCCATTCAACCTTTGTCATCTGATCCGACCAATCGCGCTTTGGGACCATCATCGCACCTTGATCTGAGCAATCTTGGTATCACAATCGACTAGATAACGGAAAACACATCTCCTTTCGTGGACGTGTTCAAGAACAAAGATTTGAAGCTTGAGGACACTACGCGCAGATCCCCATACGTTCTACCTACGATTTGTAAGTGTATCAGGACATCGGACTCATAAACGGAATAACAAATGCTGACAACATCATAGTTCACGTACAAGGCAGTTGCTCCTTGCCTAGAATTAAGAAGTTCCCTGGTTTTTAGCCTTCTTGTCACCACAACTCAGCTTGGTCAACCAAACAAGTTGCCTATCTGGGATTATCGCCTGTGTTACTCCAAATAGCTTTATCTGGCTCGATTGGGGCGCAGTAAACTCGTTGACCGGCAATTCATATACCTTGAAGATACTTGGTCAGTACCTGTACGGTTGCCTGGTTGTGCCCCGCTCGTTCGTGGCGCTATACCCTGCAAACGCAGAACGCATTACCGGTTTTGCGACGACACGCTGGACACAGCCACGAGCGTTTCCACAATTCACAACAAACACGCGGTACGCAGATGAATCATAGCTAGGTGGCTTGGACCAATGAGGACGCGATAAGGTCATCAGGCGGTGCAGCGGGGCTGGGCTGAGCTTCACAGCTTACTTGTCATCTTTCCGGGGCTCCTTGTTCCAACGAACAGCGCAAGGCATACATTAAACCCATCTGACCGGCCCTTTCTCTACACTTCAACTCTATCTCAAGAATCAGCCTTGTCCGGTTTCTTGAACACTCGATCTACTACTACAACCTCCACACACAAACAGTAAGATGGGTGTACGTTGCGGCCAGCTCCTTGGCTGCCCCTCCATGCCCCGCTGCGTCATAATTGGGCTGACATGTCTCTATGGAACAGCTCGCAAGTAAGATGGCGGCGGCTTCTGCGGCGTCTGGGTATCCTCCGCCGCCAGGTGGACAAGGTGGCTACGTAAGTATTCAAGTGGAATATCGATGCTGGTAATGATTCACTCATGCAACGTAGCCTGGCCAGCCACAATATCAAGCATATCCAGGTGCCCAAGGTGCCGGTGCTCCCGGGGTAAGCCCAAAAAGCTCCTTCTTTCTCTTGTCACTTGCTCTGCGTCGTCATCGCCCATTTCCTACCCGCCACCTAAGACTAGGCATTCGCAAACCTTTTACCTAGTCTCCACTTTGTTTTTGGCTCCCAACTGCAATAAACCCCGCGCCCGCCTGTAATAAATCCACCCTGGACTTGACGCGCCACACTTTGCTCCCGGACCTAGCCACACATGCCTCTATCAAGCAAAATGGCCTCTAGCTACAGCGCTTATCAGCCCAACGCTGGGCAGGCGCCAAATCCTTATACGCAGCAGCAACAGCCTGCACCTCCCATGCCCCCGCGTCCTGGTTCGTACGCGCCGCCACAGTCACCATTTGCGCAACCGACAGCTCCAATTCCCTATGGCACATCTTCACCGTATCCTCAAGGACAGTCGGGGTATAACAGGCCTCCTCCGCCACCACCAGGACAACAGCCTCAATCTCCATATCCTCAGGCGCAGTCTCCGTATCCTCAATCACCATTTCCCCAGTCGCCACAGTCAAACCAGGCGCCTCCAGCGCAGTGGAATCAACCCCAGGTCCCACCGCCCTACGGACAACCACCTCCTCAACAGTACCAGCAGCAAAACCAATGGGGCCAACCACAACAATCCACTTACGGACAGCCGCCGCAGCAATATAGCCAACCTTACGGCCAACAGCCCCCTTATCAGCCAAATGTTCGTACTAATCTAGACTTTCTCGATTTTTTGTCTCCACCCTTGAATTTTCTATACGTACGAGCAGAGACGCAGAGCTAATGGTATTTGTTCAAATTTATATACATACTAACACAATGTCAGGGTGGCCCTCCAGGACAGCCTCCGCAGGGCCAGTATGGCGCACCTCCACCACAGGGAGGCTATGGCGGCCCCCCTCCTCCTCAACAGGTTCAAGCTGGGCCAGCTGAAGTTGCAGGCTACAAACAGTTGCTGCAAGCTTGTATCCAAGAAAAGGGTCTTCAGAACTTCCCAATTTGTCAGAACCTCGACCGGATCGCCCAAGATGCACCCTCAAAGATCAACCAAGTCATCCAGCGCTGGCGTATCCAAAAGGAGATCGCCAATGACATTGTCAAGCTGGCACTATACGACATCGTTCTATACATCGGTAGGTCGCAAAGAACTAAGCTGCTGATCAAGCTGACACCTTCCAGACGACAGTGGTTCCATGCAGTTTGAAGAGGAAGGCAGCCGTATCAAAGACTTGCGCCTTATTCTGGAACGAGTCTCCTTTGCTGCCACGCTCTTTGACAACGACGGAATCTCAGTCCGGTGCATGAACACCGACCTCTCCAATGCTCGTAACCAACAGGGTCGACCTCTCCAAGACGGCGTCGCCACTGAGGCTCAGATCGAAGAGATCATGCGTGGTGTGAACTTCAAGGGCCTCACGCCCATGGGCAGCTCTATGGAGACAAAGGTCATCAACGAGATAGTACTTCAAAAGGCACGATCCGGACAGATGCAGAAGCCAGTACTCGTCATCGCTATAACTGATGGACAACCGGCGGGTGAACAGCCGAACAAAATCTTTGATGTCATCAAAGGAACATACAGACAACTCCAGTCAACGCCCTATGGCCGTGGCGCTGTCGCCTTTGAGTTCGCCCAGGTTGGAAATGATACGACTGCCAGGGCATTCCTCGGTAAACTTGATGAGGACCCTGAGGTTGGCCCTATGGTTGACTGCACATCCAGTAAGTTTCCCTATTTACGGATCGAATTCGTGCTAACACGAATTTAGACTTTGAAAACGAACAGGAAGAGATGATGCGTGCCAACCCACCTGTCGATCTCACACCGGATCTTTGGATCATCAAGCTTCTTCTTGGTGCTATTGACCGAAGCTACGATTCCAAGGACGAGAAGACCAACCCAGCGCCCGGAGGCTACGGTGCACCACCTGGTCAATATGGCGCGCCTCCGCAAGGCTACGGTCAGCAGCCACCGCAAGGCTATGGTCAACAGCCGCCCCAAGGCTATGGCCAACAGCCACCACAGGGTTACGGTGCTCCACCTGGTCAGCAACCCCCTCAAGGCTATGGTGCTCCTCCACAAGGCTACGGCCAACAGCCACCCCCACCAGGTCAGTATGGTCAGCAACGACCGCCTCAAGGTGGTCCCGGCGGATACCCAGGTCAACAACAGTACGGCCAACCGCCGCCAGGTGGCAGGTACTAGGAGTGGATCCATATATCAAAATCCGACGGTCTGGATTCTGAGTCAGACGAGGGCACGGTATGGGATTTGAATAATCCGTAAGATCTGGGAATCATTGCTAGTATTGAACGGCCTCGTGCCATCATGCCATTATGATTTTCCTTCATCGGCGAGAGTTGAGCAAGCTTCATAACTTTTCGGTAAGGAAGGTCTCAATGAAAGTCTAATGATTTCTCTTCATTCTTTTACATGGAAACAAGTATCACGTCTCATCGCGCGTGATCTCTCACATGTCAGCAATTTTTCACGTTGATCGCTAGTGGTATGATGCGGCCTCTGTCAGACATCAAAGTCGCGTCCGCATAGCACTCGCGATACTTCACCTTTCATTCAGTATCGCGACCATTCATGGAGTGCAGGTCGTATAAAATGCCGTGGCGCGGAGTTCCTACAGATTAAGACCAACACACATTTATCAGGTCTGAACAAACTCACACAGACCCAAAGACCATATCTCTTCTATACATCATATACCAAAGACACTAATATACCTCTGCCAACTAGTCTTGCAAATCTCCATGGCGCCGCCTTGATAGCTCCAGCTTATCACATCGTCGTCAAAGTCACAGATCCTTCCTCTTATAGTTTTTACTTCATACACATCCGTGCCATCGACAATGCTACGGAAGTACCTCTTGCTCGCGCTCACCGTTCCATTAGCACCGCAATAAACGACTGGAAATACGAAAACCTGCAATGGAACTCCACTGACCTCAATCGCGGTCTCTGCGTGCGGTTCAGATTGAAATGCGAAGAAGAAAGAGAAAGGGAATGGGAAGACAAAGAGAAGACGCGTGATATACAGAATCTAGCGCAGCAAAACGGTGAGAGGATGCCGGACAAGCGGGAGGCGCTAGCTATGGCTTGTATGATGAAAGTAGCAAGGAGGGCCGTTGGTAAGTCGATATTCTACCAGTCCCGGTGACTTGCCTGTGTTCTGATGAGTGTTTAGGCCACGTGCTCCAGGAAAAGGACTTTGGGGCAATGGGTCAGAAGGAGTTCGTGATCATTAGTACTGAAAGCGAAGGGACAGTTCAAGCGAGCCTGTCTGTGGACAGTAAAGAGGAACAGAGGGTTGTTGCGGGAGTCATTGGCAACGATTATTTCGAGGCTGTTTACGCGCTCAATGATGCAGTAGGTGTTGAGCATAAGAGGCAGCGGAGAGAGGAGCAGCATCGGCATATATCATGATGCTGCTAACAGGCTCAGGACCAGAATCAGATGGTGTACTCTTCCTGTTAACGAAAAAAAAAAAAGCTTGGTCTTGTCCTGCATGTGGTGCCCACATCCGCCCACCCTCCACTGTGACAGTATGTAGGTACATAGGTAGAGAACAAACCCCACTAACGACATCGGAAGAATTCTATCAACGACTCCACACCCGCACAAATGCCCGTGTGACAAGTGCGACTTGGTATTTATACCGTTTGGACTCCATTCGCTGCCCTCTCAGTGTTTAAATTGGTCGCTAACGGCACTTCACCTGAGCTTTCCGGGGAAAATAGATTGGTTAGGCGCACGAAAACCGGGCTCGCCTCCGTCGCGAAGCACGCCGCTGCACGCCACAACCACACTCTGGGGTAGGTACAATATCGCGATAATATCAGCTTGTGCGCCTGTGATCGGATTCTGAGCGATGGAAGATCTTGGAAGTCATATGGTGGATGTCGTGTGTGGATGGAAAGCAACACAAGCTATGTCTCGCCTTGGTGACCATGCCCATTGCTGCTACAAGGCCGTAGGCAAGGGGTCCATGGTCATTTAAAGACACTATACGATGCTTGACTTACCAGATGTAGTCGGTCATTGCGCTCCGTTCCTTATTGAGGAGAACATGAGAAGTCAGTAACACCATCTCAAACCGTGGAAGACATATAAGAGAAGATTCGAACACAGCATATTTCTATCAAAGCAACGACACTCGCTATCTGAAGCTTCACAGATCTTCTCTCCTACAGTCTCTATCATGTACACCTCGGCGCTCTTTCTCGGCGCTCTTGCCGTCCTCCTCGACACCGCATCCGCCCATGGCTTCGTCAAGGGTGTCAACGTGAAGGGAACCTTTACCAACGGCTCTGACCCAGTCTGGTACTACTATGCCAAGGATGCTCGTCCTCAAACTGCAGGCTGGGATGCCCTGAACCAAGACATCGGTTTCGTCGAGCCGAACTCCGTCGGCACTGCTGATGTGAATTGCCACAAGAGCGCCACAGCCGGACGTCTCTATGCCAATGTCAATGCCGGTGACACTATCGAATTTGAATGGAACACTTGGCCCGACAGCCACAAGGGCCCGATCATCAACTACATTGCACCTTGCGACGGTGATTGCACCACTTTGACACCAGGTGCTCTTCGCTGGTCAAAGATTTCTCAGTCGGCTATAATCAGCCCCGGAACCTGGGTCACAGATAAGCTCATTACGGACAAGTTCAAGGTCTCTACTGTTCTTCCAGCCAAACTTGCACCTGGCAACTACGTCATCCGCCACGAGATCATTGCACTCCACGGCGGTCAGAACGTCAATGGCGCGCAACTGTACCCTCAGTGTAAGTTTTTCCACTGCTCAGCACTTAGAAGATGCTCATGATCGATCTAGGCTTGAACCTCAAGGTTGGAGGTAGCGGTTCCGTTAAGCCGTCTGCTGGTGTTCCAGGTACTAGCTTGTACACAAAAGACATGCCTGGCATTGTGTTCAACATTTACACCAACCCTACCACTTACACCTTCCCTGGTCCGGCTCTGTGGACTGCCGCTAACTAAGTCATGGTGTCCAAACGCTGTGTTGGAAACAAACAGGATTGGAGAGCTCTGGGACGCGGGTTGGTGATGTTCATGGTAGACGATGTGTGCTGACTTCTCTTCGTGTCTATACTTGGTCCTCTTGGTAATTACGTAGACCTAACAATCGTTTCTATAGTCTAACCTTTACCCATGCTGGCTGTACTGTGTACGGGAAAGTTCTTGTTTGTTTTTTTAGTTGTACCTAACGCTGAAACAATGTCCTAGAGGCATATGTATCATTTATCAATATGTTAGTGTCTCAACAAAGTTACAAACGCCCTGGGTGCGGTTTGAAGTTGGGGACAACTTAGAAAATATCAAGAGCTTTCACGCACAAGAACTGTGCTCCCTTGAATCGAATTCTTATTGCTACAAAGATGAGCGATTATTAGGGCGATGAGATGATGTTTCGGATGTGTTCCTGACAGGTAATTGTGCAAGATCAGCAGCCTCTACAGGCGCCTGTCTTTACGATGCCTACAGAGTCGAGATCAGTCAAGAAGTGGCCTGAACGGATGAACAGAGTCTTGAAGTTTTGTAGAGGTATATTGCAAGCCTAGCATAGTCCCTAGAACTAAAGCAATAACAGTAGGAGGACTAGTTAGCCAACCATGGGGGTGAAAAACGCCAGACTCCTCATTCCCGTTTTGAACAGTACACTCGATACATGATCGAACAGCTTCTCGCCCAAACTCGCCGCATGCGCATTGCTCTCTTTACTTCCTGACTGTCTTGGCGGCCTTGCCAACAACCTTGACGAGCTCACCGTACGCCTCGTTGAACTCCTCGTCGCCCTCGCCTGCCTTCTTACCCATCCTCTCCTTGCCAATCATGACCACGCTGGTGGGCCTCTTTGTTGCGCTAGCCTCACCAAGCTGCGCGCGGCTCTTGATGTAGATGTACGGTACGTTGTGGTCTTCGCAAAGAACGGGGATATGTGCAATGACGTCCATGGGCGAGATGTCGGCAGCGATAACAACAATGGCGCTGGGGTCGCTGGAAGTACCTGCGCTTGAGGCGGCGGATTTGCGCAGCGCCTTTACGACTTCCTTTACACCACGACGGAGGGTCTTGGATTTGGCGGCTGTAGTGGAAGAAGCGTTAGTTTTTCCTGGTTGCGCCAGATGGCAGGAAGACAAAATAGGAAGAACATACACTTCTTGACAGTCTTGAGGATCTTCTTGACCTCCTTGTCGTTGTCTGCAAGAGGGAATGCAAAGGGAACGAGTGCGCCGCGCGGCTCATCGCTGCCGTCAACGACGTTGACCATGGAGACTTCTGGCTCTTTCTCAAGCTCGGCCTCGAGCGCATCTACCATCTCGACATCGCCCTTGACCTTCTTCTCCTTCTTGTCCTTCTTGCTCTTGGACACGCCATCTGTCTCTGCGCGCTTTTCCTTCTTTTCCTTCTTGTCCTTCTTCTCCTTCTTCAGCCTCTTCTCCTCGATATCTTTCGACATTGTGTAGTTAAACGACTGTAGTTTATCGGTAGGAGTTGGGAATGTAGATGTGTGGTGGTGGCTGGTAATGTGTCGTGCTGTGGTCGGGCTGGTCGCGGAGCTCTATTCGCGAAATTTTGGAAAAGTTCAGACTGGAGCTCAACGCGCTAGTGCTGCAGTGTGGCACGGACCATCTATCAATTTTAGTGCCTTCGCAACCATGGCACAGCACAGCGGAGCACATGCAGACATCACAGACAGATTGCGTTCCAAGTCGTCCAAGTTAGATATATATTCATGTAGTACTGATTGAGATCAAATTGCATTTTCGCTTCATGTCTACTACCGGAATATCCACCATCTCCGTCGCCGCGAAGTCAACCCATGAAATACTGTGGTATATAGAGAAAGAACCTGATGCCACCAGAAACAAAAGGCATTACCAAAGTGGAGGCAGATAACAAACAGGTATTAGCAGAAACGCGTCAAAGGCAACGCTAGTAGCAGGACCGAAGTAAAGTAGTAACGCGCCTAGGGCCAGCCTTCGATAGTCCAGAAATGCCGATGGGTATGAGCGAGGGAAAGATATTAGAAGAATACCAAACGAGAGCATGAGCTCGAGTGTGTAGGATCTGGACCAGACCGCCCTGTGCGCCGAATTACCCCAATCTTGAAAGTGAAATGAGATAGGAATAGACTGATGCTGAATGCGCCAAACTCCTTGCCATGCTCCCAGGTGCGAGGAGACGACGACGACAGGCTGAAGAAAAGCCTACATTCTGTGAAAAGAAAAGAGAGATCGAAACAAGATCGCGAAAGACCAAGGGCAGCGCAAGTGATAGCTCGCGCTTAATAGGCCATTTGCATCTCAAGGACCTGGACGCCGCCAGCAGCCATCGATGGCGTAGCAGACCCGGATCGAGACGACATGGCATCTTCGTAGCCAACAAGGGCTTGTGAATGTAGTTTGAAGGCCTCGCCCATGAGTTTAGTGATACTGTGTTTTGTTAGTGACAAGTCCGAAACATAGATACTAGTTTACATACCCCCAAACAACGACCTCATCGATCATGCTTCCCCAGAGTCGCGCCACTGTGGAGCTCAGCTTTGCACCGTAGACATCTACCGAGTCGTCATCGAATAGGTTGCGCAATTTGTTGTACATTGCTAGCTCCTCTTCGGTAGCTGGCTCTTCGTCGTGCTCAAGGCGGTAAAGCCACAGCGTTAGGATGACCATCAGATCCATACCAGTAAGTGGATGCTCGATGCTCCAGTTGGTAGCAGAAGTCCGTGCGACCCAACGGATGCCTTGCACAGCAGCAACCTCGATACAGTCGAAGCATTCTTGAATGACCTTGATCATTTCCGGAGAGCGCTGAACCTTGTCGCGGGCATTCGTCATGGCAGCAGCTACTTCGTACGAGTCGTGATAGCGGAGGGCTTCCTGAATGGACTTAAGATCGACCACTAGTCGGGCCCTGGTGTTCCTGTACAATGCCATGGCGTTAAAGATGAGTGGGTGACCCTTGTGTGGAGCGCTCAATTGAACAACGACCGTCTCCGGCTCGCATAATTCGAGCGATTTCTCCCAAGTCTCCAGGGCCAAACGCAGCTTGTACTCGGTGACTACGTCCTGAAGAGCTTCAGGGCTGCGCTTGTGGTACCATACTTCGAGGAATAGTGCATTGATCATGACGCGTGTGGCGAAGGCACTGTAGCGCGCAGTCTCGCCTTGGAATAGATTGTCATGTGCTTGACGGAACGTGATAATCTTGGAAGCACTCAGGCTTTCGCGCCATGCTTCGTCGTCAGATACCTCCATGGTCCAGAGCGACTCCGAAGAGGGCAGCTCTAGGGTGTCGAACTCGTTGAAACCCATTGCTGGCGTGTGGTTGTAGGTGAGAGTTAGCAGACCAAAGAAAATGTAGACTGCATAGTAAGTTCTGCGACATTGCTCATCGACGACCCATTCTTCATGGTTTGGTTGAGCGCCATCACGGGCGTCGGAGCGAAGCTTGAGTTCATATCGGTTTCCTGCAACCATCTGCAGTTTGTTAGTGGCTGTGATGAGCAGGGAAGGTAAAAACATACGTTGGCAAGAAGACTCTTGATTGAACAGGCCCACTCGAGTCCTTTTGGATCACCACTCCAGCTGCTGAAGATCATGTTAAGCAGGGTACTCTGCATAGTCCACAAAGGACATTTGCGGGAGCTGAAGTTCTCCTTGTTCTGAAGGAATTGGTTGACTAGGACCTTTGATCCAATGTGCAGCATGTAAGCCTGATCCTGATCAAAGATGTACAAGGCACCTATCGATAGCACGGCAAGTAGCAGCGGGGCAGACACCTCAGTAGGGTTGAAGGTGGCGGGATGCAAGAACGGCAGATGGTGATGGAACAGATCAAAGTACGTCTTCAACAGGCGGTTCAGCGTGTTCAGACTAGGCAGGTGGAACGTCTCCAAGAGCGCGTTTTCACTGTCATACTGCTTGATGTTCTCATATATCCTTGCGCACTGCTCCTCCGAGTCTAGCTGAGGGGCGCGGGTCATCATCAGAGCCTGGTTGGGGCCGGGCGACTTGCGGTAGTCAACAGGCGACACAGGTCCCATCATGGAGGGATAGGGCGAGAGAGCACCGGGGGTGCCCAGCCCGTTGCCGCCGTTCATTGCTGAAAAAGTAGGGGCGAGACTATCACTACCAGACATGGTGCGCTCCATTAGTGGTGGCAACTGATGAGGATGGGAGCCGAGTGCGCTGGCGCTGTTGAAGGCTGAGTGCGTGTTCGGCGAGGACTTGGGCTCTGACTGGGGAACCATTGAGTCTCGCCACGGCATCTGAGGCAGCATGTTCTGGCCTGGAGCGGTGTATGGGATGACAGGCTCCATCATGGATGGACCTGTGGGCGATATGACGGGCTCGTTGTGCTCGGGAATCATCTCGGGTTCCTGACTCGCCATTGCTTTGTGATGGAAGTCGGTCATCAGCATGGCAGCGGCGTTGAGGTCTTCGTCCTCGTGCATCGCATCGTTGTCAGCCTCGATGCGCTCGAGCGTCGTCGCACTCTCGACGGGCGCGGCTTTTGAAGGCCCTTGGTCGGCCGCCTTGGTGTTTGTTCGTCGCTTCTGTTCGCTGGGGAGGGGCGCCCCGCCATCCTTTGCGTGGACGGTGCGGTCGTGGCGCAGGAGGAGATCACGACGGACAAACGTGGATCTGCATTTCAAACACCTGATGCGAAGTCAGTACATTTCTCGCCATTTAGCTCGTACAAGGGCGTCTGCTTACTTGAAGGGTCTCTCTTTGGTATCTGTGGTGAGGGGCAAGTTAGCGATCTTCTTTCTCTTGTCTTCCCCGCAGCGCGCATCCACGTCGCGCATGTCCCGCATCAACAAACAGCCACCCCGCCCAAAACAAGCGCATCTCGATCGCGAATACAGAGAATGAAATAGGGTAATACGAACGCGATCTTTCGTGTCTCGAACGATGCTCTGACCTCGAGAAGGCTCTGTTGCAGAACTGGCATTTGTACTTTTCCCAAGTCAGTGCATGTCTCACACGCATTTCGGACAGGCACAGCTTACCTTCTTCTCGGGCGCGCCCGTCTTGCGGACGGCGGGCGACGAGTTAGACGCCATCTCAATGGATGCGGCGTATGGTATGGAATCGTAGCGGTGTATGGCCGATGATGGGAGATGCTGCGCAATGGCCAGAGGACGCGTCTCGTCAAAGTTCGTTGATGGGTGTGGTGGAACAGCTGTACTCCTCGTTCATCCCGTAAAATTGCTATAAACAATGGTGCAGCACCGGAATGGCCGGTGGGAAAAGGTGATATACAGGCGTCAGCGCCGTCTGGCAGCGTGCGCAATGATGGAATGATAATCGACGTGGGCGTTGAGACGGATTGCGAGTGTTGAATGAGGGGGGTCCAAGGTCCAAAATCAACTCGGGGGGGGGGGCATGGCGCACGGGCAGCCCAGCTGCCAGCCTCACCATCCCCTGCCCAGGTGGTCTTGGACTCATTACAACGCTAGCGCTTCTAACGCGACCTATCTATTAATTACCAAGTCTGCTTTTGCTGGCTGGCTCGCTGGCTGTCCTGTCTGCAGTTGCCATATTAGAAGAGGCAGGCGACATGTTGGGTCAGTCGCCCTTTGCTCCGCTTGACACTGCGACTTCCACAACTATCTCACTTTGTCTATGTAGCTATCAAACCAACGAAACTTGCACTCTGGAAACGCCCTCGCATACAGGCACCTCTTTTACAACCCGGGACATCCCTAACCATAGGCTTCTGGACCAATGTGCAACATGGCGACCGCCTGTCCAATGGTTCTCCTCGCAAGAGCCTCAACGAGCATGGTCTCTCCATCCACCCGCCGTCAGCGGAGTCGACTCTCCATCCACCAGTGACAATGTGGCACGACAGTTCAAACCTCAAAGTGGCGGTAAGTACCTCATGCTTTTACTCTTGGAGGAGTAGTCTAGTAACTGGGGCACCATTTATCAGATGCAGGCCATGCACATGGTGGCTCACCGCCTCACTTCCCTACGCAGGTAGCTACGCCTGCGCCATCGTTACTTACAACAGCTTCCAATACTCACAAAACACCCACACCTCGCCCCTCCGTGGTCTGTGTCGCGCGATGACGAAGGGCGCGGGAAAAGGGGTTGCCCCTCGTCTTTACACACCATGACGCCAGGATGCCTCTCCAACTTCCACCATCAAATGTTGTGGCACGAGTAATTGCGAGACGATCGTCGGCTGCGCTCGTTCCTGGAACTCTATCCAGAAATTCGGGCCAGAAACGCGGTTCCCCGGACCCACCATCTCATGTTAGTCCGGCCCACATATGCAGTAGACGCGACGGCTTGCAGAGAGCTCACATGAACATTGCAACGCCGCGAACACGATGCTTCTTGCGCATGTCGGTAGACATCACATTACCATCGAGCCGTCTGGCCGAGGTCTTTTCGGCTTGAGAAGGACACCTGCGTTCCGAGTGACAGAGCCTCCCGTCAGCAGCAAGGTGGCAGAGTCCGCTAAAAACATGCCCCGCTTGTCTACCTTGAATCGGGGATGCGCGTATGATCCTAGAGCTTATAGCGTTGGCCGCGGCCTAGCGAACGCTTTTGCTGCCATGACACCTAATTGTTCTCACCGTTACTCCATCCAAGCCAGCAGTCGCTACACATGCCTCCTACAAGTCCTCTAACCGCCCCTCAGTGACCATTGTGTCAGCGAGGGGCATTGCTTTTCAATGAAACCCCCCCGCGCTAGCACGTTTCTCGTAATGCTTTAGAAGCAAGGCGGGTTGTGGTGGTTGTTTCAAGTGGCATTGGATGGTCTGTCCTCGTAACACGGACGCGGCAGGGCCGGTACTCATCCGTCTACGCTGTCAGTTAATTTCACTATGATAGAGGCAACCGACTAGCTCATCCCAGTGAAGACGAATGGTGGTTGAAAGCTGACCAGGGCAGTGTAATGACATGGTGTCATGCCCAACACCGTCCACAGCCAAATCGCATATGAAAGGTACGCCCTTTCGGCCCTGCATTACAGCCAACCTACTATTGAGGATGATGATATCTGAACGGGTGGTTGCTGCAACCCCCACACGCGACACGGCACCTATCGCATCCAGCTCTCCGTTTGGCATGTCTCCTACAACTACGCTTCGTCGCTTCTCAACAATACTGTCGTCTCGGGGGCAGCAAAAGATCTTGATCAATCGATGGCTGACCCACCCACCCTCCGGCCCAGTGTCGCAGAACCCAGGAAATGCCATTTCCGCTTCCACGCGATAAACCAAGCAAGTTTGAGACTGGCATCGGCCACTAGGATCCGCTATAATCATCCCGAGCTTCCATCACACCTTCCACGGTGAGATACGCGTGTCAGTCACCGCTCTCGATGAGATGGGCAAGACGACCGCGGACTGTTACTTGAGTGTTATAGGCATGATTTTGTACTATCACAGTGTTCTGCTGTCGGCCTCAACCATTTACTGACATCCTCGACACCTGCAGTTGTTTAAGGGGTCAGCACCAAATCCAAGTGAAAATCGTCGGTTGCACTGCGGGGCAGCAAGCACTTAGGTAGCGTTCCGTGCAAACGCAAAGTGTAGGGACGACAAACGCAGAACGTCAGAAGTTCAAGTCTGGATGGTGGTACAAGATACATGGTCGCACAATCCTCGATGCGCCGGCATCCGCCCGCAACGGGAGGGAAGTCCTGGTTATCCTTGAGGACCACGTTTCATAGCGCAAAGACCCCAAAATATGTAACGAGTCAGACGGTGTTCTAGATGAGCTGACAGCTTATGGAAAGCCTGATGTCCCCGCTCTACCACCAGGCTCTTCGGCATCAAAAGCTCCTGCATACCACATTGAGAGCTTGGTGGGGCCGTATTATCAATTGCAGATGTATACCATGCATGGTCGGTGTAGACAGCTTCTTTGATTTTGACAGCTGCGGCGTAGACAAAGTTGATGTGGCCGGCTCAGTGTCGGTCGCTTACCCACCGTCTGGCTATATTGCGATGCACAACATCGGCTGCAGGCAGGCAGGGCATATAGACGTGCATGAGTTGCAATGTGTAGGCAGGCTGGCAGGTTCCGAGAATTGCCCTATTGAAGGACGGGCCCGGAACTTGACACATTGTTAGCTGCTTTTATCCATAGGTAGGTAGCCCAGCCAGACACGTGATTTCCTAGGTATCGCACAGCACAAGCCAGTGGGGACGCTGGGCCCTCCACCGCTCACGACGGCTGCCAACGACCCGCCCTGGTGTTGCAGTTTCTTTCGCTCGAAACCGTTCTTCTTCTCAACCATATTCATACCAGCGTGCTCGCTGTGAGGCTCTATTCGCTGCGTCGCTCAGCTAGGCGCGCTCCCCATTCGCATGCCGGCCGCCTCTAGCCCAATTGCATGCCCTCATCCACCCCGGCCATAACACGCGGTCATATCAGATCCTCGAAAACGACCGCGTCGTAAGATCAGTCGGCCCACATTGCGACCGCTTCTACTCTAGTCCAGGGTCGCAGCAGAGGGGTCGCGCCTGCGAGGCTGAAGATTGTTGCCTTCTTCCCCGTCCCCCCCCCACACGCCGCCGGTTGCGCCTTGAGGCACCGTGAGAATCACCATGAACGGCTTTAATGGCACGACCGACGCTGGCGGCATGTACGTCAAGGCGCTATACGACTACCAGGCCGACGACCGCACCAGTCTCAGCTTCCGGACGGGCGACATAATACAGGTCATCACCCAGCTCGAGAGCGGCTGGTGGGACGGAGTCATCCACGGGGTGCGCGGCTGGTTCCCGAGCAACTACTGCGCCGTTGTACAGCGCCCCAGCGAGGACATTGAGAGCGACAGAGACGGCATCGATGCCGACGACGACCATGAGACGAGGTCGGCAGGCGGCGCTGAATTCGACACCTCAGACGGCGAGTCCCTGAGCGGTGGAAACGACACCATACTGCCCCTCGAGCGCAACAATGCACCGCACAACAAGGAAGAGGAAGCCGCCTTTTGGATACCCCAGGCGACACCAGACGGCATGCTCTTCTACTTCAACACCCTAACCGGCGTCAGCACAATGGAGCTTCCTCTGGAATCCCCCTCTGCCAACGAGAGCGGTCCGCGCAACCGTACTGATGTCTTCGTGCCCGATGCGTCGCGACCGCCAGCTGAGCTACTAGCATCGGGCTCTGGCTACAACATGGAGGACACAGACGACGAAACGTCAGCGTCCGACTTGGAAGGCCCAGGAAAGAAGGGCTCCTACCGCTCGCGCGTAAGTTTCGCGCTTCTATACGTGGAGCGAATACTGACATGGCACCACAGCACAGGCACCGCTTGTCCGATGGTCTCTCGTCGGCCACCTCGATGGAGTCGATGAACGGTGGCTACCAGGGCAGGTCCTACGATCAAAGTGGTATGAGCTTTGCAGCTTCTGCTGCCATGCCTCCCACTGGCACCACGGCGACTTCCTTCGCAAACAGTCCAGCACTAGGTAGCGACTCGACGCATTCGCGCAAGTTCTACGACGACGTCAGCCCTGTTCCTCTTACCTGGAACAGGATGGTGGAGGACATGCGACGCGCAATAGAGCGCTACAAGCAAGCCATCAACAACAGCGACAGGTCGGAATTCGTGAAACGCGCCGAGGACATTTCGGATCACTTGCGACTGCTGCTCGCGGCTGGCTCGGGGACGACGGACAACCACTCTGGTAACCCCTCCATCATATCTACAAACAAGGCCTTGTATCCTCATTTCCGCGAAACAATGTCGCGATTCTCAAAACTAGTGCTGTCTTCGCATATCGCTGCGTCTGACTTCCCTCCTCCCGATTCCTACTCCAAGTGCCTGAAGGAAGCAGAAGGCGTTCTAAACGGTGTCTTTGGTTTTGTCGAGGTAGCTCGTCAGCAGCGTGGAGAGGAAATCCCGCGCCTTGTGCCTGGCTTTGTAGTGGGCAACAACACTGGAGGCAGCTGGCAAAACAACGGTACTGACTCGCGTGATGCCAACACCTCAATGTACTCTGACCAGGACGACTATGAGCCTTCCATCGAACCAACCCTTAAGCTTGATTCACGCATATTGGAAAGACTGCAAGATGTCAAGAGACTAATCGTTTCCAGTCTCCGGCGGTTGGATGAGCAATTAGTGCTTCGGGATACGGTCATTTCACACCGGAAACACCAGGCGATAGGCGACCACGTATGCAGTGCTGCAGGAAAGGTTCTAGAGGCTTGTCGGCCCTGGATATCCACCATCGAACAAATCGACCTCGCGTCTCTGGACGTGGACGCCCAAGGGCAACAACTAAGCGAATTCAGCGTCCAAAAACAGAAGGCCTACGATGTCGTATCTGAACTTGTGATTGCATGTCAAGGAGTAGCAGCACCACTGGGAGACGAGTGGGCTGAACTACGTGGAGATTCACTTGAGGACCGTATCAATGCTGTGCGAGCGATTGCCCGAGATCTGGAAGCGACGTGCGCCCAACAATACAACTTGTTGCAACAATTGTCGGACACTGTCCCTCTCGCCGACATCGTAAGCCGTACAGACCCAAGAAGAAATACCGATAGCGAGCTGCCAAACCACACTCGGGGGCCGTCCGGACCTGAGAGACCATTACTTGGCAACATCCCCAAGGCAGACACATACAGTGCAGGCACACCTCTCGACGAAGGAAAGGTTGAGCCGGTCCGATCTGCAAATAGCAACAAGAAACTCAAAGACTTCTTTGGTGAAGTTCCAGTGATCCCCCAACAGGCAATTGAAGAAACACCAGAGTATTTGAAGCTCGACCATGAGGGTGAAATATCCTATGATCACAAGTCTACACCACCCCAATTGAAGGGTGGTACTCTGGCTGGTCTCGTCGAGCAATTGACACGTCATGACCGCCTCGACCCAGCATTCAACAACACCTTCTTACTCACGTACCGATCGTTTACCACCGCTTCTGAGCTGTTCGAGATGTTGGTTAAGCGATGGAGTATACAACCACCTCATGGATTGGCCAAGGAAGACTATCAACACTGGGTAGACAAAAAGCAGAAGCCGATTCGATTCCGAGTTGTAAACATTCTCAAGAGTTGGTTCGATAACTACTGGATGGAGGGCAACGACGAGGAGGCACGGATTCTCATTCAACGGGTGTACAACTTTGCAAAAGACCACGTTGCGACCACTAGCACCCCAGGAGCGGCACCCCTGATGACATCCGTTGAGCAACGATCTCGAGGGCCAGACATGCCTACAAAACGCTTAGTTCTCACCTTGAGCGCTCAAACACCGCAGCCTATTCTACCGAAACATATGAAGAAGCTGAAGTTCTTGGACATTGACGCAACGGAATTCGCTCGACAACTCACTATCATCGAATCTAGATTGTACGGCAAGATTCGTCCGACAGAGTGCTTGAACAAGACATGGCAGAAGAAACTTGCTCCAGGCGAGCCTGACCCAGCCGCAAACGTTAAAGCGCTTATTCTGCACTCCAACCAGTTGACGAACTGGGTTGCACAGATGATTCTCACGCAGCAAGACGTCAAGCGCAGAGTTATTGTCATCAAGCACTTTGTCAATGTGGCAGATGTAAGGCAACTAACGGATTTGTTTGAAAATAGTGGCTAACACAATCCAGAAATGTCGCCAACTGAACAACTTCTCCACACTAACCTCTATCATTTCAGCACTAGGAACTGCACCCATTCATCGCTTGAACAGGACCTGGAGCGCTGTTAACCAACGCTCCATGGCAACCTTGGAGAGCATGCGTAAGCTCATGGGTAGTACCAAAAACTTCGCAGAATACCGAGACACGCTACATCGGGCGAATCCACCCTGTATACCCTTCTTTGGTATGTAGCTTTAGATCAAAACTTCTGCATCAACCAGCTAACCTGTCTAACTAGGTGTTTATCTCACTGATCTGACCTTTATTGAAGATGGTATTCCCTCTCTGATTAAACGTACAAACCTTATCAACTTCGCAAAGCGCGCCAAGACAGCCGAAGTCATTCGCGACATCCAGCAGTATCAGAACGTGCCCTACCCACTACAACCGGTTCCCGAGCTGCAAGACTACATCCTCACCAACATGCAGTCTGCAGGCGATGTGCACGAGATGTATGAAATGAGTTTAAGCGTCGAGCCGAGGGAACGCGAGGATGAAAAGATTGCAAGGTACACTACCTATTTCTCCTTTGATCGTACAAAGACTGGACTTGAAGGATAGCAAAAGATATCAACCCGCCACGCGAGGAGCATACGATAAACAAGCGGATATGAATGCGTCTTTTGGAGAGAAGATGGGGCTAACGGCGTTTTAGGCTTCTCTCCGAGAGTGGATTCTTGTGATGAGACTGTGACAAATGACGATGATACCCCACACGAAACACTAGCATTGTTGGCTCAAAGGATTTTGGAGTACTTGAATTGTTCAAGGGCGTTTGCTATATTGATTTACCCTAACGATGGAATGAAAAGAGTTGGATCTTCGTGGAACTTTGGTTTTTGTTCTCTTCGAAACTGGCGTAGAGCGCTTCGAGCGGATGCGTATAATTTACCTCTCCGGTCTGCAGAACCGGTAAGCTCCGTCTTTCACGGCACATTACGATGGGCGATTGCGATTGGGAAAATCTTTACTCGTTATAGGCAGCGGAACGGCATCTGTTGTCGATGATGTATCCGCAGGTTTATAGCAATTCTACACCCTGTAGTGACATGTCGCTCCGTTCAATCAATCAATCACTGTGGCGTTAGTTGTTCGGATTTTGGACCCCGGATCCATACGGTATGTATTTCTAGCCGCGGTCCTCGTGTTGTAAGCTCGTGGCTAGACTGGGGCTCGTGTTTGACTATTGGGCGAGCGGCGAAGAGATGCTCGGCGCTTCTATTCTACCTCGTATCGCCGACAATCCCCTGACTCCGTGACTAGAGGCCCGATCTAACGGAGCGATTCTGGGTCTTGAAGTGACGGTGAGGAAAACACATGTTCACGATAGTTTTGTGAGTTGAGATCGTCGCTTGTGCTGCGGGTGGAAGTCGGTATACTGATATTTGTGCGTGTTAAGACTGGGGGGTTGCGCACCTGTAAGTTGTCATGACCACTCGTACCCGAGAGTTAAGACTAAGTTTATTTTCTCCCGGTGTTTAAACAAGTAGTCGAGCACATATAGTTCACGATCATCACCCAAATTTCTGCGCTTGTCCCCTAAACCACTGACCGTGGCTGCTTGCTCGTGTGACTCTCGCTGCAGAGTACGACTTGACACACTCAGTCACTGTGGGTCAGATTGCGTATCCAGAACATCGCGGAGCGCTTCGTACCCGAGTATAAATATGTCAGACTACTTTGGTGTTGGCGGATTGTTGCTCTCGTGTTCCCTCCTCGGCGGATCATCCTTTGCGGCAATTTCAATTTGGGGCAGGAAGAATATCCACCCGACGTGAGCATCGTGACCTTGAACTAGCAGACTGAGAAATGGTGCTTGCTAATGCGCGCTCACAGACCATGGCAGCTTACAGTAACATGGAACATGGTACACATCCTAAGGTTGCATGCAAACCCCGACTTCGCCTCCGCAACGATCATCAAAGCACCCAGCCCAGTGACCGGCGGCCTTATGGAAGACATGCCCCAGACTTCTATCCTTCCATGGCATCCGCATTTGCTATGCTAGTTCGGCAAGAGCAGGCCGTCTTATGAATGACCCGATTTGTCGATGCCGACCGCCGCCGGTCGAGGATCACCCTCCTATGAAACCTGAAGGAAATTACCCACAAGGGGAAATCGCCAAATGAACGACAGCCGTTGCGCAGTTAGTAGTAGCATACCCCAGCTTTTCATGTTTCTTGCCTGTCAGAAGACACGCGCGCACGGTGCGGTGTGCAACCGACGGTGCTTATGACATAATGCCGAGGGGGTGACAATGCTCGTCGGGACTTGGGTCCACGTATGAAGTTGGTAAGAGAGAGCTTGGGCGGGTTGTTGCTTTCACTGGGCCTTGGTGTTGTGGGATCCGAGGTCTGCCGGAACGGGGAATAGGGGTGTCGTGGTTGCTTGTGCGCCGGTAGTGGGTGGTTGATCAACAACAAACAAGACCAGAAGCACATTTTGTCGATCTATACCGCAAGATAGTCGTCATAAAATTGATAGACACATGCTCTTTGCCCCACGACTCCTCGCGCGGAACCGTTGGAAATGTCATCAGTGATGCGAACAAGGCCTCGTACCCCCTGCTAATCGCTAAGTTCGCTTGATAGTGGTGGGTAATTTCTTGCTGCACAATGCAGGCATCGTGCTGCCCTGTAATCAGGCGCGCACGGAAACGGTGCGGTAGGGGCGTTTTCTTCGCCCTGCGATACGTTCGCTATTTCCCGAGGTATGTCACTAAGAGCGGAAAAGATTTCAAAGGATGCAGAGGATGCATGGCGCTCGTGAGCTGTTACTCGTCTAAGACGCCCGCAGCATTTAGCATGTGGCATCTGGAACGGGAGATTTTGCGACAAACATGGCAGGTTTAAGAGAGGAGCAATATTGCGCAAGCCTTGGGATGATGAAGAGATGTGTTGGGCGCAATCTCGATCGTGACTGGGTAGAGACAAGGGAATAGCCAATCAAGGAGGTCGAGGTAGTGCGACGGCTGTGGTGGACGCCGACCAGTAGATGCACATTCCTGCTCCGAGCCTCTGAGGGGTTCGAGGGATAGTGCATGTGTTATCGCGCCTCTCAGCGTGGGTGACAGGAGCGGATACAGCTGGGCACAAAGGGAAACACGAATGAGGTCTCGTGGAGAGGGTCCTTATCACCCGCCGCCGCCAGCCTTGTCGTAGCAGTAGCTCCCTGAATGCTTCCTACTCAGCCACCCTCTCCCAGCCAAAGTCGATACTGTCCAGCTGATGAAAGTTCGTTCCTGCATACAATACGCCGCTGCTATTGACAGTTGGCCTTGGAGTAGCGGCGCCGGGCCTGCGCTACTCGTCTTAGCCCGGACTTGGTCACTTCTGGCGACCCACAAAGTTACCTCGTACACGTTATTTCGGTGGCATTAACGGTCGATCCCTGAGGAAAATAGCGGAGGCGCCCAGGTCCCAAGCTCGACGTGGGTGGTTCCTGCGTCCGTAATTGCACTGCTTTAGGCGGACATGCCGGACTTTGCCATTCTGCACGAGAGAGGCCCAGCAGTTCATCATCAGCCTTTGCGCTGCCTGCCATCTTGTCGTCCGACCTCTTTTACTTTTGGCCGGCCTCATTACAACCACCCCTCTGCTCGCCTCGCACGCTCTCCAGCTATTTTCTTATTTGTTCAACAGAAGGGTTTCACCCTTTACAGTCACTCGCTTTAATAAACTAATTCCCACGATGTTCTCTCGCGGTACTTGGGGGGCCTCGCCCTGGGTGTTATTACTCGCCATGGCCCGCTTTTGTAAGTAGACTCCTCGCTTGCGATCGCAGAAGCAGTCCTCAACAGGCTCTCGTGCTGACCCGTCATCTTCAATTAGCCAACGCTGCTTGCGAATGTGGTTATTCGGTTAATGCTACAACCGACCCTTCCTATGCCGTCTTCACCGAGCTCATGGAGAATGACTTTCTACATACATCGACCGACGATCTGAAAGAGGTTGGCTGGCAGCCCCAGGAATACAATGTTACCTCGAAAAATGCTAGAGGGCCATTTGGAAAGAGTATGGAGTTGACCAACATTGTTACAAACCCATTCAAGAAAGGATGGTCCGGTGAGGCTGACCACGGTGGAGACGCGGGACTCGAGTTATGGGTACGAGGAGATCACCAAGATGGTCTCGTGAGCGGTGCTGAGCTCGTCACTATGCGCAACGACTCTCTCCTTGGAAGCTTCCGTGTTGGCATGAAGCTCTCGAATTCGTCTGGAACCTGTGGCGCTTTCTTCTTTGTACGTTCCTACTCCACGTTGAACCGCGTTTCAAAGTTGGCTAACAAGCGTAGTACCACAACAACTCGCAAGAAATCGACATGGAATTCCTTTCCCATCAGTTCAACAACTCCCAAGGCGCCGTAAACCTCGTTCTCCAAAGCCCGGAATCTGTTACGCACGGTTATGCTGCTCAAGGAACGAACGGTTTCGAAGTCATGGCTCTCCCTTTCCGTCCGGATGAGATGTTCCACGAGTACCGTTTTGACTGGACACCCAACCGTGTTGCCTTCTACGTTGATGGTAAACTTCTTCACGAGATGACCGAAAATATCCCCACGGAGAGCGGCGGTATCTTCCTCAACCACTGGAGCAACGGCGACCCATCTTGGTCTGCAGGACCCCCGGATCAAGACACGGTTATGACCATCTCGTACATGAAGGCGTACTTCAACTCTACCGATACTGAGCGCTCGCAAAACGACTACAGGGACCGTTGCCCAACATATGACCCTGCGAAAGTTTGCGCCATCCCCAACCAGATGAGCCCGCCGGATCAGAGTCAGGGCGTAGACGCAGCGAAGACGTACTTCTTCTCAACAGACGGAGACGACATGACACCAGGTCAAACAACATTCACTGGCAGCGCGAGCAGCATGTTCAGCGCGTCATCGTTATCGCTCGCAATCCCATTACTCGTCACGCTACTCAGCTTAACACTGGGGTGATGAATTTCTCTGGAATACTTCTCCCACTTCTTGCCAGAAGGCCCTCGTTCTCAGAAGCTATCGACTGAGAACTTTTACGAGCATACGACTACACTTACAGCGTTCTTGGAGTAATGCGACTATTGCAGTCCAATTTTCACTTTCATTTCGACCTCTCACCGAGCTCGTCTTCGGCCACCTTTTTCTTTGATTCGGCAACATACTCATGGCGCAGCACCGCCTATAGTGTCTTCCTTTTTTTCACTTCACTTCTTGTATATACCCTTTGCACGGGACTCTGCGCAGTCAGCCCGTTTGCCTACGTCCTCTGCCCCAGTCCGGCAACGGCCTTTCCTCTACCTCGGCCCATCGTGGCAGAGATTTTTATTGTATCGGAGTGCATTCCGCCGGGTGTTATCCCAACCATCCTATCGGCCCTCATACCCCCAACTCACCATCGGCTGTCTATACGACCGCGTCGCCTGTTTTTTTGCATTGGAAAGAGAAAAGAATCGGAAGATACCATCTTAGACCATTACGCGTCAATATATCCTAGCCTACCAAAGCTACTGTTACAGAAATTACAATTATATCTCGTATTACATTCGTCTCAACTTTTTGCAATGATCCTAGTTTGCAACATGCGTACCTTGCATTCGTGCAAGCACTACTACTTACCTAGTACCGGACGTAGAATATTTCACTTCTGTTCTGTGGAGTTGACTACAGTCGCGGAGCCTCACTCCGGAAAAGTCGGAAGACTCTCCAGCGCCCCTCAGGCGGTCGGCCAACAGCGCCAATCAGACGCGCCACACAAGCCTATCGAATCTCGTGCAGTTTGTCGGGACGCGTCTGTGGTGTTATTCCCGCGACGCGCATGTCCACAAGGCGACTTCGCGATGTCCGAGAGTATAGCCAGCTAGCCAGCCAGACCGCATTATCCGACGCCATTTGCCGTAGCATCTCAGCTTACTTCCAGACCATCGACACAAGCTGAGGCCATGAGGCTGGAAACACTACCAGACACTCCTTAGGTCTGCTTAATGCAGTCCGGCTCCGCGCCAAAATCCACCTGTGGCGTCTGCCGGTGCGTTTCGGTACTTGGGTTAGCAGCAAGTTGGTAGTGTCAGTCCAGTGACGTAAAGCTGCCCTTGCAAGTCGGCGCCGTTGGACTCCGGGGCTTTGACTTCTAGTTCTAATGTTGATGGAGCGACGGTTCCTGAGGACGGTCCAGGAACTCCCGTGATAGTGGGGTACAGAGGCTATTGGCGGCAGTGGCGTGAAGATATTCTGATTCCACTGAAATATTGCTGAACAGACACAATCGCGATGTGAGTTTTGCTATTTTCTGATGTGACTTGCTGAGACCGTGGTTCCGCGGAACTTATGTCTTTTTGTCTTTCTTCGTCTGCAAGTGTTCGGGAGGGGACCCGAAGCCCACGCGCCTTCGGGAAGGCCTGCTCAGGTGTGTGCGCGACCCCCTTCCTCCAATTGTTCTCCTGCATCCTTCGTGCAGAACAAGCGTTCTGTTAGCGCCGGGCTTGCCTCTCCCGGGGAAGCAATAAAAGCTTGTTTGCATTTGGCATTGCTTAGCTTGTCGGTATGCTACTATGAACGGGGCCGTGTTGTCACGACGATCTTTATTGATAGCTTGCGTGGCGACACTACAATCCGTTCAAAGATTATGGTATGTAGTAGCACAAAATGAACACTAGCACTCTGTTTGGCCGGGTCTCTCTCCGAAGCTGGACATGCGAAGAAGCTCCTTCGTGGTCACTACGTGCAATGCACAGCCAGAACACTGCTTCGCGAGTAAGCTATTCAGATATCTTGTAGTTGAACCATTGTAAGACTTTTGTTTGATCTTGGCTTCTGGTGCTCAAGAAGACATGAAATCAGAAGCTGGTGTAGGGGGCATTATTCCACTTCATTCTCTGTAACCAGGCTATCAGTCATGACTTCGGGTGTCACTTCATCGAAATGTGGCCCATCGTACAAGAGCTACACTTTTTATCAGCTATTTCAAGAAGTTGCGGTAGATTTGGAGGTAGTTGTTGCTTACCCGCAAGGAGAGCCGCTCCTTCTTCCATGGCTCAGGGTTCAGTCGTTGCGTTTGTATCCTCGTAGTAGAACTTCAACACTGTAGCCTTTCAGTCACACACTTGCTTGGTTCCACCCTTCTTTTGGATTCAGCAGCTCTCGCACGTCTCTAGGTCCTTGACTTTTGGCTTGTTTACCTTCTACCTATCGCTTTTTCTACCGCTCATCACGATACATTTTCATTTTCAAGTGACATCCCGCCATTGCAAATATTCTCGACACGACTGTGCCGCCGGTGGATCTTTTCCTGCCTGCCTCTTGCGCCTCTAGTATAATTTGTCTCGTCCTGTCGGTCTGCTTAATACCGAGCCTGCATTTCGGTTTCAAGCTCGCACAAACGGAAACGACTCGTGGTCGGTCACTCTTTCGTCCATCTCTCAACCTCCCACAAGATGCGATTCCAGACACCCCTCGCTTTGATACTACCGGTAATGGTGAACGGTAGGCTCTTCGCCGAGTCGGAGTACCTGCAAGACTTTGAGGATGACACGACGACAAGCGCGAGCCCAGCTTCGCTGCCTACGTCGAGTCTGCCCGCTGTGACACCCACGGGCCATTCGAAAGGCATTGAGTAACCACACACTGTAAGAAACTACTACGCTAAAACAGCTACTGACACGATTTAGACTTCGTCAGGCACAGGGCATTGCTCAAGTACGTGGTGCACCACCTGATCAGCAACCGCGTGCCCCGATCATAGTGACTGTAACAGCAACTGCAAAGCCTGTCACTACTGTCAAGCCTATACCACCGCCAGCTCCCGTACCTCCGGCTCTTGTACCGTCCTTCAACGTTGCTGGGACAGCGGATGCAGATGTCACGCGCTTGGCGGTACCTACTAGTACATTCAGCAACGTGCCCTTCTACACCGTAGTATGGGCTGAGACATGGATCGGCGGAACATATTCAACCTGGTGGCCACACACCATATCCCTCGACTTCGAGCCTGCACAAACGCATGCTCCACTTCCAGGAGTAGGCGTGATCGGTATGGGCACGTTGACTGGTAGAACCGGTGTAACGCGAACCGTCGTAGTAAATTCTGCTCCTACATCAGAATTAGGTTGGTCTAAGGGTCTCGCTGCAGTCGTCGGTGTTGGCATGGCGGCAATAGTCGTATAAGATTATGGGATGAACACAAACACTTAAGGGGGATGGGTGGAAGCCCAATACTACTCTGCGGAGCGCAGATCTGGAAATACAGCATCGTCACATATGAAGCACGAACGATTCACGAGACAAGTTTACTATACGAAGTATGATAACGATTATAAGCATGGGAAGCAACATAGAAAAGTAGGCGATTGTTAATGTAAACAACTTTTAGTAACATTGCGAGAATTTTACTGATGCTGATATCAGAAGTTGCCAATGTACTTTCACTACATCACTGTTTGGTATGAAAGCGAGAACTAGGAGCAATTATCAAGGGAGAGGTTGTGTTAAAGTGTCGAGTCGGCGGAAATGTGGTGGAACTGTTTTTTCTGACCATGGATGTACAATTGGTGTTGCGTATGCCTCATGCCGTAATCCCACACTTCTGTCTATCATTCTTTACGAAACGGTTGACTGCTCCTCGGGTTTCCAAAGACTTCGTAAGGAGCTTAGTCGTTGCAGGCTGTGCGCCACTGAGCGTTCCAGGCGCTCACGTCAGAGAACTTTCCACCAGCGTTGCAGCCTTTGTCTTCGAACAGCGGCTTAACGTCCTTGCAGGATGAAGTGCAGTCACCTCTGTTGTCCTGTAATTCTAGTTAGTTTTGTCTTTCTCCTCAAAGGTCTCAGGATGCTTACCGCGATACAGCAGTGGGAACCATCCGAGTACAAGCACTGGCAGTACAAGCCGGCCTGGGTACCAACGGCCATGGTAAGAAGCAGCCCGATGACAGCTGAGAAGCGCATGTTGGCGGTAGGTTGAGAAAGTAAGGTAGATGATGATAGACTTGGTCCCAATGGATGTAGGAACTGTGATTTAACTAATCACTGAGGCTGGGCTGTCAAGGTGTTTTATAGTGTTACGACTACGTGAAAGTGTGACAACATACTCAGTCTCGGTGACACTTGTGTCAATATGTCGGTCCATAAACTCCACGACCCAAGTGTAGTAGTGCGGTAATCGCCATTGTTTCCTTGACACCCCGAGTGTTGAGCAAAATACGAGTGCGCTAGTAGAGGAAGCCATGCGATCAGCAGTGTGCTTACCACATAGAGTCAGAGTATACCTCGTATAACATCTCCACGTGTTGGGTGGGTCTGTTTGATCTTGGCTGAAAGGAGAAGCTCACCTAAGACAAGAGGGCTATTCCAAGGGGTACTCACATGAGTGACCGAGATATCGTCGAGATACTTACCGATGAGGCTTTGGATCACCACCATTGATCACAATGTGCGGTGTGTTCAGCGCGATGAGGGAAGGATGCCGAGATTGGTACCTGGTTAAGCAGGGCTTGGAAGGTCCGAGAAAGGTACACCAAAGGTCCGAAAACAGCCCCATCGACCCCAATCCGGGTTCTCGGCCATTGTACAACACCAGTTCCGAAGTTGATCCGAAGTTGATCGTAGTGAGTGTAGTCAACAGCAACACGTTAAAGTCTCAGTGGTTCCGCGTCTCTGGTAAGGACATCAACCAAATCATCGGTACCTCTTCCGCGACTCTAAAAACACTATTTCAACTACCCCTCGTCTCTTCCCAGCTTTCATAATGGTCCGCATTACCTCCGTCGCTGCGTTCATCTTCGCTTTCGCCTTTGGTGTTCAAGCTTCTCATACCTGTCAATGCTTGTTCTCTGACCGTTCGCACTGCTGCGCCAGCACCGTAAGATACTCGAAGTTATTAAGGAACTAAGGATAAAGCTGACCAGAGCTTTGCTCCTTTATAGAGTGCTTATGGTGGCGCGGAGAGATGCGAAGATGTCTGCATGAATGCTAAGCGAAACAAGGACGGCGCTGCTTGCGCTGCTGGTGGTGCATGGTCCAGCGTCAGCGCCTGGAACGTCCAGTTCCGCGAGCCATGCGAGTAAGTATCCTTTACGCCAATTGCAGTCCTATTGTTGACTCTTTGAAGGGCTGGTTCCACTAGCACCTCCTAGATGTAGAATATGGTATGTGCGCTGTGTATAGAAAGTAGAGCGGTGATGCATGTGGGTCGTTTCAGGAGTAGGGTAGGAACAAATTCCACAACCATAGACAATCTCCCATATCTTTCAATGTGCAATCATAATTGCTATAAAGTACCAACCCGATGATGGTTGCAATCGTGGAGAGTGACGCACGAAAAGATGAGAGCTTTTACTTCTACGCTGGTCTAAAGGAGTTGGTCAGCACACGTGATGTCAGCCTCGGCCCGTTGATGCGCGTAATTGACCTACCGGTGCGCGCCAACACGGATCAGCAACGTGAGGATGCAATGTGTTCTGCTTATAAGGGAGCCCTTGAGACGCCAGCTGCATTAGGGACATGAGTGCAGAAAAATGCATGTCTATCCAGATGGGTCTGGATAATGCAAGGAACGCAGCTCAACAAAGGGCGGTGGAGTGACGCCTAGAAATGTGGCGCGACATTCACGCTACTTGCAGACGATCCAGTCCCGTTTCGGTCCGAACTTTGGAGAGCTTAACGTGACGGCACGTCAACAGCAGTACTGTTGATAAGGTGATTGAGCTGAATACTTCGGATGCTCTGCTTCGTATAAAGATCCAATCCCTCAAATGGAGTCTCTGCACATCATCTAATCGAATCAACAATCTATCAGTCAGTTTAACATCAGCGAAAGCCACCTGATAGCGGAGTGCATCACCCGATAAGGAAAAACAACGAACCAAGCAGTCAGCAGCGAACGGCATACCGTTACAGGACAAGAAACATCCACACTAGTTGAATCAACAGAAGAATCAGCTTACGTGAGTTGTTCACTGCTAAGGGTAAACACTCAAAGACACACCAACTCGACGGAATTCCTCGGACACGGCTACAAATCAACCACATTTGAATTAGCCTCCAAAAAGACTCGCAAAGTAGCGAAATCAAACGACATGGCGACAGCATATTACTTCGCAGCGCACTTCAACCTGCCCGGAAACCATGCAATGAACGAGCCCTGGTTCCCAACCACTACGCTTTACAATGTGCCGCCGCTATCGCCTGTTCTGACCGGGCAAGCGGAAGCCCAGATCCAGCCTACTCTGTCAACACAACTCGCAACGACAACGACAAGAACATCAACAATGAGAAATAATGGAACAAAAAACCAATCGACTTCCATCTTTTTCCGTCTTCCAGCGGAATTACGCAATCAAATCTACGAAGAGCTCCTCTGCCCCAACACACCACATCACAAAAATCTAGCCACGTATTCTACGCCATCGAAGCCACCAGCTGTTTACCCAGCTATCCTTCAAACATGTCGCAAGATACATGAAGAAGCCCAAGATCTTCTTTACACAACACATGTCTTCCACGCCCACCGATCCCTCTTGACCGCTCTGCCACATCTGATCTGCCCAGAGAAGCCAATCTTGTCTCAATCTGGCATCGCAAAGATCAATCGCTGGCAACTTGAACTACGTCTGGATATCGATCCCCGATTTACTAGCAGTCAAGCTACGGCCGCATTCTCCGGTGCTGAGTTTTTAGAAGTGAAGGTTTGGCAGAGCATGTTTGACGGGGCTGATAACTCGCACTTGAGGCTGTTCACTGGTGTGAGAGGAGTAGGGGTTGCGAAGGTTACCGGTTGTGATGATGAGGGGTTAGCGAGGTGGTTGGAGGCGAGGATGATGATGCCGATTGAGCAGGAAGTAAAGAATGAAGGGGGCTGTTGTCAGTGTGGCAATAAGGTGGGTGGGGACATGACATGGTTTGGTGCGGCCAGAGATCCTTGGACCTTTGGAAACAGATAGAAACAAGTCGGAAAGTGTTGGGTCAAGAATAGACGGCGACACGGAAATGGTCATTTAGGTGGAGTGATTTGTGTGGTAACTTCGTCGTTGGTAGATGTCCAAATATAGAGCACTTTGAATAGAGAATCGAACAATTACTTGCTCAGGTCATGAATTTCCTACGGTTTTTCCACAGATGCCTGCTGTGACTGCTGTTCTTATTGATGGGTATCAAGGGGTTGGAGAATGTATAGTGTACAAAGGAAATCTCGCGGAAGCTCACACTTTGATCCGGGATGTTACGTCTACGTCATCTACCGCAGCTCTTCTCTCTCGTCCTCTCCGTCCTCTTCAATCCTGGCACAGGGAAACGCGCACTCCATTGTTCTTTCCCTACTTCCCCTTCCACTCTCGACCCACATGCCTGAGTTGCACCAGGCGTCAGGCCTCAGTCTCTTACTTCCGCCCTCTGTCGCCCAGCTCACGCCATTAGACTCGAAGATCAGCGCATCATCCCCATCAGTACCGTGAATGGTCAGGCTAGTGTCATCCAACAACCCCGCAATGGTGAGTACTTGCTTCGCAGAGATTTTTGTGTACGAGTTGCGCTCAGCCCGTGGTCTTGAAGAGGCGACGTCGATGGTAAGCCCATTGGTATGATCCTCCAAACTGTCAATTTGGATGTAGTTGATCTTGCCCTTGCTTGCCGATTTTGGTTTAGCAGCGGTGATGAGTTGCTTGTGGAAGAGAGTGAAGGTGCATTTATCGGCTAGAGATGTAGCGGATGTCGATAATAATGACTGTGCGTCATCGCGGGAGAGGATGCGCGGAGGTTGGGGAGGTACAACGCGGGCTGCGCATGGCGACAATGCGAGGAAGAGGACGGATGAGAGGATGGCAAAAGTATTGGTGTGCATTGTGAAGACCTGCTTGCGAATGCTTTGTATTGTTGTGTATTGGGTTTGTAGTTGTAGAAGCAGAGTTGATGACACAGTCAGTCAAGAGATGGATGACACACGGATAGCCGGATCCAAGGCCAGCTGTGTGATTCAAGTAAGATGCGCAGAAGGTGAAAGTGAATGGAGATGGTGGTAGCGCTGAACAAAGGTACCTTTGTACCTCACTGCAGGCTGTGGAGAGGTATTGTTTCAGAACAACTACGGCGGTCTACCCGCCCTTCACCCTGTCTATCGCGTTCATCACTGCTATTCTTGCTCGGCGGGCCCCGCTTGAGTACCTGATGCGGTCATGCGGCGGCTGGGTGCAAGGCTGATGCGGGGTTGCGGCGCAGACGCGTCGGATAGAGTGCTTCAGCAGGAGCCGGGCGGCAAGCATCCACACTGTGCAATGAGATGGATTCTTGAGCCGCAAGGAATGCGAAGATGTCCAAAACTCGATGTGTGCGGGCGGCGCGGGTTTCTTTGTGCTGGGCAAACTTACGTGAGGTCGGCTCGGTACAGTATGAGCTGATGCGAGGGAAATTAGGAGCGACGCGATGAGGTCACGATCGTCAGGGAAGGCAGAAGACGTTCAATCTGTGCGAAAAGATGACTGTTTGTGCTGTTGCATGTGTCATGGCGCAGGGGCAATTCGGTAGGCGTGGGGCCGAGCGTCCTGGACTCTGACGTTGAGCACACAACAAGGTGCAATTCGTCATCCCGCCTGCTTCACGACCAAACACGGTCGTTGCAATGTCGCGCCCTTGCCAGCAACGGCGCTCGAGTGCGGCTGCGAATCGCAAATCCAGGGGCTCCAAGCCAACAGGACCTCCCCCCATCAGACACAAAGCACGGCAAAAGGCGATACACAATGCTCGACACGGGCGCGGCGGAGGACGCGGCGGAGCGCGAGGTCGAGGCCGCGGCGGACAAGCAGGCAGTCGTGGCGGTCGTTTTGCACAGAAGAATGGCAGGAACGACTCGGAACAAGATTTCATCCCTCTGTCCTCTGGTGGGAACAATTTCGAGGCGCTGTACCGGTCCAGCAGACGGGACGACGACTTCGATCTGGAAGTGCATGGCGACAGCAGCGACTCGGACGAGCTCCTTGACGAGGACATGTACGACGCCCAAGACATCGCCATCAACGTACAGGCGCCACCGCCTACGATGAGTAGAGGGAGACAACCAAGAGCACAAATCATGTTTACCGAGGCCGCCGCCGTTGCCGTATACCATCACATCTATCTGCGCAACTTCCCACTGACTACGACGACGACCCGAGTGCGCTACCTCCTCTACCAGGAAGACACTTCTGCCGATTCGAGCGCATACATCTCCTTCGCGCCCTCCCCACTGTCCCGTCGATCGAGCATTAGCAGCGCCACCAGCCACGGTTCTATCAACGAACCACCAACACCCGAGTACAACCCTGCCCGCGACTACGTATGGACATTTGGAGCGCACAGCGGCAAGCGCTTCGCGGATGTTCCTGACAACTACGTTAAGACGATTGGCGGTCAGCTCTACAAGTACATAGACAAGCACGCGGGTCTCCTGGAAGCATTCGAATACCACAGGCCGGGACAAGCACGTCTTAAGCCACCACAGGCCGACCAGCCGCAGATCCAACCCCAACGGACCCAGCCGCAATCATCGCGGCCACAGCCACAGCCACAGCCACAGTCACAGCCATCTCAGTCACAAGCTCCTTCGGCGTCAGACACGTGGAGATTCAAAAAAGGCATTCACCAAGGAAAGCGGCTCCACGATGTCCCAGAAAATTACATACGAACGCTGGAGAATAACCCGCTGGTTAGAAATGCCTGGCCTGGATTCAAGCAAGCAATCGAGGATTTCAATGCAAAGACTGGCAGACGGGGCCGGGTCTGATTGCACAATAGCTGCACAATAGCTGCACAATAGCTGCACAATAGCTACCGCCTGGACGCACCTTCTACGAGCGTTTGTTGATGCGGCGGTCCAAGCGGCAATTTTGGGACTCACCTTACTCACCTTTGCGGCCAACACCCTGCAACACCTCTTTGTCCGCATATCCAGATTCGTCTGACTGCGACTTCCTTGTACCATACTCTCCAATATCTGTGCTCGCGAATGCCCACAGCTGTATCACATCTCACCCCGTCATGGCGAGTCACGGAAAATGCGTGCAACCAGATTTAGAAGCATCTCAGTCCAAATCGCGACGCCATACCAAGCGAAGGAGGGCAGCGCGATCCAAGGCCGCGGGCAACACAACTGCGCAGATCGACGTGCGATACATAAAGACCCAGCCAAAGATCCAGCAGCCTACCGAGACCTCGCGAGCCAAGTCCTTTCCAGGCCAGATATCCCAATTCATTAATCTGACATTGAGTGATGAGGTGGAAGAGGGTTTCCCTACGTTTTTATCGAAATCTAAACCTCTTCAACATCAAGCCGAGGAGCAAAGCCACTCAAGGTACGCTCTGCGTAGCAAGAAGCTCGGAAACACTCGTGAACGCTTTCCAAATCCTCCCTATATGACATCTGCACGGCCATTGGCTCACACGATGGCAACGCTGGAGCAGGAGCAATCAGAGCATTCCAAATCGGCAGGACAGCACTGTCCAGAGAGAATCATAGATCAGAACGAAGGCGAAGAAAGATGGACCTTGCCACAGAAGCCACAGGTACTTACACACCGCTTTAGTAAGCGTCCGCAAAAGTGGGAACAATCGGAACAACGGGTTTGGAACGCAGAAAGAGAAGCGACGAGAGAGGAGGGGACAACGGCAAGGTCAGCCAATGACACTTGGGAGCCATCGACTTCTACAGATATTATGTTCACAATCCCAGAAGCAATGACCGCACTTGTCCGGCCCCAGCTTGCAGATAGCATCGCCTACAACCTGCCAACTGGCGCATACATTTCGTATCCCATTAAGAGGTCGTACCACCTGGGCGCCATGGGCCGGTACACCTGTCGCTCTGCATACTAGCCTTTTCTATTGCCATTCCGGTGCTGCTAAGCGCAACTCTCGTTTTAACGAACCCAGGTCAAACTATACCAAGGCCACATCCGTCTTACTTGGTTTCAGGCCGAGCATGCGCGTTGATTGGGTACGATGAGGTGGACATGTAACCTTCGCCCATTTGCCGTTCAAGAGGCGGTCTTGAGTCTGACGTCTGCATGCTTGAAGATGGCAGTATGATGGATGGACAGGGATTTGAACATGAACCTAATTTCTGGTCCGGAGTCGGATACTGTACTGTAGTCTCGCGGGCTACTACCATGGCTTTGGCATATATGCAAAACGGTCTCCCATCATGCTTTTCGATGACGAGCAAGGCCAAGCTTCAGAAAATCAACTCAAATCATACACTTCAAACGAGTGCGCACGTTTTAGCCATCTCAAAATCAGTGATCATTTGGATATGGTTCACCAACATCCCACAAGAAAGCTTATTCTGAACAAGCATGCAATCCATGTCGGCACCGAGTATAATATACCCACAATTTCCAGATGATGTTCGTAGTAGCTGTCAGCACTAGCCCCCTCGATATCGCAAGCGCACGGTTCTCCACCCGACTTCCACCAACCAAATGAGCGCAATTAAGAGACCACCCCACAAAGTTCGCCTGTAGCCTTGACGCCCTCGATGTGGGATGCGGCCTTGTATGTTATTT
Organism: Alternaria burnsii; assembly: GCF_013036055.1. Classification (NCBI taxonomy): domain Eukaryota; kingdom Fungi; phylum Ascomycota; class Dothideomycetes; order Pleosporales; family Pleosporaceae; genus Alternaria; species Alternaria burnsii. The sequence continues at coordinate 1,480,072 of NW_024066110.1, read as the reverse complement.
CTAAGCACTTTGAAATACTACTCGGTGTTTGTAAATAATGCTTGGAAATGCTGCTTTTCAATGCTTTTCAATGCTTCGAAGCTGAAGAAGTGGTGTACGAGATGTGACTATGCTGGATTTGGTGTTGAACGATAGCAGACCGGAGTAGGGAGGGCAAAGTATCGAGGCATATAAAACGGGATGCAGGTGATGTATTGATCATCAGCCAATTGTGAAGACAGCGAAGATTCGAACGACAACAACCCTTTCGGATCTTTTCTTGCAAAGCTTGTTCAACTTGAATCGCATCTGCCAACACATATTATTAACATGGATCCTAACGCCTTTACCGCACCTTTTCAGGTCACCAAGACGCTCCGCCGTGATATCTATCCGGCAATCGACCCCAAGAAACCCGAGTTGAGTGCCAAAGGCAAAACCATTCTAATTACTGGTGCTACAGGTGGACTGGGTGGTGTATGTCAAAACCATAAAGCATTATCCCACATGCTCGCTAACGTATGCTTCAGGAAGTTGCGCGAGCCTGGGCAATTGCCGGCGCAGGGGGCATCGTGCTCACAGGTCGCAATGAAGAGGGTCTCAAGGAACCGGCAGAGGCCATTGCATCGCTCAGCCCTTCTACCCGGGTGCTCTGCCTATCCGCCGACTTGACCAACGAGGCTGATGTCGAAGCGATGTTCACCAACGCTATAAACCAATTTGGTACCGTGGATGTGGTACTACACGCCGCTGGGAGCATAGGCGGGGGACCGGTGGGTGACTTGCCTCCCAATGCTTGGTTCAGCGACTACGAGGTCAACGTCAAAGGCTCTTACATCCTTGCGCACTACTACCTCAAGGCTGTAGCGGCTGGCACCCTTATCTTTGTTGGTACACTGGGTGCATCGTTCACGTTTGCTGGTATGAGCTCGTACTCTGGAAGTAAGATGGCGTTGCTCAAGCTGGCTGAGTATCTGGATGCTGGTAAGATCCAATTGATCTGAAAATCATATCGTCACTGACTCTCTAATAGAGAAACCAAATCTCCGCGTCTTCACTGTTCATCCAGGAATCGTCGCCGCAACAGAGACGCAGCGTGGTATGATCGTTGATTCGCTCACGCCCTTCGCGCTTGACAAAGGCATTCAGACAGGTGGATTGTCTTTGTATCTTGCCCAGCCTAAGGCAGATTACTTGAAGGGCTCTTTCGTCAGTGTGAACTGGGATCTTGACGAACTGGAGAAACACAAGTCGGAGATCACCGAGCAGAAGCTCCTAAGGCTTGCTTTCCTTGGTGCTAAGCTGGGAATCGAAGGCCATCCGTGGTCCAATTGACTAGAACGTATCTTATGAGGGGGTATGTGTTGGCTCCTGGGTAATTAGCGCAACCTGCTACGAGCAGAGAGCGAACAAATCAAGGCGCTATCCACCCAACCCTCGCCATTGGCCAGCTTATGTATGCTTTATGTTCGATAGGTAGCGCTTCGTAGATGCCACTCATAACATGATATGTCCACCCTTTCATATACCAGAATTTTTCCAAGTCGTGCATGAGGACGACAAAGTGAGCGTAGACGATGAGCGGCAGCGGGTCGCATCGTTGAAGTCGGTCGAGAAAGTCTTCGCTCATGCGATAGAGCCACCCAAAAGCGACATGATATTCTCCATCTTTGCCACCGTAACGATTGGAGTACATCTCCTGCAAGACCTCAACGCTGTCCACGTTGTCATCACGGTCAGCGGGCTCGGAGACGAACTCAACATGCTCTTTCAGCTCCTTTAACTGCTTTTCGTACTCGAATGGCCCGTCCCAGGGTGGTAGAAGTCGACCTTTGCCACGAGTATTTGGCCCATGCGTCTTAGAGAAATGGTCTCTCGGGAGCGAAGTCAGTGTTGTACGGATTCCACGAAACATGACCAGCCAGTCCGATCTTCCATGCTTGCCAAAAGCAAGGTACTCACCAGCCTGCGGTCCTCTTGCCCAGCTGACAAAGCAGATCATCTGAACAGATTGAAGGACCGCGTCACAGTTATCAGGACTGAGGCTGGCTATCTCTGGAGTAACGAGTGCGAGCGCTCGCTCGTAGTGGTAATCTGCAGTGGCGGTGTAGTATTCTTTGCGGTTTGGGCGACAAACGGCGAGATGAAGAGCCGTAAACGCAAATATGAGGTGCAATACGTGCTGGTTTTTCATCGCGACTTCTTCGGTTAAAGCTTGTACACGAGCCACGCCAGCAGGCCATGCTGAGAATGAGTGACATGTCGTCGTTGCCCAGTGGTATGTGAGTTCAATTTCAGATATCGGAAGGTCACCTGGCTCTCTTGGATCCGCAAGTCCTGATACGGCAGCGGAGATCGCGGGATTGGCGGGATATTCGCAGCGAGCTTGCCTTCGTTTACAGTTGGCACAAGATGGCTTGCCCTCGTCACACTAAGCATGTTGTTAGCACGTTGAGCATGACGTCCAACTTAACCCCACGTCCAATACATGTTCGCCATGTTGTATACATGCTCTGGAATTTCTCTCGCTTCTCGAGAAGAGTGTCGCGAATGATTGCGGCCAGCACATAATATACGTACCTTGATGCGACGTGACTTGCAATTTACGCATCCAGCCCGTGACTTGCGATGAGACTTCCTTGTTATCTTCGATCGTCTTGACGTGCCCCTTCCACTGTGGTCGGACGGAGAAGGCTCGCGTGAAGTCAAAAGGGACGCTCCCCTCGAGTCCGATGTGGCCTCCGTGAGTGGCGAGTCTTGCTGCATGTCTATGGTGCCGTCGCGTCGAAGACGTTGAGGCATCGGAAGGCGTATTCTGAGCGAGGAGCGCGTATCTTAAGAGAGACAACGGCCCCAAAGAGGCTTCGGCTAGCGGCCTACATCATCGCTTCTAGCGTCCTTCTATATTGCGTCGCTGGCCGCAGCATCGCAAACATCTCCAGGGAAAGACCTCTCCGAACACTCACTGGGCCGAAGCCGCTCGACTCTCTTTCCCTTTTCAAACATCCTCTGCGTTTGTAGCTTCGCAACGAGTGTTCAGATCGCGCGTCGATCGCCCCTCATGCGACACGAATAGGCCCGGGCTCTTCTCTCCGATCGTGTTGCCAAGCCGCTAGTACTCGCATTGCTCGTGTTCTCTTTGAATACGCAGTTTCTAGGTATAGAAGTTTGGTGCACTCCTATCATGCTCCACTTAGCAGGGCTAAATCTGCAGAGAATGACATGCCGTGCTCCTATTTATGAACTGCGCCGAATCTTGCCTAGGGCCGCGTCGGCGGTTTGAGAGCACATATAACCATAACATGGCCCGCTGCTCTGATCCACACTAACCCATTCACACCACTTTCCTTGCGACTTCAATCCCTAAGCCCCCAAACCCATTCGGACGCAACACAAACCATGGGTCGACCAGGAGATATCGAAGCCGTGTACAATAAACCATCTTCATCAGTTTCATCTTCATCACCACCCTCGATACAGTCGGTACCATCCGTGCCACCACCGCCCTACTTCAAGTCACACTTCATCTCTCCATCGTCTTTCAAGTCGGCCGTAAACGAAAAGCTCGACAAGCCTGTCGTATCTCTCTTCCGTCTCAGCATCCGCATTCTCCAGTTCGTATTCGCCCTTGCCTCAGGCATATCCTATGCCATCGAACTTGGCCATACAACAAGCGATGCGAGCTCAGACTTCATATACGCACAAGTTGTGTTTGGTCTTACCCTCATAGTCTTGGTCATAGACAGCATAACAGCACGGAACTACCGTATGACCTGGGTGCCGGAGTGGATCTTGGCCATCCTATGGATCGCTTGTTTCGGCCGTTTCTACACAATTTATCTGCGTAGCGATATTGAGCAAGGATACGACAATGTGGATGAAGGACGCATGAAGAGAGCTGTGTGGTGCGACCTCATCAACGCATTACTGTGGATGGGAAGTGCCTTGTTCTCTTCATTCATGTGCTACGCTGGAATCAAAGCTGCCATCAAGGCAAAGTTGCAAAAACGGAGGCAAAGGAAGGAGGGGAAGAAGGCAGTTAGAGAGATGGGTCAGATGGAACAGGGCGTTGTCGGACGGTGACGTTGAGTAATAAGTCGGAGGCAATATAAAGAGAGAACATATAACGTTCATTACTAGTAGCGAAGGACATGCGTACTTTGGGTATCGCAAATCAATCCACTACCACTCTCACTCCCCAAACAGGACGCACTAATTAGCTAGACAAAAGTGATCAAAACATCTAAGAGGATGAGCGAACTTGCTCAACGTGGACGTTGTCATCCTTCTCGTAACCAGAAGTCATGACGTTCTTCTCAACCACCTCAATGTCGACGTGAGCAACCTCAGCCTCATCACCATCGAAGATCTTGGCGACCTCTTCAAGAGTGGGACCACGGGTCTCGACGTAGAAGACAGTGACGAAGACGAGTTCAAGGAAGATCCAGCACTAGTTGTTGTTAGTAAATGGTATTCAGAAGACCAGTCGGTGCAAAACTTACAGCGTAGATAGTGTAGAGCTTCCAAGTGGGGTGAAGATGGTCGAATCCCAAGGGGTTGACGTATTGGTTGATAGTCAGAGCAACTTGGATGAACAAGTTCATAATCATCAGACCCTTCGCACGGATCTTGAAGGGCAAGATCTCAACTGTGTAGGCGACGAGCAGACCAGACCAAGCCAACGCGTAAGCAACAGAGAAGATCCAGATCATGGCAATGACAGCCTGACCAGCAGCCTTGCTCTTAGTAGCCTCTTGCTGCGACGAAGCAATCGTCCAGACGATGAAGGTGACGCACATGGCTGCGGTAGCGGAGATGAAGAGCGGGCGACGACCAACGCGATCAACGAGTAGAGCACAAGAGACTGAGACGATGAGAGAGAGGATAGTAAGTCCACCATTGATGCCAAGCTGGGTGTCAGGGTCGGTGATACCAATGGAGTTGTAAACATCGGTAGCGTAGTAGGAGACAAGACCGTTGCCGGACCACTGAGAGAAGAGACCAAGCGATGCGAGAAGCATAAGTCTGTACCGGTTACCCTTGGTCTTGAAGAAATCAAGGTAGCTGGAAGTTTTCTGGTACTGGAACTCGAGGCGGAGGGTCTCTTTGATCTCGGCGTATTCGAACTGAACTGTAGCGTTGTTGGCATCACCGTTTGCGTGGTACTTGGCAAGGATTGCAAGGGCCTCCTCGTTCCTCTCCTTGGCGATCAACCAACGCGGAGACTCGGGGATAAACCAGATGGCGGCCAGCTGAATGATGGAAGGTGCAGCCTGAGTAAGAGCGGGAACGCGCCAGCACCAGTCACTGTCGATGCGCTTGGTACCAAAAGTCAACCAGGTGCAAACAATGGCACCAACGTTCCACAAGCAATTGTAGACCGCAGTGACACGAGCACGATGTTGAGGGTGGCAAAGTTCGGTGAGAAGTAGAGGAGAAGACAGCTGAGCTAATGAGTTTCCAAAACCCATGAGGAAACGCCCACCCATGAAGTAGTCGAGGTTCTTAGCAGCGGCCTGAATGCAAGCTGCAACGATCATGATAACGCATCCAAAAGTAATGCATGCTCGACGTCCGAAACGATCGGCAACAAAGGGAGCGACAGGAAGCGAAGCGATCGAACCGATAGAATAAAGAGCAGTCAAGAGACCAAGAGTGTCTCCCTTCGGATCGTTGAAGTAGTCGGTCCATCGGGGTAGGATACGCAGGTTGTTCAACATGGAACTGAAAAAAGAATTAGCCTTCAGTTTTAAGAGGATTGTTGCTAGATAGGCTTACCCATCGTAACCGGTAGTCGCAGAAGCGATACAGATGAAGAAGGCGTAGAAGTAGAGCTTGCGGAGACCAGCATCGGACCTCCAGTTGACCTGCTTCAGATGAGGTGCTTCAGCCTGCGCGGCTTCGACATCGGCCCTGCTCTTCGCAACGGCACCCATCTTGGGTGTGAACTTCTGGGAGAGACCCATGATATCCAACTCTTAGTCCGGAGACTGCTTGTAGAATCGAAACAACGAAGGAGTGTGTGTAGGTTGGTCTTGAAACGCACAACCGTACACTGTCCTGAGCAGCAGGGTATATAAGCTCTTGACTTGTCAGGTTGGGCTGATTGCAGCTGAGCCTGGATAGATTGAACATGTTGGTGCTTCATATATATGCCTCCCAGCCTGCGAGGTACTATGCTCGCATAGGCTCTTGGCTCCAGAACTGCGTTCTAGCGGACCGGTTAAATGCGTCTGGGGAATTGTGTGGCTCTCTACGCGGATGAACCGCCGTATGGGGTAGAGTGGGCGGCAGATGGCCCAAAACGGTGGGGTCAAGGGTAGCATGCCCAGACCACAAGCTTCGTCTTTACAATGAACGGGTCGCCTTACTACCAGTGTCAAGTCGGCCTCGGCGTGCGGGACGGCCAGCCGTCAAGAACAACAAGAAGCCTAAGCATTGAGGCTCTCTCAGCAACAGCCATCTCGTAATGAGAATGTTGGTTCTGGCTGAATCAGCCCCGGAGGCATACGTTCGGTGCCACAAGGCCCGTCAGCCCGATATGCCTCCGGAGGCTCGAGGACAAGCCTTCCAAGCTGGCAATCTTAAGACTCGGCCATACAACCTTCTCGAAGGTTGTGATCAGCTGCGAAAGCGTCGCATGCTACGGTAGAATAGATTAACCAGCCTCTAAAGCTCACGACTCCAGAGACCGAGAACGTGGGTCTGACGACCGCTTTTTCAGGGTCTCCCATGAAGATTGGGGCTAGTCTGGGGAATATGCCAGAGCACGCGGTGCCCAGGTGATGAGGCGTGGCTGGCGGAAACAAGGAGCCGCTCTTCCCCCAGCTTGCTAACTCGGTGCCACCCGAACACGTGAACGCAGACAAGCATGGGCTAGCGCCTAACGGTAAAGAGCTTCATCTATCATGCAAACTAACCCATTATTTTGCTTTATTCCCACCGCGGAAAACTCCACATCTGCAACGCAGTATCCCGCTTTTCTTGTTGCGCCATCAGCGCCTTGAGCCGTTCCCCAGAGATTTCCCCAGAGATCAACAACTCAAGCGTCTCGAGGAGACTTCACACAACATGTCGCAAATGCTTCACCATATCTATCCATCCCATCCTACTCTCGTATTGCTTGTTAGTATGTGCTGCAGCAGGGTGATCCTTGGCTAGCATCCTGTCGATATGATTCGGCCACCGTATGGACGGGCGGTCTCGCTGACACCTGGTCGATGTCTGCAAGCCTCCAACGGGTGGCTGGTTCTTTTCTCCATGCTAATTTCTCGACTACCACGCTCCAGTCCTCGATCAGCGGAATAAGTATAGGGCGGATGAGATCTAAGCATCCCGTCGCGCCTTTTGCACTGGCCAAATCGTAACAATCAGTTGGGTGCATTGCTAACCGCTCACCATAGCGCTGAATGCCATGGATTCCTACGCTGGATGCTCTGGCCGCTGTGCCCCCCCCCCCCCCCNCCCCTTTGGATCCTGCAGGAAGCCTGCATACGCGGGTGGTGCGGCAATTGCTTCCCCAATGCTTGTTCGCAACCCCGAACAGGCATGCAGCAGGCCTGGCTCCTCCTGCATGCCGTGTCTGCCCACACCCAAGCAATCTTTGCCTGTGTTGGCAGTCTGTCCTATCGAAAAGTCGAATCTGAGTGCTTCCAAAGCAAGCCACGCCCAACACACCCTCAAAATTTGTGGGTCGTGTACATTGAGGGCGCCTGATAGTCGCGCAGCTGCATCGCTTCGTCTTGCGGATTGACCAGTATCGCGAGATGGGCAGGGTACTCTGGCTTGACTGACCCAAACAAAACAGCGTAGAGTTAGCCCGAGTATCCACAGCAACCACCAACACTGACCTTTACGGTCTCGCATCCAGCCTGATGGGTCACCAGAGCTTGGAAGCTCCGTTTATAGTAGTCACGACAAGGTATTGTACGGATGCTAGTTTAGTGTATACCGACTCCGATCAGTCGCAGCCATACATTGGGATCCCACGCTCGGACCGTCATGATTATCGGCATGTCCAGCCGTTTCTTCTCTCATGGGGAAAAAGTCTGTGGACGACAATTCGAGGACGCACGAGCGTAGGATCCCCGAAGCTTCTACCCGATACCTCTTCCCGTTTGCCGCCGTCTGGACACCACAAGCGCCACGCCACAAAACAATACAATTGCGTTTGAGCCTCGCCACCGGGGTATTAGGCTAAATGAATTCTTATCACGAGTCGGTGGCTGCTCTAATTATGTCACTTGGTAAGGACGTCTAAAGAGAGAGCCAGTCAGTTGAGTAGCGCCTATTCAAGGTGTGATGGTTCATCGCATGTCGTGGCGATCAGGAACACTTACACTATGGTTGGTCAAATGCCAGGTTGATCATGGCGTTGTCCTGCGTACACGATTCTGATTCACATAGTTCACCCATTTGTGTTCCTTCTGGTTGACTTGATAATAGGCGCCTGAGACGTTTGCCTGAAGTCTAGATGCAAGGCGAGAATCATCTGACTCCAACAACGGCCACCCTCCGATCCTTTACTGTATCCTCTCATCGACGCGTGACAAAAGCAAGATAGATACAATCTTGAGCATAATTTGCTGATCAGCAACGTCCTGTGGCTCCACTTTGTCGATCAAGGGAATACGCTTAGGTACCAGGCGCTTCAAGTGGCTGTATCATGCGATTTTGTGCGCATCAGCTGATGCTACTCCTTCGCGTGTACTGACATTTCGTTCGACTTCCTAGCGTTGAGTCTGAGTTGACAGCCGTGCCAGTACTTCAGGTTATAACACAGGAGTTTTCGAAGTCCGACATGTGTCCCAGGTACTCCTTAGGTCGCCCGATAGCCTGCTTGCTGTCTCGAGTAGGAAAGAGAAGCTGCGTCATTACTAGTACGGCTATACGTCCTTTGTATAACAATACGTATAGGCTGACACTGGTACCGAGAATTGCTATCATCCCAACTCCTTTCTTTCGTTCTGTAAGCCTTGTAGCCACGTGCGCTCATCAGCGATTGAGAGAGCTTTTTCATTTGAACCAAGAAACCTGGAACTAACCAGACAGGTCTCTATGGGCTTTGTATCCAGGTCTGGCGGCAGTGTTTCAACAGGTGCATAGTTCTGAGGAGCGGAAGATGGTGCGATGCTCGTCGTGGTCAGCTAAGGTGGGTCCAATCAGGTTCCGTGGAGCTCCGCAGTGCATGGCATCATGACTACCCGCGTGCACGCGCCGTCATGCTTCGCATTGCATAGCCACAGTCGCCCAATGGGCCCTCTCACGCCCAGGACGTTACGACCACGATCAGCAAAATGTGGAGCAGCAACGGTTTGATACGAGGAAAGAAGTCTTGGGCCACGTCTGAAATCTTGGGCGTGCCACCAGAGGCCGACGCTGGATTCAACATGTCGCACTCGCTATCCAACTTGACAACAGTGTCGTCCGGTCTCTAGCCTCGTCGCACGTACTTTCGCCACCACTCAGCGCATCCGATACTGCAAACATGTTCGCAAAGACTGGGCTCCTTCTGCTGACGGCGGCGGCGGGCGTCGTGGGCGACTTCATGGTCTACACAGAGCCGCCAATCCCAACGTCGGCCATCCCAACCTTCGCCAACCCATCCGATGTATGCTGGGCCCATGCATAGCATCCGCCGCGGCCGTACTGACAACTACGCAGGCCTCGAGCTGGACAACCTCCGTCTTCCTCAACGCGCAGATAGCTTACGGCCGCTTCACAGGCTCACTCGGCGAGCCCTATCAATCCTCCCTTACATCCGCCCGCTCCGAAATCGACGCCTTCGTCCGAACCGCCACAAATTACAGCATCCCCGCCGAGGTCACCATGGCTGACGAGGTTCGTTGTCATGGCACGACATGCATGTGAGACATGGACTGACTTTGCATCTCTGCATCTGCAGACGCCCACCTACTTCTCAAGGCCAGATTGGTACACAGCCCTGCCCAGTGCGGCCAGGTCCTTCAAGGAACAGCAGGTCAGCGACCAGTTCAGCATCGTGAGGAGCGTCATTGCCGCGAGGGCTCCTACTTCCACGACGGGCTCTGAGGGAGCCGCCATGCCCACTGCACTTGCTGGACAGTGGCTCCCGGCCGAGTTTGGCGTCATGGCGGCTGCGGCTGCGGCTGCCTTTTTGTGAGGTACCATCAGATCATAGTCTACATAATACAACCCAAGCCATCACCACCGTAAGTAGGCCAGGACAAGTAATATACTCGCGCATCAAGCCAGGTCCGAATAACCCCACCCAATCCTACATGAATAACACCAATGGCACGCGTCGCTGTACGTATCTCGTATCCACCAAGCGTCGCCTATTCTTGGCGACCATCGTGTGCCTGACTTAACACCAAGATTGCTATAAGAAACTTTGTTACAAGAACCGGAATTGGGTCACTCATGAACCAACAGACATCTTGTCTACGAAAATGTCAAATTATGATCAAGCCCACTCTTTTCCTGTCTGCGTTCATCCCATCCCTCAAAACTACCCTACAATCTGCGCCTATGAGCGCCGCCATTCCAACTCCTCGAACTGCAAGCATGCTGTGGTCTTCATCGGTGGACTAGGTAGTGGTCCGCATACGACGCATTACCTTGGCGCCTTGAATGCCATGTTGGAATGTGCTAGTCAGAGTAGCACGGATAACGTCAAGTACAATCTGTGGGAGTTGAGAATGAGGTCTAGTTATACCGCGTTTGGCTATGGAAGTCTTAAAGAGGATGGCGAAGATATTGCGAGTCTGGTGGGACATCTCAAGGAAATCGGAGTGGAGAAAATCGTTCTGGTGGGCAGCTCAAGTGGTAAGATGGTTCATGTCCAGCCTCCTTTTCTCTTCCCTTGAAATTACCAAACTCCGCTGACATGCCCAAAGGCTGTCAAGCTATCATGACTTATGCCAGTACTGAGCCGGCGCCACCTCCAGTCGACGGCTATATCATGCAAGCCCCAACTTCAGATCGCGAAACAGCAGGATTACTCATGCCACAGGAACTGCTTTCCGCTAGTCTCGAATACGCTGGAGATCTTGTTGCTAAAGGCAAGGAGAAGACCATCATGCCAGCCTCCTTCATCCCATCTATCATCACCTCGCCTGTGACGGCATACCGCTGGTACTCCTTAGCCTCCGTTGGCGGCGATGACGACTTCTTTTCGTCTGATCTACCGACCTCAGCTCTTCAGTTTACCTTTGGCAGACTGGACAAACCAATGTTAATCTTGATGTCTGAGAAGGACGAGATGGTTCCGCTTACGGTGGGTAAGGAGTTGTTGCTGGGGAGATGGGTCAAAGCCATCCCAGAGGGCTTGACGAGTGAGCAATCACAGATTATTACCACCGCTGACCACGAGCTTCGCGAGGAAAGAGTAGCTAGCTATTTCGTAGGGCTGGTTGTTGAATTCCTAAAGGAGCTCAACAAGGAACCCGCTGGAGCGCCCTTGAAGGTCTGCCAACCATGTATTTGAGAATTCACATTGTTCACATCAGAAGCGTATACAAAATTTGTAAGCCTATGCGTCAGCCCTCCGTTGCTCTACTCGCAACATCTCTCCTCGCCAAAGTCACCGCACTACTCATCCTCTTCACCCCTGTCCCCCATGGGCGGTAAGAATGACGTCAGCGGCCCCATCTGCAACCCTCCCGTGTCTGCGCATGTAGCATATAGAAACCCCGCTATGTCATGCGTCTATTTTCCAGTTTTCTGGTTCATGATATATTCCCGTTTCAAATCCTAATGTGTAATTCAGTATTCTTTGCTTTTTGAACAGTACCCAAATTCAGCTCCAACAACCACACCATCGCGCGCTACTACAAGTCTACAAAATGGGTATCCCCTATTCCCGCCAAATCAACGCCGCCTTCGAACAAGTTACACCCCTCGTAGCTGCAGGTTTCAAAGTCCTCCGTACAACACGCGACATCTCCATTCTACTCGCTGTTATTCAGGTCTTGACTGTTTTCTTACTGGGACTTATTCTCATCGCGCTCGTTGTCCTTCTGTATTGCGTGAATCCAGATTTGGAGGTTCGCTTACACCTTGACGATGCTTGTAACACTCCGTTCGATACTGATGTCTACCAGGAAGAAAGGCAAGCTATCATAACGCCTTGGTTGCGGTACTTTGCTGGTATAACGCTTTGGTCGGTATTGAGAACTCTTCTCTCCCTTCTAGCGGTAGCAGGGCTTGCGGGGGCAGCGACATGGCACTTTTTCTTGGCGAAACAATGGGTCGAGGATGTGGAGTATGAGGGCAATGTCGATGCTGATAAGGCGCTGGAGGATCTAGATGATGATGCTCAGGCTGAAAGCGGTGGGAATGGTGGAGACAATGGAAAGGGAAAAGGGAAGAAGTGAGAAGAATGTAGTCATTGGAGGCAGAGGAAGATGGCGCCGACCATAACTACTAGCACAATTCATTACCGTTACCGAACCAGCAAGTCCTACAACAAACAAAATAGAACTTGCCAGTCATCTGACGTCGTAAGAACACTACTATTACAACAATCTCTGCCTTGGACTATACCCCTCCCAATCAAGCAAGAGTAACGCAAACATACCACCCATAACCGGCCTAGCCTTGAAATCAATTCCATCCGGCTGTTTTCCATCATCTGCCTCGTAAAGATCGCTAAAGGCATGCGAACTGGTCGTCTCGCGCACCCACTTCGCCAGTTTCCCAATGAACATGTCGCGCGTTTCTTGGCTCGCGATGGCAGCGCAAAAGACCTCCCAGTCAGACTTGGTGTAGCCATGCCGTGTATCAAGGGGAACGCCATAGTTTTCGCTGATGGTCGGGTAGAAGGCTGATTGAATGTCGTAGATCTCCTGGGGAACGAGAGTGAGATTCAGCAGGCGGTCGTTGTAGAGGTTGTACAGCAGGCCATGGGTGTCCTCGTTGCCGTAGTTCAGGATGGCGTGCGGAGGAGTGGCGTTCTTGTTCATACCCAGGTCTACCCATTTGGTAATGTAATCGTGGGCTACGGCGGTATAATTTTCCGCGTCATCGGTCTCGCCGACGATGCGCGATAGTTGCGACATGGCTTCGAGTCCAATGATGCCTTTTAGTGCGAGATTGGTTTGATTAGGCAGATTACCAGCGAAATCGTCGGTGGAAAGCTGCAGGGCTGGGTAGAGACTGTCATCGACGAGGTATTGAGCCCACTGTTTGAGGATGGGGTAATGTTCCTTGATGTAGTCGGAATCGCCGGACAGCTGAACGTACGCAAGCATCATGATCACATTGTTACCGCATTCCTCTAGTGGCATAGGCTCATCAGCACCGTCTGGATGTCCTGTAGCATTGGGATAGTGCGTTCCCAAATCGTGGATAGCGGATTTCTTTGGGTAGTGCCCACTTTCTTGGTTCTCAAAGTGTGGATCGAGCATCAACTTGACCAACTCGGGGTTGGTGTAGAAGAAGATCGGAGAAGCGGGATATATGACGTCGATGGTCTGAGTATTGCCGTTAGACGAGATTTCTTTGAGGAACAAGTAGTGCTTCTTCTCAGTTCCAACGAGTTGAGTAGCCCCGAATGCCTGGCGAGCAGCCAGTGTGGTAAGTACGGCATAGTCATCTCCTGCTATCGTCTTAGAATCCTTCGAAATCTTATCATCGAGTTCAGTGGAGAGTTCGCTAGACTCATTGTAATCGTTGTAGAAGAAAGACAACGCAGAGATATCATCTCCAAAGTAATCCCTCCATAATGATGGTAGAATCACAAGGCCGTCCGCACCCAGAAACTGAATGGCGTCGTCCTGACATAGACCGATCGTGAATAACTGTGACTTCACGTCTGAACCAACGGAACCCATAGCTAGGGCGTATCCAAACACAGGCCAGCCGGTGTTAATGGGTCGGAACTCTGGGTCTTCCCCATTGTCAAGTCTTCCGTCGTTGTCAAAGGCATCGCGGACTTCAGAGTCTGCGCCCGACTTGTGCGTAAGACCTTCCACTGTTTTAGTGGAATAATACCAGTTACCCCATTGTGCTTGGTCGTTGTGCTCGTTGAAGACTTGTTGGTCTTGCTTCCAGACCTTGTGGTAGTTGACGCCATCCGACGTAGTACCAAAGCCCCATTCAGCTACGGCAGTGAGATCTCCAGACACCCATTCTGACTCGGTTTAGCGCACACACATACATAGGGATAAGCTAGATACTCACCAGCGCTGATGTCAGTGTAGATCTGCACATCATGTTCGGAATTGTCGAGGGATGAGACCTCGACGTCCATGTAGGAGAAAATCAGTGATTGACGCTTGTAGTCGTTGGGAGTAATTGGCGACAAGAACGTGACCTTGAGTTGAATCTTGTCGTCGGCAGTAAGGGTAAAGATACTCCTGGTCGACGTGTACTCGTATGACGTTTGATTAGCCAGATCGTTGTAGCCGTCCGGTGCACCCATCCAAACGAACGTGTTCCCATCGACTCGGACTAGACCAGTCCACCCCAGCGTCTGTCCACTGCTTTCTATTAGTATGTACTAAGCAAGTACCGTTGAAGGGCGACCTACGTCCAGAACGATGGCCATTGACCGGGCAAATATCCTCCATCTCCGCCATTACTGCCTGCAGGAAACCATGCGCTCAGATATGGGTTCTTTACTGCCAGAGGCAAAGACGGTGGGCGCGTCGGGGTGAACTTCGAGGCGGACTGGGCAGCAATGGTAAGGAAGAAGTTGATTAGTATGGCTAAAAAGAAGAGAAACATATTGGATGAATAAATGGTCGGGGAGTGGGTAGGGAAGAGCATTAGAGAGCTATGAGATAAAAGAATCATTTATATACACTAAGCATGGCTGCTCGTTCGTTTTTATCGCCTCGTGCTCATTGCAGCTAGTTTTCACGGATGCAGGCATCGGTGCATCGAAAGAGTTACTACCACCACTGGAGGTCGAAGCTTTCTTAAATTCTAAGATCAGCACTAACTTGATCTAGTACGCAATCGAAGGCTGCTTGCCCGTTTGTATTGTATCGTGGTCACTGCAGCAGTACGCCTGACTTACATGTGGAGGCCATGCTAGACTAACTAGCAAAGGTCCGTGAGCACGAGGCTGACCGGCTCTCGAAACATCATATCAAACCTTCTGCAGATCAGTCGGCCGTAATCAGGCGACCGTTTCCATCACCCCATAGTCGTTTGGTGCAGCCTTGCCTAATTTGGCAGAGCATCCTCTGCGCGGACCTGTATGCGCTACAGGCCGGTTTGTTTCCCGAAAACTATGGGTGGCGAGGTAGAACGGTGTTGGCAGAGTTCACGATCCTCGTGACGCTTCTGCCTCGGTGTTGAAGCGCGACGAAGCACTTGTGTCCAGTAGTCGAGGGTACAAGTGACGTTGAACTCCAGGCTTGGAAGAAGCGCTACTCACGCGAGCGCACTGCTGGCATTGGATTTGTTTGGAAGAGGAAGGAGCCAAAGCATTAGCGGCGCAGCGACACATGTGGACGTCAGATACCCGAGAAGACATAGACGAGATACTACAAAGCCGTTTGTCTTGGAGCCCAGTGTATGGACACGACGGATCGGATGGGGTGTCGTACTGCGGGGAAGGCTTGCAGATCCGGAAAGTGCCATCGACATGCTTGCAGCTTATGTTTTTGGGGGCACACCCGCCGCAAATCAGTAGCACGAAAACCAGGACTACAGATTTTTGGGTAGCATTGCCACGTTGTTTATATTAAGTGTCAAGTCCCATGTGAGCAACACGATCATGAGGGCACACATGGCTTATGAGTAGTGATAATTCATTGTAGATGCTCATCAAAATATGAGGTCGCATAAGCCGCTAGTTGTCGCCTGCAGGCATGACAAATGCTAGGATCCATGGTAAGGACCACGCGCATCAGGGGGCCAAATAGAGTACAATGTATCGTGAGACTGGCTGGCCTCTCGTGAAGAAGAACGCCAGCAAAAGTAGGATCGTGAGTGGAAGAACAGCGTAGGGTATCCAAAAGCCAACGGAAGTGACCGAATCGCAAAATGCCCGATGATAAGAGAAACCCAAGGGCGAAATATAAGCAAGGAAAAGAGACGCAATGTGAACCGGGTATCCAAGGATGTAACGCAAACCGGCGCAACCAACACCAAACGTTACTCGTACAAAATATAATCATCGCTTCATGACTCAGCGACCCAAGGGCGAACCACATGCTCGAAGCGTTGCTCGCATTCGCGCAGCCACGCGCACTCCAAAATGTCATGGACATTCCAGCGCTTTTCAACATCGACCTCGAGACAGCCCCTGACAAGTGCGAGGGCGTCGTCGATGTTGCTTACTTGGGCTGCCTCTGCATTACGGACGAGCTCCGCATCCCACTCGCAATTTCGGATCTTCTCGATCGTCTTGATGTCCAGACCGTCATTGAAAGGTAGAGTCGCGGTAAGTAGAGCGAACACAACTACACCAAACGCCCAAATGTCCGCCGCAGGGGAGAAGACTGGCCCAGTTGCGTTGAACAGCTCAGGAGCCGCATATTGCAGACTGCCGGCGATAGACGTGCTAGTCTCTGCGGGGCCTATGTTCTGATTTTCACCAATCGAGTGGGGCTCGGGGCCGTCACGCTGGTCGCTAACAATAAAGTCTGCCATGCCGAAATCGCAAAGCAGAAGATCGCCGCCGTCCCTCTCAGCATCAGCTACCGTCATATCAAGAAGGCAGTTCTCGAGCTTGATGTCGCGGTGTACGACCTGAACGTCGTTGTGCAGGTAGCGCATAGCCGATGCTAGCTGGTACGCGTAGCGCTTCACCAAGTGAGCTGGCAGACCATTCTTCTTGAGGCGGCGTGTGTCGCGGATCAAGTCGAAAAGAGTTCCACCCTTATTCAATCTAGTGATGCAGAAGGTAGCGTAGTCGGTGGTGTAAACCCTCAGGAGAGGAAGAATATAAGGGTGACGCAGGAAGCGCCAGATCTCCACCTCGTGATCGAATTGTGTCTGAATTTGTTCGTTCTCAAGTTCTGATTTGTCCTGTTGCAACTTGCGCACAATCTTGACAGCATCGGTGACAGGCTTCCCATTCTCCATGCTTGTGACCTCCTTGACAACGCTAAAGCCGCCATAGCCAATCTGCTTTCCAATAATGTACTCGCTGTCGTACCCGATGCCTTGGCCTTCATCATCTGGCTCAGGTGCTTTGATAGGGGCCTCGGTGGCTTTGTAGCGCGCCAGGAAGGAGGCAGCCGGCGACATGGACGAAAGTGACCGACCAGAGCGGGCAGAGGATCGACGACTAGCCCTCTTGAGGCTGCCGTCTTCGCCAATCTCCGATCTCCAGCTCTTGGTCCGAGGTGGGCCCACGCGCCGAGGGGAGGGCGAGAATAGCGGGAACTCCATAGGGGACGTGGCGGGCATTGGCGAAAGCATGTACTCGGAGGGCGTCTCGAGGGGAGTTTGGGCCTCGTCTAACGGCGGCGAAGCGGTGGCATCAGAAGTCAAGGATGCGACCTGATCGCGGTACTCGGAGTCGTGGGCAAGGTCGTCGACGGTGGTTTGGGCAAGGGGGTACCGGGGCTCTCCAACGCGGTACTGCATGTTTCTACGCATGGTGTAGGGCATTTCCATGTAGTCTTGCTGTGAGCCATCTGAGTAGCTTCCACTCTCGGTCGTGC
Source organism: Alternaria burnsii (assembly GCF_013036055.1). Lineage (NCBI taxonomy): Eukaryota > Fungi > Ascomycota > Dothideomycetes > Pleosporales > Pleosporaceae > Alternaria > Alternaria burnsii. The sequence goes on along the minus strand of NW_024066110.1, from coordinate 1,462,487 downwards.
GTGAATGCGACTGCCGTGAAGACTTGGGCACGGGCACCCCTAGGCCAACGCCCTCTCCCGTGTCGAGCCGAACCTCATTGTTGAAACTAATGCTCGTCTTGCGTTGCCTGAATTTGGCTACGAAGTCCTCGTCGCTTCCGCTGCTGCCCACTGCGAGGGACCCCTCATCGTCGGATTCAGTGCGCGAGTGGGCGCCATGGTGGTCACGCTTGTTGTAGGGACCGCGCGAGATGTTCAGCGGTTCTGCAGCAGCAAATCCGGCAGTTAGCTGGGACTGGCCATGGTGGTTGTGCGGGGACTGTTTACGGGCTAGAGGCGCGAAAGATGCAAAGGTTGAGGCGATGGGTTTATGGGGCGTCGAAGTGTCGAGTTTGAGCTTCTGGAAAGTGTGTGAGGGTTCTGAAATTGGGGCCATTAAACCGGTTCACAGTGGTGCAAACCTCTTCTTACAGCGGCGACCGGGTGTATTAATGTGTGCGGCGATCGTGGGGTGAGGGTCGCGCGGCGAAGGGCGAAACCGGGAAGTAAAGTAATAAGATTATGTTCGGGCTTGGAGACAGCGGAGTGCTAGCGGAACGTTGAAATTGCAGGCGCGCCGAGCAGCGGTATGCCTGGAAAGATTTCTCGCAGCGGCAATCACTTGATGGATCTGGGGTGCAAAGAATTGGGATGAGAGGGGGCGGGTGCGAGAAGGAGTGTAATGTTCTTTGTTTGAATATTGCTTCTCGTTGCTCAATTTCCGGCCTCCCCCACGCACTTTGTTAATAGGCGGCAGTCAGCGGAGGCGCGGGCGCAGAGGCACGTGAGCGACCGGACCAAGCCATGCAACACGTCTGCACCTATAGGACGCGTTCCCAGGGTAATCTGCTGCTTTTGAGCATAGCGAGTGGGTGCGTGGTGAAGGCTCTGGGCAGTCTAACGTGGTAGGTGTGCTGGACGATCCATGGTAAAGCAGATAGCCAAGCAGCCGTCGTCGGATAGTGACGCTCAAGGGAAGGAGACGAGTAGGGCTACCCCGCGCGGAGGTGCTAGACTGCTAGGCATGCTTTATAATAATTGTACTGATGAAGGGCTTTGCAGAGTCGTGGTGATGGCAGCAGCAGGCGTGGGGCGCGTCAGGCAGATGCTGCATGGCCGAAAAGCGGCCCGCTCGACCGTACATGACGCCGGGCGTTGCAAAGGCGAATAGCGAAGCATGAGGACCATAATTGTGAGCTGTCCGGCGCATTGTTGGTTGTACACGTCAAACGGCCGAAACATGACGTCGACGCCGCGATGGAGCTCAACGCGGTTGGCTCACGACGGCGACAAGTAAGAGACATGTTCCAGGGTCCCTGTTCCTCGCAGCTGGACCCTTTGAAGTTGCTCCGGCGTGGTGGATTAATGATACTAACCTTGACGATACTAAGCCTGAAAGCGTGGAATGGGGCAGAGATACACGGGTGACGCGGTTCTGTAGGCTGCGGGCACGGCAGCATTGAGACGTGGCTGAGATGGCAGACTGCGCATACTGCACCGCAAAGTCTGCTGTCGCGTCCACGTCGCCGCATGCAGCGACAAGCTCGTCCAAGCTCGTGGAGCGGCCAAGTACTTTGTTGCTGTGCATGCTGCATGTCAAATCTCGTTTTCACGTGAAGCTGCTAGCCTCGCGCTTGTTGCACTGACTGCATGCTCGGGCGACGCTGCCGCCCGCTACTGCTAGCTAGCACACCTCCAAGTTCCCTTTGCCAAGCTCTCTTCACTACCCTGGGGCGGGTGACAACATCACCAAGCTCATCCACCCATCGCACCGGCCCAACCCCAAACCTCTGCCCGCTGCCCGCATTCTTCGCTGCGCCACTGCATTGCGACTCTGAATCTGCAGAGCCGATAACAAGACTGATCGGCCGGACCGCGAACGTCTGCGCCTCCAGCCATGGGCATCTCCGACGTCTGCTACCGTTTCTTCTGCTGCGGCGGTCAGTCGACTCAAATCTCTGGCATTGGAGCTTTACTGACGAATCATCTCCAGGCCGCTCAAGAGACAGCATATATGACCCGGTGTTGGCAGACAGCGAACGGGAAGCTGTCGCCGACCTGCTGGGCTTCCTCGAGAACGTACTGCTTCCCACCGCCTCTCCGCAGCCATCCCGCATGCTAACTTGCGCAGCGAGCCGAAACCGACTTCTTCTCAGGCGAACCTCTCCGCGCGTTGAGTACTCTGGTATACTCGGACAACATCGACTTGCAGCGATCGGCAAGCTTGACCTTCGCCGAGATAACAGAACGAGGTACATACCTGACACTACACCATAGCACATGCAGCCTCTAACAACCTTGGACAGATGTCAGAGAGGTCGACCGAGACACCCTGGAGCCTATTCTGTTCCTGCTCCAGAATCCCGACATCGAAGTGCAGCGTGCGGCGAGCGCCGCCCTGGGCAACTTGGCGGTAAACAGTATGTTCGCACGGCACGGCTTTGAGACAGACACTAACTCCCGCAGCCGAGAACAAGGTGGCCATCGTCGCACTCGGTGGTCTTGCGCCATTGATCAAGCAGATGAACTCGCCTAATGTCGAGGTACAATGTAACGCCGTCGGGTGCATCACAAACTTGGCTACGCACGAGGACAACAAGGCAAAGATTGCACGGTCCGGCGCACTGCAGCCTCTCACACGGCTAGCCAAGTCAAAGGACATGCGCGTGCAGAGAAATGCAACCGGCGCACTGCTGAACATGACACACTCAGGTACGATGTTCGTTATCTCGACAAAGTTTGTGCTGACATGGAACCAGATGACAACCGACAACAGCTCGTAAATGCTGGCGCTATCCCCGTCCTTGTTCAGCTACTGTCTTCATCTGATGTCGATGTCCAGTACTACTGCACCACCGCCCTCAGCAACATTGCTGTCGATGCAAGCAACCGCGCCAAGCTGGCACAGACTGAAGGCAGGCTGGTTGGCTCTTTGGTACACCTTATGGAGTCGTCCTCGCCCAAGGTGCAGTGCCAGGCCGCACTTGCTCTTCGTAACCTTGCGTCGGACGAACGCTACCAGCTCGAGATTGTACGCGCTCGTGGTCTGCCTTCCCTCCTCCGCCTTCTGCAATCGTCATACCTACCGCTGATTCTATCCGCCGTCGCGTGCATACGAAACATCTCCATCCACCCCGCCAACGAGTCGCCTATCATCGAGGCTGGCTTCCTTAAGCCGTTAGTTGATTTGCTCGGCTCCACCGATAACGACGAAATCCAATGCCACGCAATCTCCACCCTGCGTAACCTTGCGGCAAGCTCAGACAAGAACAAGCAGTTGGTTTTGGAGGCGGGTGCTGTGCAGAAATGCAAGTCGCTCGTGCTCAACGTGCGACTTCCAGTGCAGTCTGAGATGACAGCTGCGATTGCCGTCCTTGCTCTGAGTGAAGAGCTCAAGCCTCACCTGCTCAACCTGGGAGTCTTCGATGTACTCATCCCACTTACCGAGTCGGAAAGCATCGAGGTTCAAGGTAACAGTGCGGCTGCTCTCGGAAACCTGTCGTCCAAGGGTAAGTCTGACTCATCGCTTGTTTGTTCAACATCCTCACTAACGAATCTAGTCGGCGATTACTCGATATTCATCCAAAACTGGACAGAACCCGCAGGCGGAATTCACGGCTATCTCCGCCGCTTCTTGGCGAGCGGAGACCCAACTTTCCAGCATATCGCTATTTGGACACTGCTACAGCTACTCGAGTCGGAAGACCAACAGCTCATGGAGCACATTGGCAAGTCGAACGAGATCATCGACATGGTCACGGACATTGCTGAGCGCAACATCGAGTCAGATGACGAAGACAATGAGGACGGCGAAGGCGAAGTCGTCACCCTCGCACGCAGATGTCTTGAGCTGCTGGGAAAGAGCCCCAAGACTCTCGTCGAGGGATAGAAAAGCGTTGGATCGCATTTTATACCCTGTTTATCGGCTGTTCATCGCGTTGACTCTCTTGCTCGTACCCACCATATTCCGGTTTTCTGTTAATGCGTTTACGTTACACTGCTTTTGGGCATCTTGAAGGCTGGCGTTCAGGGGCACAAGTATCCTCAGTATCTCTAGCGAGCATTGGCGGAGCGGGCTTTCACATACATTGGCATGCACTTAACTTACCACTACTCTTTTCCGAGCATTCGGCGTGGACGAATTTGTAATTGATAGAGTTGGATGGAGGTTTCCGTGGTCAGGAAATGAATCAAATGATGTTCGGAATCTTATTGGCACTTTGATAGTGATGTACTCGACTACTCAATGAGTCTTTAAAACTATTGCCCAGAATGTATCCTAGAGTGAGAAGTAAGAGCATACAGCCATGCCCACTCGATCTGTGGAAGATCTTAATCGAGACCCCTCACCTTGACATGTGACGTCGCGTCGGAGCTAACGAGTTTATCGATAGCCAAAATATTTGCGACTTGCGCGAGTCACCACGCACCACCATTCCACACGATCCAAACAACAGCAATGCCGCCAAAACCAAGAGGACGGGGAAGCACCCGCGCTCGCGGAAGTGGAAGAGGAGGAGCCGCAGCAGGACGAGCTACCGCTGACACGAGTGAATCCACGGATGCGATCCCGCAAAGCACAGCTCCCGCTGACGCCTCGGAAGCTCCCATTGAGCCCGTAGTACCAAAGCAAGAAGATGGCGATGCGAAGCCAGTCATTATTGGTCAAGGCCCATTGGCGACTGCAGAGCCACAGGCTTCCGAGGCGCCTTCAGCGACTGTATCGTATGCTTTGCTCCTCTATCTACCTCGACTCTGGTACTGATACGTATACAACAGTGCTGTCGCATCACCTCAGCCTGACGCAGAACCAGCAGCTCGCGCTCCAGTACAAAGGCTCGGCAGTCTTCAAGGCTCTGTACCTCCTTCACGATCAGCATCACCGTCTGTACGCGGACGCGGCGGTACAACTCGAGGCAAGAGGGGCGTCAAGACCCCCGCCTTCACAGGAAGAAGGAGCAAAGAAGAGCGAGACGCTATTGCAAAAGAACTGGCAGCTCGCGACCGAGAAAGGACAAAAGAGCAGGTTGCTGCGGACAAGAGAAGGGAAGCGGAGGCGGCAAAGGCAGCAAGGCGAGAGGCCAGCAAGCTGAAAAATGCCAGAGGTGGTTTCAGTGGAGTCGCGAGTGGACCCTTCTCCTTAGGCAGCTCTAAAGAAGGTAAGCAAGTTCGTTTGGCTATGGTTATCTGTACTGACCTTCACGACAGACAGGAAGAACAGCTCAAATCGCGGCTTCTCTGGCTTCGGATCTGGATCTGGCTCTCGAGCAGAGCGCGTCAAGAACGAGGACGGCAGTTACGGAGGGTCTGGTTCCCGGTCAGGCGGAGGTGGAGGTGGAGGAAGCGGAGGAGGGTCATCGATCAAGAGAGAGGATGGTGGGCTTGTGTCATCTGATGACGAAGACCTGGCCGACATACCGCGTAGGGATATCGATCTGATCGAAATCTCCTCAGACGAAGACGAGACTAAAGCGAAAAGTGCGCCTTCACAACGCGGGCCGCGAACAGCTTTACCCGTTCGCATTGGCAGAAAAGAACACCAGGAGCGGACTATCGGTATCAACACAGAGGCAAGCTCGGAAACTTCAGCAAAAATACTGGAACAAGCGGAATCGAGCGGCCAGGCACCAAAAAATGTTGCGTCTGAGCAAACGAGCCGGAAACCAAAGAACAAGTCAAAGGATGTAGAAATCACAGGTTCGCGGAAACAGTTCAAGGGCGTGTGGCACGACTCAGAAGACTCGGATGTTGTTGTCAAAACCGAGCCTACGAGCGAAGACGAGAACATGGTCGATGCTGAGCAGGTAGGTCTGTCCGATGCTCCTGCTCAGTCCTCAGAAAAACAAGAACCGTCGTCACCAAATGCCGAGCGGAAGCCAAAACTTAAGAAGAAGAGTATAGCAGAACCAGTGCTCCAGACTGACGAAGATCGCGCCGAATGGGCACGTTTTCAATCGAACCTACGCCATATCCGAGCCGAGTTGGGTCCAGAGGAGATGCCACAAGTCGATGGATCCGGCGACGTACCGATGACAGACGCAGCTAACACAGAGAAGAAGCCTACAGTGCGAGATAACAACGTCTATCTGTTCCAAATACCGCCCCTTATGCCAGCAGTAGAGCCCCCATCGATCAAGAAAGAAGCACCAGACCCTCAGTCTGCGTCCCTACCTACGCAGCCATCAGTTAAAACGGATCCAAAGATCAAAGTCGAGGAAGGGAGCTTTTCCGATCCCTCTGCTAGGCCCAAAGAAGGTGTTCGATTTGGGAGTGGATTGGTTGGAAAGTTGCGGGTACACGAATCTGGCCGCACAACGCTGGACTGGGGCGGTACGAGCTACGAACTCACGCCTGGCAACAAGGCCAGTTTCCTACAGGAAGTTGCTAGCCTTAATATGCGCCCCGAGAATGAGAGAGCTGCACCGGAGGACGCAGGTGAAGCAATCAGTCTTGGTAGAGTGAAGGGCAAATTCGTCGTGGTGCCAAACTGGGGCGAGATGCTCGGCTGAGATTGGGGCAGAAATAGGCGTTCATGACATGCATCTATTGGCACTAAACGGATTAATCTAGGTCCGTGGTTCATAGTTGCATATTTCAAGTGTGGTCTTCAGGTCCGCTACCAATGAACAACACGAGAACAAAGATCGAAATTCATACATTCATGCAAAAGCTAGCGTTGTGAGTGTAGACCGCATCTCGCTAAGTCTCACGCTTTGGTTCTTTCGCCTCGGCAAGACCATTTAGGCATGGATACCCATGTTCTAGACAAACAGATGTGCTGTGGGGATAACAGGGCGGGCCGCCAGTGGTCTAGGTCATTGGTACGTACGGTAGTCGTTCGGCGACGAATCCCATGGTGGCAATCAGCGAAAAGCGAATTGCCCATGACCGATCAACTCGTGCAACTACCATCTACTACAACGCCTACAACTTCGCGCATCATCACGGGTACGGACTCATCGCCGCTATTGTATGTAACAGAACCATTATACTTTTCGCGGCGCGCTTTCGGCGCCTTTCCCGCGCTGATTCCCACCTTCTCCACGCGCCGTCCAATCACAGCATCGACGACGCAGATCCGCCATGGAAGTGGACATCCGACAGCTATACGACAGCGACCCACGACCAACCTTCATCGTCGACTGCGAAGCTCAGACGACGACTATCTGTCATGTCAATACCGCCTTGCTTGCCATACCACATATTGCATCGTCGCTGCACTCGCCTTCATCGCTGAGAGACTGGTGGGATCCCGCAAGTAGGGTCGCAGCTTGCCACCAAGAGGAATTCCTGCATGGACGATATAGATGGGCCAAGTTCACTGCATGCAAGCGCTGGCTAATTGTCACCATCGTCGAACATTCAGCACCAAGCGACGAGCAGTCTGGTCGTCTGCAAGAGCCTACACAGGTGGCGCGAGGGAGATTGTCGTCGCCTCATCTGCAACCAGTGCGAGACAATATCTTTACTGTCAAGATACAGTCGCCAGAGCTACGCGAGCATGTCGAGAATATACGGAACGTCAACTGGTCTAAGACATCGCTTGGCCCGATCAGTTCTTGGAACTATGAGCTCAATGTTGTGGTCACCACTTTAATGCTAGAGACACGCCCTACAGCCCTCTTCCTTGGCCCCGAGCACACGATCTTATACAATCTCGCGTATGCCGCAGTCAGCGGCTCGAGACATCCTGCGATCCTCGGTCAGAGTATTATTGATGCCTGGTAACTTCTTACGCCTACCTATGGGAGTTTAACGTCTAATTTGCTGCAGGCCTGAACTCGCGGACCCTGTAAACGCTACAATGGCTCGCTCGGAGAGCACACGGTTTGCAGACGCCCCCGAAGAGGAGTATCATTTCATGGTCGAACGTTTCGGCTTCGTTGAGGAAGCGTTCTTCAAATGGAGCCTTGTGCCGCTTGTTGGTGTTAAAATAGACGGCATGTATTCCATCGTCACTGAGATTACGAAACAAAGGTAGGAGAGCCTGATGTTTGACATGGTGAAGCCATTGACATGACGTATGCAGATTGCTGGAACGCCGCGTTGATGCTCTACTCAGAGTTAGTCAGATGACTAGCAAAGCGAGAAGCACCAAACACTTTTGGCAGAGTTTGGCCGACGCTATCAGGCCTTACGAATACGACTTTCCAGCTGCCGTTTTATACTCTCGGTGCGAGCTTCTCGATCCGATAGACTCTGCCTCCCCACCGAAAGGGCCACTAAATGAATGTACGCTAGAATGGTCTATAGGCTACAAACCTAATCATCCGGCCATACTTCCGCATTTGGACCTGGACAGTGATCTTGGCTTAGCTCGCGCCATGCGCGATAGCGCCAGAGGTGAGACTGCACTGTCGTATCAGGAAGAGGAGGGCGTGTTGCCATCTTCCTTATACCATGACCTTGAACAGCGGGCGTTTGGGGATTCATTGAGGTGTTTTCTTGTTACTCCAGTTAGGACTTATGACGAAACTATCGTGGGATACCTTCTAATCGGCTTGAACACGCGACGACCCTACGACAACGAATACAAAGCTTGGATAAAAGTGTTCTCGAATCTGCTGGGTGCTTCAGCGGCCTCAGTAGCGCTTCATGAAGAAGAGATCCGGAAGCGCAAACGTCAAGAGGCTCAGGCCGAAAGAGACCGTGCGGCCCTTAATGCCGAAGTTGCAAACCTGACACAAGAAGCTAGTCACGTAGCTGAGAAGCTTCGCAACTTCCACGATATCGCAGATGAAGTCGGTCTAGGGTACTTTGAGATCGACATTAATGGTATACTACTACATGCTAATGTAAGGGCATTGCAGCCATCATGTCGAATAAGACTGACGATGTACCAGGAAACGTACTTCACTCAAACCGGACAACAGAGAGACCTCCTCAAAGTGCCTCCGTTCGCTTACAAGGAGTATGTCTTCGAAGGAGATATACCCATGATGGATAATCAATGGAAAATATTGGCCTCTGGTGAACCAGCGACGTTCGAGGTTCGATGGAAGAAGCAGCCAGAAAAACACCGTGATGGCGAAGAAACTATCGACAATTATCTTTGGACATTGTCAGCCTGTGTGCCGATCAAAGGCGTAAACGGAACAGTTACAGGTGTCTTCGGATGCAACACAGACATTAGTGCTCAAAAGGAGGCGACAAAAGCTGTCCTAATGCGATCGGAGGCAGAGCGACGTTTGGCCAGCTTTACGGAACTCGCGCCTGTGGGTCTATATCACCTGAATCCAGATTTAACGATGAAGTACTGCAACGACCAATGGTTTCACATCACGGACCACCCCAAAGTACCGATGGGCCAAGTGGACTGGCGAAACATAGTCGACGAGGATATGATAGACCGTTGCTATCATGACGTTGAGGTCACAAAACGCAAGCAGGGGCCGCATACTTTCACAATACATCTCAAGAAAAAGTGGACGGGGCCCGATGGTATTCAGACACCGACCTGGATTCTTGTTAGCGCTACTGCCTACACCGACGGGACCATCATGGGAACAATGACTGATGTTAGTCAGATGGCATGGGCGGAAGCTATCCAGAAGAATCGGGTTGAAGAGGCTCTTGAATCAAAGAGACAGCAGGAGAACTTCATCGACATGACGTCTCATGAGATGCGAAACCCTTTGAGCGCAATGGTGCAATGTGCAGACTCCATCTATTCGTCGCTGAACGACATGAAAGCTCTCACACGTAAAGAAGCTCTGACATTTCAACCCGCTATTCACAGTCAGCTCAAAGAGTTGATCAGCAATAGTCTGGATGCGGTAGAGACGATACAAGCTTGTGCTACACACCAAAAGCGTATTGTTGACGATATTCTAACACTATCAAAGCTCGACTCGAAGCTTTTGGTCATTAGCCCCATGATACTACAACCCTCGGTGTTTCTGCAAGACGCTTATAAAATGTTCAAGGACGAGGCGAACAAAGCTAAAGTCAGTCTAGAAGTCAGATGCGATCCGTCCATTGAGGATCTGAATATCGACTGGGCGATTTTGGATCCGAGCCGAGTCTTGCAGGTCCTTATCAACCTACTCACCAATGCCATCAAATTTACTCAAGGCCAAGAAGTCCGCAAAGTCGAAGTAGTCATGGGAGCATCACGAGAGGTGCAACAGATGCGCGATATTGAGTATGTGCCACAGGAATCCGTGCGGAAGAACTTTCTGACACAGGCTGAATGGGATCATGCTGGAGAGGTATTTTACCTCAACTTCACGGTCAAAGACACCGGATGTGGTCTTTCTCCAGAGCACAAAGCCAAACTATTCCTACGGTTCTCGCAAGCAACACCAAAGACACATGTTCAGTATGGCGGTTCTGGCTTAGGTTTGTTTATCTCGCGCGAGCTCACCGAAATGCAAGGCGGCAGCATCGGCGTTTCCTCCGTCCATAACGTAGGATCAACATTCACGTTTTATATCAAATCAAGGAGAGCAAAAGCTCCGGAAAGTGCTCTCGCTGCAACTGTCCTTGATTCGACTGGCGATCTGCCCCCTCGCACCAAAGCTCAAATCATTAGAGAGGACAGCAAGAACCCTGACGTAGTTCCACTCGCTGCGATACCCCTGGAAGAGCAAGGAAGAGCAAAAGACATAGAGAGCTGCAAATACAACATCCTCATCGTAGAGGATAACCTCATAAACCAACGCGTCCTGTCCGCCCAACTAAAAAAATTGGGCCATACAACATACGTCGCAAACCACGGCTTCGAAGCTCTCTCCCAACTCTCACGCACAGTGTTTTCTGCTTCCCCAAGCGAATCCCCACCTCTGCCTCTTTCCGTTGTTCTAATGGACGTCGAGATGCCCGTCATGGATGGCTTGACGTGTACGAGACGGATACGGGACATGGAGAAGAATGGCGAACTGAGCAGGCATGTACCGATTATCGCTGTTAGTGCGAATGCGAGGAAGGAACAGATTGATATGGCGAAAGAGGCTGGCGTGGATGAGGCGATCTGTAAACCGTTTCGAATTCCAGAGTTAGTGGGATTAATGAGGGGAATGGGGGTTAGGGGGGAATAACATGTGCATAAAGCGGCGTTTAATTATATAGATTGATTTGATGCGATTCTAGCAAGGACTAGATCTGACCCGCTGGTCAAAGGTAGATATGCCGCGGATGTATGAGCGTCTTACTGTTACTGCCGCATACTATGGCGGATGATGCAATCATATCGATCAGTGATCGATGCATTCAAGGTCTTAGCGGAACGCCCCCAAATTACTTTCAGCATGTACATCTAGTGTACCCTGGATTTATGCATGCCTTCGTCAGTATGGTGAGCCAGATGCTCTTCCCCACACCTAGTGCGACTACTCTCAGACGCGTCCGAGCACGCGTCGTCCAGTCAACTAGTGGGGTGAACTCAGATAGCAACGCCATCGAAATCGCAAACCGGTACAAAGCACGTATGGATTAGGAGACCAATTCAGGAAAAGATGACGAGGGTGGGAGATGGGACGGCTCCAGGCGCGTCGAACACGGTCTCACGACGCGTTCTCGGGGCCAAAACATAGGCTGGTCAGCGTGTGACGAGCTGGGTGGAGCCAACCAGCCATCAGTGCCTGATCATTATCAGAGAAAATCTAATCTGATCCGAGGCCGGCACGAGCACGGTCAGCTTGCAGCCAATGCAAGCGTCGAGTCTGGCCTCGAGGCGGGCCAGTATGGGTTTCAAATGCATTTCCAAGCCTTTGTTCAGCCGACAAATGCAGGACTAACTAGTCACGGAAACGGTCCTTGCGTGTTGTGGTGGGGAGAATCGAATCATAGCGCGTTGCGACGCGTCTGGCACAGACGGTTTTTTCGTGAGAGCTCGTGGCTGGGCAACGCGACGGGCAACATTGGACGAGATTCTCACCACACAATAGATGAAAAGACGACGATATGGGTATCGTTGAAATCCGCGCAGTCGATTATGTAGCCCGTACAAATTGAGGATAGAATCGAGTCCCCGTAGAGCAGAATAGATGTGATGATCCAAAGCGCGCATGGATGAGATCATAGCGTCTTTTCGCGAGCATGGCGCGTTAGTGGCTGGCAGAACGGATCGCCCAGTCACGTGTTAGCGTCGAGACGCGGATTTATAGTGAAGTCGCGTCTGCTCTTTCTCTCAGCACACCACATCCACCACCATCTTCACATCAGCGTTTCCACGAGTATTCTTGACCGCACACTCGTCTCTCTCTACACCATACAACGCTACATTTTAATCTTCACCTCACAATGTCTGCCGTTGAGTCTACGCCTTCCAAGCAGGTACGTTGCGATAAATCCGGTACTTATACGCGTTGATACTAACGCGTTGAATAGATTTCATCTGCCATTGACTCACTCAAGATGAACGACTCTCCCGCCAAGAAGCTTGACTTCTCGCCGGTCGAGAAGGAGAACACTTTCAAGCCCATCGTCGGTATCCCAGATGATTTCGAGGACGACCTAGAGGAGGCCAAGCCTACCGTCGCGCCTACGATCAAGGAGGAGGAGGCCATCGAGCCAATCCTCCAAGAGAACCCTGGACGCTTTGTCCTGTTCCCCATCAAGTACCACGATGTAAGTCTTACCCTTTTGATGTTTTCACGTGCCTTCCGCGTGGCTTTACGCGTCAAACGCGTCTTCATGAACACCCTTGCTAATTATATATCCACTACAGGTCTGGCAGATGTACAAGAAGGCCGAGGCTTCTTTCTGGACCGCAGAGGAGATCGACCTCTCCAAGGATCTTCACGACTGGAACAAGCGTCTCAACGATGACGAGCGCTTCTTCATCTCCCACGTCCTCGCCTTCTTCGCAGCCTCCGATGGCATTGTCAACGAGAACCTTGTTGAGCGATTCTCTAGCGAAGTACAAATCCCCGAGGCACGATGCTTCTACGGTTTCCAAATCATGATGGAGAACGTTCACTCAGAGACCTACTCTCTGCTCATCGACACATACATCAGCGAGCCCAAGCAGCGCAGGTATCTCTTCAACGCCATCGACAACATCCCCTGCATCCGCAAGAAGGCCGACTGGGCCCTGCGATGGATCTCCGACAAGAACTCCACATTCGCCAACCGCCTTGTTGCATTCGCCGCTGTTGAGGGTATCTTCTTCAGCGGTTCTTTCGCCTCCATCTTCTGGCTCAAGAAGCGCGGCCTGATGCCCGGTCTAACATTCTCCAACGAGCTCATCTCCCGTGACGAGGGCATGCATACCGACTTCGCCTGCCTTCTCTTCTCTCTTCTCGAGAACAAGCCTAGCCCAGAGTCTGTCAGAGCTATCATCACTGAAGCCGTCGAGATTGAGCAGGAGTTCTTGAGCGACGCACTACCATGCGCTCTGCTCGGCATGAACGCTACTCTCATGTGCCAATACATCGAGTTCGTCGCTGACCGTCTGCTGTTGGCCCTCGGCAATGTCAAGGTCTACCACGCCACCAACCCCTTCGACTTCATGGAGAACATTTCTCTGGCTGGTAAGACCAACTTCTTCGAGAAGCGCGTCGGCGACTACCAGAAGGCCGGTGTCATGGCCAGCACAAAGAAGCACGAGCAGCAGAAGGAGGGTTCATCGCCCACACCTGAGCCGCAAGGCCAGTCTGGTGATTTCTGCTTCGATGAAGACTTTTAGATGCTTCGCTTTCACTTCTTTCTCAAATTATCTGCCATTTTGTTTTTGTACAACACGTTGAACGTTTGGGTTTGGCACGGGTGCCGGATGTCTTCGTTCGCATACCCCCTTGCATTGATGAAGTAACCACTCTTCGCATTTTGGAGTCATGGCGTTGCTAGTTAGCTGGGATAGGCCTCTTGGATGAGTGACGCGGTAGGATAGCTACGGCATGCGGCAGCGATGGGATCAACGACCTATATATCATACCACTTTGGATAATCACGAATACACATCTTTCACACACATGTCTCTTCTTGAGTCATCCTTGTGATGGTTCTGCTTGTGCATAACGTGTGCATGTTCGGTCCGACACGCCACGCGACAGTATGCACGCTTGATCAATCAAGCTTTTCTGAAGCCTATCCACTTCCACCCTAACATGATCTATGTCCTGCAGGAAACATGCACCAGTCCCCAGGATAAATCCCGTGCGCTCGACACCCTCTGCAGATGTTACGCGCCGCCCAGACGAGCAAGGATTGATTTCAGGTACCGCTAGCCATGACGTCAGCAATGCGTGCGGCGTATCCGAGGTTGCCATCTTACGAAATCACGACAAGCGAGCTGGCTACTTGCAGACCGTCGTGCGCCTCTTTCAGCTTACACACGCCTGAGTTACTTACCCCGGACCAATTGCGCGATATGGGGAACTTGATGGCACTGTCCCTGCATATACGTCCAGACTTGGTGCGCCAGACAACAAAACGCTAGTTCGTAAACATCCGCGACCCTCCGCAACAAAATCCGACTCTCATCGCTAGAGTGCAGTGTGCACATTACGTGAATACCATCCGAACAAATTCACGGCATATAGATCTGTACAGTCATCGAGCGCTGTCAAGTACGACCAAGGCGGCGACGGGGTAGATCCATGTCGCTTCGTGACATGTCAACATGGCAGACACCCTTCCCAAGATTAAGGTGACAGACCCGTCCGTCGCTGGCAGAAGCGCTTTTCAGATCCAGGAGAATGGATCGTCAACAACAGTAGATGGTATGCCGTACATCACACCTATTGCTTTGTCTCATCACACCGAAAACTCCAAGATGCTTACTCCAGGGTTCATAGGCCCGTTGTCCAACAAGAAGCTCGTCGCAAAGCTTCGAAGCCCCACCTCACCTTCCGCGCAACCGACAGCCGATTTGCAAAACGGATACGTTGGCGATGGGACAAGATTGTCCGAAACGCCCATAGACCCGCTCTCGCAAGTATGTACAGATAAGGTTCGACATGCGGGGACGGACGCTAATCGCGCATCACCGTATAGCAAATCCTCCAGAGAACGAACACGTCGCCGGCTGTACAGAAACTACGATCGCAAAACACCGAGCCTCTATTGAGCCAATCGCCGACTTCGCCAAACGATGTAAATGCGGATAAGAAACTAAGCGGAGAGACGCCGCGCGATGCAAGCGGGGGCAAGGCAGACAAGAAGTAGGTCCCTCTACTCTGCTGTTCGCAAAGAGCATACGGAATGTGACGGGGCTGCTAGCCAAGGATTAGCGCGTACCTCGTATTAAGGCCTCCGGACCTGCGTATCGAGGTCATGTATGCGCTTGTTCCTCTGGTTGGCCTGAACATGCATATCCACATTAGCCTGGGGCGCAGTACAGTACGGCTGACTTCATATCTAGGAAGGTTTCATTTCTTAGTCGCTTCATCGGCGGCAACAAAAAGAAGAGCAGTACCCTCGATGGCGCAAGCGAGAATGGCTCTGAGGCAGACGATCTTCGATTGGAGGGTATGGACGCCCAGCTTTACGTCGACAATTTCAGCTTCAGTCCGAAGGTACCTCATCCACCGGCATACATAAAAGTGAGGACGAAGTTCAAGAAGGAGAAAGAATTTGATCGTGTTTTCCTGGCGCAGGAATTACGTTCTGGGTCGGATAAGAAGAGTCCGCCTGCGGCTGGATCAAACCCTGCACCTCAATCTGGGTCGGCAGCTACACAGAACCCCATCTGGGCGGTCGAGTTCAGCAAGGATGGGAGGTATCTTGCTGTCGGTGGGCAAGACAGGGTTATCCGGGTGTGGGCGGTGATTGAGAGCTCAGAAGGACGCCGCGCGCATGAGAACGCTGATAATGGAGAGGCAAAGTACCTGAGTGCGCCAGTCTTCCACCAGAAACCCGTTCGCGAGTACCAGGGACATACTTCAACTATCTTAGATTTGAGCTGGAGCAAGGTAAGTTGATATTGCTTAATATTTTCATGCATCGACTGACAACCATAGAACAATTTTTTGCTATCCTCTTCTATGGACAAGACGGTCCGTCTATGGCACGTAAGCCGAGATGAGAATCTATGCACATTCAAGCATTCCGATTTTGTTCCTTCTATACAATTTCACCCTACCGATGACCGATTCTTCCTCGCAGGATCCCTTGACGCAAAGTTGCGACTGTGGAGCATTCCGGATAAGAGCGTGGCTTTCTCGGTCACTGTGCCGGATATGATTACATCAGTGGCGTTCACACCTGATGGGAAAACATGTATAGCCGGTACACTTGGGGGTCTTTGCATGTTCTACGACACTGAAGGATTAAAGTGGCAAGCCCAACTTCACGTAAAGTCGACCCGCGGACAGAATGCAAAAGGTAGTAAAATCACTGGAATACAAGCAGCATATTGGCCTCCAGGCAGCGAAAGTGGTGAAATCAAGCTACTGATTTCGAGCAACGATTCGAGGTTGCGCATTTACAACATGAAGGACAAAGCTTTGGAAATGAAGCTCCGTGGTCATGAGAACAACTGCAGTCAGATTCGAGCTACGTTTGCCGATAGTAGTGGACATATCATATGTGGAAGCGAGGATCGGAAAACATACATCTGGTCGACTACCGCCACGGCTGAAGGCGAGAAAAGGAACCAGCGTCCGGTGGAAATGTTCGAAGCTCATAATTCGATCACGACATGCACTGTCATTGCCCCCGTCCACACTCGGCAATTACTTAGCGCCTCGGAAGATCCCATCTTCGACCTCTGCAATCCACCACCAGTTACGCTAGTATCGAAAGCTGAATCTGTCATATCGTCGAGAGCACCCACGGAGGTGGGGTCCACACACCCAACACCTGCGCCTACGGATACCCACTTCAAAAAAGCTGCAGGAAGCCCAGCATATATTGAGCGCTCGGCACATCGAGGTGGCAACATCATTGTTACAGCAGACTACACGGGTGCACTCAAGGTATTCAGACAAGATTGTGCTCACCAAAAACGCATACGAATGAGCGAGCAATGGGACACTGCTTCCATGAAGAGAACGTCAGGTATTGGACGGCCCAGCAGTATAATTTCGCGAACTAGTCGATCACGGCGAGATAGTGTATCTACACAACCACCAAATGACCGCATTATGACATGGCGACAAGGCATATCACACGGTAGTCTAGATTCGACTAACTCCCTTCCTCGTCGCAGCGCCTCACCCCGAAAGTCGCTAGCCGCCATGAGCTTTCACTCAACACCACACGAGTCCCCTGTCCTTCAACCTACCAAAACCAACGACACTTTCGACACCAAGCCTACTGGTACACCAAAAACATCCGTATCTATAGACCGTACTACCACATCTCTACGAAGCACTTCATACTCTGAAGCCTCGTCCCCTCTCAAGGAACAACCGACTGCTGTAGCAGATGACGAGGCAGCCCGGCGTTCTCGTAACCCTCTCGCCGTGTACAACGGTCAAAGCTGGCTTTTCTGGACAAATCGCGATAAGAGTGCATTAACAGCTGGGAATGTGAGAGACGAGGAGAGACCAGAGCTGCTTGGTCGTATGAGCACGATTAGTCAGATTAGTAGGCTGACAGATGAGCGGAGTGATGAAGGCAGGGAAAATGGTACTTAATACACTGATAGAAATTTCACTTCAAATGAGACAAGATTTTCAGGATTTTTAGAATTTTCAAGGGCCTCTCTGTCAGTATTGAAGATCATCACACTTGGATAATATCTCTGGAATCATCTTTCTTTTCACTCTTGCCATTAGCTACGAAATGAATTAATTGAACTCTACACTGTAGTACAGAAATAAACAACTACAGGTTTTTTTTCTGCGACAACGTCCGTGGTGCCTGCAACGGATGACCCTACCATCGTCTTGTAGCGATATTAGAAAACACCTCTAAGAGATCCGGTACATCTGTGACTACAGGGACATCGGTGGGAATAACGAGCTGACGCTTCACGTAAGTACCCGTTTCGAGGACGGGATCCCAGTCTGAGAAGGTCTCTGGAGCTACGATAGCGGAAGTGAAATCAGAAGAGAAGGCAGACGCGGCGGGAGTGGTGTATGTGGTAGTCTCCTTGACGGGATTCCAGTCGCTGAATGACTCGGGGGCAATGACAGGGTAAGTAAAGGACTTGGAGGAAGGATGCGTAGCCCAGACGACTTGGGGTCGTGTACGGGTCGTCAAAGTGGTCGCTTTTTGGCCTTCCAGATCACCGAGGGTGCTGGATGGGACAGAAGCGGAGTCATTACCGGGAAGACAGGCAGAGAAGTCATCAGTGATGTCGCGGATACTATCGTTGGCGAGTTAGTATCGCTAAACGTGCAAAGCAATGGGTTTGAAGGCTGGAAAGCTCACCCGTAAGAATCAGTTGAGGAGATGGAGATGTTGGAGCTACCACGTTGCTGTCCAATGTTGATAGCGTACCTGCAGTGCCATTAGAGATATCAATGTGTTTAGTGTGATCGGAACTAGCTTACTGTGTTGGCCAGTATTTGGAGAACAAGGCACAGTGCTGGTCGGTAGGGACGTTATTTCGACGCTGCATGTACGTATTGGCGAAGCGGCATTGGCGGCCCGAAGCATCGTGGGTCTCCTTACATATATCCATGCATCTTTGAGCGTCGAAGTGACCATCGGACCAGTTTTTCAGTCCCATATAAGTGTCCTCACCGTTGCAGTCGAGGGGTGCTTCGATAGCAGCGCCCATGTCATACTTCTCGATTGTGTAATCATCAGAGACCGAGGGTGTGGTGCCGTTGATGTCCTTGACATAGGCGTTAGAGCCGGCCATAACCACATGGAACTGCTCACGGAGCTGCCCGTGGTTGATGGCGATGTCGGGCAGGATGGTGCCGGACCACAAATCACACTCTACAAAGAAAGGGGAAACAGAATCAGTGCATGTTTCACATTACATTCGTACATGGGTACTTACTGATGATGGTTGTAGAAGGGGGATTTGGGCACAGTTCGGATGCAGGCGAAACAACAGGCTGACGCTCGAAGAAGATGGTGAAGGCGTTGCAGTCGTCATCGCTATTGCAAGCATGGGCACCTAAAGACAGTTAGTAAGACAGTTCAAGCGAGATGCTACTTGTCGATATGATGAGCTTCGACCCAACGTGCTACTTACACTGTTCGACGTTGTACTCGTCCATTGATATGTAATGAACAAACTGTGATGCCGTGTCGTACGTAGTGATCAGGTTGGCGTACGATTGAATGTAACCAGCAGGCGTAGTGGCGGACAATGCAGCGCCAGCGAAAGGAGCATAGGCTTGAAAAGCTTCCGGGGTGTCAGGCAAGATTGGGGTACCATGTCCCAGGGGAAGAGAGTCACAAAATGATCGGACAGGAGAGCTGCCCGGGGCAAGGGCTGATCCAAAGGCTGCGAGGTGTGAAAACACCATCCCAAGTTCGATGAAAATGAAAAGGAACAACATCTTGTCTTGTCTCCATACGAGATGAGTGTTGAACTAGCATGGGCGATGAAGGATGTTGAAAGAAAGATGTAGCACGGTTTTATATGTTCAGAACGAGAGGCAGGGGAAACTGTTAGTAGTAGTCGGGAAGTGGTACCAGACCAACGCAATTGTGCTCCATTACCAGTGCCATTCTGCCCCGTCCCCACTTGATACGTACTGCGAAGTTGCGATGCTCCCTCGGAAGGAACAAGAGAGATCAGTGCTGTATCCTCATTGTTCTGAATCCACAAACTTTTGAGCTCTACCACTCTGTCGAGCAACAAAGAACAATATTCTGTGGATAGAAGCAAATGGATCCTTGAACGACTGTGGTCTTCATGGCTCAAACTGGATCTTACTCAACGCTCGAGACAGAAGACCGTATACCCTCCAGAGACCCTAAGTGGGTCTGAATGCACAGAACCATTGCTATCAATACTTTCGTTCGATTGTTTACGATGTTACTCGACGATTGAGTGCGTACATGGCTCGGAGTGAGCTGCAGATGTGGTAACAGCCTCTGGCTTAACTTAAATGGGGGTCATGTATGTGTCATGTTAGCTCATATAAATCAAACAAAAGAGCTGATGAGTCCCTTCGGCACCACAGATACCGTGGAGATACGCGAAAACCACTCAAGGTCTTGAGCCAAGGCTTGCAAGCTAGCGATACGAGCGAGGTTCAACATCGTCACTCAGCTTGAGAAGCAACCAAAGCGACAAGGCGAAGCATGTTTTGTGGCATTTCAAGACACATGAGCCATAATGGATGATTGTGGTAGATGAGAAAGCAAGAAGCCAGTCACTCACCAAGCGAAAGGTAACCGCTGTTGCTAGTGCCAGACCCGCCCAAAACGTCATAGTCTCAACCGACCAAACCATCCAACATAGTACTCGCCAGTAACATTGAGGTCAACAATACTCTTTCAGTCACTTGATCGTTGCGTCCACCCCTTATTACAAGAGTTTCCGCTTTTTGAGCCAGGATATCAGAAATACGTACGTGGCCACAAAATCATGGGTCGCACCGAAAAATCGCAGGGTTTAGCGCCACCCGCCATCCGCAAGGATATTCGAGCCAAACAGGCGCGGCATATCGTCAACAAAGTTGTCCCAGCAATCTTGACGTCAAATGCAAGAGCCAGGAGAGGTGCGGACGGAAGTGAGCTTATTGCGAACCCTGGACCGATTGGAACAGTGGGGCAGGAGAGAAGGAGTAGGGACAGTGCACGTGTTGAGGTTGGCGAAGAGACGGAATATGTAAAGAGGAAGGGACAAGGGAGAAGAAAGGCTAAAGTCGCGAGGCTTGAAGAAGGAGAGGCGGATGGCAGGAGTGGTGAAAAGAGTGGTGATATGGGGAAGGATGTTGGTAAAGGTAAGGGAAAGGCAAAAGGCAAGAAACAGAATGATGCTCTCAAGGAAGAAATTTCGCACCTAAACTCGAAGACAGCTGTTACGCCACCACCTGTTTTGCCGAGCAAACAACGCAGTATACGAATCGTAGCCACAGATGGCCTTACAGCTGCACATATGCTTTCTCACCCATCTCTGTACAACGAATCCGCCACTTCCGCGCCGAAACAGCTGTCCAAGAAACAACCAAATACATGTATCCTCAACATGGCCTCTCCCCTCCGCCCAGGTGGCGGCCTCCTAACGGGCGCTACCTCCGCCGAAGAATCCCTTTGCGCGCGTACGACACTACTCCCTTCACTCAAGGAATCATTCTACCGCCTTCCAGAATATGGTGGCATCTATACACACGACGTACTAGTGTTTCGATCTGCCCTTCCGCTCGGCGACAACGCGGGTGAGCTACCTCCCACCGAACGCTGGTACGTTGACGTTATCAGCGCGGGAATGCTGCGCTTCCCCGAACTAGAGGGGGAAGAAGACGAAGAGAAGAGGC
This sequence comes from Alternaria burnsii, assembly GCF_013036055.1. Classification (NCBI taxonomy): domain Eukaryota; kingdom Fungi; phylum Ascomycota; class Dothideomycetes; order Pleosporales; family Pleosporaceae; genus Alternaria; species Alternaria burnsii. Next base: position 1,441,188 of record NW_024066110.1, on the reverse strand, counting down.
TGAGTAAGAAGGACAGAGAGGTTGTTGAAGCGAAGATACGAGGTGTTCTGAGGATAGCGGAACAGAAGGAAGTGAAGGGGTTGGTGCTCGGAGCTTGGGGCATTGGAGCTTATGGAAATCCAGTGAAAGATATCGCAAAGGCTTTTGCAAAGGTTTTGGGTGTTGGTTCTTCGTCGTCAGCGTCCACCGGAAAGAAGAATAGCAAGTCGCCATCGGTGGGTATCGAGGCATTTCCGGCCATTGAACACATCATCTTCGCGATCCCCAATCGTAAAATTGCTAGCGATTTTGCTGCAGCGTTCGGTGGCAGCATTCAAGTCGAAGACGGTCCTGGCGCTTCGAGCAGCGATGACGACGACGACGATGGCGAGGAAGACAAGGTGGCAGAGGAACTGAGAAACAAAATACAAGAGATGGAAGGTCAGATCAGTAAGGTTTGGAACCCAGATTTGAAGACAAGGCTGAGCTCTATACTGGAAGGCTTGAAAGCGCAATTGAGAGAGAGAGAAGGCACACCCGGAATGAGTAGCATTGATGGTGATGATGAGGACGAAGTAGGAGGAGTCGAAGAGAGCGAGGAGGAGGGAGAAGGTAATGACACAGAAGACGAAGTCCGCTCGTACGGGAGTAATGAAATTGGTTGTTACCACCCCAACCCTCACGACTGGTAATCAGAACCAGTACACTACTGGTAAGAATATATTGATGGGTATCTCAAAATTTCTATCTTCTAAAAGTCTCTTTTATACAGCAAGATTCAATGCTTCGACGCTCAAGCGGTTGCACTGGCAGCAGCCGGTTCTTCTAAAGAAGGCTCTGCTGGCTTTGGCTTGTTGGAGCTGTTCTTTTGTGCCTCTGTATTCGGTTCGTCCTCCAAACCCAGTTTTTTCAGGTCCACAGCCAAGGGATCAGACTCTTGTGTACTTTCAGTAGGCCCTTCATATCCTGGTGGTGGCAACGCCCAGTCGGGCAGGCCAGTCTCATAGTCCCACTTCCCTTCCTCACATCTGTATCTCCGGGCATGCAGGTAGATACCCAATTCGTGTGTACCTGGGTCGCTGTACAGATCGGTGTCGCATACCTTGCACTTTTCCCCTGTCATGCGTTCCGCTTTCTTCTTGTTGTAGGCATTGACCATCTCGTCGTGGTATGCGACGGCATCAGCGACTTCCTCTTTGCCCATGCGTGAGAGGCGGGACATGATATCTTCATCGTCCTCGTCTTCAGATTGACCGCGGCCGAGGGCTGGGCCAAAGACGCGCTGGTTGGCGTATATGGGATCGTTTGATATGGGATGGCCGAGGAATTGGAGGTGGACGCGCAGTTGGTGGGTGCGGCCTGTCACTGGCATGCAACGCACAATGGAATAGCCACGGAGCTTCTTCCACGGCTGGCCATCGGGACCTGCATCTCCTTGTTTCGCTTGATTTGCATTTCCGTCATCCTTTGGTGGGTAGTATGCCAGCCGCTTGAAGACCGTCTTTGCCTCCTTGCCGTTCGCACGCACGCGGTTCAGGCCGAGCTTGGGGCTGATCTGCAGGATGGGCTTCTCACAGAGGATCTCTCCTTGTGGGAATTCGCCCACGACTCGCGTGATGTACTCCTTCTTGACCGTCCTGCCTCTTATCTGTGCACTCAGTTCCTCTGCCGCCTGCTTGTGCTTGCCGATGAACATGATGCCACTAGTCAACCTGTCGAGCCGGTTGCATGGCAATGGATTCCAGCCATAGCCACGATCTGCCCTCATAATCTCGATGATGGAGTTGAAGTTGTATCGGCCAGCAGGATGTACGGGCATGCCCGCAGGCTTGTTGATGACAATCATGTTGTCATCCTCGTGGACGATACCGATGGGCTGCGCGGTACACGGGGGCTCGTGGCGGTGGAGAGTGTGGGATATGACGTCGCCGTTGTTGACTATTGTCTTGATGCTCGGCACCGGCTGGCCATTGAGGACGACGCGGCCCTCTTCTATGGCCTTCTGGTAGTACTCGGCAGGCCGGTCGCGGAACTCGCTAGAGAAGATGTCGAGGATTTCCCTTCCCCGCCATCGTTGCTTGCAGAAGGTGTTGTATGTGAAGTGGTAGGGCGTCACCTTGCGCAGGCCATCTTCGAGGTAGTATGGCGGTGGCCAGGGGTCGCAGGGCGTGATTGCGACGGCTGGAGGCTCTTTCCAGGGAAATTTGTCGTCGGGCAAGGGCGGGTATTTGTCGCGCGGGGGTGAAGGCACTAGGGCCATGGAGGGTGAGCCTGTGCGTGTCTTGGGCACAGGCAAGCGTCCCTTGGAGGCGAGGTATGCGAGGATGCGCGGAGAGGGCGCCAGAATCGCGGGGCCGAGGGGTCGAGGGGTCGAGGGGTTGAGGGTGCGTGTGGGAGAAATGTTGCGCAAGCCGAGGCAGACGTGGGATGCAGGGAACCTAGCCCGCCATGTTGCCCGTCTTGAGAGACGCGTCTTCCCTCGACGTCGACGGCAACAGAATTACACCATGGCACTACAGGCATTGAAATCGCGTCGACGAAGCGACTACAGCTTCCAGCTCGAGTATAGGACGAGATGGTGCGTCTCCTGCCTCTGCGCTCTGTCCAGTACTAACAACAGGAAGGAGCGACAACGACATGTACCATCACATGAACAACAGCGTCTACTACTATCTGTATATATACATCTCTCTCTCTCTCTCTCTCTCTCTCTCTCTCTCTCTCTCCTCGCTCCATTTCCTAACGACAACCAGGTTCGACTCGGTTGTCAACACGTACCTCATCCAACACTGCTCACTGCACCCACCTACCTCGCCACAGATCGGCCTAGTCGTACACTCGCATTGTGATTACCTCGCCCCAGTCGGCTTTCCCGCCGTTGCAGACCTCGCACTACGAGTCAACAAGCTTGGCAAGAGTTCTGTAACATACGAAATCGCCGTCTTTGAAAAGGGCCAGGACGAGGTCAAGGCCGTTGGCGAGTTCATCCACGTCTTCATCGACCGTGAAAGCCGCCGGCCTGGAAAAGATGGCATGAGTCAACAGCTGAAGTCTGGCCTGGAAAAACTGTTGACGGACAAGTCGAAGCTGTGAGATACGACCACGACTCCAACGTCACCGGTGGTGGCGCAGTACAACATCGGCCAACTGGGTGTGATAGCTGTCTAAGACACTTGGCTGAGCCATACGAATGGGCAAAACCGGCTCTGCGTCTGATCAGTCATGTTCATCATGGCCCTTAGCGTTATCTGCTGCCGAAAATTACATTCGCTCTGAGGCATCTGGAAGCGTATAAGTTCTTTGCCCATCATGGCGTATACGTCGCGATACTCATTCTTGGAGTAGTCACATCAGAAGCTTTTCGGGAGAATTGCATCAGAGCAATTTTCTGTTGTATGAGCGACAAGACGGACCCGTCTTTTGACTGTACAGGAATCTTGCTGGGGGCAACGAGTGTGAAGGGACAAACTCGGCAGCCTTGATACACCATATTATCTACCAGCTTGGCAAACGTCAAGACACGATATCGCGATCCGCAGTGCAGGATCAATTCGACGATAGCGAACAGAGACAAGCGGGGTAACGCTTAGGTACAGCCGGCAATACATTTCCGATACTGCACGTCCCTGACTGTTTTCTTTCCATTTGACCTTTCCAACGTTGGCATAACATTGTATACAAAGCTTCTTCACCTCGTTCACACTCAAGACCGACTTGTTCTGGCTATTCTTCCACGGCTTCATGCCACTTTTTAACGCGCCATCTTAAAAACTCATATTCCTATATTCCCACTATCCTATATCCGTCCAAATACCGCAATATGTCCACTTCCACGATTCATGGCCCAGGCATACTGTTTGTCCGCTCCCGCATCTCTCCCTCGGCCAATGACCTGCTCACCGAACCTGTGTTCCTAGCCTGGTACGACGACGAGCATATCCCAGAAGTAGTTTCTACATCTAGCATCCATTCTGCAATGCGCTACGTCGATGTTCACAAATCTTCACCCATTGGCGATTCCCAGAATCCGAAGCCTTTCTTAGCCTGCTACCCCATGGAGGATCTGGCTTTCACGTTGGGTGACGAGTTCAAAAAGATTGGCTTCAGGAGTAGTAAGCTTCCGGGCAGTGGCGTCATTTATGATCTGGCAGATATGGATGTCAGTTACCTGGGTTTTATGGATGCAACGAAGAGAACAAGAGAGTTTACAGGTGGCGAACAAAGATTTATCATCACATTAGGAATTAGACCAGGAAAGAAGATAGCAGAAGGAGAAGTCACCGAATTCTTTCAAAAGGTATGCATCACCAACGTTACTTCTGGTTGACATATTTGGCACATGTTTGTATTGAAGTTGATAATTCGATAGCAAACGCATACCATCGAACAGACACCACAGTACATACGCTCGGTGCGCTTCAAACTTCTCTACGCGAGGACTAATGCTCAGTCTCGTGCTCTAAAGGGGTTACCGACCACGGATGAGCCACATCCTGAGCCTTCCACTTGGCTCGCTATGCACGAGTTCGCAGAGTTGCCTGGTGAAGAGTTAATCAAGACGTTGAACGGTAGTGCGAAGAAGGCTGCTGAAGAGGAGAAATGGGGCGCAATGGAAATCGAGATACTTATTTGGAGACTGGATCGTGCGCATGGAGACGAAAGATTCTTCGATGAGTGAGGTCATGTTTGATGGTCAATCATCGTATCCTACACCTGATGGCTGTTTCAAAATCGCCTAATAAGTTGTAGGCAAGGTTATATACATACTCCATTTTTCTTCATCTCTCTCACAACACCTCCACATCCTGCTCAATGCTCATGTTCATGCCCTTCTCCCTCCTTCTCATCCCATGGATGTCCCTGTCCAACGCCCTCCCAGGGATCACCCTCCCAGGTCATCCAAGTACTGTGTCCCCTAACATTCTCCGCCAACTCCCCACACCTCCTCTGCTCCCAACTCTCCTTGCCCGCCACAACAGCCCAATGTTTCTGCGCCCTCTCCCCCCAGTATCTCGCCCGATCTTCAATTCCGAAGCTACTCCATGTGTATGCGAGAATCTCTTCATACTGTGGTAGCTCAGCGAAGAGTTCTTCTTGTTCCAGTTGCTCGATGAGTTTGGGGAGGAGGCCGAGGAGCTGCGGCGAGTCCTTCTCGTCAGTGGGGAGAACAGATTTCAAGGCTTTGATCTCGGAGAGGCGGTCGTTGGATTCCATCACTGTATCGTCATCTGCGGTGCATAGGGGGCAGGCGCACTGGAAGCCAAAGTTAGCCATCAAGGTCTTGACGCGGCGCCTGCGAGGACGTTTTTCGTAGCCATCTGCCATAGCATTAGTGACTACTTTGCTGATTGTGTAATTGGTGGTGACTTACAGCTTCGTGTGATCTCTTCACCGGGCTTGATGTCTCTGAGAGCGAAGACTTCGAATGAGAGGGTGTAATCGTCGAAGCGCCACAAGGTGTTTGGCCGGCACGCGTGGTTGATACGCTGGGCTGGAGTTAGAGAGAACACTAACAGGCAAATTGTCGGTCATGACTTACAGCGGCCTCGGGGATGACTGCCAACAGCTCTGGAAGCTCATCAACCCATGGCCATTTTACACCAATGCCGTTTGTCAGAACAATGTCCTCGACGCTGCCGTCTATGTTGACATCCAACACCTTGACCATCTCCCTGGTTTCTGCCGGCAACTGCTCGACTGCTTGCTTTAACACGTGCTGTGGTCTGTTCTCGGTTTCTGCCAGCGGCCTGGAAACAAACAGCACTGGTGTCTGCACAATCAGACTTTCGCCTGGGAAAATTCCAGCGATATCCTTTTTCGCAAACAACCCTTTTCCTTTCTCGCCTGCATATTTGACTTCCCACATGCCCATATTTTCACCAACCACGCCCTCCATGCCACCAATACTCATACCAAATGTCTCCATTGTAACACTAGCTGCGACCTCTGGAGTTACTACAAGGCTGACTCCGCGACCGTTATTGTAATCGGAATTAGTGTATGTGCAGAACGTTTGAGGACCCTTTGCTCCCACGGCTTCGTTTCCCTCATTTGGCATCACGACGTCAACACACGTAGGATTATGTGTCCATGGAAATGTGTCAGTCGTGGCGCCATCCTGTGCGACCGGACATATTGATGCAGGTTTGTTGATGAGTCCGTCTTGGATCGCCGGACTGCGCGCTGTGTAGAATAATTCCGCTCTAGCATTTGAAGCGCATAGAAGTGTGGAGAGGGCAACATAAGCAGGTAGATGCCGTCGCCGCGGCCACATTGCTGTAACCATCTTCCAAGCTCTTGATTTTATTGTCCCTTCTCCTCGAATGATGGACGATGCCGAATAAAAAGAAAGTGTCGAGGAAGCCAGACTTTCAACATCTTCAATGTCGGAGGAATTACTCGCGCGAAATTGGAAGCCACGTTTCACGATGGAAGGATCTCCGAAACCCCTGCTGCTGAAACATGCTGGGTGCTTGGCGGATGCATTGCGCCTGCATCTAGATTGTCTTGGGGATGCACGGAAGCCAGTGAGGTTTGGGGCTGTTACTGTTGTTTGATGAATCGATGAGCCGGAAGAATGGTTGATGTGGGGAAGGCTAGCTTCGGGGCCGGTTGAATGGCGCGCGTGGGACGTGAGAACATCGTCTTTGCTTTTTGTCTGACAACACAACTTGCGTGTTGCACGAGTCGATAGTGCGATACGTAGAAGTGACGCTTTGACACAATGTCCTTCTTCATTGTCCGTCTTAGGAGAAGCTCCATGCTTGTGTGTTGAGAGACGGCAGCCTCGGGGGCGAGGGCAGATCAACGCAATACCACCTTGGTTGCACTTCTCTTCATTACCTAGGTCAAACGGAGAAAAGACGATTGGCACTCTATCTTCTCCAAAATCAGATGGTTTACTTCATGACTGAGCACATCCAGAATGACGTCAATGGGAATTGGCGGCAGGGTTCGAGGCAGAATGTATCAATACACAAATTCAGTAGTATTGTACCTTCTAAAATACTTTCCAAGGTGACCTCAAGGGCCGAAGCATCAGTTGTCCCTATCTTGATGTTCATCATTGCAAGTATTGTACCTTGGATACTTCCCAACACGTGCCTCTTAGTCACTCTAAACAATCTTCAGCCAGCTCGGCTCCTCCTGCTCAAATGATTTGAAGCCCGGAGCAGGAATCTTGTCAAACAGACCACCCTTCAAGAACATTTTTGGCGATTCGTCACCCACTAAAGACGCAATGGGGCTATCATTTTGTTAGCAATACTCTCCTGATGCTACATGCATAATCAACTCACCATCCGCAGTTGCCGCAAAATTGTCGGGTAATCGAATTCCCACTCTTTGTATCGCTGTCCTTGTAATTCTTAAGATTGTTGCTCGGGTCATTGACTGTGACGTCAGATTTGTCGAACATGTAGATGATGGATCCAGCGCATGATCCGGCACGCCGGCAGTTGGCACTTGGAGAGTTAGTCCGAGACTACGCGCGGAGACTGGAACAATGACGCCTACCAGTAGCAGATAGCAGATTGCTCTGGTAAAGCAGGAATGGAAACCTTGATGCTTCCGCAGTTGCAACGTCCCTCAGTCATCCTGAATGAGTAAAATGTGGATTTAGGGTTGTGAATAGTTTGCTTTAGGGTTCTACTTCCTCAGGCTTCCGGTTGAGAAATAAGCGTTCAGCAAGGTGCGGTATCTTACTCGAATGAGAGGCTGCTGAGGGGGGTTTTAAATGAGGAGAACCTATATAGCTTACACTGTCCGCAACAGTAAACTGCTCTAGATTTATGACGCGTGTTGTACACAGTGGGGTTTGTGGAGGCAGCGGACTAGCATTAAAGAACCTCGGCAAACTAATCATACGAGTTGATTCGAGAAGTCGCGTCGTGGGATTGACCATCGCTATCCGGCACCTCGTCGTCTCTCGAATGATGTTCTGCACTGAGAGACTTTGAATGCTTTGACGATACCCGCGACGAGGCTGGCTTTTGACGGCGAATGGCCTTTTGAGGTATACGATGTCCTGTGGAATTCGACTGGTATTCTTACACAGCCAGTCCAGCAAAAGAGGCTTCCACGTGCCATGATTCGTAGTGATTGGTCTTGAAAAGGGCTGAGGTTCGGTCCGCGCGATGAGCTTTAGTTACATAGTGCTGTCACTAGTCATCCGCAGTGGGCGTACGAGGTTGTGGGATATACGGCGGTCTATCCATAAACCAACATTCTACTCTTGGAAATGCAGAGACTAGCAACAGTCAGCGAGACGCAGAGATCAGATAATATGGAAGAGATGAAGTGAGGTTGAAAAAGCAGATGTCCAATTCCCAATGGCATGCGCATCAGGCTAGCACGCCATTCAGTCCTAACGCGGCGTCATTCCGCGTTCACGCTCTCCAACATCAACCACAATGACACAACAACACAACCACAAAGCCTGGCACCAACACTACGCACGCATTGTCAAACTGCACATTACCCTAAAATGGTAGCTGAGCATCTCCGCGCCTTGCAACCAGCATTCCAACTAACCGGCCGCAGACGCGCGATTCTACAGCAACCTACCTGCACATGCACTCGTCGCACCACGCCGACCTCCTCGAGCAGTTCACGAATCTCACCTCGTCGCAACTCACGCCCGAAGACATTTACGTTCCCCCACACCTCCAGCCTGTAAACCCTGAGGACGAAGACGACGTTGTACCAGACCAGCACGCGGCATTCGGCATACAGCGAGCAACACAGACGAAGAAGGAACCAACATGGCGCGACTTGGGGCTCGAAGAACTGTTGCGACGGGGACCCATGGGCATTGGAGGCGGGAGTGCAAGCGGAAGTGCGGTCGCAGCTGGTGGTAGTGGAATTGTTGGACAGGGAAGAGAAGAGCCGGTTAGACTGGCGCTGGCGAGGCAGCCGGGTGCGAGGATGGGCGTCAGAGTAGGCAACGGGAGCAGTGAGAGCTCTAGAAGTGGCGGAAGCGGTGCTGCTGGGAATGGACTGCCACGATGAGGGGAAACAGCGTACTGGATTCGGACGTCGATATCAGCGCACGACTTTGCATCTGCTTGGAAACATGGGACACGCGCAGTGAGTCCTGTGGTATCCGTGATTTAGCTAGATCTGTCAGGCTGATCTGTGATAGCCCTTCACACCTGGACGATTGCTCTAGCTTCGCAGCCTACAACGATCGCTCTTCCACGCTACGTTGATTGGCATCTGTACGCGCACATCCAATACCGCGGGTGCTTTTGCCATGCTGTTGCGCGCAGAAGACCCTAGTACGGAACAGGCGCGGCACCCGGACTTGTTCGCGTAGAGACTCGAGATTCATATAGTGCTGGGATTCAAAATGTAAAGCAATTTACTAATGGTCTGGAGCACTTGTAACTACAAGAACCATCGTCACGTGTTACTATCAAGAATTCTGTATATGGTGGTTGAAGCCGACAAAGGATCGATGCGAGCATGTTATTTCTCTGTACACAGTGAAAGCCTCTTCAGGTCGGTGATTGCAGCTCTGTGGTCTATTGGCATTGTCCACGACACATAGTACAGGGACATGCTGTCATCCGCTTGAACCCTGCGCTCAAGCAAGAGATGCAAAACACATGCCCACATGGTGTTCGGACGGCTTCGAAAGTCTGCTCAACAGAGGTCGTCCCATATGCGGCGGGTAGTTGGCCAAGGGAATTTAGATGAGTCTCCATGCCTGAGCCGACGCTTTGATATTCTTGACGACAGACAAAGCACATCGGTTCGTCTTTTAGCGCTTCCGTAGGTGTAGCGATGTTGAGAACGCGTTCCACAATATCTTGGTAGAGGTCAGGGATTGAGCCTGTTTTTGACTGAACTTTGTAGATATACGATCAATGTAGCAGATATACTGTGTATATCGATGTTAGACGGCAGCCTTAACCTGCTGCTCAGTCATCTGTCAAGTCGATACACTCAACGCCCACAGGTACATGATAATCAGCTGCCGGTCGTTTGTTTGTCACTGGAGCAAGCGGTAGAAGAGGTTGATCGTTTGTGTTCTGCAAGGGACGAGGAGACGACGTCCCGAAGTGGCGAAGCCGAGCAGCGCGGATCTCATTGGGAGAAGGTGCCGTGGTTGCTTGGACATGGTCTTTGGTGCCAGATCCGGAAGACGACGTCGCAGGCTTTGGTGGAACACCAGCAGGCGGCAGAGAACGTGACCAATCGGGTATATCGACTGGTCCTCTTCCTAAAAGACCTGCGTGGACACCCCTTGTTGCCGTTCGTGAAACGTCTGGTGGAGTGCTTTCTAGTTGTCTATGAAGAGTTCGAGCAGCTCTAGATGGTGGCGTGTCACTGTTTGTTTGATCGAGCGACCAGGCGGGAATAGAGGCACCAAGCACATCCCTACCTGCTTCCCTCATGGCGAAAATGCTTTCATACTTACCCCGACTGGAAGATGGGAATCCAGAAGGACTCTTTGTTGGATGGATCATAACGCCTTGGTCTTGCATGCTTAGGCGCAAAGCCAGCTGTAGCTCTTCATCTTCTTCGTCTGAGATGTCCAACGGCTGTGCGTTTGCTATATGAGCTCGGTGTGTATTCGAGACGGTCATGTTGCTCTCTTGACCTGGTGGCTCGGGTGAATCAAGATCAACGATATGAGACACACACACTCGATTCAGTGCAAGTTCTTGAAGGCGAGGTTTGGCTGGTAGGGAGGGTCCATCTTCATCATCAGATTCGGACAATTCGATGCAGTCGAGAATCTTTTGCGCTGTCGGCGTCATGGGCATATTGCGAGACCTGGCAATAGAGACTAGTTCTTTTGACTTCCTCGGTGATGCACTGCGTGGGGCTCTGGCGGCGGAAATATCGTCCCTTTTGTTCTGACGTTTCCGCTTAGCTGTGCTTGACACCCCAGATTCTTCCTCGGTGTCATCTGCCGGTCGCTTACGTTTAGGCGTAGGCTTTTGTGCTCGAGACGGCGGATCTAGTATGTCTGCTGGAAGGACTTTACGCAGCCAGTACTCTGGAATTTCACATTCCACACGATAATCTGGGTCGAATAACGTCTCCTCATCTCCCTCCCAATGACCCAATCGAGCGCCCTCAAAATCGGCTTGGCCCAGAGAAGTGACGCCAAAAGGGGAAAAGGTCAGCTTGCGTTCGAAAGTACGCATTGGTGGCTCATCATCAGTCTTCTTCACTCGTTGTTTCGGGAATCTCATGTGATGGATTGGCTCAAGAGGTAAAGATGGATCTCTCGTGGTCAGGCTTCGTGTCAACAGCACAGGTCCGACCCAGTTCATGTACAGACGTCCCCATATGTTGAAGCGTTGGCTGGTGAGTGTGAGCAACTTCAGTTCCTGGATCGGACGAACGCAGTCAAGGCTGAGCCGTGACTTGTTGAGCAGATCTTCGTCGCTTGTGACCTTGGGGTTGTAGTACTTCTGCAAGGTTCTGAAATCCGGAAAGCCTAGTGGGATGTCGATGCTGCGCCCGCGAGCAGTTTTCTCGAGGAACATGGCCAACTCTGCAACCCAAAGATCGCACTCCATCTGATCTCGACATGCAACCAGTCGTCGGCCAAGCCCTTGCTTGACCGCTTGCAGAGCCAGAGACGGCCCACACTGGGGTAACCCTTGCACGTCGTAATCGCCGCCGACGAGCATTGCAAACAACACTAGTCCATCTCGGTCTAGGCCATACTTTTCCTTCAAGTCGGATGCTCGTACCACGTTAGCGTATTTTCCATTCTTCTTGGTATTCTCCTTGGACCTGTCCGTGATGCCCTTTTCTTTCGCGATGCGATGGTCGCGTAGCCAAAGAGTGCAGCCAAACATGATGCAGTCGGAGTCTTGTGACCAAACAGCGTCGACCAGGCCCAGAATCTGCAGAGCGCACTCTGCTTCTGCCTCTCCTGGCGCTTCATGGTATGGGATTCCAAAGTATTGAAGCATCTCCTTGAGCAGACGCCGCTCTTCGAAGTTGATCCGCCCTCCTCCTCTTTTACCTCGCTTCCAGGGTCGACCAGGGCCATCGAAGACGAATATGAGCTGGATGTTCAGGGTGAGAAGGCGGCAGATGCGGTAGAACATGGCTTTCTCTATGCCTTGGAAAGCGTCCTTATTCGAGGCTAGCCGTGTCAGCGAGGGAAAACAAATGCTGCGTGTACTACTTACTCTCCCGTATGGTATACACTTGCTGCACCGTGAGGTTGTTGAAGCGCCAATCGGCCTCGTCGACAGCAATGCGGAGTGGCCTGCCATGACGCCGGTGGTGCTCTTCGGCAAGCTGCGCAACCGGTACGCTCTCTTCGTGCTTCTTGATAGTATCCCACAAGCTATGTTGACATCAGTAGAGACTCAGGTCTGATGCGGTCTGGACGCGTACGCTGTGAGACCCATGACGTGGGTGTGGGGAAGACGAGGCTCCAATAGTCGGCCGTTGCACGCGTCTTAGCGCGATTGGCGTGACCGCGGGAAGGGCGTTGGGCAACGACTGGAAATAGAAGAAGAAGAAGAAGAAGAAGAAGAAGAAGAAGAAGAAGAAGAAGAAGAAGGACTGTCTCATATGGCAAGTCGCAACTGATGTGTTTTGCTAGCCCCGTCGCGACAGCAGTAGATGTAACATGATGCGCTGCAATTGACCGTCGCACAATCTCCTATCGCTCCTTCCGGATTCCGACGAACGCGAAAACACGTGGTTTGCATCTGCAGTCCGAGCGCCTCACCCATCTCAGTACTCACTAATTTTCTAGCAGTAGTCCGCCAGTATTTTCACTTCACGTCGTCACATCGCGCGTCATGTCACACAAGTAGTACATTGTGGCTGGCTATAGTTCACAGTCCACCTCAAACGCCCCTTCCAAATCATGCCACAGTTCACTCTCTAAGAAGACGCTCATATCGCTAACCCGATCCTGCGCACTTTTTCGTCGCTGCTTCAACGCCTCTCCCAAGATGTTCGCCGCCGAAAGAGCCATGTCAGATTTTCTGCCCAAAAACCATAACGCCTTGATACAAGCATCAGCTCGTTGGAAAGCATCCTCACGATCCAGGTCAGACGGTAATAAAGTGTCTGACTCCAGTAACAAAACACCCGCCTTGGCGAATGCACGAATCAACACCACAGTCCATGGTTCCGTCAACAGTGCGCCTTCGTTCACTGCAAAATGAAATTCGCGGGACTGTGGGAACGATGCGTCTTCTCGTGGGCATGCGCAGCTCGCCAGGTCGGATAATACCCGGCAGTTGTTCTCACGGAATTTTGCGATGAAAGCGGTTAAATTCCGTTGCTGTGTCGCTTCTTCAAGCCCAAGCTCTGACTCGTCTACTACTTCCATCAAGTCTGCAAGTAGAAGCGTGGCCAGGTGCCAATGGCCGGTAACACAGACGTACCATGACTGGACGCGTGGTGGGAGGCGGTCGTGGTTCTGGATGCAGTCCCGTATGAAAGGAGCGTATAGCGCATCCCAGTGGTTGCACACGTCCATCGCCGAACTGACAGCCTCTTCGACCTTGGCGCCTCGCGCGTTCCTCGTAAGGAGTGTCTGGATTCGGCAAACCCTCCTGAACAGTAACACCTTGACAGGGGCTGCATCACACAGCGCGGTTGCCGCTTCATCGAATGAGCATGGCCATCTCATGGGTACATGCTCCGGGTTCTGTTGTTGTTGTCGGGCGAACAAATACTCATCCCAGAGTCCGTCGCCGTCGTCTGTCGAGGAGGGTGTTACTGCCTGTTGGACCGAGTGCTCGATTTGCATGCTTTCGCTAAGCACTACATCGCTATCTTCATCGGATACCACCAGCGGACGTTTGTGCATTGCTGCTGACAGGGTGTCGAACATAACGCCCAACCAGAACAGAAGGTCTACTGTTGCACGGTCCGCATCTTCAAGTCGCACAACTGACGAGCGTCGTTGCCGTGCAGAGCTGCTGCGTCGCGCTTCTCTGGACATGGTCATGCGTGATCTCAAAGAATGGATGAGCCGGAGACCTGATTCAAGATGGACAGGTGGTCCATCAGCCTCGATTGCAAGATTCAATTTCGACATCAAGTCTGCACAGTCGTCCATATCGTGATCGGTTGTAAGCAAGGGTGTACCTTCTCTCGATACTTGCGCACAAGCGTCTGTCTCCATCAGTTCGGTCTTCGAAACAGAGTTCGGCGCATCCAGTGTTTCTCCAACTGTCTCAACCGGTCTTTGTGTCAAAGCGAAGATGATTTGTGCGAGTACCACTCGGAAAGACTCCACCTCGCCAGCCTTTTGTAGTGCGTTGCGGGCCTCATGCCATGCTGATATCTGTAGGGTACGATCGAAGTCCAAGCCAGTCGGAGTACATTCGTCCTCTTCGCTATCAAAGACGCTGCTGCCACCATCGATCGAAGCGCTATGGAACGGATATTTCGTTCTGCTTCTGGCACTGGATTGCGCCCACTGTGAAGCGAAGGAGAAAACCGCCAAGTCCAAAGCCCTGGATGCAGCGCGGTCTTCCGTCTGGGTAAGCTTGCGTCCTCTGATGGTAGATGCTAGTCTATCGAGGCGAACCACTCGGTGATAGATTCTATTCCAATCGGGTCTAGCATTCGTGGCTAGCAGAGTATCCGATTTTGCACTGTAGGGACAGGTTCTTTCTGTTACCCAGCATGCAAGTGCGTTTTCGAAACTATCATGATAGATCCTCAGCAAGCTTTCAGTCAGATACGCGTTGTTGCTCGATGAAAGAATATCGCTGGCATATGATATTACTGGGTAAGAATGCGCACCATTTGAGATTGATGCCGAGGAGCTGGAGCGACGTCTTTTTTGACCGGTACGTGCGACAGTCCCTTCCGATATGGTAGAAGGTGGTTTGCTTATGCTTATGCTACTCGTGTCTGGATAGTCTGAAGGGCTGTCGCGTTCGGGCTTGTCATCGCTAATCTCTGAAGTTGTTTTCAAGGATGAGCCTCTACCAGAGTCGCAATCGAGCAGAGTCCAGTTTTCCTCGGCGAACCCACCAGCGAGTTCCGATTCATCTCTTGTCCCTTCTTTCTCGAATGTCTCTGACGGTTCATGAAACAGGGCGATTGTGGGATCGGCGGTGAACATAGAAGAGCCGCACGGAAAATCTCCAAAAGTCACACCTAGTTCAACGGGTGGAGTATGAGCGAGAAACTCATCGTTGCTCAAATTTCGGCTCTCTTTTGACTTGGTCGTTGTGGTAGAATGCCAAGCTACATTTGGCTTCTGTGCTCGGCTGGTGGAATTGCTTCGCGTACGGCGCCTCTTTGCTGGCGGCGCAGCTGTCTGTGGTGGTTGTGAAGCTTGCGATACACGCTGTGAGCGTAGCCACTCGAAAGTGCAGCTCTTCTTCGTCTTCTCACAGTTACCGCACGAAGCTAGCGGCCCGTAAACGTCTGACAGGTTAGCTGACGTCTGCGCTACCAACAAAAGGGGTGTGGCTCACCACTATAATGGAACACTGTAGGGGTTGCTCCAGATTTACTCGTTTCTAGAAGAGTGTCCTCCAGGATAGCCGCATCGCACGCCCTCTTCCCTTTACGACATTGATCGCAGCACCTGTTCTGTTTCCGACTTGTCTTGGAAGGTTTGGTGGCCGCCATCGCCGCCGAAGAGGGCGACGTCCAGGCATAATCGAGGAACGACTTAGGTTGCACGTCCACGAAGTTCATGGCTGCTGCTCGGATTGTACGGCAAAAAGAGGGAAAGACACGAGAGGTATGCTTGATGCAAAGAGACAAGTGCGTTACTGATATGCACACCCCGCGTTGCCGGCTAGGGCCCACATCCCAACACAGAAATGCGGGGAAGGCTAACGCGTGGCAGGGGATTATGATGCTCAACGCACGCTTCAGTCCTACCCACAATTGACGATTGAGGATGCTTCACGGCTGGTTCCGTCGATCGCATGCATTTCAAACATGTGTTCCTTGTTTACGACCGCCCAGTTCTCACCAAAAGCAGCCCTCAATATTCCATCGTAACGTTATCCCATGAGCTCACGGGATGGTTTGTACCGGACGTTCGGTCTGACCTAGGCGCTACTTCTCTCAGCTTGCAGCCTATCATGTTATAATTGGCCCTTTGTCTGACGATCGGACTGTTCCGAAACCTTCTCCAATGCAACTTGTGTCAAACGAGCATCGGATCGGCCCATATGTAAAGCTATAGATGGTTTCAACGTTTCACCGCCACAAAAAGCAAATCAATTATCAGCTCAAGTTGCAGCTTCACTGCAAGTTTTTCATCGTGCGCGTTCGTGGCTTATCTGTAACCCACGGACAACCTGGTAGTCTGTAGATGACAAGTGACGCTAACAACATGTGGGGGTACGATACGCACTATGCTCACGAACCAATTTAGGCTTCCCTAGACCCAACATTATGGTTTCGACGCTCCATCAAGAGTATATCTAGTGAGAAAGGAAAGCGACTGCCCATGACCATGCAACTTGACGCGAGCTTGGAAATCAGAACGCTGACGATCATGTCCCTCCGACCGAATCCGACACAACTGGACGGGCCGATTGCATAAGCAATGGCTGCAAAGCCACCCAACATGACATCTGATCAAGCTCCCAGGGCTTTGTAGATCTGCGTCTCAATGTCGAACCACAAACCAAGCACCTTGGGATCGCCAAACGGCAGGATCTGACAGCATACAATTCCGCCGACTCCCTTCTCTCTATCACACCACCACCAGCAGTTCGGCAGACCGGCCCAGAACCCAGTACTCTTGGACCGGCCAGTCGGACCTCCGTTAGATAACATGAATGTCAGGCCCCATCCCTGGGGTGGATTTCCTTCGACAGGATATACGTCGGAAATAGGGTTTGTGAGATCGGGCTTGGCTGCTGGAATTCCCTGGCGACCGAAGTCAGGGAATTGAGGAATCTGATTCGTGAACATGAGGTCAACTGTCTCTTTCTTGAGCAGCTGAACGCCAGTTTTTGGTGATGTGCCGTCGTTGAGCAAGGTCGCGATGATTTCTATTCGCCGTTAGCCCACTGTGATGTTAAGGGGATGTGTTTGCAACCTACGTGCATAGTCCGACGGTATCGCGAAAGCACCTGCGCCTCCACTGTTGAGTATGTCGCTTATCTCATCAGTCTTAGCTCCCAAGACCTTGAGCATGAGGTGGTCGCGCTCAACCAGACTGCCATCGTGGTTGCGCTGATGCATATGCGCTAGCCGCTTCTTCATGTCTTCGGTGGGAAACATGGTGATGTTCTTCAATCCCAACGGCTCGAAGATATTCTTGAGGCAGTAATCGTTCAGAGATAGGCCAGTCTTACGCTCGAGAGCCAGACCGGCGAAATCAATGTTCACACCGTATTGCCATCCCTCTCCCGGCTGGAAGGTCAGCGGTTGGAGGATATCTTTAACACTGCCCGAGAATTCGTTATGAAAGCTGTCTGGCGACGAAAAGTCGCGCAGTTGTTCATTAAAGAAGGTATATCCGAAACCAGCTATTCATCATAGTCAGCAACAAGACGCTCTAGTTTGTGGGAGTCACTCATACCAGTATGCGACAGGAGCATCCTCAGCGTAATCTTCCCTTTCTTCTCTGCCAGACTACCATCCTTCTGCAGCACTTTGGTTTCCTTCAACTCCGGAACCAAAGTCTCCATCTCGTCTCCATCATCCAAATGCAGCTTTCCTTGCTCAACGAGCTGCATGCAAGCAAGCCCAGCGATCATCTTAGTGCAAGATGCGATCCAGAACACGTTGTCAAGCGTCATGTTCTCGCTGCTTGCAGCTCCTCTCTTACCAGCGGCGTGCGCGAAGAGTTCTTTGCCATCTTTTCCCACAACTACAACACTGGTTCCCGGGATAGATGTCTTGGGATCCGCGCAGGCTGTGTCGACGGACTTTTTGAGATTCTGGACGACTTCAGTGGATAGAGGCATGATTGATTATTACAATGGCACGAATTCGAAAAAGGGCTTTATGCATTCAATGTCACGACAGCGAGAGCTCAACATGGTACCTCTAGTACACCTATATACGGGTACATCATGTGCGGCACCGGCAGTGCAATGGACCAACGGGCGTGCGGGGATAACTGGAATTCGGCGTCATGTCGGATACTGCCCCTCATGGTGTTGTCGCCTTGTTTTCAGCATGTTCCGAAGGAAGATCGTCGAAGCCTTCTATCTAAACCTTGAGATCAGTCCGTAGCCTTGAATTTTTTGGAGGGGGTTCTAAGCACGAGGCGAGGAACGACATTGTACTTTGTACAGGCTGCCTAGGCGTGGAGTATTCCATACAACCTTGGAAAATGTGACCGGCCGCCTTGGTACTAGCGTGACTAGTGCTCAACCGAGGCATCCACGAGCACTGGGGCCTACGCGCCACAGAAAGTCGCTCTCATAGAGTTCTGAATGCTCAGTCTATCCTAACTGCAATCAACATCAAACACCACGCGTGATTGCGGGATTTTTCTGCATTCGTTGAAGCTCTGCCGACTACAGGAAGATGGTAAAGCTTGGATGTTGACGTGGCAGCCCCGAAGAACGGCGCCGCCCTAGCATTACCAGACGAATTTGCGCACTTCTCTGGGTAGCCACTGGTGCCGTACCGACTCGCAACTCGCTGGTATGAAGCTGGACAATGTATGCGCGGCATTGAGAATTGCGCTCGTGTTGGAGATGCCAGTAGAGAAGCGAAGCCCTCAATTACGCGACATGAAGAGGCTGGATTGCGACAGTCTTATCGCGACGTTTGCTGTTCGCGAGGTTATCAAACACTACAGAAATCGCGTATAGCTCGAACGAGACTCTCTCAGAATTACAGAGCATGCGCCATGCGGCTGTTATAGGCGGCACACATTGGAGAAAAGACCTCTTGCGATGTTGTGCTCAAAATCCTGGTGGGCTTGACTACGCCCGCAAGCGAAACGTCAATACCTTGCGCTCTTCCTCAATCCACCGCCAGGGCGATGGAATCAATGAAAAGCTCGAAAGCAGACCAGCAAAAATTGCCCCGCCGAGATCCCCGAAGGAAGCTCGTAACAGTCCCATACCGCGCTGTGCAATGCAGACGAGACTGTTAGATGAACCCAATCTTTGAGCTGGGTCATCGCAAGAAGGTAAGTATGCAGAATTACAGAGCAGTGAAGAGCGGTATTTAAGCAAAAAGGAGAGGGGCCTGTGCAGACTACATGTGACTTGTACACTAGGGGGAGGTGACCGTTGTCTGGCGGGTGCGGAAATTGCTGCAAGGGGGCCACATCCCCACTGCGTCCAGGCTACCTAAGCGACTCTGTTCCGTTTCTGCCGAAAGATCTATCGTGAAGAATCTCATCCAAAGTTTTCCCTGGCTCGTTCTTGGCCGGACGTCATCGACTGTCGACGACTGATGTCTCCAGGAAACATTTTTCGTACGTCGGCCAAGGGTCGGCGTATGCAATATGATCGAATACTTGGTGGATCAGATGGCGGAACCGATCGAGTATAAGTTGTGCAGTCCAACTGGGACAGGATGAGCAAGTCTTGTCCCGGAAATCTCACACAAGATGCTTTGTGGCGGTGCATTGCGAATCCCTCTTCTTGTGCTTGCGTCGTGCGTTTCGCTCGGTAGAACAGCAACGCTCTTCACGGGCGGCACAGTGATAGGCTGGGATCGCTCTGCCAGCTACCTCGATGTTATCCGGAATGGCTCTGTGTTAGTTGAGAATGACACAATAACGGCGGTTTTCTCTGGATCGTACAATGGAACTCTACCAGCCGACCTGGACGTCGTCGACGCTGCCAACGACATCATCTCCACGGGCTTTATCGACACCCATCGCCATAGCTGGCAGACGGCCTTTAAGACTTTGGGCTCGAATGTCACACTGATGCGATACTTCGAGCGCTATGGCACCGATTCGCCCGCTAATGCGCATCTTACGCCCCAGGATGTGTACATTGGCCAGCTCGTCGGGTTGTATGAGGCCTTGAACGGCGGTGTCACCACCATTCTGGACTTCCCGCATTGCACATGGTCGGCGGCTCACGCCATGGCCGCGCTCAATGCGACGCTGGAAAGTGGGGTAAGAATTGAATTTGCGTACTACTTCCAGGACTATGCGAACTTCACAGTCGATGAGCAGATTGATCTTCTCCGGGATCTAGTCGACGACGCGCGTTTCGACAGCTCGCCTACGGAGCTGGGCATCTCCTACGATGGCTTCTCCAGTTCTGACAGGAACCAAACGCGCACCATACTTGACTTGGCGATGTTAGTATACGACCATAACAAACGAACACAAGGCTGATTCGTGATAGTGAGAAGAACGTTTCCGTAGTCACCACCCATGCGAATGGCGGCGTCTATGGCGCCCCAAACTTTCCTGAGGTCTTGGACGGATTCGACTTCCTCAATCAATCTATTCCCATCGTCTTCGCACATGCCAGCTATCACAGCGCAACAGATGCGCAACTGCTGCGTCAGTACAACCACTACATCTCCACGACCCCAGAATCGGAGATGCATTACGGTCACCTACATCCCAACAGCCATCTCACCCTAGACCAGGAGGCTTTGGGTATCGACACGCATTTTACCTTCTCATCGGATATCTTGACGCAGGCACGATTGTGGCTCCAGAGCGTCAGAAAGATCTTCTACCGCGAAGTTGTTGATCGACGCCGCCTTCCCGCCGAGAACCCCATGTCCGCCAACCAGGCCTTCCTTCTAGCGACTCGTAACGGAGCACTCGCATTGCGACGATCAGACATTGGTGTTTTGGCCCCAGGAGCTAAAGCAGATCTTCTGGTGTGGAATGGCCGCGCTCCCAGTGTACTTGGCTGGGCCGATCCAATCGCTGCGATCATGCTACATGCGAATGTGGGAGATATCAAGCATGTCATGATCAATGGAAAATTCAAGAAGCGAGACGGACAGCTGACTGTGCCTGGGTACATGGCGCTGCAAGAGCGCTTTCTGGAGAGCGCGAAGAGAATCCAAGATATCTGGAAACAGACGCCGCTACCAATTACAGAAGGTGAGGCGGAAAACGGGGTGCCTTTCGAGAAGCCGATGATGGCGGATATCGAGAGAGGCGAGGGAACTGGGTATGGTCCTTTGTACGTCTAATTAGAGTCCGGGATGCGCGCTACTGATAGATAAACACTGGTAATTTTAATAGACAATAGAGTATGAACATGAGACAATACTCTTCCTCACCATTGCCATCCAGGACCCTGCCTGAAATCTTCCTGTTTTCCACACGAACCCACTTCTCCACACCTCATACTTCCCCCTTGTCTTCCTCCAGCGCGAGCTTCTCCTTCTCCCTACCCGCACTACCACCATCGCCCTCCCTCTTAACATGCTTCTTTTCCCTGGTATCTGCGCCCAGCCAAAGTAAGTCGGGCCTGGAGTAATGGCCCACAGCGTCCGCGAAGAGTCTTATGCTGATCAACTCATCCATGTCTAAATCGGCAAACACGAAACCCTCTACATCCATACCAAGAGGCTCTGTCATCCTCCGCCCGTCGGGCCCATACACAGCCGAGTCGCCACCGCCAATGTGGCCGAAGAGCGGATTGCCTTCGACACGGTGGGCGGTAATGCCAGCAGTCGAGATGGTAGGATGGCAACATAAGACGAAAGTCGAAGCTTCTATGGCGTGGACGCGAGAAAGAGCACTAGCGCCTTGGAAGAGGAGATTGGTTAGTTCTTCTATATGAGACAAGGGAGAAGGGTATAAGCGAAGGGGAAAATTGGCTGAGGAAAAAGAGTCTTGGAACCGAGAAAAGGGAATAGCGGCTTGTGTGTTGGCAACAAGGCTATCATACATACCTTCAGAACTCATACCCCAGGCCACCTTACTTTCAACCCCTTTCTCCGCTAAATGCATTGGCGGCCACGCCGCAACATGGATCTCCTCATGCTGGCTATTCGTGTGATACTTAAGAAGCGGTTGCATGTGTTCCCAACAGTTTAGTCCACCGACTCGTCCGATGCCCTCGACCTCTACCACGTTGTTGAGACTGGTGCCGTCGCCGTCCCCATACACGGTGCGTTCCATATGCGTGGGTTTAATCTTGCGTCGCTTCATCACGATGGTACCCGAGGCGTTGATGATGCATTGCGCTATGTATAGACTGTTGTGGTCGTTTTCGCTGAAACCGAGGACTACGGCGATACGAGCTGTGCGGGCTGCAGTGCAAATTCTGGCCATCTCGGGAGAGTCATACGATAGGGAGTTTTTGACGTACTTGGTCCCGAGCTCTACATCCATGGGACGCTGCCTGTGTTATTTTTCTCATGTTAGTAAACCGCAAACGTATTGATGTTTGTTTGAGCCATCGCTATTGCTGCTGCTGTCCAGCATATCCAGCCTCATGGACGTGACAGAATCAGACAAAAACCGAGAAGGCAAAAAAGAATACACACCAGATCCAGGCCGGATATCCTGGAATCCAAACCTCAGGAAAAACAACTAATTTCGCATCTTCCCTTGCTGCCTCAGCGATCAATTTGCAAGTCTTATCCACCGTAGCTGTGAGATCGAACCACACAGGTTCATGTTGCGTGACTGCGACTTTGACAATCGAAGACTTCGACATCTTTCCTGTTCGGTCGAGGTTAGAAGCTGCTTAGTTGACACGAATAGAGGGGACGACTTCAAGTTATTCACAAGAAATATGACAGCGCAACTGATTACACGGCATCGGGACCTGTATAAATAGTCAAATGGAAGATACTAACATGAATCCATGCTGACGCGGGGTAAAAGAAAGGGCGGATCAGGACGATAGTGAGAGTAAGAACGAGGGAAGGCATGCACATGTGGATCGCTTTTCAAAATAGCTCAAACAAGGTACGATAGGGGAGATCTCGGGAGAGGACAATGTTGTAACGACGGGTCTGATTCCGAGATAGTCGGAAAGATAGGTTCCCACGATAGGTTGCAAAGCGCGGGGTACACTTGAAGTTACTCGAATGCAGCGTTGTGACCGATCGGCTTGCTAGCATTTATCATGTTTGAGATGCGGACCGCGGAGTTGCGCCTCTTCGAATCGTTTCTGCTTCATTAGAGCTAGAGCTTTAGTTGTTTGTTCGCTATCGTTATCTTGTAATGTCCTTTTCGGAACTTGACGACTTGGCATCTTTCTCGATTAGATGCCGACGAAATCACGCGAGACGGCAGTTCGGCATTATTCCGCACCTGTTTCACGAAGACATCGGTACGCAGTGGAGTATTTCCGCACGTTCTCACTTCCCGCCATGAAAGCGGTAAATGAACAGAACGATGTTTTTCTCGATGGATGATCTACGCATAAAGTCCAAACTTCGATATCGGGGAAATGGTAAATAGCATTCATGCCATCAACCAAGCTGATTTGGTTTGATCCAGTGGTTGTGGTGAGTACAAAGGCACAACATAAGAGTGCTGTAAGTGGGATCGGGAGAATCGGTTTGTGTGAAAGTGCTGTAATCATTATTCTGGGCTCAGCTCACAGGCAATTCCAGAAACATTATATGCAGGCGCGTAATTGAGTCAGGCACACGCGAAATGATACCTAGGTACCGTAAGACACCATAGTGGTAAGAATCAGGTGCAGCTAGTACAAACCTGTAGGTCGCAGGGAATCTGTTAGACGCGAGGTTTGTGTGCAAGGCGGAAAGAGCGGCGCTGACGCTGATGGATATCTGCGTGGTAACGGAAGGCTCGCGCTTCTGGTCGAAGAAGGGACGCGAGCTGATGGCTTCGCGTATGTTTCCTCATGATTACGATACGAAGACGCTCGATTCTCCTATCAGTTGTGCCCCATATCATGTACCCTGAGGGTATTCGGTGTGTTGTATGGCAACAACTACAAAGCGTCTGAACGATTTGTATTTCCAGATATCACTCCACTAACGGACATAGGTATCATGTGCGAACACGCCGCTCCATATTCTTTTGGTTTTTGGTATGACAGAAAGGGCAAGACAGGTACAGTGCAGAACGCTGTTGTTTTTAATGCATTGTCCAAGTACGCTCTTGGTGCCTAAAGGTACTTACCGGAAGACGCCATGAGAACCACCTGAATGTTTGCCATGCTAGCGCTCATCGACAGCACTTTTTGCATCCTTCTCATCATGTTGCTACAAAGGTAAGGACAGGAATGGAGACTGACAAAGTTGAGTAGGCGCAGCAGCATTGCTTTTGTTGCTAGCGAGATCGACGAGCAAGGCTGCATTCGCCAAGAACGCCATGCTCGGATCATCCATCGTATCATGATGGAGTTTTTTCGCTGACTACCTGAAGTATGTAGGGCTGATTGGCATCAGGTCTCTAACGCTTGCCAGCCTCAGAGGAACGGCTTCTCATTCGTCATCGATCTATAGTTGTAGTGTGGCTTCTCGCCGGAGTCAGGAAGAGATAGGGAGAGGCGTGTCTAGAACACAATCTTCTGGCCCCTGATGTGGTCACGTTGAATACCGTATCTTGATGTGGTTGGTATATCTTCGCAATACCCAAAACGCTTCATACTCTAAGCTGAGATAATGCGTGATAGAGCTTTCTTTTAGGCACAGCCCAGAAACTGAATAACGCTTGC
The DNA here is from genome assembly GCF_013036055.1 of Alternaria burnsii. NCBI lineage: Eukaryota > Fungi > Ascomycota > Dothideomycetes > Pleosporales > Pleosporaceae > Alternaria > Alternaria burnsii. The sequence goes on along the minus strand of NW_024066110.1, from coordinate 1,416,682 downwards.
GTCCTCATAGCCCTGTTGCAGCCAGACGGGTTGGTAAGACCTTAAGAACAGCCTATTGTGCGACATATTTATGCTAGATTTATAGCTCGTTGACAGGTAAGATAAGACCCAGTTTAGTTCCCACAGTCACTAGCGATGGAAAACTGTAAACAAGATCGAAACCTTCGACTTCTCAGTAACTTCAGCAATACATAAATTTTGGCAAGCCCAAGTCCAGCATCGCCGATATGGAATATCTCAGTGCAAGGATATCTAACGGATGCTAGTCCGACGGATGAAGAGCGGAAGATCTCCAGACTAGTGAACCGATGATTTCATTGACAATGAGCATGCATATTAAAACAGAGAACTAGCGATCTCTTGCCCGCTTACCCCTGGAACGCCTTATATTGCGGGGCCAAATCGATGGCAGAAGTTACGGGCTGACAAGAACGCCATGCATGCATATGCTAATAATTGCTTTGCCGCCCTCTTGCACGACTTGTCTCGAAGATTAATGCTATACGCATCGCGTTGAGGAGCTATACACTGTGCTTAAGCACGCGCACTGAAGGCGCCCTCAGGATGCACACCATACCATTAAGTCAAAACCAGGGACACCACCAAGAGTTTGTTCACCACATTGCCGAACGGCCTCAGCCTGGTGGCTCGGTTTGCGTGGCCGGAATGAACAGGTTCAGCTTGTACAAGGCTGGAGCGTGTCACTGCAGCGACTACGCGCCACTCGCTATAAGGACGCGAGCCCCAGCCTGTATCGCCCGCGGTGCTCATCCAGCCCCCGCCTTCGAAGCACTGCTCAAGAATGGCCAACTCAATGCAGTACAACCGTGGAAGATCTGGAGGCCCCACCGAAGAGACTTTGTGGTATTTGTGGCTACACCTAGAATATACGCTCGTGGTACTGACCTTAAAAGGACTCAGCGAGACTCTTCACGTGGACCGACCAGTCGAGTTGACTCGTTCCCCTCCACGATCGCAGAAGAGCAATGCGACGACTGCGAGAAGCAAGACGCTGATCTCGCGTATTGTAACATCTGCAATGTCAATTATTGTCCAGTCTGCTGGCCACGTCAAGCGCCTCATCGAAAGCAACGGCTTGCATCAGGAAAGGCTACGCATGAGAAAACCGAACTTGCGCTAGCTAAGAAGATTCGAAATGTACTCCTACCAACGAATAACATTCACGCATTAACGCAACTGCACGAGGATGATGCGCAGACAGCTTGGTTCGGTAAGTATCTGTGTGTCCTTGTCTCGATCTCTGCTAAGTGCCACTGCGCTAGGTATCGAGCGGCCGCAAGGTGGGGAACTTCCAATCTTTAAGGACTACGGTCGCTACGATTACTTGCTCTCAGCTACGGTAGAGGAATGGAAGGCAAAGGGCGCACAAGGTGGGAGAGATGGCAGAACCCCTAGCTTAGTGTCCTTTGTCGGACAATCAGGTGCTGGAAAGAGCTCATTGATAAAACTGTTAATCGACTTGCGATTGACCAGTTACGAGGCCTGGCCAACACCAGTCGTAGGCGGTACAGGTGTAATCGAGCCCACCTCCGAGGACGTACATCTCTACGCTGATCCAGTCACAGCAATCACTGAGACACCCATATTCTTTGCTGACTGCGAAGGTCTTGCTGGAGGTGAACGAGAACCGATAAGCGCCAAGGTCAGACGGCAACTGAAAAAGACTAATGGAGCAAACAACAAACTACCGCAGCCCATCTCTGAGCGTGAACTTGGGTGGGCAGATACGAACAGCCTGCGCAGCCGAGAATTCGCGGTTACCAATCTATATCCACGGCTGTTGTACACATTCTCCGATGTAATTGTGTTTGTTCTCAAGAACCCACGGTGGGTAGCCAGATCATATAAGCTGTGGCCTACGATTGACCTTTCGCAGTGTCATAGAAAGTGTGTTAGAGCAGCTGGTTACTTGGGCAGCAGCAGCTCTCGAGATGTCTTCCAACCAGCCTGTCCTACCACATGTCATTATTGCACTCAACGCGTGTGACCTCGACATTGACGAGCTTCAATGGGATCCGGACATCGCTACTGCTTCTGTTCTCGAATCTCTATCACGTACAGTTTTCAAGAACGCAGTTTTCAAGAAGTACGCCCAGTTCTGGCGCGAACGACAGCGACAGATCGAGACTGTGCAGCAGCTAATTGAATCATACTACACCACAATTAGGGTGAGAGTATCAGCAATATTGGCAAAACACTTCGCTGACACACTCAGGTTGTCCGTATTCCGACGAAGGAGCGCCCTCCTTTGGTTCAGGCTCAAATCAAAAGCCTCCACGCCAACATCACCGTTGCCTGCGAGATAGCAAGAGACCGGAAGACTGGACTTCGTATGCTACTCGACGCTGAGGAGCTTCAGTCTTTTTTACAATGCGCATTCGATCACTTCGCCGCTTCCCTTGACCGCCCTTTCGACTTTGTACAAGCCTCATTCTCGAACAGCCCTATTCCGTTAGACTTCGGTGGGAACATACTGAAATTGGCAATAAGGATCATGCATGTCTGGCGTAACAAGGCGGATACCCAGCAGATCTTCCAGGAGCTCAGTTACATGGTCGCTTCGTGCATCATGTTGGATTGTGCACGCCAAAAAACACGAGGTAGGACTGCCAACTTGGCACGTAGAGTTGTGAGCTGACAAACCATAGGCACTGCACCAGATATATTCCCACTCTACTTGGCACATCTTGACGCAGCCTTGGAAAACTTTTGCGACGGTCATTGGCCTTGTGAGTACGTACAGTCTGCCACAGGTTTGCGTTGTGTCAACGTGAAGAGTGGCCATGGCTCGAAAGGCCATCAGACTGCGAACGGCAAGATCATTGCAGTCGGAGAATACACGTCCCGCTGGACCTACGAAACACTTCATGAAGAGTTCATCACCAACTCCTACTATAGACTCGATGAGCTCCTTAATCGCCTCAAGCGAAAGAAGACGCCGAGCGATGATGAGATGCAGGTCGCTGCTCATATCCACCGAGACGACGTGATGACCTGGTTCTACAGTCACGTTGCTGGAGACGACAAGTCACAGGGATACAGCAGCCACTCGGTCTGCTTCTGTTGTCTCTCAGAGCCTCCAGAACATTGTTTACCATGTGGTCACGTACTGTGCACCCCATGTGTCAAAACTTATGGACAGCAGCACAGTAAGACAGAGGTAGACATACAGAAATGTCCTCTGGATATTCGTGCTGCCCGCGCGTATCAGCCATGGAGAATACATTTCAAGCCCGAGTCGGCAGGAGTCCGTGTTCTAACATTGGATGGGTAAGGCATTTGCCTCGACTGAAAAAGCGTAAGCTGACACGGCATAGTGGCGGCATCCGTGGTATCGTTGAGTTGGAGATCCTGCAAGGCATAGAGACTGCTCTCGGGGGTCAATTGCGCATTCAAAATCTCGTCGATCTTATTGTGGGAACGAGGTACATGATTACGATCTCTTGAAAACATGCTGCTGCTGATTTTGCCTTATAGTACCGGTGGGCTTGTTGGTCTGGGTCTTGCAAGTTGCAATTGGAGCGTGGCGACCTGCATCAACAAGTTTAAAGAGCTCTGTGAGAAAGCGTTCACTCGTCGATTCGGTGGCAATATGCCTCTTATCGGGTGGTTCGTCGACAACATCAATCATTCGAAATATGAAACCACCCCTTTGCAGGAAGCTTTACAGACTGCCTTCACGAAAGACCGATACCTGTTCGGAGGTCAGCGCCTGGATCAGAACTGGACATCTCCAGTGAAAGTCGCTGTCACGACCACTTCCTCATCGTCTTCTCCAGTAGTCCTGGCGAACTATAATCGCCGCTGCGAAGGAAAGCGTAAGTCTTCATGAATACATACTGTGACGCACGAGTAACGTGGTGACTAGTGTCGTATCAATTCCAGAGACCCGAGGGCGTCGAGAACGAGCTCAAGACTTGGGAAGCGTAAGTTTTGATGGCCTAGCTAGAGCCATGAGATCTGATGGCAACAGTGCACGAGCAACGTCCGCAGCACCAAGATATTTCCGGCCCTATCTTCACGAATCTTCCAAGCAGATATACATGGACGGCGCACTCTACCACAATAATCCGATTCGTATAGCGGACGTCGAATGGAAGCTGATCTGGATTAGGGGTCCCATCACCCATCCTGACATCATGCTGTCCCTTGGCACGGGGCTGGTTGCAGACCAAGACGAGAAATCTTTGAAGAGCCCAATCTCCAAGCGGGGTCTGATCCGCAACGGGAAGATGCTTCTGAAGATTGCCATGGATCATATCGAAGACGCTCTCGACTGCGAGAAGACCTGGGATGACTATATTAGGCCTCTCGTCCTTCAAGATTCCTCATCAAGGTTTATACGATACAACGTCGAGCTCAACAGCGATCTGCCAAGTCTCGATGATGTCAAAGCCCTTCAACCGCTGCAAGAAAAAGTAGCGAGAAAAGTCTTCCAAGACCCACGCATCACCAATATAGCATTTCAACTCGTGGCTACTTGTTTCTATTTTGATGTTGAGCGCGTACAGCAATTTGCACAGAATGCCGCGATTGCCTCAGGTACGTAAAATCAAAAAAGGAAAATTCTAGCTCTCTAACGCAAAGAGTACAGGTCGCCTGTATTGCCGTTTCTCAGATGGCTCTCTCGAGATGCAGGAGTTGGGAAAGCTCATTCGCACTCAGTCATATCGAGACAGGAACCCATTCTTCCTCGTACGGGAGAAAGGTATACATGGCAAATCTGAACCACGGGAGCTAAGTCCGGATATCGTTGGGTCCATGATCAATCAGGGCAAATTCCCGATGCGCAAGATGAACATCGAATTGCGCAACAAGCTCTCCGACGTTGAGATCTATCTCTTTCTGAATGATGTGCAACAGCATTCCATCAGTGGGTTTCCCCGTTGTCTGTTCAATGATGAAAACGACAAAGCTAGTAAGTCTTGATGTCTCCGATGAACATCTGAAGGTATGTTGACAGCCACAGAAACGCTACATCCTCAAGCAATCAACACACGCCGTTGGGCTGGAAGATCGAATAGCAGGAACTACCAACGAAGTTTGTGGACTCCTCCGTCTAGGTCTAAGATATCACGGCGCGAGACAATCTCTTACTACTCCGATCCAAACCACGTTATGGGATACGCTACACGTGAGCAGATGAAGAAGACTGCGGAGGCTCTATCGCAAGGCAACGACTCCAATGTCAACTTGGCGAACCAAAGGTCTTCAGCGATTATCACCCCCGGCGTCTGGGAACTGGACTCAAGGACCCTACCTCCAAGACCTCCAGTCGAACTAGATGCAAACCAGATCTTTGTAGCATCTTCCTCGTCATCCCAGACTCACCGCAGCTCTTCTGACGCTCATCTGGACCAAATCAGTCATACCTCCAATGAATCTCTGAGTGCTGTCAGCGTATTTGATTCGCTCTACGCAGACCCTAGGGACCAATCTAGCCGAAGAACAGACTCCGTCGTCAGCCCACCCCCTCCATATGTCTCTGATGTACAACGGATTCCTCCTGCTGATATTGAGTTGGAGAAAGTGGATGCCCAAACACATGAATTCGCTCACTCTCCACCGGCGGAAGCTCCTTCACCTGCATACAATAACAGCACTAGACATAGTGAAGACTATACTGCTTATCGTCTTGGGCCTGGCGTCGTGAGAGGAGATGATACACGCCCACGAAGTGAGCTACGTGTCCTCACGGAGGAACAGGTGCGCTGGCAAAGAGCAACGAGGCCAGTCGTCCCACTGCGGGAGACGCAAGCTGAAACCACATCGGCCCTAACTAGCTTGGGAGGACAGGATACTGCGGAAGTGACTTCGATTGTTCCGTCACCGGCTCCTTCTCCAGAGATTGTATCCGTTGAACGTGTACCCAGTCTGCCACACACACTGCCTCCGCTAGATGCCTTTGAGACTGTAAGCTTCTCTATTACTATGGACGGAAGTGCACCTACAGATAGTACCGTTTCCCCTTCCAACCACCGAGGTACAAACAACCAGTGGCATTGGGATATCCAATTCTGAGCAACTGGCTGGCGCATGAGCAAACATCATTTTTCTTGGGGTATCAGTAAGATTATATCACGAGTAGTCGTGCTCGATCATTAGTCTGTTTTTCTGCCTTGGCTATGACTGTACTACAACGTGGATATCGGATATTGTACCTGTCCACCAGAGGCCGAGGGTGAACCTTGCTAGATTGATTTCGTACGCTAATACGAGCTATACGGTCTTTGGAGTTAGCTAGAATTTCTCCTTCCATGGAAATCGGACTAATGCTTACCTAGTTAATGATCTAAAGGTTATCTGACAACCGGAACAAGAGCTGTAGTGACTGAGAGAGCTTAAAGAACGCAAAACATGTAACCAATATTCACTTCTTTAGCTCAATATCATCGCTTACGAAACTCGGCGTGTAATACGCTCATTTCATTGGCTATTTCAACAAATGCGATATGCATCTTACGTCTCACCATTCGCAAAGTTGAGTTGTCGGACGGATCAGTGGAGTCGTACGCGCATGGAACTTTCCAGATGCGCTATACGTGTACTAACTATGCTGAGATTTGGTATTAAGTGTTGATTTCAAGGCGTTGATGTTTAGAGGCAGTTGCCTCGGCCTCGGGTCAGGTCTCTCGTATTACCCTGCCGTAGCCCTGCACCCAGGTGCTTCAGGTTGCAGCGTAGAAATAAAACCAACATAGACTTCCTCCTTCCGCGCATAGAAGGAACAGGCTTGGTTCTTGGCGCTGATTACGTTCGTCGTGTTGGTCTAGTACGACTGGATGACCCGACTTGATCGATACCTGGGCCTAAGCCACAGCAATATCAGGCAAGCAGGACTCAAGATCCCCCAAATCCATCGAGGGTATCGATATAACAGACAAAAAGAGATCAAGAAAGAAGAAGATTAGTTAAAGGAGGCACGCGAGGTAACAATGAGCAAGAGAAAAGACATGAAACTAGTAGATAGAGTTGTGAAGTAATAGAGCCTATCAGACACAGAAGCTTAGAGGTTTCTACGCGCCTAATTAGCAAGAAGACAGCATAGGTAGAAAAGGTAGGTAGAGAAAGTGGTAAAGTTCTTAGGTAGTGAGAAGAACGCTAGAGTCAAAGCTAGAGAGAGCGGTAAAAGATAGACAAATCGAAGTTGATGTACTTAGTGATTTGGGTTGTTTTGCAGATATATTGACTGGTGTTCCCAGGGTATGTTCAATCCCACTGTGTATAAGCTAGCATCTGGTCGGGAAACGTCAGACTGGAGACATCCGGTACGGCGAAAGACGTGGAAGGGTTTACATCCACAGCAGCCAGAGGGCATAGCAAAAAAAGATGGACGTTGGCTTATTCATATGTGCAAAAACAAGAAACAAAACATACAACAGCGGGGATTCGCTAGTGGTCACCCACCTAACTACTAATCCGCCGGTACACTGCTTGTATATGGCTGAGCGGACGGGAAGCCTAATTTTCAGTGTCCTATGGTCGTATGTACAGGAATGGGAACTTTTCTTGTATGTATACCCAGTGTAAGCAAGCTTCTGGCAACGAGCACATCTTCGAGCTTGGCCAGCACTTTCCACTAATGTTCCCTTCTCTTATCTTCACGGACTCGGGCATAGTGATATGTAAGACGATGTTTGGGAAGCTGTAAAGTGGTGGTGGTAGGCGCCGTGTGGCGAAGGTTTGTAGAGTGCGGTGTGCGAATCGGTTTGGTGGCGTAGTGGATGTCATACCATGCAATTACCCGAATGAACATACTCGTCTGAATGCACAGTTGATGCTGAGAGCTAGTGTGAGCACGGGAGACAGTGTAAGATGACACGTGTTGTATACCCATAGTCAACGACGCAAAAGACGACTGCAGGTCCAACGCATATGATCGCCGCCGCTAGGCACCAACGCCACGATATCGCACCCTTGCCACTTTCCACGATCTAGGCCAGCACCGCCACACCTCTCACTGCTATTCTTGTCATCTTCCATCCGGTTTCCATACCATACCATCCCCATCCTTCCGCCCTTCCGCCCATTTAGCTGCCTACCAGCGGTAAAACACGGCACATCAGGCATCAAGACGCGTAACATGTCCCACCGAACGCGCCAACACGCTGTCACATGCTTCATCAGGCGTCCAATCAAGCTACGGCAACGACGTTGTTTGGCAGTCGGGTGGGAGTCATTCTTCGTTCCCGACTCTGAAAGCTCCAGCGAGAAATGGCCACAATATCTCTGTTGGGTCGGAACGTGGGCGAGAAGGCAAACAGGTATTGGGTGATTTTCGTTGGCTCCGTTCGGAGTCCGTCGGATCACCAATCGAAGAAGGCAACATAATGAGAAATGCCGACGAGACAATAAGCCGGACACTGCGGATTAGGAAGTAAAGAAGTCTGCAACAGGTATCAATGACGCCATATTACACCTAGATAATGTCGCCATGTACAGTCGTATCTCGTACTCGGATACCATGCCCATCACGGGCACTACAGCGGCGCGGTTGCCTGGGCATATGCGAACGTCTGTCTAGGCAGCCAGTGCACACGCCCTTTTGTTACCAAGGTTCGCGGCTAAGGCAACCTCACTAGACAAGACATACGGGAATGCGCTGCGAACAAGGCTAGAGTGTACATCGTTATTGGGGGCGAAAAGCCAAAATCAACAACAACTTCACGCAATGAAAGACGGGATCATGTAGAATGCTACAACTGGAAGCAGTAGGTATATGGTTCGTTTTCTGATTATGAGTGGCATATTCTATCTACTCTTCTCCGATCTGAGTGAGGTATCATCTATAACTTCCTCTATGTCCTTCTCCTATCCGATCCATCGCAATCTTTGGTATCATAGCTTTCGTAGATGAGCATGTACCAGCCATGCTCAAAGTGCGCATATAGTAAAGGAAACATTACAGTTTAGAGTGATACCGAAAAACGCTCCAGTAATATGTACAGTGAGCGACAAGTTATGAAACAGAGAATGAGGCAACGAAAGTGCACTGTAAAGATGCACCTAATGACCTCAACATGAACAGTGCGAAGAGACTCAAAAGCAGCTCATCATTGCCTATGACTCTGTTGCAGAGCCATGACAGCCTGCTCTAGTTGCCGTAATCGTGAGTCCTTTTCCTCATTCTCCTGTCGAAGACGCTTGATTTCGGAGCGCATCTCATCGTTGCCACGGTCCGAGATACCAGAGTCAGAGCCTACTCGCTTGCGCTTGAGACTCAGATCCTCCTCCTCGCGGTACTCCATGGGTCGGTTGTAAGGTGACTCCGAGGCTCGTGACTCAGCGATGGGTGAACCTTCCATCTCACGCCTGACCATGTCGCGGCGGATTATCAAGCCATGCATGTCTGCTGACATTGATGTTCTCCGGTGTACGCGGCGAACATGCTCAGCCAGGTTCTCCTTCCGCGTGAAGCCGGCGCCTGAGCTGCGTTTGCAGTCGTGGAAAGGGCAGAAGAGAGACTTCTTGGTACCGCCGTGCATCTTGTGAACTTCACGTTCGTGGCGAAGAAGGCCGCCGCTGTAAGTGAAGCCTTGAAGTTTCTCGCAACCCTTGACGTTGCACTTGTAAGGTCGGTCATGTTTGTCCATGTGTTTGCTGTGGTGAAATTAGTCAGAGATTGCTGTCAGAATGGGACTTGGAATCACTCACCTCCATTCGCATTTTCGGTCGAAAGATGTACCCCGGCATTCTTGATACTTGCACACCATCTTGCCGTCTTCATTGCGCGGCGGTTCTTCGGCGCGTTTGTAGCTGTGGTTCTTCCGTAGTGATCCGTCGTCGTCGCCATCTTGTGAAGAATCCACAGATATCCCTCTGCTGTGACTTCTTGGTGGGCTTGTGGTTATGATCGGTCGTTCGCCAGCAGTTGGAGATGTTAGAGGAGACCGAGGGCCGACCATGCTGACGGGGGTAGGCATGTCGGTAAGTGAATTGATGGAGATATTCCGCTTGTGCTCGTGTGGGACTTGCATAGGAGTGGGATTTGGTGATAGTTCAGTCATGATGTTCTGGTCGTAAAGGTTGAAGAATTGGGGGTTAAAGCACTGTTGCTGGGCCTCAGGTTGGCGATTTGGTCGATATATACCAGAAGACGCGAAGTCAGTTTGTGGCTGAGCAAAGAGATTGCTTTCCGCCGCTCCGGTGACTCTAACTCTCGGAACTTGAATAGATGTGATCAGATGACGCGGACTGTCTTGAGGTGGCAATGAATATGGGTGCCAAGAATTATGGTGGTCGGAGCCCAGATGCGGAAAGGCCGTTAGAGGTGGCGCAGCAATGCCTGGATCTTGAGGCAAATAAAAATTAACGGGCGAAACTGCCTGATAGTCTTGGGCGGCAGGGCGATAATAAGTATCTGGATTGGAATCTGTTAGCTGCCGCTACCTAGGTATGGATTACTCCAGCCTGAAACCTGGGTAGGTAGACGTTCGTGACTCAACTCAAACCAACACGGGACACTAGGCACTTACCTGGACGCGGCGATGGCTCCGCTCCTCCAGCCTGACTAACCCTCAAGACTGGCAGCCTGCTCGTGAGACCATCCGAACTCAGATCGGGCTCCCAGGTTTCCGTGTTTCGTGCCTGGAACAGATCATGGCCCACATTGACGTTTGTCGCATGCGTCGCATGCTGCGGTTGTTCGCCAATCAGCTCACGGCCGAGGCTGAGGTCTGTAATGCGTTAGCACCGCTTGACTGGACAGCCACAAACTTTAACCACTTGTCCACCTGAGTAGGAAGCCTCATTGGGCGAGGAGAGATGTAACACGTACAGTCTGACGATGCACCTGTATCCCACGAAAGATTGAGGTTTTGTAGCACTGCGTCGTATCGCACGCGATCTTTGTTGCGATTCGTCTGTTCGTCCAGAGTTTTCTCATAAAACATCCAGCACACTCCCCACAGCACAGCGAGCGAGGGTTTGATGGTCCATGGAAAGGTGCTGAGAGCTTGCGGCTTCTCGGCGAATTCAGTGAACCATGCTAGTAGTTTGCGCTGCTTCTTGTCATGATCGCCGTCGAGCAACTCCTTGAACGCCTTCTGCGCCAAGACTTCAATGAGGTCTGTCTGCAGTCGCAGCAACAAATGTTCATAATTGGCAATGAAGTTCTCGTCAAGGATAAGTCCAGCGTCAAGCCCTTGGGCCAAGAGCCAGTCGTCACCATACTGCCGGCGACACTCCGCAAGCACGTTGATCGCTTCGTGTACTGCCACGAGGATCTGTATCGTCTCATTCAGGGAACAAGCCTCAAAGATCGGCGTATTATGGTGTTTGAGGAAGAGTTTGTTACTACCCGCAATAGACGAGAAGGTGTTTCCTGCGGCATGGAGCTTGCCGTCGACCGAGCGAAGCATACTAGAGCCGCAGGTTTAGTAGTTGAAACTAAACAAAAGTTTACGTGAACGTACTGTTGCACCTCATCTCCTAGGTTTCGACTTGCGGGAGCAGCCGAACCCGGCGTCTGCAGGTTGCGCGACGATCGCTTCAACTCCGGATTCTTGTGCTGACTCTTGCAGATGCGATGGGCGACACGACGCGACTGCTTCGCATCCTGGACGCTGATCCGCGATAGACCGTTGGCAATACTTCGGAGGCTTGGCGAGAGTCTGCCGCCAAGGGCGTTCGCATCAATTGAGCCATCGAGCACGCGCGGCTTGACACGTCGACGAAGCTGTTTGACAAATTGTAGAATCCTAAAGGTGAGGATGATGCTCGTTTGCTTGCTGCGTTGTTGGATCGCCATTGCTAAGCGAGACGGGCGGTCCGAAGACGTAAGAAGAGACGTGTACGCAACCTTCGCCGCTTAGGCTCATGGCTAGTATGTATACTTGGAACATCCAAGGGCGGAGCAGACTGGAAAGTGCCTGCCGGTGAGCCTGCCTTCGTGAAAGGGGAGTGTCAAGCCACGCTGTATGGCCACACCCTGCGTGATTCGCCAGTTGACAGCTTGTTGAAGTGCACAGCCACGCCAGCCTGCCGCGTCTTGGCCTGGGGCATCAACGCCAGACCCGAGACCACCTCTCTCGCCCTATCGTTTCTTCAGCCTGGCGAAAGACAAGGTCACGCATTGTATCGGTGGTGTGGCGCAGCCATTCTATCTGTCCTGCACGAGAGCTCTATAGGTAGGCACCTACGAATGTGCCGTGTTGAGGTCGCTTGACCGCCATAGTTTTGTCGCTGCCTTGAAAGAAGCCTGTGTTTTTTCCAGAACCGGTGTCTTCTTCATGCGGAACTTTCAGAAACCATTAGGAAGTATCGTTGACCGCTTGACGTCTGTAATCCGATTCGGCGGGATCTGCGGCCAGGATGTAACGAGGCTCCCCCGCCATGATGGTGCAGCACCCTCCCGAAACGAGCTGGAACATGGATTCTGCGTAATGTCTCATCGCTGGATGTGATGATGGGTGATGTTCGGATTGAGAGGGCGGAACTAGAAAGATCATAGCATTGGGTGGTTATGATAGTGGCGTGGAAAGAAGAAAGTGCTCAGGCATAGGACATGCGATAACCTCATTGTCCTCCAGGGCTTCGTCTCCCAGATGGATGCAGTGATCTACTAGCTCTAACTATAGGTGTTGGTCAAGTCGACACACTCCGCCCGGGCAGCATCCCAGTATATAACCCGGCGTCACACGAAACATTCCCACAACTCCATGCCGAAACATCGCGACATGTTCGCACCGAGTTCAAGTCCGGATGTCCGGTTGTCCAAATGGAGACCATGTGTGCGAACTTCCAAGCGCGGCCTCAACGGCTTCGGAAGCTTGTTTCCTTCAGGCATTGCATGAACAAGTTTTGAATCTTTGGGCGGAGAGTTGGCTACCGAAACCTGAGAGGCCTCAGGCGAGCATTGTGTCAAACACGTGCCGGGGCGCAGTATTACAATTCCTGCAACTAGCTCGCACTCGTCTCTCCATTTGTCGATGGTTTGTTCCGTGAGCGTTATGTGTAAGCTGTCAGTTCTCGAAGCATGCTGAGTAATGAGGGTTGAGCATTTTGACATGTGGTCGCTGGGTAACGGGGAGTCATGTTGTGTGAAGAGATGGAAAAAAGAGACATGAGAAGAGACTCAGTTCCTTGGTTTGTGGAGAAGTGTTATCGCTCATGTTAGTATATTGTACAGCAACCACGCTGGCTATGCATTTTTGCCTTTTGCCCAGCTCCTTCGTATCCACCCTTCCGTCAGCCTCATCTACCCTCGGGTGATCATGACCTCAGGCCCAACAAGAAGCTACCACCACTTGAACCACCACCGTTGCCACCAGAGTTACCACCAGGCAGATAGCTGATGTTGGGGTTCCTCGCCAGCATCTGCGCAATATCCTTCTGGGTCTCAATGCGCCTGATCAACACTAGACCGTCACCACTCTTTGCCACTGCCTTTGAGATTGTGTCGGCAGCCTCGGCTTCACCTTCAGCCCTGATAACGTTTGCTTGCCTCTCTTGCTCTGCCTTCTCTACAATGAAGCGCGCGCGCTCGGCTTCTTGTTGTGCGATCTGCTTCTCTTCGACGGCCTTGGTGAACTCTTTGCCGAAAGTCATGTGTGTGATGGAGACGTCTTCGAGGGCAATGTTGAACTCGTTGGCGCGCTTGAGCAGATCGGTCCGGATGCGGTTGGAGACGGCCTCTCGCTGAGTGATGAGTTCTGCGGCATCAAACTGGGCAACGATGGCTTTCAGGACTTCGTTACCGATGGAGGGGAGAACACGCTCGTCGTAGTCGAGACCGAGATTCTATAGACACGTTAGTCGTGGTCCTTGGAGCTTCTGTCTTGCGCGCGTGGGTGAGGGGATAGACGCACTTGGTAGATCTTAGGCAGCTGCTTGACCTCCGGGCGATGCAACACCCTCAGTGTAAGTGTGACCATCTGCAAATCCTTGGATCCCGTCGTTGTGCTGATATTCCTCGGCCTTGTCCTGACATCGAAGACAATTGCCCGTTGCAGCCATGGGACCAAGAAATGTGTGCCCTCGTTGACGACGTTTTCCTTGACTCCGGACAGACGGTCGAAGATGACGGCGCGGGTTCCGCCTTTAACGTCGTAGAGGGAGCTCTGCACCACGCTGGCGCCGATGGCAGCAGGAACGACCCAGCGGAAGAGTGAGGTAGGTATCGCGGCCATGGTGGGCGGGTTGTGAGGCGTTGGTGTGGTGAGGCGGCGGCGGCAGGCACGATGCGGAGAATCGTGACAAGTGCATGATGCTTCTACCAAGTTGGCTGGTCCGTGCTTGTGCGGCGAACCATGCCTGTGATTGGCGCATACACCACCACCATCATCGACAGACACACAAGAACATGTGGGCGAGTTGCCATATCTTTATTGGAACATCCACAAACTCCGTGCGGGTTATGCATATATGTGTGTGGGGCCTCAAAGCCCTTGTACGAATCTCTCACCCGCCCATCATCTCCGCTATAGACACAACATCGACTCACTACTGCTCAATGAAACCCTTGTGCTCCTTGTGCGCCTTGTACCAATAGCTGTCCTCCTTCTTCGGCCGGAGCTCTTCCGACAGCTTCTCGAGGATGACCTCCAGAAGCTTCTGACGGCCGTCCTCGTTCTCCGCATCCCGGTTCCACACGGCAATCTGTACAGCATTCCAGCGAACACTGTACGAGATCCCGCAGATGTCGTCGTTGAAGGCTGTCTAACAGTCAGTATCTAGGACATGTGAGAGTGATTCAAAAGAGATGACTTACAAGCACGCTTCGTCTCGACGGCCCCCTGCAAGACGTCACCGACGGCAAGCAGGCACATCTCGTGCCAGAACTGGGCCGCCAGGTCCTTGCTGACCTTGAAATACCATGCGCCGCCGCGCGTGTTTCGTGGATCTTCCCATACCGGCTTCACGCCCAGGTGGAAGAGGTGTATCGAGTCTCTCAGCTTCAGGTTCTCTACCGGTATGTTATTGAAGTGCTGGTAGAACTCCTTGACGGAGACAATCTGGTCTCCAAGCGGCTTGGGCCGAGTAAGGTACTCTTCTGAAGCCACCTTGTCCTTTGGTGCGGCCTGCTGACCCTTCTCCGCCCAAAACATCCACTTGAAGCGGAACTCGGGAACTCGCACCGACTTGAAGATGTTGTTGAGCATGGCGGTGCCACGTGCAGGTGATGCTGTAGCGGACTGCTCTTCAGCCGACGCCTTGGGGAGGTCAGAGGTGCTGAGCACCGGGAAGCGGCCAGCCATGGTAGGAGATGTGACGGGGATGCCGAGATTGCTGCTAATGAGCTTGAGTTCTTCGATGTTGGAACGCGCGGTGAAGATGCGCTTGCTGTTTTCGATAGCAAGGTCGTTGGCGAGGTCCTGGGTAGTGTCCTTGGAGTGAACGTTGAGAGGGACAATGTCTGCGTCACGGGGAATGGCTTTGTTGAGAGCGACGATTATGCGATTAATTCCGACCTTGGACTCGTATGTCAGGGGATTACTGGGGTAAGGCACACCGTGCTTGGTCGCGTGGACAAGGCCTTCAAGGAGTAAGACCGAGAGGGGCTTGCGCGCAGCTGCGGCAGTCCTAAGCTTTTTGCCGGATTCGTTGGCTGAGGCGAAGAACGCTTCACGCTCGCTGATCTTGTTGTGGTCAGCGTTATGAGCAGCAGAAGCTCTGAGCATGCCGATGATACGAGTGGTCTCGTTCATAGTCATGGTGACGGATGTGAATGTAGTGTAAAGTAGAATGATGCAGAGAAAAGAGACTATGACTGAGAGTCTTGAAACAGGTATAGAAAACTGATAGAGGATGGTTTGCAGATTTGTGAAGGGTGATGAAGAGCTGGAGTGTGATGGACGAGAACAAGTCAAGGAGAGGCGATTGGGAAGTCTTTACGCTTCTGTCCCAAGCCGACAACGTGTAAAGACGGATAATAGCAGGCGGTTTTACTGGGAGCTCTGTTCGAAGAGCGCGAAGCAGCATCGTGGTGAAGGTGAAGGCGAATGGACCAACCAGCGTCCAGTGTTGGGCTTGACGAGATCAGACCATATGGACGCGCTGGCAGGATAGCAGCAAGCCCGTGATAATGATAGACGCTCCATAGAAATAAACGAGACGTAGGACCGTCAAATGTATATGCAAAGCTCATAAGTGATGGAATGCAGGATTGAGACGGTATTGACGTTGGCGTATGTCGGAGGTTAAGGACGAATACGAGGCCATAGAACAAATGACGCGGAAAAGACGAGGTTATGAGAGAATCAATACATACCTAAACTCGATATTAGATATCTCTTGTAAAGACACCTAATTCAATACTCTTGGTGAAGACCTGTGACCGTAGGAAGTGGGGCAGCGACACACCGACTCTAGCAAGGACAGAGACAGGAGACAGAAGAACAGGTGCAGGCAGACAGCACAACAGTGAGACGGTAAAGATTGACAAGAAGAGGTGAGGTCAGATATGTACGAGGCCAGCTGGACCTTTAAGAGGCTTAACCCCTCGGAGACCACAAGTCAGCCATGCAGGCGCCCGCTCTAACTACGTTTCAAGACGCCGTTTCACGACCCCTGTTGACACCAACGAGTCGCTTCGGCCTCAGGCCAATCTAGAGCCGCATGCGTTGTCTATGGAGCATCCTATGGGATACACGACACTTGTTTACACACTCCAGCATGTAGCATGTGAATATCTGGCCCGGCATTGGCCTTGAGGCCATGTGTGCTGGCGGCGGCGGTGACGTAGCCCCATGGTCTTCGCCCAGTCGGTACCGTTCCGCGAGAGATCTGCACAAACTGAATCTTACCCAACTTTTTCCCCAGACTTTTGTAACCCACTCCAAAACGCGTAGACAAACTCCAGCCGTCCCTACTAGGAGTGCTAATATCGGAGAATACCGGACAATATGTCGTCGCCATACATTCACGAGGCCGTCGCGCACCGCAGCAAGCGCGTGCGCTTCTCCAATGAACCCGAATCTTCGCCGCCTTCGATGTCCTCCGACTCGGCCCTTGCGTCGACCAAGGCCGCAGAGGACTCTACGACTAATGCAAGCGACTTGGGTACCTCAGACAGCGACAGCGAGCTGTCCGAATCGAGCGAAGAACCCAGCAGCGACGAGACTTCAAGCGAGGAAGAAGAGGACGACGGCGGCGAGGACACAGAGATGGAGCTTGAGGAGCCAAAATCACAAGACGGCATTGTAAATCTACGCGCAAACAGGGGCAAGAAGCCCATCATGAAGCTGGGCGATGAAGATCTTGGACCTGACATTCGTGGTTTCCTCAAAGACTTTTTACCGCAGTTGAAGGCTGCAAATGAAGAGTTGGAGGCGCAGAAGAAGGCTGGAACACTGAAGAGTTTAGACTCTGTCGAGGCGCATGAGGAGGGCGAGCCATACATTGAGATGGTGAGTGCTTGTTTCCGCCGTGTCGCAGGGCGCTTCTAACGGTGTCTAGGACCTTGGATTAGGCGTGCTCGAGGAGAAAGACCCGAATGCGAACAGCGACGACGACAGCGCGAGCGATGCCGAAGATGGCGACAAAGAGAAGGATGTGCTGGGTAGATTAATGGGACGTGACAAGAAAGATCCAGCGGGTATTGAGGTAGTGCAGAACACGACGGGGTCATAAAGAGATGATATTTAAGAGCAGCCCATGCTCTGCTGTCGCGCGCTCTACTGTCTTCTCCCACCACTCTACTTAGTGTCCGACACCCCCCTTTGCCCACGTCGCGTCAGCATTCTCGTGGATCTTGGGCACCTCGATATACTCTCTGACTCCCTTCTTCCTCTGGTAATCACTGCCAAATCTCTGGTCCCTTTCCTTTACCCGCTTTTCGAAATCCGGCATCTGATCTGCCGCCGTATAACTCGTCATCAACTGGGGTGGGCCCAATGGCAGTTTGTCGCCCCGGTCAGTCTGCCAGAGATGGTAGATTTTGCCGTACAGCTCGACAACCTCTTCCATCTCTTTGTTCTCAGCTACTTCCCACGCGGCCTCTGGGACGCCCGTTGGTCGCGGCATGATTAGCATTCCGGATTTCACTTCGAAGACGTGCGAATGCCAGAGCTTTTGCTCTTCGGCATCGAGTGTCTCGTAAAGCTTGGGGGAGATCATGTATTCTGCAAGCTGGTTTAGAAGTGAGCTGCGCAGTCCGAGAGGTCGATGACTTACCGATACCGATGATTCGTGCGCCTTTTTCAGGAGAGTCGTAGAGGATACATTGGCGGACTTCATCATTCAGGTGCGCACAGTAGTGGTTTGCTTCGACTGCATCCCGCTTTGGGTCATGGGCATATGCATGGAACGCGTTGAGATGCGCACATATCCTCTTGACTGGAGCGAAATTCTGATCGAATCAATAAAGTTATTATCAGAAAGGCCTGATGGACTTACCTGAGTCATGGCAGCACCAGCTTCAAGTGTATTGTTATATGTACTTTCTGGCTCACCAGCTGTCTTGTTATTTACGGGAAGTGAGTCCATCTTGTCTGGTTGCGTGGTCTTGGTGATGGTGATCTGCACTTGAGACTTCAATTCGTAGTTGGTTGCGGGGTTCAACTTTCGTTGCTGGGAGTTTTATTGATAGAGCAGCCCGCCAAAGTCGCTGATGATAATCGCTGGTCAGAAATAGTTTTCGGCATCTCGAATGACGAAGTTCCCAGGGCGCACATCGGATCATGAACATAGGTTGACGTCATCATGATCTACGATTGGGCAAAACAGCGGACCCTCCAGTTCTCCTTGAATCAAGCGGAACAGTAGCGACGGGTTTAATGAGAGTATTGATGCATTCAGCACTGCTAATAGAGATCTCTGAAAGCACGCGATGTATGGATTTGACTAGTATATAGAAGTCTACGAGCTCCGGTTGGAATGTGGCGAATGAATACACATCTTTCTTGAGATGGAATCTTCTGGCCCTATCGGATATGATAACGACTGAGAATAACTAGTAGACTACACTACCATTGAACTTCGTCGCTTGAACCTACATTCGACACCAGTCTGGACGTTGAAAGAAGCATTGTGCGTCTTCCACGGCCGATCATGCGCCATCTCAAAGTCAAAACGGTGCAAAACCTCTGCAGTCACTTTGTAAATCTGCGTCAAAGCAAGCTATGAATCGTTAGCAAATCTTCAGTGTGTGATCACGGACAACTTACAGGCCTACCAACGCATGTTCGCGTCCCTGCGCCCCATATCAGGATTCTCTTATCCATCACTCTCGTGCGGTCTTCGCTCTGTAGCCATCGCTCGGGAACAAATTCATGTGCATCTTCCCCAAATACATTGGGGTCATGCGAAACGATAGCTGGATTCATCCCAACGGTATAGCCCGCAGGGATGTGCTTCCCACAAAGTGTGATCCCCTGGCTAGGAGCATACCGAGGCATCGAGACTGCGAAGGCAGAGAACAATCGTGATGCTTCTTTGACTGTGGCTACTAGATAGGGAAGTGAAGCGAGTTGAGCATATTGAACTGGGGATGATAGTGTACCATTCTCGAAGGCTGCATCGACTTCCGCACGCGCTTTTTCGAGCTTCTCTGGGTGCTTCATTAAGAAGTAGAAAACGGAGCGCATAGAGATAGATGTACTGTCCGCTCCGGCCATACTAGTAGGGCTTAGTGTGAAGTCTGGGGGTCTGGGTGTCATTATACATACATTGCAACCCACATATCTGACGTAATTTCCTTGTGTGAGTAGTTCACCTTTTCTCCCTTTTCCTGCACAATTGCTAGCAACTGAGACAGTAGATCGGGTCTCTTTTCAGTCACTTCCAGTGTTCTCTCGGTGGCTATCTTCGTCTCCATAATTGCAGTCTTCTTGATATCTTCTACAGCCAGCACAGCTCTCAGTAAGCGCGGAACACAAACAGCAATCAGAAGCAGGAATGGCCGCATGTAGTACGGAGTCACTGTCAAGAGAGTAAGGAAAGGCATCGCAAGATGAACCGAGTGGATGTAGCCTTTGTAGTCGATGCTGTCCCGTAGGAATCCAAAGGCTTGACCAAAGAACGCGACGCCAACGCTATCAAATGAGTACCTAATTCACGTGTTAGCCAGTACAATCACAATCTACTAGTGATCCCATCTGGCTCACATTTCGAGCCAGAATCCAAAATCGAATGCTTCTTTGCTATCAGCGAAGCTATCCATCCGTTCTAGAAAAAGTTCCAATGTCTCGTCCAGCCGGGATTCATTCTTTAGTATACTGGAAAGTGAATATACGCCTCCAACAATCCTCCGATACGCTGCGTGAGCCTTCTCGTCGGTCTGCGTAAATAGATCCGGTTGGCTGTTTAGTCCTTGTGGCCGCCATGGTTTATACCAGTCCGTTTTCTCGAGTGGTTTTTGAACTGGGTAGATATACGGAATGGCCGTGGTATCGGTTGTGACGATCTCATCGGGTGCGATCCGAATAATCGGGCCATATTTCCTGTGAAGAACGCGCTCGACCATCTCAATATCGCCTTTGTGATGGTGCCACATAAGCCATGTTCGTGAGACTGAAGGCCAAAATGGCCCTGGAACCTTAGCTAGTGGATGGAGGGTTCGAGCGTAGACGAGCCAGATGAGATAGTATGCCGCGAAGGATATAGCGATGTAGAACAAGAAGACAGAACTCGTTTTTGAACTAAGAAAGACATCGGATAGGAGCGCCATGTCGTAGATGTCGACGTTGAAGAGAAGAGCGACTCGAAAACTATGGTTAGTAGAGGGAGAGCGCGCACTATGTCCCGTCGTTTATCAGTGGCAGCAGCGCTCTGCAGTGAACATGACAGGGTTGTTTGCTGTGACAACGAGTCATGATCTGAACATGCCATACTAGTATACTCAAAAGAGCAACGAACCCGATGCGTGTACCTAGGTATGCTGCAAGTACTGGGGCGTAACGCAGCCCCTCTGATTCTAGCCATAGTTTGCGCTCCACACGTCAGTCAGAGATAACCTAACTGAATTCGAGCTTCACCAGCTGGACGCGGTATGGGGGCTAAGGCTGCCATGAATGAGGGGAGGGATCGTGAACCCTGATAGAAAGAAACCGTTTTCGGTATATCCGAGAGCGGTAGCATCCTTCCGACTCCCCAGCAAATGAACGTAAGGAAAAGTGCTGCTGGGTCTGCCTCGTGTCATACAGTCAATAGCCTAATGGACTTTGAACGAAAGTTACTTCAAAACATCAGATCCCATGCTTTTTGTAGCCGGTGGCTTTCCTCATCTCGTTCTCGAATGTCGATGCAGCTTACTCATGTTACTGTTAACGCTCTCTTCCCGCGCTCAGAAAGCCACGAAGCGAGACGGCGCTAGCCATGAACAACCGTTGTCACTCATCCTTGCCTTCATTACGCGACGAGTCTTTGGCCCGCGAGCTAAATGTAGGGCGTACGCACGTCTAGGCTGCTAGTAAGCCGATACCTAGGTGAATTTTTTAACCGCATTGACGGATGCACATCCTAAGAGGCCGCTTCATATTCTTCGCTAGGCACCTGGAATCCTATGGTAATAATGACACCCCCATGGAAACGTACAGCTACGTCACTTGGAAGCTGATCGGACTACTCACTACGGAGTACGTTACCTGGTTCATGCTGCCAAAAATAACTTCGCATGGATCGTCCCGTGTACAATTGTTTGACTGGGAAGTGAGCATGGAGCCGCCCGAGACAGCACTTCTGCCATAAAGCGCTAAGCTCGCTTCGAATTCTAAACAGGGCAAATCAGAAACACTGGGGTTTCAATACTATGAGGAGGTTGGAGGATACAGACGAGTGCGCTGATGCTGTGGAGGACCTGTGATTAGCATCTTACCATGACTGACTGACTTCGTACTATATTTGATCATCACTCTCCAAGTATCAACTTCCCCGATACTTACATAGAGCCAACCACGGGCAATGAGTCGCAGAGAAGTGGTAGGTGATAGTGATCTGTACACACTGACCAAAGTATCATTACAAGATCAATATTTTCATCTCACTCATGACGAAGAACAAAAAAACATACAACAGCGGGGATTCGCTAGTGGTCACCCACCTAACTACTAGTCCGCCGGTCAAAGGCTTGACGTGTGGAGAGCAAACGGGATCCAGTATACTCCTTTACCTGTGGTCGTATGTGAAGGTACTCGAGAGGTAAAGGTTATATGCCGGTAGTGTTGTTTCAGCTCCAACTGTTAAATTCGCGATAGCTCACAAGGCCCTCCTGAACACCATGCCATACCAAACTTTCGTACCAACCCACTTCCACCCTCTCTTGCCCACAGCACCACCCTCAACATCCTCCTTTCTCATATCTCGCTCATTCACACTTATCACCTCAAGTCCCGCAGCTCTGGCTGCCTCTGCAGTCTCCCCAACTGTGTAGACGTAACTACTTCCTCTAACCTTCACACCATGTGCATTGACGAAGCCGGCTTGGCTAATACGACCCATGTCTGCATGCATGTTGGTTACCAGCGCTGTGCCACCTGGTAAGAGTAACGTGCGCAACGTGGCGAAGTAGTCCTCTAGCGGAATGTGCTCTAATACTAGAGTAGAGATGACTGCATGACTTGGCTCCAGGTTTTGAACAGCAGGCAATGGGGATTTCGATGGATCGTTGACTGTTGGAAAGCAGTCACAGCACTTCAGTCTTAACCGCACCTTCTCTTGACCCTCAATCGACGTAGCCAGCTTCTTAGTGGCGATATTCAACATACCCTGCGAAAAGTCCAGACCAGTTACTTCGATGCTCTTTCCGTTCCAATCATAGCGTACGAGCTTTCCTGTATTTCGTCCAGTCCCACATCCCAAGTCGAGGACATGAAGCTTCTCTTTTGTGACATTGCTGTTCTTGACCTGCGACAAGAATTCTGGAAGAACTTTTTGAAGTTCCAGATCGTCAATTGCTTGCAGCATGTTGCCATCGGTATCGTAGACGGAAGCCCATTGGTCGTAGGCAGCTTGAGTTGGAATATGCTGGACTGAATTGGAGGTGTTGCTTGCACTTGTAGCCTGCGTGGGGTTTTGTTGAACTTCCAATGTTGAGCCCGAGTCCGTAGTTGAGAAGGAGGCATTGACGTTTGAGGGCGGGTTGATGTCCACAAGGGAAGTATCGAAGGTCATATCAACGGACGTTGGTTGCGTCATGTTGGTTGAAGCGGCTCTCAAGACCTGATGGAGTGTTTTTTTTTTTGAAGAGGAAAGACAGGAGTCGGTCGTAGTTGCAATAGCAGATAATTGGCTGTGGCTCTAGCAACAGATGACGACGTTTATCGCGGATCTGAAATGGAATAAAGTTTCTGGGGGCTGATACTGTCTTCGATGTTGAGTGCCCAACGAAAGTCTATATAGAGATTCGTTTAGCCAATGACTCTACTGTGCGCCCTCTGCGAGTCTGATATGTATCCAGCATTGCCTATTTAGGCGATGTGTCGTACAGCTTCCACGTAGCGTGAGTCATATCTGCATCCCGAGGTATTAGGCTCCCGGGTCGCGCTAAAATGTCCGCGGTGTCCGTTTCGTCCAAACTAAATTCGTC
Organism: Alternaria burnsii; assembly: GCF_013036055.1. Taxonomy (NCBI): domain Eukaryota; kingdom Fungi; phylum Ascomycota; class Dothideomycetes; order Pleosporales; family Pleosporaceae; genus Alternaria; species Alternaria burnsii. Next base: position 1,393,197 of record NW_024066110.1, on the reverse strand, counting down.
ATAAATTTGTTCTTTCCAAGCTGAGCTGAAGAACGCGTCTCGTTGACGCTTAATTGATCGTTCGTGGTATTCAAGACGAATTCAGATGGTAAAGTCGTACTGCGTACACTCGATTATAGCTCACGGGCATTGTCGTGCACTCAAGATGCTTCTTCGAAATATCTAGCCAGTACGCGGTTTCGATGCGTGACTAGGTGTCTGCGCGCCATTAGCGCGTCACGCAAACGCGTGTCCACCCAGTCCTTGCCCAATCTCTGATCCAATAGCAGATGCGTGTACGCAAAGACACTAGCATCGAACAAACCCGGTCTCTGCGCACCAAAGAACCAGTCGTCTTTGCCTAACAAAGCCTCGAGCGTAGCAAATGCTTCGTCTGCCTGGTTATAAAGCGTCTCGTCGTTGATGATGCTTGAGAACTTGAGGAGCTCGGTCTCGGCTGCCAGACGCAGTTCGCGGGATATGGCGAGGCGTACAAAGGAATTGCGGGAGCTCGGAAGGATGTAGAGGGGTTCGGCGATGGTGGTGAAGTTCGGGGAGAGATAGATGGTGTAGAGCTGGAAGATGTTAGCCATGAGTCGAGTGTGCTTTTGCGGTCAACGAACCCAAGCTCTCCGTATACGATGGTCTAGTAAACTTAGATATGCTTCGTATCGCGGGTCTCCGGGCTCTTCTATTGCCCTCTCGCTGTTGTTCATGGCCCATCGTTGCAGCTTGCTGGAAGGAACAGGTTGGGATCGCTTGTAGGGATCCGAAGATGATGGAATCACGAAAGGTAATGAGCCGCTGGGAGAAGCATGGTTGTTTGCGGATGCGACTTGGAAAGGTATCCTGGAGAACTTAAGGTATACCTGTGATAGTGTGAGCCCGGTAGCGGGGCATCGGGGTGGTTTGAGACATAGACTGACCTGCCACTTCAAGCACGCTGGGTTGTGCGAAGGTGCTCCTCGTATTGCTCCTTCATCCGTGGTGAAGACATAAAGCACGTGAGCATTGTGATGCTGGGGAGCGCGTTGTGGAAAATCGTTGGCGGGATACGTGACGAGTGGGAATTGGTCGAACAACTGCTTTATTGGAGTCGGGACCGAGAATATGCTGCGTGACGATGGCTGTCTTCTGAGATCTCTCGTGGTACCATTGCTGTCGTCGGTCTGGGACATCATAGCTATGGGTGGTGATGCTGGCGATGATGTCGCAAAAAGTTGGTGATGCGGCGGCCTCGGAGGAGCGCGCGCCGACCTCGTGGTAGCTGCCAGTCTCCCACCCATCGACAGTGCACCAACACTATTTCTTACATCACTCATCGAGCCTTGGTAGCCACGTCTCAATGTTTTCTCAACTCAGAGTCACTGTCATGAGGTCAGCTTCTACGATGAAATCCCATCCTAGCTCAGGACAAGAGCCTGATGATTGAAGATATAAGACGCACAACGCAAGGAAATATCGGTCAAATTTAGTGGCATGTCTCTGCACGGGAAAGTGAACGGGTGCGTGCGAGTAACAGAAAAAGAAGCTGAACTATAATGCAGGATGGGTGGGCTGAAAGCACACTTCCACATGATCATATCAAAAATATGCCATCCAGCGCCTCACAGGATTTGTGGCGTAACAGTGCCCAACCAACGATTCTCATCTAAATCACGCATGCCTACCTGCATATACTGTTCCTCTTAGAATCCTTGGCAATGTTAACATAAAGTCCTCCAGCCTTGTGTGATCATCATTGTCTCTTCGTCCCTTTCTTTCAGCCTGGCCTCACGATCTTCTATCTTCTCTCACCATTCATTATCTATCTTCTAGGCTCTATATCTCAGCCCTCTATCTACAAAGATGTCTCACATTCCTTCGTACCAGGGTCGTTCGGGCTCAGATCGTCAGTTACAGCTGCCAAACAGTCAGAGCGAGATTGAGTTGCAGAGCTATAGCGACAGCCTCACAGACAATCATGATACCGAACATGATTGCCCTGCGAGTGACTACGACCGACTTGTAGAAACACCTGTAACGAATTCTGAGACCACAATATGGGAACAGGGCTTCTGGGCACAGTTCCCCACTCTTGGTTTGTTTGCGCTCTTCGGTGTATTGGCAAGTACGTGGAAACCCTAGTACTGTCTTGGTTTACTTATATTAACAATAGATAGGCACCGTAGCTATGATAGTCATCCTCGAACATAGTGACGGAAAGAGACTGGAGGAATGGCCATACAACACCCTCAAACCATCCGTATACTTGTCCATCTTGTCCGCAATGGCCAACACATTGCTAGCCTATGCTCTAACAGAAGGACTAGTCACTTCTTTCTGGAGAACCGCTTTGCACGGACGTACTGTAAGCATCTCTCTCAAGCAATAGCCAACTGAACTGATTTCGATAGCTACGTGAGCTCAATCAGAACTGGTTGTGCGGACAGTCTCTGTATCGCGCTCTACTCCAGGGTTACCATACTGGAGGAAGAATCACAGCTGCAGGTGCGTTATCATATCCTTCTTCTCTCCAAATTCGCTTGTTCTGACTGGCCAATAGCATATGTACTCTCAGCGCTTTCTTTCACTCGTGGTCCTTTGAAACAAGCAGCTTCGTCTGTGTCAGCTAACCAGACATATCTTGAGAACGGCAATCTTTCAATTGCAGTTGCACAGCGCTTGCCCAACAGGTATACTGCGTTGGGCGGAGAGGGCCTTCACATGTACCAGAAAGCCCCAGGGATTACTACCAACTTCACCAAGATTATGCAGGACTACTCGTTGCAAATCCCTATTCACATCGACCTCGATAACCACCTTTGTGTTCAGAACGATTGTAAAACATCGATAAAGGTGTGTGTCTGGTCCCAATGCGTTCTTATTTCTAAACTGACATCCATTAGGGCTTTGGTTTCAATGTTGCCTGCAACAGCAAAGATATTCCTAACAGCACGAATAGTTCTGGGTATGAGGCTTTCAAGATTTCCACAGAACTGAAGACTATCAACGAAGAAGACCCTGAGTCTACTGGAAATTATATATCCTCATACGTCTTCCACGATGTGGGCATAACCTTGACTGCTGTGCTCAAGGACCGGCCGCAATCCGATGATGTTGGAAGCATAGTGAATTTTAAACACCACAGTTGCGATCTGACTGGTGGAATCGTTGAGTATCAAGTGCGCATCCTTAATCAAATAATAACGTTGAGTGCTGAACGCTCCAATGATCGGTTCTTGGAAACCATGTAAGCCAACCGAGCTTCTCATAAGTCATTAGGCGATGTTCAGATCACAAACATCAGCGATTGTCTTCTGATACTGTTTTTTAGATCACCACTGTGGGGGCTCGGTGCAATGAGTCCGGGTAGTGTCATGGGCGGCTTTCACTACGCTGCAGACTATCTCTTCACATCCGACGTCCAATATACAAGAAAACCGACAGATACATATACCTTCACCGGCGCTCTGGCAAATGAAAATGTCATCGAAGAAGAAGCGGGATTCAAACATTTCCAAAACCCGATGGATAGAATGCTCGACAACATGAGAGAAATCGCCTTCCGTACAGCGGTAGATGTAGGAAGAGACCCAGGCCTGCAAAACGAAACAGATGCGTTACAAAATGTCCCATATGAGGGAGAGGGTAGACAGTCTATTTACATTACGGATACCCGTTTCATGATAGCGGCGGCCATCCTAAGTCTGTCAAGCATTGTTGCGGTAGCAACGACCTTCTACGGCTGGTGGAAGCTAGGACGGACCGTGTCGCTGAACCCATTGGAATTAGCCAAGGCTTTCGATGCGCCTCTGCTTAGAGAAGTAGGTAGCAATATCACTGTACTAAATCCAAAAGCACTGGGGCCTACGGGTTTGCAGCGCGTACAGTACGGGGAGCAACCAAGCAGTTACGGTGACGATCTTAAAGCGAGTAGGAAGACTGCGCACAAGAGACTAGTCATCGGGACGTTGGGGATGTGAAGAAGCCTACGGATGGGCAGTCGTAGGGTACTTGATCATCATGACTCCGTACAGGACACAGAGGCATCAAGCAGTATGCGGGATATTGCGACAAGAGCATACTTCTCTTTTATATGCAACCAAATTCATTTTCACTCTAGTGCTCAAGATCATATGGTCAAAGGGGGAATCAAATTCTATTTACTCGGGTCATATTTTTCCCTTCTTCATGAAGCAGGCTGCTGCTTCTTACATATCGTCACTCATTACAAGCCAGAGACAATGCTCCAGAATCTCAAGAACCTCCAGAAAGCAAATCTTACGCTACGCAAACGCTTAGATGAGTTGCTGGAACGCGCGGTCGAGAGGAGATCGGAGAGGCTTGACATCCTTGTAGAAGTCAATGGTAGCCTTGGCACGCTTGGCAATACCCTCAGGGGTGAACTCAAACTTCTTGTAGACCTCCTTGTATGGTCCAGAGGCACCGAAGCGGTTAAGACCGAATTGCTCGTGCGAGTACTTCTCCCAACCCATAGTGGACATGACCTCAACACTGAGGGATGGGATACCAGCGGGGATAACCGACATCTTGTAGTCCTTGTCTTGCGCATCGAAGACCTCGAAGCAAGGCAGGGATGCAACACGAGCGGTGATGCCCTGGTCCTTGAGGGTCTTGACGGCCTCCAAGCAGAGGGAGACCTCAGAACCAGTAGAAACGAGGGTGATCTGGGCGTCCTTGTTCTCAAGAGCGACGTAACCACCCTTGATGGCTTTCTCCAGTGTTGAGCCCTCAAGCTGGGGCAGGTTCTGACGGGTAAGGGCAAGGATGGAAGGCGTCTCCTTGGAGGTAAGAGCCATGTAGTAAGCAGCAGAGCACTCGTTTCCATCGGCTGGGCGCCAGACCATCATGTTAGGCAGAGCGCGGAAGTGGGCGAGAGTCTCGATAGGCTGGTGGGTGGGACCATCCTCACCAAGACCGATGGAGTCGTGGGTAGCGACGTAGATGACGCGCTGGTGTGAAAGAGAGGACAGACGAACAGCACCGGCAGCGTATGAAACGAAGTTCAAGAAAGTACCACCGGCGGGGATGATGGTGCCGTATGCGGACATACCGTTCATGATGGCAGCCATAGCGTGTTCGCGGACACCGTATCTCAGGTATCGACCAGACCATTCACCAATGCCGAGCTCCGGAGGCTGGAAGTCGACGGCCTTCTTCCATCGGGTGTTGTTGGAGCCAGTCAGATCGGCGGAACCGGAGAGAAGCTCGGGAACGACGTCGTGGATGGCCTCGAGAACGCTCTCGGAGAGCTTTCTTGAGGCGATGGCAGGGTCGGTGGGCTTGTATGTAGGAAGGGCCTTCTGCCAGCCCTCGGGAAGGTCGCCAGTCAATCGGCGGGACAGGTCAGCGTGAAGCTCCTTGTGCTCCTCACCGTACTTCTGGAAGAGCTTGTTCCACTCTTCCTCGGCAGCAGCACCCTCGGCGGCGTGCTTGTGGTACATGTCGTAGACCTCTTGGGGGACGTCGAACATCTTCTCGGGGTCGAAGCCGAACTTCTCCTTGACCTGCTTGCAGTCGTCGGCCTTGAGGGGGTTGCCGTGGACACCGCCGGTACCCTGGAGCTTGGAACCGAAACCGATGGTGGTGGTAAGCTTGATCATCGATGGCTTGTCGGTGACCTTCTTGGCCTCAGCGATGGCCTTCTCGATGCCCTCGAGGTCGGAGTCACCGTCCTCGACGTGCTGTACGTGCCAGCCGTAGGACTCGAATCGCTTGGTGACATCCTCAGTGAAAGCGCACTTGGTGTCACCGTCTGTATGACGTCAGATTTTGAATTTCCTGAACTTATTCGCCAAACATACCAATGGAGATGTGGTTGTCATCGTAGATGGCAATGAGGTTTCCGAGCTTCAAGTGACCGGCAGTGGAGGCAGCCTCGCTAGCAATACCCTCCATGGCGCAGCCATCACCGAAGAACATGTAGACGTGGTTGTTGATCAGCTCGTAGCCGGGCTTGTTGAAGACGGCAGCGGTGTGCTTCTCAGCAATGGCGAGACCGACGGCATTGGCGAAACCCTGACCAAGTGGGCCAGTAGTGACCTCGATACCGGGGGTGTCGTGGGACTCGGGGTGACCGGGGGTGATGCTGTCGACTTGCTATTATGGTGTTAGTGCTGCTGAAAGACCAAGCTGTCAAAAGTACGTACGCGGAAGTTCTTCAAGTCGTCAATGCTGACGTTGTAGCCGAACAGGTGGATCAGCGCATACTGGAGCATGCATCCGTGACCGTTACTAATCACTCATAGTCAGTTATTTGGTGTCGTACGATAGGGTGTGAGATGGAAAAAAGAAAGTCGCGATTGAACTCCGAGAAAGACCGAAGAAGCAAAAGTGACGCTCTCTTGTCTGCGGTCACGGCAGAGATGCGCAACTTCTCAATTGAATTGCTCCAGAATTGCTGCGCAATCCCAGCCTGCTTGATATGACCGTCATAGCTGCCATTGTTGGTATGAAAAGTACAGAAGAGTACGTACGAGAGAACGAAGCGGTCGCGGTTGACCCATTTGGGGTTCTTGGGGTTGAAAGTCATGAACTTGTTGAACACGACGTGGGCAACCGGGGCCATGCCCATAGGGGCACCCGGGTGGCCGGAGTTTGCCTGGAAGGTGGCATCGACCTACAGAAACACACAAAATCAGCCATTGAACCTCTCAAACAACTTTCCGCAGGCTTCAACACGCTGCTGCCGCTTTTGTTGGGATGAGAACTGCTAGCGGGGTAGCTGTTGATAGTGGTGGGGCGGCCAATGGTATCAGAAAACAACAAGAGAAGTGTACATACCGCTAGGGTTCGGATGGTGTTGATGGCGAGCTCGTCAGTCTTTCCGTACGGCATGATGGGCAGTCTGTCGATGGGGAAAAGATTGAAGAAGAGAAGTTGCGCAGACGTGCTGGTGTTTAGGTTTTGTAGTTATAGTGGGGTGGCTAGGCGTCATGCCTGCCTCAACTATAACGCCAGAGTGGACGTTTTAGTGGGGTCTCTCAAAGCCCGATTACATCAACCAGTCGCCGCACTTTCTGCCATAACATGCAGCATCCCACCCGTCCAAGCTACGGACACGAATTGCTGCTTCGTTTTAGTAAGCTTGCGCCGTGTGCTGACAAGGCTTTGCGTGCCTAGTCCTGGCTATCATGCGCTGTTGCAAGTGACTGTCCATTACTAACCTCTTGCCCTGTACAGTCTCAGTTCCCTCTGTATCCGCCATGCGCCGAGAACGACCGCAACACGGACGTGGCGGATCACAGTGCCCCGATAGCGCAGGGAACCTCTCTTCAATCTCTTGCCTCAACTTCCGCCGCGCAAGTACACGATGCAACAGAATTCTTCCGGGCGGCTACCGCGACACCGGGATCGGCGCCGCGGCCGAAACGGAGCTGAGTAGATGAGGCTCAACCGTGGAACCCCCAAAACAACTGTCTGGACTAGAGCCGGATATTTAACCTGTTTATTCTCCGGTGCGCTGGAGGAGTGGAAGACTACCAAGACGAGAGACTAGGCTGTCGGGACAGTTGGATAAATAGCGCGCCCAGTGCTCTATATCCCGCTGTCTGGCTAATCGTAAACTCAACACCATGAAGCGTATGCGCCAAGGCCGCATCAAGACTAACGCGGTCAAAGAAAAACAAGATTTGGAGAACGTCGTACGACTTGGTTGACATCTCCATTTACATTTTCAATCTGCATAAACAAACAAATGAGCGCTGTGGGTATCTATCTCGTACTATACAACATGCAATGAGAATGACAGTCGTGTCTGGTTCCTCCAACTTCCCTGTCGTCCCTTTCCCTCCATTAAGAAAATCTATACACAAGAAAAGGTTTATGTAGTCAAGAATTGAACATCATCTTCGCACCCCATCACCCCACCCTACCTCCAGAAATAAATCCTCGCCCTTCTTTCTCGGCGTTAGTCGAGGCACCCACACCGGACTCTTCAACCCATCCCGGTCAAAGTCCATATCCACATCTCTGCCGATGTTCAACTCAGACATCTCGTCTCTCTTCCTTCTCACATTCAACGGCTTTACAAAATCTTCTTCATACATGACTGGGCTTCTACCCCATGTGCCGCTTTGCACACGACTCTTCCGATCGATACCCGTTTTCGACGCAGGTGTCGTACTCCACGACTCAGTGCTATTGCTGCGCACATGACAATGAACTTTGCGTGGGGGACTAGTGACGCGCGGCGGGGATGTGAAGGGGTCTCGATGAGGACTGTTCAATCTAGGTCGAGACTCTAGTAAGAGCGGAGGGAGAGCATTGTTGCGTTTCTGAAGAAGCATCGATGGATCTGGACCTCTGCGTGGACTTCTGAAGTTCTGCTGCTGTGGTGAGCTCTTTGGACTACGCGGCACAAGCTGATTCGACGCCCGCGGCACCTTTGGGTATCGAAGCTTGGAGATTGGTGACTCAGCTACAGGAGATAGCTGTTGTTTATTGCTAGCGCTCTCATCAGATAGCTGCTTGTCCTCGTCCTCGTCTTCAGGTGTCGACTCATTGCCGTTCGTTGTCTCGAAAGATGTTTGACTTGCCAGAGAGTCGCGCAAGTTTGTGGAATTACGCGAGGTAGAGCGTGACAGTGTGCTGCTGTGTGACTTCTTGGGCTTGACCTGCACAGTTTTTGGTGATTCTGTTGGTCGGATGACACGCGCTGGGCTGGCTTTGGGTGTTGGCTCTCGGCTCTTATGACTGGAAAAGTAGTAGTCGATGATATCCCCAGACGTGCTCGCATCTCGTGAGCTAGCAGTCGTAGCCTTGGATTCATAAGAGGTGGCCGTAGAGGCCATCTGGAAGGGCGGCGCCAGGCGTGGGCGTATTGCGTGCTCGGGACGAGGTGGCTGTGGTGAGCCATGTGAGGCTACCCCTCCCGCCACAATGCGCTTTGGCTGAGGTCTCTCATGGCGGACAGGAATATCGATAAACAGCTCGGATCGGCGGCCGGTTGGACGATTGTTGGCGGTAAAGTTTGGCATAGGCCTGGAGGGCTGTAGAGCACGAATAGGGGGAATTGGGACTGGGGGCGTGGGCAATAGCATCGAAGATCTTCGGTGCGATGAAGTCTCGTCCTCTTCGAAGACTGTCTCCTGAGTTATCGTACTCACGGGCCTAAGGGGTGCCTGAGTCGTGGTAGGCGCTCGTTGATGTGCAAATGGGGCTTTTGAGGCGTTGTTAGGTATCAATGGTTTTCCATCCAGCTCGGCGCTGATGGCTAGACCTATCTGGTCGAGCGGCAATGAGGAGTTCGAAGAACTGTTGGAAGTCCCTACGCCCAGACGCTGGGCTGGACGCGCTGGATGCTGCTTGCTGCCTCTGCGAAGAGCTCGTGGGGGCACCAGAGGAAATTGCTTTGGTGACTCAAGAACGTTCTCTACTGGGACATAGTGCGAGAAGCGTGTGGAAAGCTGCTTGCCCTTTTCGTCTGTATCGAAAACCACCCGTCGCTCTTTTCGTCTGCGCAAGCACACGCTTAGCGCCATGAGTCCAATGGCCATGACGAAAGCTGCCACTGCGGCCACTGATAGTCCGGCAATCTGTGCGGGTGTCATTCTAGGAGGAGCTCCTGCTGCCACAGTGACTGGGGCCGATGTAGATGTTGCCGATGATGTGGCAGATGGTATCGATGAGACGGTATCGGCGAAAGCGGACTGTGTAGAGCTTTCTTGGGTCCGTAAGGTAGATGTCGTCTTCGGTGTATTTGTTGCCGTCGTTTGGATGGAGGACGGAGACATGGTGTGAGTCGCGCTAGTGACGACGTAGGTAAGCACACTCTTCGTCGGCATAACTGCATCCTTCTGTCCAAGACAAATTCCGTACGCCGAACTGAGTGATGATTGAGTATCCTCCATTGGGCACGATAGGTATATGCAGCCCAGTGCCACTTCGCCCAAAGACTCTCCAACATTACTATAACGAGAACAAAGACATTGGAGGTTTTCCTGACCAGAACATGCTACGGGGAATCTTTCGTCCAGCGAAGCCTGTAAACATTGCTGTGCACAAAGAGGTACGTTTTGTTGGAGCGCCTGTGGGAGCGAGCTTGGTGTAGAAGCGACAGTAGGGGCCGCAAGCATCGGCGAAGTTAATATTATAAAGACTGAGGAGATCCATAGCCTTTGGAAGTGGCTCATAAGCATAATTGTACAGTATCTGTACTAGTGTCAGCTACATCAACCAAGACCGTATGACAAGAGGTTACTCACTAAGGAATCTAGACATGAGGGATGGTGCAAAGAAGCGCTGAACCTGCAGCGAGATGAACAAGGAAATTGAAGGAGAGAAACTCAAGGAAATTCGTAACGCGTCGCCAGTCTCATGAGATTTTGTTGATGTATCCAAGAAACAACAAGCGGGGGATGGTAGGCTGACAATATGTATTGGCATCTTCACCAGCCGCCGTGTCGGCGCCCTGTCTGGGCAACCGCTGAGGCGCCACGATGGCGGGCTTTGAGGTCATTGATACCTACAGTAAGCGCTCGCGGATTTGAAGAGAGGTGATTGACTGGAGAGTCGTCGGTTCGAGGATGTGGTGGTGCAGAGATGCTATTCTAGGCGCTCGCATCGTGCGCTAAGCGCTGGGGTTCAGGCTAGTCTACCACGTCAGCCAGTAATTGCACGGCGCCTGTGTAAACTTCACGCAGAACACCAAAAGTGAGTCTTGGCCTACGTGCATTACGTGGGACGAAAACACACTGCAGCCCAGCGTTAGCGACTACCCAAGAACCGCGTCATTGGTGATCGTTAGCTTGCAAAGGCGACGTGATACTCGACCGATGGTGTCGTGTACTGTCCTGACGGTCGCACTCGCTAGCCGGCAATCGTACCTGCGCATCTGAGTATCGTTATATCTCCGTGCGGCGACAAAAACAGTAATTTGTGCTACTTTCGTTGATGACCATGTTTCCTACTGGTCTTGATACTAAGGACAAAGCAATGCGCAAGATGCGTCTATTTGAACGCCGGTTTGAGTGCCGGTTTGAGCACCTCATTAGCATTCATCGAGGTCAGACCCATAACATGGTAGGTCATCATTTACGTAGACAGCCGATCAGTCAAACTTCCGTCGTCGCTGCAGCATACATGACTTGCAACTCTGTCCAAAGGTCGAGAGGATGAAGACCTCCGGGTCGGCAAATATCGATATTCTTCGGCATTTTCCTGAATCGGTCCTCAAAAAGGCTAAATGCGCGGCAACGTCTTCATAATGTGGAGATATCATCGCCAAAGCGGGTAACTTCGACCTGCATATTGCGTAGGTCGGTGGAGCTCACGGGTAAGAGATGTCGAATACAGGCTGGCTCCGGCTTAGAACGCAGATCGTGACAACATAAGGAGATGAGATTCCTGTATGCGTACGAGGTGGAGATACGTGCGATGTGGTCTGCGATGTGGTATCTGCGAAAGCACATATGTAACAGCGTTCGATATCAGACAGCATGGAGGGTGCTTGAACCCACGGACGAGAAGCAGCAGCGGTCACCTGTTCGCGTAGCTACGCTGTATGAGCTGTCCCCCTATTCAACGGCACTCATGTCATGGATGGCCATTGCTCCCACGTGTCGTTCGTGGATCCTCCCGTCCATCTGACTCGTGACAGTGCGTAAGACGTGAGGGTTGAGACAAGAGTTGTGACTTTTGATGCATCATCCCAGGGAGAGGTGGTCGAGACAGGAAGATGCTTGCCAGCCGTCGAGACAGCATAAACACGGGACGACTGAGCCATGGTCAGAGGCCAAATTAGTAAACTTAGCATATTGGCGGAACGGATATAGGGTTTATTATGACGGCAACACGTTCATAAGTATACTGAGTACCTCAGCGCGGGCATAATTCCAGCACCCACTCAGACGTGAGGCAGGATGATCAGGACGCACGACTCTTGCCCCAACCGATTCCAACGGCAGAAAGGCGAGGCGAGGATACTTGGGAAAATCCAAAATCTGATGGCGCAATGATTGGCCGAAGCACGCGAGTCGGGGAGATGAAGGAGCGACGGAGGTTTGGCGAATGTTCACGTTCTGCAGGGCTAGGCTGAACTGGGGCTAGAGAATATCGCCCCCCAGTCTGAGCTTTGGCTCGAGAGGAATTCGAGTGGCTGGCAACGTCGTGGTACAGAACATCTCAGCGCTGCTGACGAGGGTAGAACAGCAGCAGATAGAAGGATGCAGTGCGAGGCCCGGGTGCTTGCCTGCAGGTGCAAGACACAGTGAGTGAGAGATAGAGGCCAAACGCTTCAGGGTTTCAAGCGTGCCTGGATCCTTGTGTGGCTCCGAGCGTCAGGCCCTCTTGTTACGATGGGTCCTCATTTTCCACAAACCTTCTAGAAGCGTAACTAGTCAGACTCAAGCGGGACGGGAGTTACGGGAGTCGCATCTGGCGTGTTCTCGACAGCGCTTCCATGTCGAACTGTGTGGTGCAAAGGAGGCCGAGGGGGGCGACACCAGGGCCTGCAGCGAGAGGCGGGAGAGGTGCAGCAAATAGCTGCTGTGCCCAGAGGCCAATTGCAAATCACGACTTACGGTGAGCGGAGGCGTTGCAGGCGCGGACGAACAGGCGGGAGGGGACGTGAAGATGGTCGCGCCTGCGTAGCATGGCCCATCAGTTGCAGTAGGCCATGGGCAGGGCTTCTTGCACGATAGCGGGCAGTCCAGAAGTCGCGAAGATCGCGAACCAGCAAAGGGGAATCGGCAAAAGGTGTTAGCGATGCTAGTCGTCGCAACATAGACAGGTCGGAGGGTTTGGTGGTAGGGTGGCCCGGGCCAGGCTAGCACTAGCAGCAGAGCTGGCGTTGCTTCCTTTCATGGCTGGCATGGCACGATTTGGGCAAGCGCCTCTCCTTTCGCGGCCTTCATCAAGCCTTCTTACTTGCCTCTCGTTCTTTGCTTCTCCCAAACGTCAATCGACGCTCTCGCCGGCATAACATCGATCCATTCGCTGCTGTGCAACTCGCGGCCCTTTTTCGCACCGCCTCTTGTTTCCTGCTGCGACACACAGTCGGCGAGCGAGCACGCAGAGTTCCTCCCCCCCCCCCCCAGCCGATCCACCCCCGAGCCGACCTTGCAGCAACCCTGAGACCTCGGAGCCAAGCGAGCCTCGTCGTCTTTCATACGCCAGCCATCCCTTCACTCTCGTCCTTCACCTCCATCCCTCCCGCACCCGACTACTGTACATTCACTCCTGCCATTGGGGGTAGTCTTTGTAATAACAGGTGAGCCTCTCCTCCCCAGGACCCCGTCGCGCCTGCCTCGCCTGCTCTGGGACCCAAGCGCCACCGTCGAGTGCAAGCATACGGCCGCATCGCTTCCAGTCGTCTCACCCACGGCTAAAGTCGCCAACCTTTTTGCACTCGCACGACCGCCGCCTGCCATTGAACTCCTATTGACACCGTCCTCCAGATTTCCGCATTGGCCGGCCTCGACGGAACATCACTACGTACCTTTACCCTAATAATCACCCCGGACACCGTTCCCTGCCGCCACTATGGGTTGCGGAATGAGCACAGAAGAGAAGGAGGGCAAGCAGAGGAACGAGGAAATTGAGAACCAGCTCAAGCGCGACAAGATGATGCAGCGCAACGAGATCAAGATGCTGCTCCTCGGTTAGTATCGCGACGCCCGTCACGTCAGCAGCCTCTAACAGCGCGCAGGAGCCGGTGAATCCGGAAAGTCGACCATTCTCAAGCAGATGAAGCTCATCCATGAGGGTGGATACTCGCGCGACGAGCGCGAGTCGTTCAAAGAGATCATCTTCAGCAACACGGTGCAGTCGATGCGCGTTATTCTTGAGGCCATGGAGTCGCTCGAGCTGCCACTCGACGACCAGCGCGCCGAGTACCACGTCCAGACCATCTTCATGCAGCCAGCACAGATCGAGGGTGACAGCCTGCCCCCGGAGGTTGGAAACGCCATCTCAGTCCTGTGGAAGGACGCTGGTGTGCAACAGTGCTTCCAGCGCTCGCGCGAGTACCAGCTTAACGACTCCGCTAAATAGTGAGCAATCCTCCTTGCCATGCGCGCGTAACACTACTAACAGCCATAGCTACTTCGACTCCATCGACCGCATCGCTGCGCCCGACTACATCCCCAACGACCAAGACGTGCTCCGATCGTGTGTCAAGACGACTGGTATCACCGAAACGACCTTCATCATTGGCGATCTCACCTACCGCATGTTCGATGTCGGTGGCCAGCGATCGGAACGTAAGAAGTGGATACACTGCTTCGAGAACGTTACCACCATTCTGTTCCTGGTCGCCATCTCCGAGTATGACCAGCTGCTATTCGAAGACGAAACCGTCAACCGTATGCAAGAAGCCCTCACATTGTTCGACTCCATCTGCAACTCGCGGTGGTTCGTCAAGACATCCATCATCTTGTTCCTCAACAAAATCGATCGCTTCAAGGAGAAGCTGCCTGTCAGCCCAATGAAGAACTACTTCCCCGACTACGAAGGCGGCCCAGACTACGCCGCCGCCTGCGATTACATCCTGAACCGATTCGTCTCGCTCAACCAACACGAGACTAAGCAAATTTACACTCATTTCACCTGCGCCACAGATACCATGCAAATCCGATTCGTCATGGCTGCAGTAAACGGTACGTCTCATCCGGTTATATGCATGAATCTTGCTGACATTCCATAGACATTATTATCCAAGAGAACCTTCGGTTGTGCGGTTTGATATAAGTGCGATGGCGGTGGGATAAACGAACATCTTCCAACTGATCTTGAATCATGGGTTGCATGCCTCATGTCCTACACAGGCGTTTGTGGACATTGCTTTGCATGCTTGCGCTTCTTTCGTCGAGAAATGGTTTCGCTCTAGGCCCGTGTCGCTCTCTCTTTGATACCCTGCGGGCGGGCTGAGGAGGCCATGGAACACTACCAGCGAAGCGACTTTTCATCCTCTTATTTCTTTAACGTTTTTCTTGGGCCCAAAGAGGGATTGGGTATTGAAACATGTCCCTTGCTACAAAGATACTTCCGACGGGCGAGCGAAGCGTATGTTTATGGCGGCTCCCAAAAGAAGTTTTTCTCCTAATACTATCTGTTCTTTCGAGTCTATCTATTACCTCTGCACACTTATTTTCTCATGGTGTGGCAGGATTGCCTTAGTATGTATACAGCATGTGTGAGATATGTAGTGAAATGATGAATTCCTTTTATAAACTTGATCGTTTGCATCTATGATTTGTGAACTTGACAGATTACCGGTTCTTGATTACGACAATGACAAGCCTATGCGAACGAATTGTCAGCGAATTGTCAGCACCGGTCCCAACTCAACCCAATCGTCAGTGCTCACACTTTACGATGGCATGATCGCCACAGTAGCGGGAGCAACCTTGTCTCCGGAAGAAACAAAGACACATCTCACGGAACAACTACGGACAAAGCAAGGGAGCCAACATCGTGCACACCCATACAAACATGAGCATCTTTTGCTAACCCGACACTTTGGTCTACTGTGTCTGTTCCAGCCCAAACTGTGGGGAAGTCAAACACTTTGGTATCCCTTCTCCATACTATTCGGACCGCCTCGGCTGCTATTGCCTTGCATTGCGGCACAGATCGTTCCCCGCTGCGACGCGATATGCTCATTACGGCTATTATCACGATAGGAGGCTGCGGTGCGACCTGTCGGTCGGTCTTACTCATGTCACGGACCTTTGCAGTACGTGGTTGATCAGTGGGCATGACGTACGACACCCAACTGACTTTTGGGTTGAGGAAGTACGTGTCTTAGTTCATATAACCAATCTTGCGGCAGGACCATGTACGAGGCGAAGATCGTCGTCTTTGCGCGTGTTGATTATCAAGGTGAAAATGATTGAGTTGATGCGGTTAGCGCGATGCAAGGTCGGATGCCGAACATCTGAACGACGCATGTACGCAGGTGCCGTTGTCCTTTCTTTCTCTTCCAAAATCACGATGTGTAAATACCGGCGGTGCGCGTTTGCGTCTACTCTGGCTTGAGCTCTACTTGCTAGGTTTTACTTTGCTTCTTCCTTGTCTCGTCCACGGAGGCGTTGGAGTGTCTTTCAGCTTCAATCAGGGAATCACAGACCTGTTGCTACTTACCCTAAGCCTATCGGTACGGTGCTGGAAGATGGAAGGCTGCATTTAGAGTGATGGCTAGAAAACAGCTGGGTCCTTCCGTGGCATATATCCTAACATGCTGTTGCCCATGGGTACTGGCGCAGAGCGGTGAGTAAGTATGGTCACGATCGTCGAGATACCTACCCTGGTCAAGACAGGCGCGCATGCATCCATAGTGTTTGTCACAGCACCCGGCCTCCGTTGTACCGAGGAAGCGCATCTGAGCTGACATTCTATATGTTCTTTTGATTCAAAGTCTGACGTCTTCGCATACCCGTGACAATTGGGGTTCCGTCGGATGGTCACTCTTTGGATCTTTACGCTGAGGCCGAGATGACGAGTATATATGAGTTCTATGTGTATCACACGTCCTTCTTTCCACTTCATTCGTCTTATCCTTTCCCCATGCCGTCTTTCACTTTAGCTTGTTGTATGTAGAGCTTTCTCCTACTACATCATGCTCATGTCTGGTAATGATAAATATGGCTAATGCAGGCATACGCCATTCCCTTTTCCACCCCGCTTTTCTGCCATTGTCCAGCTCTCTCTCCCTTCATGTGCTGAGCATGGAGCTCATATACCTTCTTAATACTCCACGTTTACTAGCTCACTTCGTCCCTCCATGTAACCCTGGCGTTCAGATATGGAGGTGATCGCCTGCATCATCGTTTTCCCTATTCCGCTCTTACATAGTCCGTTTAACCAATTATTCATGGCATATCATGCCTCGACCGAAGGTCCATCGTAACGCAGTCTGGAACTGCTTGGAAGACGATTGAGGGCCTCCAAAAGCAACAGGATCCATCATCAAAATTCCAGCCGACCTCTTCCGTCACTTGGAATCTTGGTGCGCTCGCGCGGCAACTCAATATCTTCATATTCCCCAACCCCACACAACTATCAGCCATGCCTATAGACAGTACCCACCATGTAGCCACTCAACTCTGGACGATAAGCGAAAGCCATCACGTACCCAACTCGAGGAGCACAGTACCGAAATTCTTCGACCCAATGATTCCACGCGGAATTCGCTGACTTGGACATATCGTGGCCCACAGACGGTTGCGCTTTTGGATCCGTCTCCTTTTGCATTCCAAAGTTTTCTCTCACCTACGAGTGTCTAAATTGCGGTACTGTAGCAATAAAAGCTTACTCTGTTAGTGCGGTAGCAAAACCCCAGTCTCACATCACGCCTCTGTAGTGTGGAAGAGTATTTGTTGGTCTTTCCAGTTTCTTAGAGAGCTCGACGAAAATCCTCGAATATATGTCTCCTCGCCGCTGTGTGATCCAGGCTCAAGGGCCGGCAGCGACCAAGGTGGTGACAAAGGTGATGGGTCTCGTATCAGCGTACTCTTTATTACCCGTCTCCTCGATGAGGGGAACTCTGACCAAGTGTTGACGGTACCTAGTGGTCACGACCGTTGCGACAATAACCATGACAACAACAAAATGGCATCTACATCCATTTAGGCAGACGTGCAATCACAAGCGTCTGTTGTATCATACGAGCGTTTCGTACGTCACACAGGGATACCAGATCGTTTTATGAATATGTACAGCATCTTCTTTGCACATATATACATCAGGATCTGATTTCACCAATGAAAGTGAGTCACTTAGTTGTTGCAGAGGTATTGATCATGGACTTTGTGAATGATTCTGAGTTCACTCCTGCAGTATTACTCGAGCTTTTTGTTACCTGACTCGGGCATATGGACCAGCCCAAAGCTCGATATTTGCGTATGTGAAACTTTCCTTGTTCCCCATACTCTCGCATGTTACTGATATTATCAGAACCATAGTTTTCGGAGCTGGTAGTGTCCCTTATGTTTAGCTTCTGTGATTCGAACCGCAAGAATGGCCTTGAGTGACGAAGTTCAACATTGCGACCGTGATAATGGTTTATTTGGCAATTTCCAAAGTTTTTGTTATTGTCACCCAAGGAAAAGAACTCCAGCAAGGATAACAGCGTCTCCGAATCATGCTTTACAGGAAGACAGGTTATGCTCTCATTCGGATGGAGCGTAGCTCGTCTATCTATGGTTTTGTTGGCGATATTCAGAGCCAGATCATCGTTCTCCCTGCCGACGACAATGTGTTGGATGATAGCATCGAGGTCTTCGTCCAGCAGCTGGCCAATATTGCTCTCATCTACCTAGGCCTGAAACTGAATACGGACTCGAATGTGGATCATCCTAAGTGTGTCTCCAGTAACTTTTTTTAAGCTACCACCCAGCGACAGGCATCATAATAGAGCTTTGGCTAATGTGAGCTATCCAAAGAGCCCATGTTTCAAGGTAAGAGCTCTCTTCTTGACATATAGGCACCCAACAATGCTGGGCCGTCCAACCGTTATCGAGGTCAAAACGTCCTTCTGGCAAACCACCCAACTACGATTAATCTACTGACTGAGTCGCTGACCAACAGTCGCAATGAGAAGTATGTTGATGATGGAGTTGGAGACGAAACAAGATATCGTAATTTGGAAACGATGCGCGGAATCAGGGCCTGGCACTCAGATAGTATCCGCCTCTGTCCAATCTTCCGTCAGCACGACTGGAGAGTTAAACAAGGTTACTATACACATACTTGGGAGAGAGACGTACATGTCTGACAGAAAGATATACGCAAGACAGACTGATATTCAAGAACTCTCTGTTGACTTGGGCCGCTTGCCGTGAAGTACCTGCAAGATAGAATAATAGAAATAAGAATAGGCGAGGAAGACTGTGTGTGTAGGCAGTCAACAGGCTTTGGTGATAAGTATACTTTACAGTATCTGAACATATTGAATGGAAGATGGCATGGTGTTTGCATACAATCGCTGTTCGACTAACAAGTTACGAGTCGAATCGATTATTGTTCATCACTTCGTGTCTGCAACCCCACATAAACAGGTCGAGTTATAATCACGAGGAAGCTCGCAATACTTTCTGCGCTTCCACTTGGCTATTTGCAGCAGTGTGTCTGATCTTCGGCAACGCATTCTAGTTCAGTCTCAGTACGTCAGCCACAACATCAGCCACGTCATCAGCCACGGCTAACGGAACGGATGGGCGGACGAGCCATGTGGAGTAAGTGAGGTATGACGTCGCTGGCATCGGCGTTGGCGGATCGCGACTGCCGGTGTTGTACCTAGAAAAAGCCCCACCAACGTTGGTTTGGCGCCAGTTGTTGTGTGCCGCAGTTTGGTACAGCGTATCTGACGGCATGCAAAGCCCTCAAGGCCCGCGGTCGCAGTGACAGCAGCCAGGAACTTGGCGAATCGGAGACTGCGATTTGTATCGCACAAGTTACAGGTTTGGAGCACGAGCTCCCGCCTGACAAAATAGCCAGGACATTTTGTGGTACGCGGTGGTACCTGGAAGATGAAGTGCTCAGTTCTTCCGAAAGAGGCGGAAGAAACGATGAGAGGGCTGTGCAAGATACCCCTCGTTCGCATGTACCCCGCTAAAGGTGGAAGGTGGCCTTTGGAGTACAGTAGGGTAGTGTTGATGCGGTTAGAGGTTCCTGTAACAAGACGGGTCGCGTAGAAGTGCAGGCTACCAATAGTAGGTCCAGTATAGTGGCCCAGTGTAGTGGCCCAGTATAGTTCCGGAGCATCTTAATCGAGACAGGTATCCGCGATACGTGCGCGGTGTTGTTGGCTCGGAACCTGTCAGCGCGAGGCGTTAGTGAGACAGACAGGACGGGATAGCATTTGCGGGATATATACTGCGGCCGGTTGCTCGGATGGCTAGCAGGGCAGGATTGAGGGGTCGATATGGAGGCGATGGACGCAGGGCTGATTAGGGCTGCTTGTTGTTGATTCTGTTGGGTTGCGGCTGCCTTGATGGCTTCGAGTGGGTTCCGAGTGGGGTCTGGATACGGTCGCCGCAGTTCTCGGCTTTGATGGTAGGCGCCTGAGTCGCGAAAAGATGCAGCAACTGGCAGCGGGCGGTATTTGCTTATTGCACATGTCTTGGAGCTTTGCATAGAGGTCAGACATAGCCGTCGATCAGGCATGGTAGAAGCCATGCACAGGGCCCAGCCGCGTTCCCGGCAAGCGCTGCTCCTATCGACGCCGCAAGAGACAGATTGCGGGCCTGCCCTCCTTCAGCTGTCTGCGCGTGCCCAAGTACCGGGGCCAAGGTGCTATGCGGCGGCCCCCAAGCTTGATTCACTCTTCTTCTGGCCGCCATCAGCATTCGCGTCGCATTGCACATCTGCCTCTCCTGAGGCCTCTTGCCGTGAATTCCTGAATGTATTGACCCACGTTGTGCCAACCGACGGCGCGACGTCAAGCAATCCCTAGGCACTTGGCTACCGCGGTCCGGCCAGCAGGTTCCGATTGAACGCGCAGCCTGCCACCATGCCGCGACCTACATTTACCAGCAAGCTCTCGCTTCCGCACCGCCTCAAGCACCAGACCAGCTACACCAGCAACCCCAATTCCACCCCAACCTCTGTCCCCGCCAGCCGTACGGGGAGCCCCAAACTACGCGCCATGCCCGAGCAGCCAGTACCCGGCCTGGTCTTGAGGGCGAACGTCATCAAGGTGCGCCCGTCCATGTCTCCCCGGTGGAGCAGCCACAAGCTGACATGAATGCAGGGCAGAGACCTCGCTGCAAAGGACCGGAGCGGCACTTCTGATCCCGTGAGTCCCTTCACAGGCATGCCACTGCCGCGAATGCCCCTCTAACCACCATGTCCACAGTACCTTGTCCTCTCTCTCGGTGACGAGAAATTCACAACTCCTACCATAAACAAACAGCTGAACCCGGAATGGAACGAGACGCTCGAACTCCCCATCCTCGGCGAGCAGAGCCTCCTGCTCGAGGTCGTCTGCTGGGACAAAGACCGCTTTGGCAAGGATTACATGGGCGAATTTGACGTCATACTCGAGGAGCAATTCCAGAACGGACTCACGCAGCAGGAGCCACAATGGTTTCCCCTCAAGTCGCGGCGATCCGGCAAGAAGAAGTCTGTCGTCTCCGGCGAGATCCAGATCCAATTCTCCCTCATCGACCCGGTCAACCTCGCCGCCACACCCGAGCAGATCCTACAGAAGTTCTTCGCCATCGCAGGGCAAACACCAAGCCCAGACGAAGACGAGGGGGAGCTCCTCATGCGCGGCGACAGCAACCTTACCGACGCCGAAGAGGATGAGTCGAGCTCGGACGAGGCACAGGACGAATCAAAGAAGGCCGAGAAGCGCGAGAAGCGGAGGAAGAAGCTCAAGTTAGCCAGACTGAGGAGAAAGGTCAAATCCAAGACCGGCTACGAATACTCTAGCAATGGCGATATAGCTGGTGTTCTCTTCCTCGAGATTCAGAAATGTACCGACCTGCCACCAGAACGTAACGGTAAGTCTCCTGACCGCGTCCTCATACACAAGCTAATGCATCCCTAGTGACGAGGACTACCTTTGACATGGATCCATTCGTCGTAACCTCACTCGGAAAGAAGACGTATCGTACCAAAACCATTAGTCATAACCTAAATCCCGTCTTTGACGAGAAACTTGTCTTCCAAGTTCTACGGCACGAAACCAATTACTCCGTCAATTTTACCATCATCGACAAGGACAAGTTCTCAGGCAATGACTACGTTGGCACCGTCAACTTTCCCCTTGAAAAAGCTGTTTCTACAGCCCCACAGGAGGACCCAGAGACGGGGTTATATAGATTGCCTGAGCCATCAGACTCTCCTGGTCTCTCTCCTTCTGAATCCGGCAGTTCAAAGAAGTCCCGTTTCCGCCTCCCCATGTCTCGCTCTGCTTCAACTCACAGTCTATCTCGTCTGGGTCGGCCGTCTTTGAAGAAGGAAAGCTCGACAGGTTCACTCTCTGTACAAGAGCCTAACAATTCCCTGACTACCAGCAATGCTGCAGCCGATTCCAACGGTAATCTTGCTGTAGCCGGCGACGTCAACATAAACCCATCCGCCGCAGATGACGAGGATTTGAAGATGTACACACTACCATTGGAGTTAAAAGACAAAGAGCGCTGGGGCAACAAACACAACCCAACCCTCTACATTCGCGCAAAATACCTCCCGTACAAGGCTCTTCGACAACAGTTCTGGAGAGCTATGCTCAAACAGTACGACGCCGATGAGAGTGGCCTTCTCGATAAAGTAGAACTGACTACCATGCTCGATACCCTTGGTTCCACCCTGCACGAATCGACTATTGACAGCTTCTTCGATCGTTTCGCGGAGGCACATAATGGAGACCTTCTCCTCACATTCGACGAAGCCGTCATCTGTCTTGAAGATCAGCTGCAGGCCACAGAGGCAAGAGACGCCCAGAGGTCTGGGTTTGCATCAGGCACACAGACTCCTTCGCTGGCATCTGGAATGCTCACGCCCATCAATCAGAACAGCTCGACAACCTCCATTCCAGTGCTTGAAACAAACACCTTGGGTAGGGAAGGCGAAGAAGGCGACAACCTGCAGATCGACGATCTTGCCGACGAGAAGGGAGAAGAACATGTCATCGAGATCCGTGAATGTCCCATCTGCCACCAGCCGAAGTTGAATAAGAGGTCCGATGCTAACATCATTACACACATTGCTACCTGCGCCAGTCAAGATTGGAGACAAGTGAACAACATTGTCATGGCTGGCTTCGTCACCTCAAGCCAAGCACAGCGAAAATGGTATTCCAAGGTCATCACTAAGATCTCGTACGGTGGCTACAAACTAGGCGCAAACTCGGCAAACATCCTTGTTCAAGACCGTCTTACAGGTCAGATCAACGAAGAGCGCATGAGCGTTTACGTACGTTTGGGTATTCGATTGCTCTACAAGGGCCTCAAATCAAACAACATGGAGAAGAAGCGAAGTAAGTGGCCAAGTGCTGTTATTGTGAATGCATCATACTAATTTGTCGCAGTCCGCAAGTTGCTCAAGTCACTCAGTTTCAAACAGGGAAGGAAATACGATGACCCTGCATCAGCATCTGAGATACTGCCTTTTATCAACTTCCATCAACTTGACATGTCTGAGGTATTGTTGCCGACAGACCAGTTCAAGAACTTCAACGAGTTCTTCTACCGAGCACTCAAGCCGGGTGCACGTCCGTGCTCCGCACCTGATGATCCCAGAGTCATCGTCTCGCCGTCTGACTGCCGAACCGTAGTCTTCAACACGATCGACTCGGCACAAGCCATCTGGGTCAAGGGTCGTGACTTTACCGTTGAGCGTTTGCTTGGTGATGCGTACCCTGAAGACGCTAAACGCTATCATGGAGGCTCTCTTGGTATCTTCCGACTCGCGCCACAAGACTACCACCGGTTCCACATACCTGTCGATGGTGTCATGGATGAACCAAAAACAATCGAGGGAGAATACTACACTGTCAACCCAATGGCTATCCGCTCAGCTCTGGACGTATATGGCGAGAATGTGCGCGTCGTAGTGCCCATCGACTCCGTTGCACACGGCCGTGTTATGGTCATTTGCATTGGTGCCATGATGGTTGGCAGCACTGTCATCACGCGTAAGAAGGGCGACCATGTCAAGCGTGCCGAGGAGCTGGGCTACTTCAAGTTTGGCGGAAGCACATTGCTCCTTCTCTTCGAGCCCGGTCAGATGAGATACGACGAGGATCTTGTAGACAACTCGAACTCTGCCTTGGAGACTCTTGTAAGTGCAGTCATGCTTATAGTCAATCTGTGTTACTAATCTTGATAGGTCCGTGTCGGCATGTCTATCGGTCACAGCCCCAACAGGGCAGCCCATGTCCCCGACATGCGCAAAACCAACCCTACCAATGAAGAGAAGCAGGACGCGAAACGCCGCATCGAGGGTAGCATGGCACCTTCAGGCGTGAAAGGACCCATGCCTGGAGCTGGGATGTAGAATAGACGCCATTGCGGTGCATAGGAAAAGGAATACATAAAAGGACATGGGCAGGCTTGGATATTCAACATTGTTCTGGCGTGTGTCTAAGTGGAGTAACGAGATCATGATGGTATGGGAGCATACGGATCAGCGACACGGGTAGTCGCTTGTTCTCTGGCGTTTTTTGAGCGGCTTTGCTTTGACTGTCTACAAAGATGTGTCGTTTACATACATACAGAGCAGTTGGCCCGCATCCTACAACATCGTCTTCATCCCCTGAAAGATTTGGATCGTTGGGCTCAAGTAGTGGACACTCATCCATGTGGGGTGCACTAGTGCTTCACGTGAACACGCTAGTCCCAAAACCATTGTTTTGATGATGCTGGCGGCAGGTGCACACACCAACTTCCTTGCTCCCGTGTGATAACCGTTCCCCTCCACGCCCGTCGCCTAAGAATATTCGCATTACCGCCAAATCATTACGAGCCTGCGTACGGATACCGCAAGCATATACCTAATCGCACGCCAACCACCATCGTATATCCTGCGTAGCTCGCCCTGTCTGCGCTCGCCCGTTTGTCGCGCCAATGCACGCGCTTTGACCGAACTTCAACTCCCCGAAACTCCCGTGACGCAGCAACTGGACTCATGACTACTATCTTCGCGCGCCCACCGCTCCAATCGCTTCCTATGGCCACAAACCGACCGACGACGCGACGAAGGAGCGCAAAACAAGCCTTTGATGACGACGATGCGCCGGCGCCAAAAAGAGCAAAGGCCGAGGTGAATGGGTCGAGCAAAAAGGCGACTGCTGCGCCAAAGAAGACAGCAAAGGCAGCTGCATACGACGAGGACGACGATGGCTTCCAATTCTCGCGTCGCACGTCGTCGCGGAGGACTACAAAGGCACAGGCTGCGCCAGCACCAGAACCAATACCCGAGGAAAGACCAACGAAGCCTGCGCAAGCTGTCGAAGCGCAACCCGTCAAATCAGCTGCGCGGAAGAAGAAACAATCAACCGCAGCAGCCGATCCAGAATCTTCAGACTCGGGAAAGCGACGGCGATCAGCGCGCATATCTGCCGACAGTAGACAGCTAGAGGTACGACCGAAGTCCACAGAGCCTCTTCCAACGAAAACTCGCACGAAGAAAGCCGCACCGGCAGAGAAAGAGAGGAAGAAGCAGGTCACACCCCCACCTGAAGTACAAACGGAGCCGAAGAGCACATATGGAGGTGTACAAACACCAAGACACAATGAGATACAGGTCGCGAAGAAGCGCGATCCCAACGCTCAAAAGATCATGCTGCCTTTTGCCGACACACCAGTTATAACGAGAAACAAAGAGATGCGGAAAGGCGGCAACAAGGACGGGTCAAGAAGGAGTAGCACAGGCTTGCGAGGGAGGAGAGCAAGTTCGCTGATAGATAGCGGACAATCCAATGGTGAGTCTGAACACGATGCACAGACAAAACCCCCTAAGGGCATGGAAAAGCGCTTCCAATAGGTAGTAAGTACTGACAAATTCGCAGCGCTACCCCATTCCGAAGTCGAAGTACGAGATTTCTACAAGTACATCGAGCAAAGTCTGCCCGAACCACGGCGGATGAAGCAGCTTCTAACATGGTGTGGATCGCGAGCACTACCAGCGAAGCCATCGGGCGACGTCAAGAACGCGAACGCGATCATGGCTGCGCGAGCCATTCAACAAGAGCTTATAGACGACTTTGCAAGCAAACCTGAGCTTTCGGACTGGTTCAGCAGGGTACGTGGATGGGTCTCAGTATATTGAATTCGGGCTGATTGTTGTACAGGAAGAAACAGCGCCACCACCTGTGGTGAAGAAGCCGAATCCCCAGAATGAGATGAACAAAGCCAAATTGGAGGAATTGGAAGACGAAGTCAAGCGGTATGTCTTGAAGTCCACTCATTACACGAACGCACCAGACTGACAGCGGAGTAGTCTCGAAGATGAGAAAGCCGCATGGGAAGCCATTGCATCAGCGTCGAAAGCTAGCCTCCCTCCGCCTGCACCTTCGATACCCACTGCGGCACCCACACTATCGGATATTGATACATCCCTCCTCGATCCCGAGCAAGCCGCCATAATTTCCTCCCTCCAACTATCACAACCACAGACCTCACCACAACCGCCGTCATCAGCATTCACATTCACATCGCCTACGGCACTACAATCACATCTCACATCACTCGCCAACTCACTAGAACCGCACATCGACCTCTTCGCAGATGGTGTTCATAAGATCGAGCAGTATCGCGCTACAGCAGAAAAAGTAGCGGATTGTGTGCTAGGGACAGCGGCAAAGAGGCTAGAGGAGCGAGATCGGGAGGCAAAGGAAAGAGTCGGAACAGAGGGAGTTGGTGTAGGTGACATACTGAGAGGCCTTGCAGGTGTACTCAGGGAGCAATAGATATGCAAGCGTTTATTGCAATCAAATACAAGAGTTACCGGCAGGAACGGATAAGGACTGGTATCCAGACAGACAATCATCTTATGAGAATGATCTATATGGCTCTTTCTTCGGCCTTTTCGCCTTGTCCCGGAGACATACTTCGCAGGCATTTTCGTATGGTGTTCAGTGTGTGCCGGAATGGATCGGGAGAAAACGATATACCCTTCTGTTTTTTTGAGGTTTCATGTAAATATTATTCGAGCAAGAATAACATCACACTATCTTGCTGCGCTGCTGAAGAGTCATGCACTTCAAGCAGAGTGCCAGAAATGTCATCGCGATTGCATGTGATCGCTAAAGTAAGCCGAGAAACCTTGAAGCTACGGTTCCTGCTTGACAGATGATGATCATCCGTCAGTTCTTGCCTTGACACAATCCTTCGTCGACATTCCTATACTCAGCTCACTCCCACTTCATGTATATCTCTTTGCTGCCTCTCTTAGCTTCTAATGCACCATATAGCCAGTCTTCCAATTTCGTCTTCCAGATTCAACGCAAATCCCATTGTGATGCGGAGGAAAAGTACGCGCTCTTCTAGGTAACGGAGAACGTCGATAGGAGTGTGCAAGAGTTGCTCCGACGTGCGGCCGAGGAGTTGAGACCATGCAGCGTCCGAGAGGATGAGTTTTCCAGAGCTAATCTGGCCGGTTTCGTCGAGGAGAGCACCGAGCTGGAAAGCATCAGGGATAGAACGAGATGATTTTCGAGAGGAACGAAACCCACTTACTATTCTTGGATTGATCCTCAGTTTTACCACCCTACCACACTGCTTGCACTTAATCTCTATGTTGTTGGCGAAAATAGGGATTCCGCAGCATTCATTGCTCATGAGCATATTTCGCCTAAACGTCGTGACAATGTTAAGCTCTGTGACAATAACGCTAAGATAGCCAGCAATAGTCTCCTTGGATCTTCTGTTCGAGAGCGAGCGAGCGACGTCATCCACATCCGCAAGTGTGTACAGTGCTCTTATGGCTGCAGTCTTGAAGTCATCAACCAAAGTATCAGCGATAAGAAATGGCGGATTGACATGTTCTTTCTTCGTCAGTTTTTGTGCTAGTGCTCTCAATCTCCGTGCATCACCCATGTCTGGGTCGATATCGATGCGTGAATTACCGCTCAGCGTGAGCTTGGCCATTTTCTCTATTCGCCATCCGGGGTTTGAGATCAGCAAAACTGTTTTCGAGGCAATTAAGAGAGGTGCAGAGTCGCACATGGAAGAATACAAAGTAAGTTGACCGTCGGCTGTGTCGTCAAAGATGCCGATGGAGATAAGTTCGGAGGTTGTGCCGTTGCGGTTGATGTCTGGTTGTTGAGTAAGCCACTGATAAAAACGTGATTAGGTAGTATGGGGGATAGAAATCACTCACACTTTTTCCGCGCTCCGATACTCTTGACACATACCAGCAACTTCGGCTCTTCGACATCGTACCCACCATCCGTGAAGCTCTTCAGCGTCATCAGTCCGGTCAACACCTTACTCTCCCGTATACCATACGGTCTCCTGTACCTCCTTCCATCATCACTATTCTCGTGCACCATAACATGACAGTTCCTATCGCCCTCGGGAAAGATGGTAGTAAACATTGGAGCAGTATTCTGAGCCAAGGAATTAAACTCGGACGAATTCGAAATATGTACCGTCCACACACTGAGAAGCTGGCCTAGCTTGAGTCTATACTGCGTGGTGTTATACCAAATGCGCACAGTAAGAACACCAGTATCGTCTGCAAGAAGGACCTTGATGCATCCTTGAGCTGCTTTGTGTGATTTGCTTGGTCTAGCTTGGTCAATGAAGTAAACGACGCGGCCCATGAGAACGAGTTTGCAGGGACCAGGCTCGAGTGTGCCTAGATCTGCTTCTTCGTAGTCAAAAGCGGGCTTTCTGTTGTATTAGCGGTGAGAAAACACGACTGTATAAGGTGCATACAGCCCATGCACTTGTAGCAGTCGCTTCCGATGAGGCAAGAGCGGCATGAGCCTCTTTTGTGGCGAAGCCATCGTCATTCTTTGTCGTCGACGATGAAAAGTAAGACTGAATTGAGGGTGAGGCAGGCATTTTCTACCATGCAGGTCGGTGTTGAAGAGGTAAAGGCATTTGCAGTATTGGGGCTGATGTTGAGGTGAGATTTGAGACAGGAGCGTTCCCGCCGCTTGCGTGAAATGCAATATTCGCCTGAACCTCGATGAGGAAGTCGCACGGCCCTGGAAGCCAAACTATTATATATGTGCACATTTGAAATATCTGTACGCTTTGTTATAGTGTTACTAAGTCGAATTGTGGCGCCAGAATGCAAGCACCATTTGACACGATCTGGTATTACTATCAGGTCACAGAAGATCAGGTAGAATTATAGTAAAACAGAATTTCTATTGCTTCAAAGAGAGTAATGAGTTGGTCGAGTCATGTTGTGAGCCACATGTGCCTCTAGAGCATCATGCGATATGTGCCGCCGTCCAGTTCCAATCGATATATCGGAGGCTCGCCACCGTCCATCGATCTAGAAGAGCTTATGCTCCAGGGTCATGTCGTTCTCCGGTTCAAGACCGACGCAGGCACGGAAGATATTAGTGAGAGCTGCGCGCTGCTTCGCAAGAGCATTGACAACAGGTGTGCCAGGAGGGGTGAGTGGAGCCTTGAGCATGTAGCTGAGGACACTGAGAACGCTGTGAAAGTTGTTGAACTTTGCATCACTAGTCTCGGCGCTGTGGGACTTCCACTGCACACGAGTCATCATCTCGGCGACGAGAACCAGATCGATGATCAATGGCGAGGCTAGGAGAGAGTCCTCGCAGACATTGAACAAGCTGATGGTCTGGTGGCCGTCAAGGAAGATCTCGGCGTAGTACTCGTCCAGGGCACGCTTGTCGTCCCCAACAGCGGGCATGTACTTGATGACCACACAATGGTCAGGGTGCTCACCGTCCTTATACAAGACGTTGTTCGCAGCGACCATGTCGTCGACGACGTTGGACTTGGAAATCTCCTTGGAGCGGAACTGCTTCTGGGAGCTAAGATTCATGCCGTCATTGTTGCCCAGGTGATTGTACGAGGCAATGGAGGTGAGCTTGATACCAGCGCTGATCATGAAGTCAACCAGAGCAGACTTCATCTTGGTTTGGCCAGACTTGAAATCGTCGCCCCCAATGAAGGCATTGTGCTGCTCAGCGAGCTGAATAGCACCAGGCACGAACGTGTTCTGAGGGGAGCCGTTGATGAATGGAGCGCCCTCAAGAATCGAGGCAACGGCAAAGACAGTGGAAGGAGAGACCTCTTCGTGACCAGACTCAATGGCCTTCATCAGGTTGTCCGCCGTGTCGTTAACGCCCTCAATGATGTCGGCGTAGCGCTCAGTGTTAGCAGTCCATTGCACAATAACCTTGTCGAGATTGTTGGCAGCCTTGAAGTCACTTGATCATTGTTAGCGAGGACAAGAATGCAGTGTGGAAGCTTTCGACTTACCGGATATCCTTGCGGATCTGGTCAACATGGGCCATGGAGGCCTTGGTACCCTCAAGGACATTGTCGGCACGCTCTTCTTGGTTGGCAGCAATGAAGTCCGGGTAGTAGATGCTAGGAAGGGGCTTCATAGCGCCCATCTCCTTACGCACAAGGGACTTCAGAGACGGCGATAGAACCTTGGCGCGGTCCATCGCTTCAGCAAGGTTCATCCCGCTAATGTCCCACCCACCAACGACAAGGTCGTTGGGGTGGACCATAGGCAGGAGGTCATGAAATGGAATGTGGATCTCCTGACCAGTCTTGCTATCGACGCCGAGCTTAGTGGTAGATCCCATGATGACCGAGCCATAGTAGTTAGCGCCGCGCTTGCCCTCCTTGGTCTCCCAAACGAGGTTTCGCTTGTTCGCGATGATACCAGCGGTGACCGTAGTGCCATTGTTGCCGCCCCAGCCAACCAGCATAACGCCGGTCTTGGGGATCTTGCGGTCGACCTTGAAGTCGTAGAGCGTCTCCTTGGGAATAGCCACATACTTGCCGTCGGCGTTCTTGGTAACGTCGGTGGTACGGTAAGTGTACTTTGACCTGATGGTTTCCTCGGTATACTCTACATTAGGAGAGCTGACAACAAAGAGGTCCTTGGGAGCCGTTTTCACATCGAACCCATTCGCGTGACCGACGCCGTCTTCTGCGTGTGGTGCCATATTTACAATTGAAGTTCTTTCTGACTTGGTGAACTTAGTTGCGGAAGTCTAAATCCGACGCTGCCCCAGAGGGAGAAGTGCGTCGGCCGGCGAATGGGTTGTGGATCCTGCCAAATATCAGTATAAAGCGTCCCCATGGGGTTATAGCGGGGCACATACGAGCTGAGGAGATTGGAAAACGTCTTGACAGCTGGGCAATGGCCCGGGGAAATCTGGGTGTGGTTGATAGAAGGGAGAGAGATTGCAAGCTTGACAGTCGGCTGTTATCTACAATCGGTGGTGTGTTGTGGTGGGTGAGGAGACATGGAGAGAAGTTGCGATATAAATGCCTCCCGTGTCCCGGCTGACTTAGCAATAATCGTACGCGATCGTTCCCGCCTGCTGCCGGACAGCGTGTTCACCCACCGCTTCTTTGCCTTTGCCTTCCATACCCCCCACTTTTTGTACTAATGTACATCGCCGTAACCTTGTTCGGTATGTCCAACACCAATGGGCACGCAGCAGCAGTGTTCGCGATGCTCGCCATGCCCCACTATTTCTTCCACCATCCCAACATGCAGCAGCAACAACCGCAGTAGGTATGGTGACTGTGTAAGCAATCCGGACGAGAACGCTCTGCGAATCTCAAGCGAAGGCACATTGCATGGACAGCTGTCATCGCATCCTCGAGTGTACCGCTGTGGGATTTTATTATTTCTTCCTATGAGGTGCTTGTATAGGCAGGTACTACGTAGGTATCCAACAGATACGTACCCCGCCATCACGTGCTCCGTACTCCCGTAGAGGGGACCTCGGGGACTTCCAGCCTGTAATGGACGTCTCATGACTTTCCGCGCAGATGCGAAAACATGTCTGCCCACGAAATGACAAGCATGGTATTTGGAGGATCCTGAGCCACGTATTGTTTCAAGGCACAGTGGTGTCGTCAGTCAAGCGCGACGGCAGCATTCGATACGTTTTCTGCGTCAAAAATGTTTACAGAACGAAGGAAAGGCACGCGACACCATCTGCAACGCATTTTTGTCTAGCAGCCGCCATGCAAGACAACCACTGTTGACAGATGACAGATGCTGCTTGTTTGCGAAATATCTATACGAAACCAACAACAAATCGATAGTATTAACCGTAATGGCAGACACATTGAAAACCAGACCCTGGGATCGCTTGCAGGAACGACGAATGCGGCAACCTGCATGTGAAGTTTGCTGATCGCCAATCAGCCTCGCAGTTCGCCATGGGAACCATGTCAGCACATGCAGAGCGGGCAGGGAGAGTGACATCCTCCAGGGGCAGCAGTTGGCGCAACGGTATGCCTTCAACTGGTTGAAACTTCTGGCTCTTACAACAGATCAAGCATTTTGTCTCGTGGTCCACACCAACATGAAAAGATCATGAACGAGAAACTGTTGACGTAGCGAAAGGGGCGCTTAAGCCATGGATAATTGCTACATGCAACGTAGATCGACCAGCGAGAACGACGTCGTATATGGCCAATCACGCCGAAGAGTAATGTCCGGCCCTGGTGGCTTGATAACGCATGGGCAGCAGGCGATCAGAGCCTCCAGCCGCCTGCTCGCTGTTGCAGGACTTGGCTTTACTGTTCTGGCAGCGTCGCTGCCGCGATTTGCGACCTCCTTAAGCTTGTGAACTCTGTTGACTTCGGTCCGCAGGCGTGACATCGTGTATCGGCGATGATGTTGCGTCCGAGACTCTCCGTCGCTTACTATGGTTTCATCGCAAGTCGCCGCCGCTGGAACAGAGGAAACCACACGATTTGCCCAGGTACAAGCCGTCGCTCCGTGCGCACGCCTGTCGAATCATGGAAACCAACTCGCACGACGTCTCGTGCCAATTTTCAGGGACGCGCGAGTTACGTGAAGGGTACACACAAAGAAAGTGATTTGTGCGCTTTGCCTCTCGCTATTGGGCCTTTGTGTCTAATTGCCGATCAGCCTTGTTGTGCGATGCGAGCTGTGTGTGGCCAACGCCCAGACACGGTCATAACCGCTCTCTTGATCATAATTCATTAGCATCAAATACCCAACATTGCGCGTGTCGATTGTGGGGCTAAACAGCCTCTTAAACCGCAGGATGCAGTGACGCTAGCTTTTATCCCGCTGCCGTCCCTGAATGCTAGCCAATTCGGAACCATGCCCGCATGCTTCCCCTGATTCAGCAAGGCCCACCCACACCGTTTCTGAGGATCGAACAACCCTGTTCAGCTTTGTTTCTCGGCACGCCCATCTATCATCCGTCCTCGAAGACTGCCGCATGACTTGCTCCCACTTCATGTCACCAAACTTCATATCGCCTTACGAATTAATACCGCTGGACGTGAACGGCCTTACATTGCATGTCCAGGCACGAACGGCCTTGGACTTCTTCCTCGAACCAGCTCTACAAACACGCTCAACATGGAGCGAATGAGCACTCTTCCGACCATCAAGTGTTCGTCTTGCGCAGTGGACATTGATATTCTTCATTTAGCCGACCATGTTTGCGCAGCAGCACCCCCATCGGGTGAGTACAACACGGAAAACTACTATACACATAAGCTTATCAACTCAGCAACGACGGTTCCCGAGCCTATGTCCCCCACCTCAACTGTCTCTCCAGGATCTCCGCCCTCTATAGTCTCGCCGAAATTCAATCGCGCAGCAACTTTTGGTGGACCAACTTTTAGCAACAGATCGGACCGTGTACCGCAATCAGGTCGCATGCCTCCTCCTCCACGGATTGATTCAAACGCAGCCAGTAAGCAAGCAGAGCAGAAAACCATTGTTGCTGGTAGACTTCGTGCTGATTTGTCTAGACAGGCCATTTCGACCGCTAGAACCATCAGTGATGACTAATAAAAGTGATCCCAGAAGCCGCTCTCCAGGTCTAGTACCGCCAAAGTCTCCGTACAAGATGAACCGCAGTGTGACAAGCCCTGTTCCGCGATCCATGGCACCCCCATCGCCCGATTACACTTCCAACTTGGACTCTGCCTTCCCGCGATTTCCGTCCAAGAACAGTGCTTCCAAAAATGCCAAACCTCAACCACGAGAACGACTAGAGCCGTACCAACAGAACTATACTCAGCCGAGCCCTCTTTTTGCACCACTAAGCCCACGGTTCGATGGCGGAGAAAATGTGACCAAGCGTATGAACAGCATTGCGCCAGGGCCATTTGACGGTACGGCTGATCGAAGGCCAAGCACAGCGAGCGCAACAAGACCATTTGCGGAGGATGGGCAAGCACTTGGCCATAGGAGGACGGGTACACAGGATAGTATCGGGAGCAACAAGAGCATGCCGAAACAGCGCGGATCTGTCACTTCGAATGCGTCACGAAGTTCGGCATACTCTAACCGCAGCATAGGCCTCCCATCCCGCCCGAAGCCGGGCATGGGCGGTACCAATGCTTTGCCGCCGCTATCAACCACATCCGAACAGGCCGAAGGTATTGACGCTTTCCTGGACCGGTTGCAGAGAGAATCTACGAAGCCTTCTCAGGCACCTCAGGAGAACTTGGCAAGAGCAAATCCGTCACGACAGAATAGTAGAGAAAGGAGAGAACCTCCACCAAGGCCTAGGAGGCCGTCAGAGAAAGATCTACCACCATCTGATATGACTGATCTGCAACCTCCAGAGTTTATGTCTCTCTCGAGCAATATGTTTCCTTCTCGAGGTTCAAGCCGAAGCGGTTCAGAGAGTGATATGCCTCGAGGCCTCGCGCCGTCTCACACTTTACGTCCACCGCCACCGGTAGCTTCTGGGCTTGGTGATGCGTCCTTGAACGCGCTCCACACGCCTTCGGACTCTGGCTTCTCGGATGATTCGTACGCCAGCTCTGGCTACCGAAGTGTAGCAAGCTCGAGGTCAAGCCCACCGGAGTCCGAAGCTGCGCACTCACGCCAAACTTCCAAGATTAGTCGTCCCGACAACATTGTTGAAGAGGGTGTTGAAAGAAGCGCAAGCCCAGAGTCCTATGCTGAAGCACGGCCTGTTCGAGCACCTCGAAGCTACATGAGGCCTGATGGTGCGGAGCCATACCCACGTGCGCTCTCACCGGGATATCGCCAGGACACATTTCCGCCCGGAGGATATGCAAGGTATCCAGAGTCGCCTATGGATCCCGCCATACAGATGGGTGCGCCGACGCCACGCGACACATTCGACCCAGTATCTCCGCAGGACCCAGCAGAAGTCAATGTAAGCCCGCCGAGGCATATGGCCGATCCCGAACCTCAGCAGCAAGAGGTGCGCCGACCCAAAGCCTCCAGCAAAGGCAACTGCCGCGGGTGCTCCGAACCGATCGTTGGAAAGTCCGTGAAGGATTCTTCTGGTCGCCTTACTGGACGCTACCACAAGCATTGCTTTGTCTGCAGAACGTGCGCCGATCCCTTTCCGACAGCGGAGTTTTATGTCTTCGAGAACTCGCCATACTGTGAACAACACTACCACAAGCTCAACGGATCTCTGTGCAATGCCTGCAACCGCGGCATCGAAGGCCAATATCTCGAAACGGACTTGAGCCAAAAGTTTCATCCAAGATGTTTCACATGCACGACCTGTCGCATCGTCCTCCGCGACGGTTACTTCGAGGTCGCTGGCCGGCGATACTGTGATCGACATGCGCAAAGTGCCGCAGCTCCTCCGAGGAGTAACCTAGGCCCGGGCAATTACAGACCGCGAAATCTCCAGAAGCGTGGTACAAGACTCATGATGATGGCTTGAACTGCTTACTTCTAACGTTGCCTTTATTGCTTCTTCTTTGCTTATATTCTGCTTTTCTTTTGTCACGTCCTTTAGCGATCTGGTTTTTTTGGGCCTTTTGCATGAATATTCACCCTCTTCATTCTTTCCGATACCCGGCGAGTCCGCTGTTTCTTTACCATCTCTTCTGCGTTATACCCCTTACTCTATACATTCGCTACACCTTATAATCATCTTTTGTATCGGTATTGAATGATAGACAAGCACCACTTCTTGTGGTCGCTTTGGGTGGTGCTTGATATACCACTTTCCGTTAGACAGGCTTTAGTCTCTGGGAGACTGATCTTACTTTGTTTATCACGAGGTCCGACTGCACGTGTACATATCTATGTAGCATACTTAATGTTTACTGTTCATCGCGGTGAGCTTATGAACATCGAACATGAGGCTTGATTGTGCTTCCTTACCTCGTGGTAAAATATCATCACCGCATTGCATGGCACACAGCTTCATGGAATGTACAAACTAAACAGCTGAAAGATCAAAAAAAAAGAAAAGAAAAAAGAAAAAAACATAGGCAGCCCTGGAAGAGGGCGCACCCGTTGACAACCAACGTCATTTGTCGCTATGCTGGCATGTACGCCTACACCCAAGAGCGATAGTCGACTGTTTGGTCGACTACTTACGTCTGCGACTTGGAGATCTCCATTCAAGAATCTCCATCGCGACATCGTTTTGCACTTGCCGTAGGATTACCACTTGGATGGTCGAAACGCTGTCATACTTCAATGATGCACGAACACAATACATTCAATCAAGTAGAGAAGTATATATGCAATGTCCTCGATGCGCTCTAGGACCTCTTGCATAAAAGCCATAACATCTTTTGATACGATACAGCTACAGCATCTATCAAAGCCTAAGCAACAGCGTTGTCTGTCCGACTAAATCAACAACCACCAATTACATAAAGAATATGTGTCTCATGGACCAGTCCCTCTTACATCTATCAAGAAACCCAGATCCGCTTCCTCCTCCCACTCCTCCTCCATCGCCGCCACGTCCAAACTCAGCCAGCTCAACTGGTAAAGCACAGCCTGCAATCCGCGGCCCGGTAGGTTCTCAGCTTTCGAAAATACAAATCAAACATGAACTAATATCCATGGAAGAAACCTGATCCTACAACGCCGTCACCACCGCCTTCTGGTCCGCCCAACTCGCCCAACAATCAACTTCAACAATTCGACTTGATTTCCAGCGCTAGGAATTTTGTTATAAGTTGTCTCTAGAAACCAATTGTGGAAACGTACAGTCAAGGGTGTGGTGTACGCCAATGGCTATCATGCTAGAGAATGCAGGTTATCGAATTTGATGGAATCTGATGATGGCTCTGCAGTACATGCTTGGATACTGTAGTTCCCAACCTTTCCCCAACACCACAGACGACAATATTCCATAGCATGATTTAACGATGCAGATGAAAATACCATGCTACTACCCTAGCGAAGCTTACTTCTGAGCGATAACCACCCATTGACTAGCCCTCATCCATACTTCATCTCCAACCTTCTTGGTGCCCTCCTGCTCCAAGATATGCTTCACAAGTAGATCGACAGCTTCGTCCCATCTCTCACCATCCGTCTCCTTCCAGCCCCCTATGTTACCCAAATACGCCCAAGACTTTTCTGCCCAATCTTTCAAATCGGTAGTCTTCGCCCACGCCTCGCTCCTTTCGACTCTCATATTCTGCTTCAAGAAGCCTGCTTCCAACATCACTTTCTGGATTTGCTGCCCGTCTTTCCAGATGATGGGAGGTGCTGGGTAGGGGTTTCCTGGACGGAGTGCTTGATGTACGAGCGCAAAGGGTGGTAACCAAGTGACATCCTCCCAGCAATTTACTACAGCGGTCCCGCCAGGTTGAAGTGTACGGTAGATTTCTTTGGCACCGTCGAGGCCAGCACCAGTAGTAAAGAAAATACCGATGTTATTGATAGAGTGCGTAAAGTGGTTGTCGGGAAACGATAGACTCTCAGACTTCTGGTTGGACACATAGATCGGCCAGGAGTTTCTATCTGCATCTGATCGAAGCTTGCCGAGGAAGACTTGATCGATATCCGTGGCGTATATCTTTAGATCTGATGGCGCATTTGAGGAAAGAATTATGCGAGAGACTGTTCCGGCACCACATGCGTTGTCATGGATAACCGAGGTTGGGGGTATGGGTGGGAGGAGAGACAAGTTGTGAGCTGCGAATTGAGAAGTAACTGCCCCACCTGTGGCTTCGTACACATCGACTTTATTTTGGCCTTCAAGTAAGATAGCGACCTGTTTTGGCTGGTGTTCAGTGTTAGAAGCCATATCAAAGTTCTGTGGGTTTATGCTTGGGTATCATCAGCCTCTTAAATACCAATTTTTCTTAGTCCAATACTCCCTGGTGATTATGCTACAAGTGTCGATTCGTGCGTCTGTTAGGCCGCAAAGAACTTAGTCATCCCTTTCATGTCTCACGCCTCTGTACTGTCAGGCAAGCTTGATTGGTGGATCCGTAGGCAGTCACACGTGGTGCTTACTTCGGGGAATGGATCATATTCTGCCTAAACGGACCTAGAAGATTACGGGCTGCAGTCAGAATCATACTATGACGGACGACCTAGACGCAGTGGCGGACTTCTTCAGAGCTGGAGATGACGGGGCTCGGAGGAGACTGGAGCGGATGACGCGCTCCAAGCTTCGGATCCGGACCCCTCGCGCTTGAGCCAGCAATTCTCGTCCCTCTCCCCCCAACAGTACAGCGCCTCGAACCTGGTACAATTCCCAATGCATCGTGTCAATGACTCCTTTTCCTCAAAACTTCGTGATTCGTTACCAATCAATATTGCCCCTCTCACATTTGAACAACCCGATATACTCAAAGACCTGCCTAGATAGGCTTTTAGCCTGTCACAGTTCTCCATAATCATGGTCTGAAATACGAATTGCTGCAAGAAGCCGTATCACGGTAACATTCCGACTGCTTCGCTGAGCATCTCCTGATAGGTATTACATACTGTTGAACAAGAGTACAGAATTCTGTACCGGAATCGGTTTAGTATAATAGATCGCCCATGGTAGCATTATGGTCCTCTCACAAGCAAGTTCCTAGAACATGTTCTTGTACATCCTCTTCCTGCTTGGCATAAGCCATGCAATTGCGCCACAGCCACAGTTCGTGTTATCGTCACTACAACTCAAGCATTGATCACTATATATAGTCCAATATACTCGCCTCTACGACCACCTTCCGTATCTCTGGCAGTTCGGTCGCCTTACACCAGCGCCTGGAGCACGACTTATGGTGGCAGCACACTTAACAATCGAAACGCTACTTTTTGGAACGGAAGACCTATAGGATGGACTGGTATTGTACGTGTGGATGGAACGTCTTACGAACACATGGGGGACTCGCCTTCCGTCAACGATCTCCATGAAGCAATACCGCTGACCGTATCTTACGACTCACAGTACGTAACATTCCTGTATGAGCTGCACGTAAGATATATACTGACTTCGCACATGTACCTTTAGCTACAGTAAATTCACTTTTGACGCTGGACCCGTAAGAGTCGAGGCGCGATTCTTTTCTCGTATCCTGCCGCAAGATCTTTGTAAGAGTAGTGTTCCGCTCAGCTATCTGGAAGTTGCGTACATCACCACCGATGGAACTTCACATGATGTACAACTTTATTCAGGTGTGGATAACAGTTGGCTAGCGGGTGGCAATTCAACGATGCGATGGAGTATGGACTATCCCGGCGAGTCTTTCGATGATCACAAATGCCCAACCAAGGCCACGGGAACTCCCGAAACATTATACCATTGGTGAGTTCCCTGGAAGAAGAACATGTTTGATACGTATCTGATTAGCTCGAAGGGAAGCAGAGATCCTGGATCAGGTTTCATGGTTTGAACGTGGTCTTAGAAATGAACCATACTGGGGCAAGCTACACTACATTTCTTCTCCTCGTCATGCCACAGAATTTAGTTTCGCCAATGGATTAGCAACCACTACACGGAAGCAGTTCGTTCGCGATGGCGTACTGGATCGTGCCTTTGATCAGGATCAGCCTCGACGGCCAGACGACAGGGTGCCTGTGTTCGCTTATTCCTATGCCTTCATGACCAGCCAGTCAGGATCGGTGTTATACACTATTGGTACGAACCAAGAGCCTGCTGTGCACTACCGTACCGCCATCGAGGATGTCGAGCTTCAGCCATGGTGAATGACGAATAATTGTTATCTCACCATCAACAACATGATCAGTAAACACTACAAAGGCTACACCGCTTCTGCGAAAGAGGCCAAAGTTTGGACCATGCAACTTCGCCATGACGCCGCTACCTACTACGCTAAGGACAGAGCGAAAGATGACAGTACAGAAGTATCTTCTATGTCGGAAGAGGTGTCATACTATGCCATTCTCACACTTTCCACTCGCCAGATCTTGGCTACGAATGTTCTCACAGAATATGCAGACAACGCTACGGGAGCAACCATCTTCTAGAAAGAAATTTCAGACGGAAAGGTGAACACAGTTGATGTGATCCATCCTGCATTGTCCTTTTGGCTTTACGCAAACCCTGAGCTTCTTCGCTTGCTGCTCAAGCCCATCTTCGAGTTCCAGGAGTCTGGACTTTACTATGAGCGATATGCCATGCATGATATTGGTCGCTTTTACCCAGATGCTATAGGCTATTTCAGCTCAAGCATACCGGGCGAATGGGGTGAAGAAGCCATGCCTGTTGGAGAGAGCGCCAACATGATAATCAGGGCTTATTCGTACTTCATGGCTACTAACAGCACTGAGTATCTGGCAACGCACTTTGATATACTCAAGCGATGGACAGTTTACGTGATTGAAAAGAGCCTATACCCTGAACATCAGACTACTACAGGTAAGTCATGTTCCAAAGTAACAGCGCGCATAGACCCATATTGACGAGACCAAAGATGATTTTAACGATCCCATCGCCGATAATACTAACCTCGCGATTACGATTGTTTCAGCAACCAGGTCAGTGTCCAGAGGGATTACTTGTTTCTTAGAGCTGTACCCTAGCTATGCGACACCCTGACGTTTACGCTATATTTCACGCCAACTTGATACCGAATATCTGACGGTGTGTAGCTGTAATGTATAGTGTCCATATAGTACCACTGATGAATAGCGGGCTTGTTTGTATGCCATCACGTCACAATGCTTGATGTAGCCTACTCTGAATCGCTACGATGATGCCATGTTTTTGGATTCATTGCGTCTGTGCGCTTATGGAATACTTCCTTCTAATCCATGCCTTCCCCTCTTCTCGAGTCATGCATTCGAACATTCCTTCATGTTTTATCGGGCCCACAGGAGTGTCTTCCCTGTCTAAAAATCGCGAACACGAGTATAATCGGAAATTCATGTGCAAATCCATCCTATTACTAAGGACATGAGGAAGGGAGATTTCACTGTGGTGTTGGCCAAGGTAGATGAAGGATACAGACGTCTTGATCGTTTGCGGCGTTCGCCACTAAC
Organism: Alternaria burnsii; assembly: GCF_013036055.1. Classification (NCBI taxonomy): domain Eukaryota; kingdom Fungi; phylum Ascomycota; class Dothideomycetes; order Pleosporales; family Pleosporaceae; genus Alternaria; species Alternaria burnsii. The sequence continues at coordinate 1,352,394 of NW_024066110.1, read as the reverse complement.
GATCACGTTCCTTAAGCTCCTCTGCAACAGCCTTGAGACCCTTCTCATGCTCTTTCTGAATCTGATCCCAGTACTGTGCCCAGACACGTAATTGTGAGTCGTCCTGGCCTACGCCAGCCTCGGTACCCATCTGCTTGTTGATTTGAATGGACACTTTGAGCACACCCTTAGCACCCTCGTGAATCTTCTCAATCTCCTGCTTAACTGCGTTCTCCTTGGGCTTAACGGCAAGTACAATGCGGAAATTCTCTGCAAGCGAATCCAGGCGCGAGCGTACCTGGTCTGGTGCGATTACCATGAGCTTCGTGAGCATAAGGTTGCATAGGATTCGGATGTCGTGCTCGTCAGTGATACCAGCGACAATGCGGTCGAAGAAGTCTGAGACCTCGATGGGTGATAGTCGTGCAAAAGCCTTCTCAAGAAGAGCGTAGAGAGTCTCGTAAGCGCTCTTGCGGATCTCTAGGCCATCGTCGACCTTGAGCTTGAAAGGACCCATTTGCACCTCACGGATAAGCTCGGGTTTGATGACGGTCTCCTTCATGGCCAGTGGAAGTAGCTGGTCTAGCGCAGGTAAAATGATGTCGGGTTTGTTGTGCATGGCAGAGTTGAATGTCATAAGAGCTAGACGACGGTTCTCAAGATCCGGCTCGTTAAGCATCTGTACCAGCATAGGTACGACAATCGGTTTGAGGTATTCGTCATAAGCTTCGTCAGTGTCGGTGAAGGTATATCGTAGAGCAGAAATGACCATAGCACGTAAGCTTCCTTTGCGGTCGTTCAAGAACGCCTAGATTACTGGTTAGCTGTTGAAGACACATATAAGAAGCAGACCTTACCTGGAGTTGAGGAAGATGAGTCTTGGGGTCGATGATGGTAAGTCTGCCAATACATTCTGCACCGATAGCTTTATTGTCCTCGAGTTGAGAAGCAACGACAAGATTCTGCCAAAGTGTTGATGCGTACGGAATGATCTCCGACTCTGTATCGTCGTGCTGAAGGATTTCCTTGATGGAGTGTAGGAAGAGATACTGCGGAGAAGAGGGTTGTCCCATAGTTGACAGGATAACAGGAAGATACTTGCTGACACTTCCAGCACCTGCTCGGCCAAGCGCGACAGCAGCCGCAAGTGGCACGTTCTCGGACTTAATAGAGAAGTACTTGATGAATAGTTTCGGATCGACGGTAGATTGAGCGCCTAGGCGCAACGCAGACTCTCCAAGCACAACAAGAGCAAGACACTTTCGCTTGTCATCTTGAGCAGTCTCAAGCTCGGTGATGAATTGCTCGAGCTTCACGCCAACACTGTCGCCGCCATATACGAGCAAGTTACCGATGACCTTGCCGACAACCTCTGGATGCCCAGATACACCAACCTGTTGTAGCAGCGCTTGCATCAAGGCTTGTCCAGCGCGTTGCTCGCCAATAATACGCACTAGCTTGAGTAGTGCATCTAACGGCGTACCGCTTATTGAGCCTTGAGCAACTTGGCAAAGAGCCCCGTTGAGGTCGGATGTCATTGTGGTTTGCGCATCATCCTTGACGAACGTAGCCAGGATGATAAGAGCCGGGCCTAGGAGATGAAGGTCACTAGCGTTGAGCAGCGGTAGCAGCATTTCCACCACCTGCGCTTTGGTCTGGCTATCGAGCTGGCTCCGCGACAGCGAGTTCAGTGCGAGAGTACGAAGGGCGCTCAGGCTGGCACCACGCAACACACGACTGGCCTTCCGCAGTTGCGCAGCCAGTTCCAGTGCGACATTCTGTACCCACTTGGCTGACAACTCGTTTTGCGCCTTGGTATGGGCAGCAACCGAATCAACAGCACGTACGGAAGCGAGTCGTGTGAGCTCATTCTTCAGGCGGTCCGCTAAAAGTTCAAGTCCAGACGTTCGCTTCTGTGATGAAAGGAGACCCTGCTCGCCAGAACTCCTACCAAGTAACAGTCCAAGAACGTGGATAGCACTCCGTCGAACTTCAACGTCGGCGTCATTCGCTGATATCCGATTGAACAGCGCATCAAATAGTTGCTCCAGATGCTGCTGGTTCTCCGTTCCTGATGTGGCTGCTCGGGGAGGTGTGAGCGCCTTGATAACTTGTTCTGTTGCTGCGAGAGCCTCTATAGACAATTTGCTGTATTTGTCCTTGACCCCAAGAAGAAGCGCGTCGATGATGGACGCCACATACGGCTGAATGGACTTGGAGGAATGAGTGTCGGCAATGGCTCCTATCAGCTGCAATGCTTGAGTGCGCAAACTATTGGCGGTGGCGGAAGCACTGCTTGTGGTGCCCCCAGCAACCTTGGCAGCTTCTACTACAGGGCTGATGAGTTGGTTCAGATAACCATCCAGACCGCCACGCTGGGTAATAACGATGTCCTTGATTAGAGAGATGCATGCCTGTTTAGTAGTGGGCGGGCATGATGACTGCTTCAGAAGCTGCGCAATGCCCTTGACGATGTCCGGGCTGAGCTTGGCTAAGCTGGCCCGGGGACCGACTGGAGGTGTACTAGCTGGTGCTGGTGAAGCATAGCCCATGGACAAAGATGAGCTAGCCTGCAGGTCAAACATGCTGGCATCACTGCCACCACGGCGACGCTTCTTGCTTGGCGGTGGTAGCATCATCCCGCTTTGAGGAATTTCATCCGAGAATTTGACAGGCGAGGGGCCGTCACCAGACTTCTTGATGAGGTTGGATAGCGTGGCCATGACTTCCAGACGAACGTTGTCCTCCCGCTCCCTGAATCTCGTTATGAGTGCTGGGGCAACCCGCTCATAAAGGGTTCCGTCTTCGAGGAGATCGCCATTGCTTCGCGTAGAAATCAGAGTGTACAGCACCTTGGCTGCACACCTACGAACCTTCCAGCTCGCGTCCTCATCATCATCGTAGCCTGTCTCTTCTTCAAAGTCTTCGCCCTCCAGCGCATCTTCTTCGTCACTCGGCATGTCGTCGTCATCTTCATCATCGTCTTGCGCGAGGTTCGGATCGTATTTGAGATAGCGTGTTGCTGCTTCGATGGCTTCGTTGGTGTACATGCGCATATCCTGCGAGCAAGAGGCAAGGAAACCATCTAGAGCGATAAGGGCGGCTTCCAGCACCTCGTCGATTTCGGGATCGCGTTCGCCTTCGTCGTCCGAGACGTCCATCTCTTCGTCTTGCTCTTGCGTGCTCAATGCGCTGAGGACAAAAGGCGCCAGTGTCTTTAGGTAGGGACCGAACTTGCGTGGAATGGAACGGGCCATGGATCCTAGAATGGTGATGTACAATTTCCGCTTGCTGCGAGTGATATGGGGATCACGTAGAAGTTCGATGACCTTTGAAAGGAAATTGCTCAGTAGCTGGTCTGAAAAGTAGCCAGCCAATACCGAGACGGCTGTGACGGACTTCTTCTTCATCATGGAACTTGCTCGGTCGTTCTCGAGGATTGCAAAAGTAATCTGCTGCAGTGCTTGGATTTCCACATCCTGCAACATGGAACCAAAGCACCGACTGACTTCGATGAGAACATCGAGGGCGTTGCTGTCTGAGCCCTTTTCCAGGTCGTCCTGCAACATGCCCTTGGGCGGCTGAGTCAAGCCCTGCTGGGCTGGTGGTATGACATTGTATCCGATCAGACGCGGAATCAGGACCCTGCTGATGGCGCTGTATGCATCTAGTACCGACTTGCTGCGCGCAGCGCCGGTGGTGGGACGGGGGAGTGAAATGACGACTTCTCGCAGGGCCATGGCAGGTATGGACTGGTCGACTGTGTTGCCTGTGGGAAGAGTAGAGAGCTTGTCGATCATGACAGGCAGCGTCTTGTCATTGATCCTGTTGACAAAGGGCCCCAGACACTTGAGGGCTTGGTTCTGAACCTCGCCATTGGTGTCGACCAGTGTTGTGAGCAGTCCCTCGACCGTCTTTGCCGAGACAACATCATCGTGGAGGAGCAGGCCTGGGTGCGCTACTTGGAGGATATCGTGTAGGTCGCTCAAGGCCATGAAGCGGAAATCGGGGTCATCGTCGGCGAATCGGGGAAGCAGCTGGGCTACGTTATGGGCGGTCGGGTTGGGCGGGACCGAAGAGGGCGCCATCGCTGGTGTTTAGAAGGCTTGCAGCCCTTCGCAGGTCTGGTATCACAAAGGTGAGCCCACAGTCTGGGGCGCGTGCAGTGTGGCGGGGCAGCTATGGTGGGGTTGAGGTTGCAGGGCAGCACCAAAGTCGCAGTGGAGAGGTTGGCGAGTGAGAGACAAAGAGAAAAGCTGGGGAGGGAGCTTTGGTTTATTGTGCGAGGCGAGGTACCCGTGGGCCGGTTTGGGAGAGGAAGAGCGCGATGGAAGGTTTTGGACAATTGTTGCCTGCGCGTTGCTTTCGAGAGCTCCAGCCTACGCACGGCCTCTGACTTCGCAGAGGACCTTGAGCTTCCCAACATGGTAAAACCATGGCACTGTTTTGCTCTTCTATGCTTGCTGGACAAAGCCTGCAGTGAAGCGTACATATGCGTGCTTTGTATACAATACTTAGACAGCTACGGCGTGTTTGACCACTGCCGACTCGGACAGGTGCTGCTTCCGGACTGACTGGACACACAGCTCGCTCCAACCAGCACGACAAAGGCCAACGAGCGGACATACGTCGAAGCTTCGTGCATTCCGTCTACAGACCATAAAAGTGTCGGATCAAACATGTCGAGGACCACACGTGATGCAAGAACGCGAGCTAGACCTCGGGAGCAGGGGCCACATTGTGCACTGTTCCGGTGACGTACCGATAATTCTCACGACCTGACGTGATCTTCCTCTTGCGCGCATCTCAACTACGATTCTGCCACCAATTGCCCATCGCGAGCTTCAATTGATCCATCAACAGCTTCACCATGTCTTTCATCAGATCTTCCGCACTACGCGCCTCCTCATTAGTTCGCGCTGCCCGCCCAGCGAGGTATATCCGCACTGCCGAGCTCCAGCCATGGCAACGAGCTGTCCAACGCCGAACATATGCCAGCGGCCACGGTCCCGAGGGCGATGCTAAGAGCAGTGATGTCCCATGGTATGTCAAATTGCTTTCCGATGATTCAGGTGTGCGCGAGCGTGGATATGCGGCGTGTATCTTGGTTGGAATAGTGTACAGCTTCTAAATAGAGCATGGTGTGTGTGTGTGGAAGTACTATTCCGTTTTTGTAAAGCAACCAGATTGCCTACTTCTTATGTCAAGTCTTCGATACACACTTGATGCTAATCGGATCTTCAGGATGGCCGCCGCCGTAGTTGGCACCGCTGTTGGTCTCTACACTGTCGTAAACCAAGATACAAACCACGGCGCCGAACACCACCCTCTCGGCGACCCACATGGCGAGGGCGGTGCCCAAAAGACTGGTACCGGATCTACCGTAGGCGAGGAGAACAAGCAGGATGAGCCTGAGGAGGAGACCGAGGAGGAATCCAAGGAAGAGTCCAAGGAAGAGTCCAAGGAGGAATCTAAGGAGGAGCCAAAGAGCGACCAGCAAAACCCATCCAAGCCCACCAAGGAGAACAGCGAGGAGAAGGACACGCAATCTCCTGACCAATCTGACAAGGTCAGTATAGCTGCAGGTTGAATGTTGATGGCATGCTAACTGGTACAGCCCGATCCCCGTAAGGAGGAGACCAAGAGCCAGAACGAGATGTCAGGCAAGCAAAAGGGACTGTCCAACGACAACACCGAACACACTTCGCAGATTTCCAAGCAACCCGAGAAGAGCAAGAAGGGCGAGGGCGTTGCTGAGACTGCTAAGCTACAAGGAACTGTCTCTACCGAGCGTCCCGGTGCGGAGAACAAGGAGGAGCGTGGAAAGGCTCAACAGGACAAGGACGCATAGATTATACCGTCGTCTCCACCCGATTCACCTCGATCACCATAATACCTCCACGGTGCCGCATACCCGCTGCCCTTGTATAGCCTCGAATCAGATCAATTGATCATTTCATACTTGAGTGTGTCGTGGGACTTCACTAGCAGCGTCGGAGTTCTGTCAAAGTCCAACCACAATATCCACCGGTAATTTGTTCAAGATTACTGGAATGCTGTTAGCGTAATTGTAATGCTGTTGCCATGATGCAAGCGTCGTTGGCTTGAAACAAATCGACGGTTCGACCCGCTATGTCTGCGCCACTGAGGCTGTGCTCATCATGTTCAGTCTGCATCGTTTCCACTTATGAACAATATTTGCCTACATGCAAGAGAGTGTCCATCTACGCGACCCAACAATGGTCATCGGAAATGCGTAGTGGAGGAGGCAGCCTCATGATTGGTTGGAGGATCTGGGCCGAGCCACCCGTAAGCGCCCGCCATCTCGCTCCGCGACGCTGTCACACCTCAACTCCAGCCTCGATTGGCCAAGCCCGCGCCTCACTGCATGTCTAAAAAGAGGGCCATCTTACGGCGGGAGCTCTACGAATCTCTATTCACTATGTTGCTCGCCTACGACATGAGGCAGGGCCAAGAGCCAACCAGAGCGCAAGGCGGCTCTGATGCAGGGCTGGCTTTCTTTGGACCTCGTACTTGTGCATGTACCGACTTGATGTGCAGGCCTTTGACCTGATATCAGACCTCCTGGCCCCCGGCTTGATCATTTTCTATAATCCAGCTTACCTTCGGACAACTCACAGCTAACTGTGCCACCGGATATTGCCGCTGACCCTGCACTCAAAGTCAATAGCGGCTTCACATACGATACAGCTTGTCTCTCGACGCCTCGATTGCAGGTATACGTTTTCCGTGAACCAACGCGCATCATGGATCCGCGACAGCATGGACACAGCCAGCAGCTTCAGCCTCAAATGACCTCCCGACAACACAACAGGTTTTCATGGCAGCAACCTCCCGAAGAAGATGCTCCGGCCTACCCACAATCGCAACAACAAACTCCACAGCATCAGCCATACCAGCAGCCATACCAGCAGCCATACCAGCAGCCGACACAGCCTCAGCAATCCCAAGTTAGCAGTGATGCATCGAGGCACTTCTCCTATGCACAAACACCTGCGGAGATGCGCGCCTTTGTGTATACGTCTTCGCCAAGTGATCCTCCTATGCCACAGTCGATACCAATATCACTGCCAACATCGCCAGTGGGATACACGCCTATTGATCCGCGCCCGCAATCGATGCTCGATGCGCAGCTTCCGGTCGTTCCGCCCCAATCCCAAACGGCTTACACACCGTCGTCTTACGCGCAGGACGTTAAACCTCCCGTCTCTCCCGTCTCGCCTCAGCATACCTCGCAAACGCAACATTTTTCGCCCGTCTCTCCGATACCACAGCCACAACACAATGAACAGAGACCCGAAGTTGATACACAACAAAGCAGACACGCGCGGCAGATGAGCAATCTGTCCCCAATCAATACAAACATCCGGACGTATGCCATGCCTCCCATCCCTCCTACACCCCCTTCAGGTACACATCAGACCTCGCCGTTACCGCACAAGACACCAATCACTCCTGTCTCTGCCAATTCAATGCACAAAGACCAGCCACGGATCGACCCAACATCTCCCACGAACCGAATATCGCCATATCCAAACGAGCCCTACTCACCGCACGGCTTTACATCAGGCCAAAACAACAACTTCCATGCGGTCTTCTCTCCTGATGCTGCACATGGTCCCAACGGACTGGATTTTGCTGCACACCAACCAGGCCAAATTTCGCATCCGAATATGGAACTCGAGAAATCTAAAGAATGGTCGAACGGCCTCTGTGCGTGCAGTCCGGATCCTTCAACCTGTCTGACGGGTCTCTTTTGTCCTTGCATTCTTTACGGCCGTACCTCGTACCGCCTTTCTCAGAAATCTGCAAAGAAAGACCCGACAGACATGCTCGGGCATAGCTCCACTAATGGACACTGTATAGTCATGGGATTGTCATGCGGACTATGGTGGCTGTTTCCCATGCTACAACGAACACGTATACGGCGTGCGTATAAGCTCGATGGCAGTTTTGGAAGCGATCTGCTCAAGGGGTGTTGCTGCTGTTGCTGTGTCACGGTACAGAACGAGAGGGAGGTCAAACACAGAGAGGAGGTTAGCAGACGGTGGGCCGGTCCGGCGAGTACAGATGCTTACACGAGGACTGGAGGCATGGTGTACAAACCGCAACAATAAAGAATGAGCATGTAGACCTTGCATTTGTAGTTTCTTTTCATTCAATGATACCCACGGTCCTTTTGTTGTGCGACAAGCACATCTTAGATGATTTGTCGTAACCAAGCATGTGCGTACAGTGCCCAGTCATGTGTTCCATGCCATAGTTATTACCACTGACGCCTTCACAGCAGAGTACAAGCGCGTCCGCCTATCTCCATTGCTTTGCAGAGCTTGCTTAATGTGGCCCGCCATCCTTCCTCTGCTGTATGTTGCTTGCATGCATCTCACCGGTTATCCCACCTGCCTCCCTTGAACCCTTCATCAGCCACGACGCCTGACGCTGCACAGTTATTGCACATGCCTGGACATCTAATCGTCCGCCTCTTGACGTTGTAGAGCCTACAAACTGTTTCGGGAACGCCGTCGTCGATAGTGTGACAACGTATAGTTCGTGCCATTGGAGTGTATTCGTGGTTACAGTCTTTGTACTGAGTCCAAAGTCTTTGACACATATCCTGAGTAGGGCTGTAGAGCTAAGCGTATGACTTCGAGTATGACGATTTGAGCTGGTTGCTTTGAAATGTATTGATGCTTTTGGTGGTATGTTCCTACAGCGCTTGCAGATATGTGCTTTGGGACTTGAGAGTAGGTATGAGGATTAATATACTTCCTTACTGAAAAGCCGTTTTGTAGGCATGGTTTATACATTCACAACTTAGCCAATCGACTTCCTGTCTTAGACTGATAACTCCTCGTACTGTGAGCTCGCTCATTCACGTCTACAAGTGTTGAACATTGACAAGTATGTCGTTTATACTCTTCTGCAAATAGACAAGGTGGTTGCGTGTGTCTGGATGGGACGTGGCAGAGGCTGGTTAGCCGGATAAAGCAAGAGAGCTCAAAGTGTCTTCTTTATGAATCTAGTGCCATGTGCTTCACCGATTTGTAAGTCATCACTTACTCCGGTGATCGACCTACGAGCTGGCCGCCTTGGCCCTGAGCTCCTCCAGTTGCTTCTTAGCTGCCCACTGCTTCTCCACGTTGATCTTTTCCAGTATCTTGTCTGCTCCCTTCTCGATCAACACCTTGGCGACCTCTTGTCCCATCTCTTCTGCTTCTTCTGCTGTTCGCACTTTTCGTGCTGCCTGGTACTCAACAAATTCCTTGCCATCTACGCTGACTACCATGGCACTCAACACCAGTTCTTGGTCGTCGATATCTGGCTCTTCCTCTTCTACTGCGTTTCCGTGTTTGTCGTAGTCTTTTGCTGGTTGGGTACCGATTGCGAGGCCCTTGCCACCTCTCCATGATGTCTCAACACCGATAGGCACGCTGCAGCCTCCTTCCAAGGTGCGTAGTAGCGCTCGTTCGGCCGAACAGGCTCTTGTTGTCCGCTCGCATCGGATGCCGCTCATGATGTCCTTCATGGCCTTGTCGTTTTTCCTGATCTCAATGCCCAGAGCACCCTGGCCAACCGCATGCAACATACCTCCGCTCGTGCTACTCAAGTATTGTGTGATCCTATTATCGAGTCCCATTCTCTTTAAGCCAGCTGCAGCAAGAATGATGGCCGAGTATGGCGAATCTTCGGCGTCCAGCTTTGCCAGCCTCGTTCCGACATTGCCTCTGAGATCGGCGAACTTCAAGTGTGGGTATAGTTTCCTTAATGTAGCGGCTCGTCGTACAGACGACGTACCAATGGTAGCACCTTGAGGGAGGGTCGCTAGCGTAGTCTCCTTGGGCAGACGAGGGGAGATCAAGAGGGCATCACGGGGATCTTCGCGTTCGAGGATGGCGCCGATCTCGAGGTGATCTGGCAGCTGCGTTGGCATATCTATGCTGGCTGTTAGTCTGCCCTGTCAGGTTCTTGTAGTATCTGAATTGGATCAAGTACCCTTCAAACAGTGCACGATGATGTCCAGATCGCCAGACTCCAGCATGCTCTCCAGTTCACCTGTCCACAGACTCTTAGCGTTTTCGCCCTGGCTCAATTGCTGCAGGGGTGTGATCTTGTCTCTATCACCCTGCACCACAACAGGGCAGATGTTGAAGGTCCGGTCCGGGTAGGCATCTTTCAAGTTCCTCTCGACCGCGCGGGCTTGAATTTGGGCGAGTACCGAGTTGCGCGTGCCAATGTTGATAGGGGGAAATTGCGTGCTAGCCGATGTGTTGAGGCCTTCGGGATTGGCATGAGATGGTCCCTGGATATCTGCAGCTGTTGCGGAAGCCATGATAGATTGCGTATGTGTCTAGAGAGTGGCGTGGTGTTGCAATGATTACTAGGAAAAGATCTGGCTGGAGATCTGGCGGGGTGTGTGGGGCATCATCAACGTCATATTTACCGCGGCCTGGCGTTAGCGTCAGGTACACTCTTCAGTTGACGGGCATATTGACCTGTCAAAGACGATCATACATGGGGTATAGCAAGCTTTCAAAATCTTGAAAAACGATTCAAAATGAACAAGTACCGTTTCGCAGGGTCAACACACGGTATAGCAACCTCGAAAGACGTTGGTTTGAAGTCTTTTTAACATTGATGCATTATCTATTGCCACAGAGGCAGTTTGCCTGGAATAATTCCATTGAAGAGTGTATTTACTTGTCTCCAGTGTTGTGGAGAGAGTTGGGGAGAGCTACATTGTTGTCAGCATCGCGGCATTGTTGTACAGCCGGAGGACCTTTTACCTCGCTCAACTGATTCAGGAACGATCTCCTGGATCTTCTTGGGCACGACCGAGTCCTCGCCATCGTTAAGAGCGTGGGTCTTGCTTGTAGATTGGCTGTTGGGGTTGCTGCCGGTGGGGTGGACCTACGGCCATATTAGCGAGCGTCAAGCCGCACTGTACAGACGTTGTAGACTTACACTCTCTGGCAGGCTCTCCTCGAGGCCCTTAGGGGCAGCCTCTTGGACTTTGTTTGGGACAGCGCTCTGTCCAGTGGCGTGCGAGGCACCCTGTCCGTACTGGTTGGTTGAAGACATTCTGATGGAAGTTTGCTTGAAAAGGTGTGATTGTTGGATGAAAGGTCTGGAGATGGTGCGGAGTTGAGTAGTGAAAGGCATTTTCGGGATGCAAGTCGAATGGTATTTGAATGATTCTGATGTAGGGCCTGATTACAGCAGTTTATGTACGTATCAATGCTGATGTAACGCTTGTGGTGACGCCTCTAAGCCTGGTCTTACCTGCACTCCAAACAACGCGTCATGACCGTGTAGTCCATAATGCTTCTCGTGCCATCGCTAGTGGGATTCTGCAGGATTGTGGGTTATTATCTATGGCTGCGGCCTGAAATGCCACATGTGGCGATTTAGGTATCGCTTGCGGAGCGGTCAGCACAAGATGATGCCGTCACGATGAGGCGTAGAGCGACTCCGCGGCGAGCTTCACGGGGGCGAGAAGCCACATTACAATAGACGAACGTGATCATCGTGGATGTCGACATACATGTTTGCCTCCGAGGTACCGACTTTCAGGGTCCGAGGAGCTATACGAAGTAACGCTGGTCTACGATCGGTCTCTGAATGGCCCGATGGCGCTCCCTGCGTCCCTCTTCGGATTCTCGTATACTCGACAAGCCACAACAAACCATTCTCCATTAGGTTCGTGTCATATGAAACCTGTGGTCTGGGCAACTGTCGTCATCACGTCCTCTTGCAAGATCTGGAGGAACGTAGATGCCTGGTGGACATGCAATTCGAGCTTCTCAAAACATCAATTATAGAACAATGGGCATTTGCTTGCTTCAATTTTTGCTGTTCTTACGAAAGACCTACGTATGGTGTTTTCAGCCCTAGGTTGTTTCCCTCATTAACACGGGAAGCCGAAGAACTGCGCATACGCAAGCAAAACTACAATGAGTAAGGCAAGATATGCTACAGATTGTCATAGTGTCGATGATTGCAATCGTGCGTGATGGATCGATCATTAGTAAAAGTATATGTTATTCTAGGTTTGTTCATTATAGCTTCGCCCTGACCCAGCTCTCGAGTACTTTTTGACTTCCCGTGCCCGAGTCACCCTTGTATCCCAGTATTCGTTCGAAGATCATCTCGTCGTGACACGCTTTTGGTGTAACAACTGTGGTAACTAGACCACCTTTGCTACCAAAACCTTGTGTGAATTTCTTCGCAAATGCCTCGATGCCATCCTTTAGGATTTCGTTGTCGCCCGCCCATATCAAGACTTCTTCTACGACATGGGCAACAGGCTCCCACCATTCTGGAGCTGCTAGAACAGGCTCGTTGTAGAAATCGCCGGCAAATGGAGAGTCGGAGCCCAGGAATGCTGATGCCCAACGAGAGAGGGTTCGCGCGTCAAACATGTCACGTTGCGCGTTTGTGACAAATGCTGGTGTATTTGTTTGTGTCAAAGAGCACCACGGCGAAATGAGTAGTACCGCGTGAATCTTGGACGGAATGGATAACGGGGCGATGTCAGGATGTGGGCGTGCGAGGTGCGAGAGCAAGCCAAGTACAAGATTGCCGCCTGCGGAGTCGCCGCCCAATATCAGATCGGAAGGGTTACGGCCTTTTGTATGCACAAGGTAATCAAGTAGCTCGACTGCTTGCTTCAGCTGGCTGGGATACCTTGCCTCGGGTGCGAGGTCGTATGCGAGGAGGAGTGCGGATACATCGGGACCGAGGGACTTTTGGAAGTCGTCGAGCCACAGCATATGGCCTGCAGTGCACGGCGTCACATAGCCACCACCTAATCATGTCAGTTGAGTTTTAGCTATTCTGAGTGTCCCGTCTTGCCATTAAAGTATACGAAAATCGTCTTCGCACTCGGGCTACCCAGCCAATGCGCCTGTGTTCCACTAGGTAGCTTGATGCTATCAGGTACGAACTTGTATTTCTCCGCATGCTGCATGTAGGTGGGAGTTGACGATGCGCCGTTTGTGTACCGGTCTTGCGCAAGATCGAGGTTCCCTAGGTTAGTTCGGAACATGGCAAGCATGACATCTTTGAAGTACGTGTTGGACCCATTGTCGCCTTTGAATGGTGATGTGACGGAGCGTTGGAGAGCTGAGCCCACTGTTGGCAAGATTAGTATTTGTTTTTGAGGAGATGACGTAGTGCATACTGGCTTTGAGAGTGGCCGAAGCGATGCCCAGTTTGCTTACATTCTGATCTGCCATGGTATCGTTGTGATGGTACATGCGATGGGAACAGGACGCTCCCACCATGATCAACAACAACAAGCATAACAACAATTCAGCTAGCTACCCCATGGTACAAGTGGAGTCGCAGACTAATCGTGCAGGTGCGGAGGGCATTATCCGATGAGCATGCCGAGGTTGGCGATAGTCCCCGCAATCGCTCCTCGGTTACCCCGTACTATGCCCCATGAGCTCTAACCTGCAGCTCGCAAAAGTCATCGCTGCGGTAGTGTCCCAGCTCATGACTCGGGAGAATCCTGCCACCGGGGCTGCCCATTCTCCTCCTGAATCGCAACCCACACATCCATGATCAGCATGGCGTCGCCGGCGGAGGCAGATACACCCGAAGGGGCCCCTAGAGACGATGGCTCGGGCGATGGTCAGCCCAACAAAAAGCGCAGGACTGGCCCCAATTCGCGTGGCGTGGCCAATCTCACGCCTGAACAGCTTGCCCGCAAGCGCGCAAACGACCGCGAAGCTCAACGTGCCATTCGAGAGCGCACCAAGAACCAGATCGATCGCCTCAATCAGCGCATCCGGGACCTGGAGAGCCAGCAGCCGTACCATGACCTGCAAGTCGTCCTCCGCGAGAAAGAGGCGGTCCAGGCGGAGAACGCAGATATCAGGAAGAGGCTGGAGAGCGTCCTGAGCATCATCCAGCCCATCCTTCGTGCCACGGGCGGTCTCAATGGCACGTTGACAAGGCACTTGGCAAGGAATCAAGCTGACGATACGTAGAACTGGCAGCCGCCGCCGAACGGTCGCCCCTCCCCATCCACCCTCACCAACAGCGCGACGCGCCTGTGCAACCTGCCGAACCACGACCCTTCCACATTGCCTCGCACGAGCTGTCCACGGCCTCACCCCAGAACGGCGTGCATTCACCGAGCGTGACCGAGGGAGGAAGAGCTTGGCTGTATCCTAGCGATGCGCCAAACAGCCACCTGCGCCGCTACTCCAACGGCAGCCCCGGTCCCCATTTCGAGCAGTCGCGAACCCCCCATCTGCAGGCTGACATGCCCTTCGACGAACGTCTGGGCGTGGATTTTATCCTCGACAACGGGCAAAGGAGAGCTGTCGATCCGAACCTGCCTCCACCGCAGCAGCCGCGACCCAGCAATGTGAGCAGCAGCCAGCATGCCATGTATGCGCCGAGCATGGTTGCCCACCTCACACTCCCAAGAAACCTTGCCGCAACATGTCCCCTGGATGTCATATTGCTCGACTTCCTCCAAGATCGGCAAAATCGCGCTGCCGAGGGTGTGCCCATGAAGACACTAGTCGGACCCCAGTACCCAAACTTCACCTCACTGGCGTATCCCGACCGTGTAGTTGATGCCCATCCGCTGTCGAAGCTGTTCACCGACATTCTACGCACATTTCCAGACATCTGTGGTAGGCCAGAGCAGGTTGCCATAGTCTTCATCATGTTCCTGGTCATGCGCTGGCAGATTGAACCCACGCAGGAAAACTATGATCGGTTGCCGCACTGGGTCACGCCGCGACCTTCTCAGCTCTTCACTGCCCACGCTTTGTGGATTGATCATCTTCCATGGTACGTACCAATCGCTACTCCGCGAACTGCTTGGAAAGAGAGCACGGCTAACCTACCCCAGGCCTCGCCTTCGCGACAGACTCGTCACTAGCCAGCCGCCCGTATCTTTCGAGAACTTCTTCATTCCCTTCACAACTACCATCTCGCTGAATTGGCCTTATGAGCCTCGCGACTGTCTCCTCCCGGCCTCAAAAGTTCACACCCACACCCTCTCGACAACCTCGTCCGTATCCGTGTCCTCGCCTTTCTCCACACATGTAAACGCCGGCTCACCGCAAGACCCTTCGACCCCACAGCCCCCTGCTGCGAACAAGTCCGCCGGTATTACATCCATAGGCCCACTGCCCAAGGAAGACGATCAATGGCTCATCAACCCGGCTTTCGAAACGCACCTCCGTGATTTGAACAACTGGACACTGGGCCCAAGCTTCAGAGGCAACTTTCCCGCATTTGCTGATTGCGTCAAGATCAAAGAGGGAAGGTGATGAGCATTGTAGATGTTATAATGCGTCGCGGTCAAGTGCTGACGTGTGGGTCAGGAAGGCTATCTATTTGGTATTGCATGTATATTTTATTGTATCGTTGGAGGCTAATGAGGCGGCTCTATTGTGTATTAACAAGCATTTGGTATTGTATTTCTTCCGACGGTATACGCCTGGGCAGGCAGCACCGAGAAGCAGGCGGTGGGTGCCGGTGACAGGTGGCTTAGCATCATATTGGTATCAAAACGACAACACACGAAATTTATACCAACATCATCTTAACCCCGAGTTCGCCTGGTCTCTGATTGGTGAAGACGTGTGCTGGCCCCGCTTTTGTTTAGCAACGATGCCAACTCATCAGACCAACTGCCCCGAATTATTCGACCTTCCCTCGCCGCAGCTGATACTCCTTCAAACATACCCAGTATTTACACCATACGTCTTTTCAGTATGGCTATTCCTACACCGATCCGCGACCCTCTGCTGCAGCACATGTTCGCATATCTGAACCCTCGCCGCGATAAACTTCCCTCCCATATCGTTGAGACCATCGCTGGTGAGTAGCTCCTACTTCTTCAGATTCAGATAATTGATGAACCATGTTCAGGAAATCTCACATTTCTGGTGAAATACACTGCCGGTCCTAGTGTCCGCGCTTCCCAGATCTCAATTTCCGTGATCGACGTTCGTGGACCCAACAACAGTGAAGTCGGCCACAAGGCCACAGTCTGTATTCACGACGGCCCGGGCAAGTTTACAGTCGTGATGTGGAAGCAGGTAAATTGGGGTCAAAATGTCGTCATCGGACTAGGAGAGAAAGTGGACAAGGCTATCAAAGATATCCTGGCGAAGGAAGGAAATGACGGATATGGTGACTTCGAGGGCTAGCAAGCAATTTGGTCGATGCTCCCTTGTTGGACAAAAAGTTCTTGGAAGAAACTTGTTAGCCGACTACGTGAAGCTTCGCTTCTATCACCGTTCTCACGACCTGGTGTCAGTTCATCTACAATACGCGGTAGATATCGGCTAGTGATAGCATGAAGGATTCACATCACGTATTAGTGTCTAGGAAGAAAAGAAGGTATGGGAGAAGACGTAGAAGCTCATCTGAAAAGCTTCAAGGCCGTGTACCGGTACTTCACCACCAACTTGGATTCTTACAGTGACATGTACTTCTCTCTTGGCGCGCAGATACTCCGCCGGGCCCACTGTTTCCACCATAACAATAGGAACGACGTTCTCAACGATTGTCAGTTCATCATCTGCACTGTTGAAATATGCCTATTTCGCGCAGTAAATCGGCCCCATACGACCATTGAATTTCCTGAACAGCGACTATACAACTTCTACAGCCTTACTGCGATGAATGCTCCAAGAATCCTACCAACGACGCATCATCATCACAAGAAAGACGCTTGTTCATGATACTTTGTGGTATGTACTTGATCCATCCACTTCACCCCAGTCACAACCTGGCCAACATGCAAAGAGAACGTATTTAGCCAGCCTTCATCTTCCGATGACCCCCAATCACCTACGGTAGAGTGATTTCCCCAACAGACATCTCTGAAGGCTCTCAAAACTGGTATTCTTGGATAAAGGGATATGAGGATCAGCCGCCTCGGGTGTGTTCGTCAACGAAGCGGGATGAACACACACAATTATGTGCTGCTGTATCAACAAGGACGATGAAAATGGCATGGTAGAAGTTTTGATCTGGAGTGTGATAGGGTGCCAGAGAGTTCTTCAGAGATGGAAGGGGAGAAAGTGTGTTAGCAAGACAGGAAAACGCAAGGTCAGCAACAGGTGCTATTATTGGAGGATCTGGAGACAGACAGGGCGATTGGAAGAGTCTCAAAGATGCGTGTGACAGATGGGGATATATCGACAAGAGCAGAGCTGGGGCGATGTCAAGGCACTGCAGCATGTGATATTAGCGGTGAGGATGAGCATCTAGACTGTACAGTCAACGTTTGTATGTGTAACTGCAATGGCTTGGCATTATGCTCTACTGTATCTTCCGCTTTTCCAAGCTCTCTCACTCGCAATACCGCCTGTAGACAACGAGCACTCTCTTCAAACCTCGAGCCGCAACCGCATTGCCCGATGGCTGCGCCTCAGCCCGCAAGTGCGCTCGAACAGCGCATCTACGACCTCTTACGTCCCTTCCGCAACGAGTGTTATGAAGAAATCGATCTTGTAGACCAGGTCGGAGCGATCAATCGAGCAATTAAGCTTGAGAGTATTGCCATCGTTCTAGCTCGTATGTGCCAGAGCCCATCTCACCTACGACACTGACTCACTCGTTCAGAAAATATCGCCTTCCTCGCGCACAATCATATTGCGAACACCAAGAACAACATCAGTACCTCCGATATCTTTGTGGTTACAAGAGGCTGGGCAGGAGATGGAGTGGGTACGACTGACGGTGCCATCGCTGTTTTGGTGCGTTATCCGGAAGGGTTTATGGGTGTTGTCAAGGCTACATTCGAGGCCGAGACAACTATCGTCGATGCATTGTGTACCAAAGTTGACAAGATGATTGCTGAGAACTTCTGAAAGAAGCGGCAATGGATGTAATAAGAAGGAATTGATGTGGCTATGGGAGGATTGGTTGGCAACACTAGGCAAGAGCGTAAGCTCGTGAGTAGTTCAGATAGTACGAGGTGTTAATTGTGGCCGAAAGGATCTGCTAGCGCTGTCCTTTCGCCCGCACCTTAAACAACATCGTGTAACTAAGCTCAAACCCGAGCATCTAACGTGTGACGGGCTGGCATGGTTGCAGATGAAGTGAGACTTGCTTGTCGGGCGATCCTTGGACGCGGCTCTGGCTCGTTGATCACACCTGAATCACCACCATAAGCGGCTGGACGCTGCCTTTCAAGCCAGACAAGTAATCGACAGATGGGATGGGAGCATTGAACGGCGTTCAGTATAGGGCAAAGTGATCTCGATTGAACGATCAATGCGTCCTTGCCCAGTCCCGGTAAAAGTCCAGACATTCGGCGTTGGCTACGCTCGCGCTTGTCTTAACATTGAGTCCGCAAAGTATTTGCTTGACAGCTCCTTCTACCTTTTTCCCGTTAGTGGTAACAGGTATCTCTGGACATTCTTCCACGACGGCGGGAACATGGCGCGCACTGAGTGCTTGTTTGATCGTTGTCTTTATTTTTCCAACAAGATCGTCAGAAATTTGACGGCCTTCTGCCATCTTCAGGAAAAGCACGACCGTCTCATCTGTATCAGACTCTCTCCTTCGCCCAATGCAAAGCGCATCTGCCACATCTTCCGGGAAATGTTGGAGCACCACATTGTATATCTCAGCTGATCCAAAGCGTACGCCTGCAGGTTTGAGTATACCATCACTGCGTCCGAGCATCCACAGCCCACCAGTGGCAGGATTGAAGCGCACAAAGTCGCCGTGATGCCAGATGGGCTGCTTTTTTTCGTTCGTGAACTTGTCAAAATATGACTTCCAGTACTTTGAATCTCCTTCTGATCCCCAAAACCCCACCGGTTGACATATGAAGGGTTTGGTACAGACCAAGTCGCCCGGTTCGCCCGAGGCTGAGACGTCGGCACCTGTGTAGTCATACGCAGCGATCGCCATGCCTAAACCAGCGCCTTGGATTTCGCCTTCATAAACGGGTAGAAGTGGGTTCGGTGCGCCAAACAATGAAATGATATCCGTACCACCGGTAATGCTGCCTAGATTGATGGTCGAGGGGAAGGCGGAGTATACATAAGAGAATGTCGAAGGGGCGAGTGGCGAACCCGTGGAATAGATCGCCTCCAATTTGTCCATGACAAGTCCAGCAGCAGACGGGTCGACGGACTTTTGCTCCAGAATGGATAGGTACTTTGCGGATGTGCCGAAATGGGTGATGCCGAACTCATCTATCAGACGATGCATCGCTAGGTCGTCTGCAACGGAAGTCGACGGGTCGGACTTGTTTACGTAGCGGAATGGAGAACCATCGAAGAGAACCAATGTAGCTCCTGATGCCAGTCCACTGACCAACCAATGCCACATCATCCACGTACATGTTGTAAAGTAGAAGAGCCGTGATCGGGGTGTCATCGAGCAGTGAATAATGTGCTCTTTCTTGTGTTGAAGTAGTGTACCGATGGCTCCATGGACAATGCATTTGGGTGCACCTGTCGTGCCACTTGAATACAAGATATATACCGGATGGTCTGGCGGCAATTGCTTGAAGACAAGCTCTGACATTGACTTCAGTGCTGTAAATGTTGCGTAATCGTAGGTTTTGCCAGATTCTACAGGAATGGAGGTGACATCGAACTGTACTGAGGCTACAGTAGGGAAGATAACAACAGCTTGGAGAGATGGCAGGTCCCGCGCAATGTCGGCAACCTTGGGCAGTACTGGATGGCTGCGGCCGTTGTAGAAGGCAGCGTTGTCTGCAAAGAGCAAGGCCGGCTCGATCTGACGTAATCTATCGAGCACAGCGTGGACGCCTGTATCTGGGCTGACTGCTGTCCACACTGCTCCCAGCGACGTCGCAGCTAGCATTGCTACCAAGGCGCTTGTGTGGTTCGCGACATAGCCAGCCACTCGATCGCCTTCCTTGAGGCCCAGATGTATCATTCCGGCTTGGCACAGCTTTACTCTGTCCCTGAGCTCCTGCCATGTCACAGTCTCCCTTGTAGTCTCTGTTGCGGCGATAACAGCAGGTGAGGAGGCATCGACTGTAGCGGTGGGGAATAGGAGGTTCTCGGCGAAGTTGAGTGTTGCTCTCGGGAAGAAATCTGGACGAGGAAACATGGGCGCGTCGTCATCCACAGCCTATCCATTGTAAGCAAATACAATGTGCGTGAACCCAAGATGACTGACTGATGTTGGGGTTCCTTGGTGCCTGACACCCACGAAATCCCAGGCTCTTTGCCAGAAGTTGTTGACATTGTTGATACTCCATGCGTGTAACTCCGAGTAGTTGGAAAGCCGCAGATTATGTGTCTCATTCACCAATTTGAGGAACTGGTACATGGGTGTCGTTTTTGGAGAAGGATGCTCCCACAGGAGTTTGGGGCCTGTTGGACTGCCATTGGTGCCTTTCGTTCCGTTCATCGTGTCGCAGCCGGTGTGAGAAGTGCTTCTAGGAGCCGTAGCATCAGAGTTGGCAAAAATTTGAGGTTTACGGCTATCCAAGGCTTCCAACAATTCCTGACAGGGGCCTCGGTTCCCCCGCGCCCGATCTTGTGGAGCGGCATATTCCGCTGGCGGGTCGCGAAAACATCGCGGTTCCCCACGTCAGAATACAACAGCAACCCCATGGGCAGTCCGGTCCCCATCGCTTTCATTCCGCGTATTCCGTTCGAAACGCGTTCTTTCATCGACGGCAGGCTTTCTGTATACTGTCTGCGTAACTCTAGCGGGGCTGCAGGACTGCGCCATGCGTGTGCGAAGGTGTCAAATACACGTCTACGCTCTCAATACGACATGAATGCGCCTGTGGATTACCACAGCCCTCGCAGCTGATTCACAGCCACCAAACTCAACATGCTTGCTCTCGTTATGCCACGAAAATTAGCGACCTCACCGGTATGGAGGCACAACGTGCGGACACAGTGCTGAACACGGGAAATGAAGAAGTAACCAGGCCTTTCATTTCCAAATCGCCATCACTACCTCATCTGCGTGTTTCAGTACCACGATCGGCACGTTGGCTGGGGCCTTTTTCACCGGTTTCCAGGGCGTTGGAAGCGTAGTCTGATGGTGTGTAGGACAACGCATTCATGCCTAGCCCTAAGTGGGATAGCACATGGTCTTTGCCCTCAGACTTGAGCATTTGTTACTGCATCGCCTACTGTCTTCATGGATGTTTTTTCATATAGTTTGTTAGGAAATTACGAGGTACATTTGAAACAGACCGTCTGAGCGAATCGAGGCATTGGCAGCAAACACCATGGCAAAAATCGGATGCAGGAACAATCTTACATCTGCCATGGCTGGGTATCAGGATCAGACGATCACCTGGACATGCTACGCGATGGCACGGACGTTTGCCTAATTTCCTTCCACGCAAATTTCACATCTGCGACGCTTCGGACAACAGTTCCATCTGCTTTGCACCTCCAGCGTTGTTTGGCTCGTTGTCTGGAACCCTCCGGAACTTCGGAAATGCACTCATGATGGGATCGAAAGTCCTCGATTGAAGCCAAACGGACCCGTATGAGCCTCTTGATGATGAGATGATGGTCCATACCATCTGTCACGACTACAGCACCAGGGAAGGCGGGACAATCACTGAATGCTCGAGGACTCATTTTTAGCCAACTTTTCGAGTGTGTTACTAATGCCGACCCATATCTCAGGTGGCCAAGACTTTACCGTATGTGCTTCGAGCGCCCGAAGAATATGGTTCTGGGGACTGGTACCTGCATCTGTCATCTGTCAGCTAGATCGGGGGTGTGACGTGTGAACACTCGCATCCTGCTAGATCCACTGTCCTGCCTATAGCTCTGGGACTAGGCCTACAGATGGGTTCCTCAGGGGTATTGCCAGAACTGGCTGCAGGACCGCTACAATGCTAGTGCTTATCTTGGACTGAGCAGTGTTGAGGGCTTGCCAGTGGATCCAGCACTTGCTATAATCCTGGACATGCCATCGCAAGTGCGGGTCTTGTTCGATGCTGCAGATGTTCGCGTCTTTTCGGATATCTTATTTGCATGCTTAGCGCAAACACGTTTCGTCCGCAAGACATTCAGTTCCCTCGCCACGAATCTCTGACAACGGGATAGGTAGGGGTTGATACGCACCAAGCCCATACATTTGCGAGATCGACATGGTCTGGAGCCTGCGTCCCCATGCTGAGGGTATGCGACCTGCATCTACGCTTCCCTAAACGGGAGCACTTGAGTCGGCCCATGCTCTTCCTTGGCTGTCTGTGAGTTTTATGGTCCATGTCCTGGCTTCTTTACCCCCTTTCTCCGCTGAAGGTACACACATGAAACTGAAGATGCACGGCTGAGTCGGAAGTTTGCGATTGGTCTACCAGTACTATAAGACTCGGATCTATTGGACGTCTAGCCTGGTATCCTCACGCATCTAGAAGGTACCCGTGATACTCTATTATCATGATGACAGACGACTAATACCATTGTGTACAACGAATTTGATTGTGAGTACTAAGACCCTAAAGAGAGGTAAAGCTCGAAAGATTTCACACCAGCACCAGGAGCAGAAACGCCACCTGATCGCATCACAATCCAACAACTTGGGTAACAAGTAAACGATGCAGCTTACAACCCTGTACCATGCCCTGGCTCATTGCTGCTCTTACCAAAACGGCCAGAGCTAGTGAAGCTCCATGCTTCACGTTGCCGCAATAGATCAAGACA
This sequence comes from Alternaria burnsii, assembly GCF_013036055.1. Lineage (NCBI taxonomy): Eukaryota > Fungi > Ascomycota > Dothideomycetes > Pleosporales > Pleosporaceae > Alternaria > Alternaria burnsii. Next base: position 1,329,739 of record NW_024066110.1, on the reverse strand, counting down.
GGGCGTCAGAAAAGGAGTGAAAGATACGAACACGTGCAAAGCAACCACACTGGCCTCAAGTCTGGGATACATGAGCACCATATAGACTTAGAAAGTCCCAGTACTGACCCGATATCAACATTACCATCAACCACCTTAGACTTTCCAGTATCAAATCAACCTTCCAAATCCAGCTTATCGAAGTTGCTGGTGAGTTCGATGTTGGTGTTCTCCCTTGAGGTTTGTCTCGAAAGACTTTGGCTTACATTTCAGCACTCAGTACCAACCACCAACACGGTCATTTTGATTCGCAAACCTTGTAAATATGGGCAGTCGCAGTAGGCGCGATGCCTTCTCTATCGAAAACCACAACCACACCATGTCTTCTTCAGTGGCCAACGAAATACGGCGTTTACCTTTAACCGCCCCATGTCCATATCATGCGGCTGTGCTTGCAACCGACGTTCGGCAATCTGGATCTCAGTCGGCAACATTCACACGCGAGATGCTCCAGTACACCCCACCCCTGACTTTGACGCAAGATTGGTGTATCGGCTCTTCAGCAAGCAGTGGGTGCACTTGTGCGTCTTCTGGAGGACCTGGGAGTGACAATATGTCCCGCGAGATCGATGCCATTATTCGAGCTTCTAAAGTTGCTGCCGCAGCCAATCCAACTCCCCCACGCAACGACAAAGGAGACCCTGCCGGATCGGCAGTAAGAAAACCGTTTGAGTAAAGACTATTATGAAGCCTGGTATGGGTAGTTTCTGGATGGGGTTGTTTCTTTCTTGCAAAGTGCCAGGTTGCGACGGTCGCTACGCCAAGGAACCTCCTCGGCACTGAAATCTTAATGGAGTTCTTTTGAAGTTCAAAACTGGGCGATTGTTAGTACGGCTATCCTTGTAGCATACGATGTATTTTCACGATCTACTTGGCCAATTATATCCAGTTAGGCAAAAGATTTATCGGCCGCCGTTTGCGCCACAGTAAGCGATCGCTTCCAGTGTCGGTAGCGTGATAAGGTACGTGGGCTTTGATACAGTATATCACATGATGTCGCCACTATGTTCAACAATAACGCATCTACGTGCGGGAGTGGACGCTATGATCTACAAGTCTGCGTCGTTACTTCAAGGTCGATCGAACGATAGGTATGATATTCATCTCGTCAAGGCCATCCAGATAGTATTTGCTGCTTAGTCTAGCTGAATAGGAATGAACCCTGAAGCCAAGGACAGACCTTCTTTGGTACGGTTTCTAAACGTCGCTTCCAAGATTGTTCACCGACGCATTAGGAATTCGGAGATTCTTGGCCCAAAAACCTCGCGCAAATGGTTCCATATCGCTGCTTGAGTTACTGTAACATCTTCGATCTGACATGTAGAGCATTATTTTGCACTCATATGCTCTACAATAGTCAAGAGAATCTTGCCAACATTGAGATGATCACAGCGTCGTGGTATGGAATCGCAAACACCGTGGCCGCAGTGCGACAAAATTCGGTCGTGAAAGGCATCGCAGTTCATCATCTAACCCCGTGATCTCGATTCTGTTCCCAAACTCGGTTGCACGATACGCGGCAAACCGGTTCCACGGAAACCTCTAGTGGCAGCCAACATAGGGGCCAATATCTACTTCACAGGCCTGGCTAATCTACTGAGGTACATAAACGATGCCAGCAGGGCTTCGCCGTACGAGGCGGTGTGGAAGTGAAACTACCAGCTGAATTACTCGGTCCTTCGATGCCTCCGGTCAACAGACACCACGCCCGCCTACAGTTTTAGTGCTCACTCCCACTGAGAGATGAAACATGCTAGGTCTCTCTGAGATTAGAGATCTAGCCAATCCTCTATCGCTGTCGAACATGTCGACATTCGTAACGATACCTTGCAGTTCACTCGGCAGAGGCACAGTACTAAAGTCAAGGCGATAGTCTCAGACCGCGCCACAGTGCAATTGCGGCTATGATCATAAACTAATAAGCTTCGACTGCATGCGAAAGATTCGGATTGCGAAAGATGCATGTCAAAGGAATCGCGTCTCCTATCCTTGCTGGCCAGGTGGCGCGGTTGGTAGTAAGTGAGCAGACTGCAGACATGCAATGGTATTCTGATCCATTATCATCGGATACGAAACCGAAACTACAAAGCATGGGAGATCTGGAGGATCTGCACGAGGAAAGTAGTTGTGGGTATGAGGGCCTGTCTTTTCCGTCCACGGCGTCTTCATAACCAAACAAATAAGCTGCTCACCCACCCTCATGCACACAGACGCAGGGGGAGCGCCTAGGTCTGCAACCAGAAATCCACCACGCTGCCACGCCGCACGAACGATAGCGACTTGAGTTTTTGGTTGCGAAAATCTTCAGCCATTTGCCTGCAAAGAAGGATGTAGGTTTTACCGCTAACCCGGCAATCAGCCTGAGCCCAGCGTGCCAGTGTTAGGCGCTCCACGGCCGCGTGTGCCCAGGAATCGGCACCTTCTATCAACAGCAGGCTTTCAGAAGACTGCAGCAGCCCACCAGAAGAAGCTTCCGTCAAAGCGCAAACCGGCGGTGACGCCACCAAGACCTTATCAGCTTACTTAGAAATTGTCGTCCGAAGAAGAGGTGCACAGTACCGCTGAAGTCGCAAGCCTTTCGTCACTACTTGTTTACACGTACGCAGCTCCCGTTGCGCACATCTGAGAATAGCTTTCGAGTAACTTCAGCGACAAGCGCGTGGCTACAATGAGACACCGCGGTCCTTTGGTCTTTGAGTTTGCGGAAGTAGACTTCGCTACGGCCAAGTTCTCGTAAAATTTTGCTACTTCTCCATACTAAGACTGGCCAAAAGATTCCAGAAGAACGGCTGCATGCAACTAAGCCCGGGGGATCGGGTTGTGTGGTCCTGCCTCCTGTCTAGGTAACAAGGCTGTGTAAGTGTACAGCAGTGTGTCATTGGGTGACACTACGAAGTTTTACCCGGTGACGTTCTTAAACAACGATAGAATCTACGGGGAAGCGGCTCATCGTCCCATTCCTTCCTCTTTGGACCGACAAGGCTGCTCAGGCCTTGCAAGATTTTCTGCACCCTTGAGGGCCGGCACCCTTCCCCATATACATAGCCTGATTTCTACCACTCAAGCGGTCTGTACCTTACACAATGAGTGTTGCCTAATGACCACCTTACCACATTGTCATCATGACCCCTATCTACACCGATCAAGGCCAGATTGAGAGATATACATGCCTAAGGCAGTCTCTCACTATTTTCGGCAACGTAACTTTAATCTTGGGAGGGGATTTTATGACCCGATCTTCAAGTACTACTGCATGTTTTTCTGCTCCACTGAGTACTTGGTAATCATGTTCGAGCATGTAGCATGATAAAAAGTAACTGAATGCGGCTTGCGGTTCCGTGTTGAAGAGACCGCATCTTTCTTGGTACAAGCTCACTCCTAACGGTTCTTGCCCGATGCATTGCTCACTCGAGCTACGTAGCGGAAACATTCGGCTTCCCAGCTGCCTTATCTTGGGCGTGTCTGGACTGTATCAATCGCTCGGGATGCCGATCCCTACTTCGCGTGTAACTAAAAACAAACTCGTCCATGGAACGAGTTTGTTTCACCGCGTGAGCAAGGCTACATCCGATGCATGACACCACACGGCAGGCGCTCATGTCTGCAGACCCATCTTAGCCTCTTAATTCTCTTGTCTGATTCGGCCGCGGAAGCTGCGATGAGTTCCATGGTCATGGGTCTGTTGATTCGAGAAGTTCGCTTGGGTTCTGTATCCACAGCCACGACGATCCCACACCAGGATAGGTGTCTTCCGACTCTTGCCTGATAGGTACAAGAGCCCGTAGCGGCCCCTAACCCGTATCCCCGATTCCATAACAAAGATCTAAACCTTCTACATACAGCTAGCTCACTAGGGTACTAACAGATGGCGGAATGAACAGGCCGAGTCATGCGACTCCGTGCTGTCAGTCGTGGTCAATATTGGGGCTGCGCAATGAGCGTGTGTTCTACACTGAGGAAGAGTGGCTCGTTGTATCTCAGCCAATGTCACAGCATGTGAAGTATAAGTAGCGCATCACGCGCCGCTGTTGAAGTGTAGTGGGTAGTCTTTCTCATTTCCTTTGGAATCTTGAAGAACAGGATGGCTTTTTCAGTACCGACAGCAGTGGTTGTATCAGCCATTGGTCCTGGCTCTTTTCAAAATGATCGCCAAGTACATCTCCCGTCGTTATCTCATGGGCACGAGAACTCTGCCGAAGAACATGGTAACGAACCCGCTGGCACCGCTATGCAAGTGCATCGCAGTGACCTCGACTGTGTTGGTATGTGGGCAGATAAAGAAGAACCCCAGCCCACTCAAGCTTTGGTAGATGCAGGTATTGTAGCCTTTGAGGTTTCGGTCCGGAAGCTACTGATATCGTCTAGTCCAGCTTCGTGTATCCCGAAGAGATTGCTCACGCCATCGAAATATACACGAAGCGTGTTTTGTGTCCGAAAACCACCTCCATATTATCGAACTCCTCGAGAGGCCATACGTTTTCAATACTACCGGTAGCATGTTCCAGAGACAGGCCGGAGGTACAACAGCCCCAACGTGCACATGCATTGTGATGATCGAGGTAAATGACGAAGCACACTCAGCGGCGACGATGACGAACGGTGGGGCGGCGCAATCAAAGGATCTGAACGGAGCGCGGTAGAGTAAAGCCCTTAGTCAATGTCTTCTATTATCAGATAGAAAATGATGAGATGACTGGTTGTTAGCGCTCAGTTCAAGGTAGCAAACCAAGGAGTGTGAAAGTATAGTATTGGAAGAGTCCTTGTTTTTCTTAGACAAAAGACCCTGTTCTCTACGTCTTCTCACCTGCACTTGCGTCATACGCTAACTGATATCATGTTGCGATGTTTTCGCACGGGATAGATGTCTTACATCTTCATTCACCATTCGAAGTTACCAATATCAGCGACGACAGTGAGCGGCAGTATAACGCCCATCGTGTGTTAGCTAGATCGCCGTCAAAGACGTGTCTAGACTGAGAATGCGAAAAGCACTAGTCGAAGGCAGTGCTGCTTATCGATAAGACAGGTGCACGAGCCACCTCACGCACTCATTCTTTTCGTAGGCCTAGCCTTCCTGTAATGCCAATTATGCAGCTTAGGTAGCATTCTGTGCATCTCAGTTTCGACCTTTCCCACGCTTTTACTGCAGTTGATGCAATTCCTGAGGCGAATACATGTCTCATTGAGAAGACAATCATCAATCCAGGTGCCAGTTCGCCCCCACATTCGACAATTCTTCTATCCCCCTACCGCGGCAATGGACTTATCCACGGATGCCATCGAGCGCGTTCGTATGTCGCCCCTTCGGACTGAACGGGTTCGGCTGACAGTCATGGCAGAAGGGCTCGGTGCATCATGATACGCATGCTACACCACCACAATTCATTCAGAAGGAACATTGGCGATATCAAAGCATGCGTAAAGCTGACCTAGACACCGACCCAGACATTTTTGACCTTAGCAAACGCGACCAGTTTAGTGAAGATCACAAAGACATCTGGCGTCCTGCAGGCATCATTCCCGCGACTCAGATTGAAGCTGCTTGCCAGGCATATGCAAGGGGCAAACCACTCGCTATACCTGCAGAAGATGCGCAGATCTTCGAACATCGCGACTTCCCTGGCCTTCAGGTTATATCTGGGCTTCTTCCCCCTGAGACACAAGTCCTTTTTACGTCATGTCTCATGCACCGAGATCTGGCAGATGCAGGCCACAAGATCAACCTCCAGGCGGATTATGATATCCCGTACCCTCCGAAACCCACATCAGACGAACTGCGATTCGACAGTAGCTTTTTTCTGCGTCAACGAGCAGCACCGGAGGATTGTTTAATGCCGAAAGTTCAAAACAAGCTGAATCCTCTCAACAACGAGCAATTTTTGTACACCAAGCTTCGTTGGCTAACACTCGGCGAGCAATACGATTGGCCTACTCGTAGCTATGCAAAGCATGCAACGCCATTCCCGGCAGATTTATCAACACTTGTGACTGGTCTCTTTCCCCATATCCGGCCAGAATCTGGTGTGGTTTTGATGTACTCAGCTAAAGACTTTATGCCTGTACATCGCGACGTCAGCGAGCAGTGTCAGAGAGCGCTTGCAAGTTTCAGCGTCGGATGTGATGGTATCTTCATCATGGCACGAGGAGAAGATGATGGAGAGGGTGAGAATGCGCCCAGAAGCGTTGCCATCCGAGTCCACAGTGGCGACGTTGTGCATCTGACCGGCGACGCTCGCTGGGCCTGGCACGCGATGGCGCGTTCGATACCTAGCACATGTCCATCCTACCTTGCAAGTTGGCCAGCAGGTACACCAGGCTCTACAGCGGCTGAAGAGAAAGCCTACAAGAAGTGGAAGGGCTACATGGGCACCAAGCGCATCAACGTAAGCTGTCGGCAGGTCTGGGATTGAGAAAAACGGCAGCCACAGGGACGGCCCGTCTGGGGTCCCATTGCAGTGGACACGAGTTCCTTTATGATAATCGGATCCGTACACTCGGTGTCGTAGTTTTGCTGACGGCGGCCGCGTAGCGTACTCTACGGGGGAGCAATCCTCGGAGCGTTAGTAACCCTAATTGCAGCACCTATGTGCAACGTCAAATTCAGTCCAACCCGAACAGTCTCATAAGTTATTGCTAAGCTTGCCACGGATCTATTGAAGTAAGTGTACGCTGTGTTATATTTAACGACTGAATAAGTGCAGCATCTCCAGGCACTGTTTCTCCCAAGGTGCAGCGTTCAGGGCAGTGCCAGCGTTCCCCCAATGCTCTCCAATTTCTTTTTCCTTGGCTTAGGCCACCAGCTCTTCTTTACGGGTTGACAGCCCGCCCCTAGCGAGTCAGCTAGCCCAGTACGGGAACCTGACGCTAGTATCCGCTATCATGGAGTTTTGGTTCGTCGGTAAGCACACTGCGCACTAGCTTTCGAAGCCACTAGGATACTGTGGTCGATTACTGCCAAATGAAGCACACGGATCAATGGGCCCTGAACGCCATGCGGCAGAACCCTGGTAGTTTCTGACATGTTGCTATCTATCGGTGGAGACTGCGACCTGCCCTTGCTTGCCTCGTGTTGAGGGTGTGAGCTTGTGCTGGTGCTTAGTGCACCCACTCTTGATTCTCAGGGTCCTGGGGGAGGCGCAGCACCAGATGGCTTGAAGTTTATATTACTCCCACGCCTCGGACCTTCTCATCGTTAGTGTAACTTTACCTCTGCATTTATCGTTAATATCCTCTGTTCTTGCTCATCTTTGCGTCGCGTTGCTTTTTGGAGATAGCTTTCGTGACACGTCATGGGGATCCTGAACCTTCCTCAGTTTCGTTACCACGGACCGTGGGTTCAGATGCTAATCGCCGGTCTTGGTGTTGGTTCCTCTGCCGGTATCTACGTTGCGCTTAATCTTCTAGGAGCTGGTGGCGGGAAGCCGGATTCGGCGCAGGTAGTCCAGGTTGTCAATGCGACGCTATGCGCAGGTACACAACCATACATGAATCTTATAGGTGACCTATACTGATCATCCTGTAGTATGGTTCTTCTCTTCGTCCTTTGGTGGCTCTATCTTGAACAAGCTTGGACCTGGCCTTACCATGTGCATTGGCGTTCAAACCTACGCCGTGTACGTAGGATCTCTCTGGTACTACGATGAGACAGGCAAGAGCGCTTACCCATACGCCGCCGGTCCTATCATCGGTATTGGTGCAGGAATGGTATTTATCACTGCAGGCTACGTTGCAACTGGCTACCCCGAAGAAAGAGAAAAAGGATCCTATGCGACGATACTCATGAACATGCAAGCGCTCGGTTCGGTCATTAGTGGCATTATCCCAGTCATCATAAACAGGAACTCGGATACTGTTGCTGGTGTACCTCGATCAGTATACATTGCTTTCATAGTCATCATGGTCATTGGTGGCCTACTGTGTCTAACTTTGCTTCGACCACACAAGCTCACGAGAGACGATGGCTCTGTTGTCGCTGTTGATCGACCAAGAGGAGTTTGGGAGGAGCTCAGAACGAATCTGTTAGTCTTCACAGACCCCATACTCCTCATGATGCTACCGGCATTTCTACCAGCTGAAGGGTTTTTGGTGTACAGCGGATCAGTAAATGGTAGGCGTTCGAAACCCGTTATCAAGTCAGCGCTTATATCTCTGCAGCTTTCAGTAACAATCTCCGCACACGCTCACTGCTTTCTTTCATCGCTGTTGTCATACAGATACCAGCAGGGTGGGCGTTGCAATACGTCCTCGATTACCCGGGATGGGGTCGCCGCAAGCGCGGACTGGTCGGCTTGACAAGTGTTTGCATCCCTCTAGTCATTGCGTGGGTCTGGGAGATGGTATGTGTAGGCATCGACGGCTCGTTAACACGAACTAACGTCACGCAGATCCGAACTCGAAACTACGATCGCAACAATCCACCCACCAACCCTACAGATTGGGACGAACCAAAATTTGGATGGATTTTCTTTCTTTTCATGCTCAACTGGACCTTCTCACAGCTTTGGCATAACATCGTCTACTACTGGATCGGCGCTCTTACGAATTCTCCTCAGAAGCTTACGCACTATGTTGGTGTCTTTCGCGGCGTGCTTGGAGCGGGCGAAGCCATTTGTTTCGGCCTCGATAGCATCAAGATACCTTTCATCGCTGAGGCAGGTGGCATCTTATTGTTTTATGTGATAGGGATCGCAAGTTTCTACTACTTGGGGATATATCATATGCAAGACACAAACTACGATCGAACCGAGGAGGGCGTGGTGGTACCTAACCATATTCTGGAGACGGAGGGAGTAACACCAGATCAGGAAATAGTTTCAAGAGACAGAGAAGAAAAAGAGGGGCATGTCGCGGAGAGCGAGAAGGATGAGTCGAGTGGCAATGGGAAGGTCTGAAGCTCCATGACACGCGTTCACCAATTTCGGTATCTTTTACCAACATTTCTCATCAAATATGTTATAATAAACCATTTCGCAAATCCTGGGCGTCATCCGAGGCTACCGCCGATAATACTGGCAACTATCGTTCCATCGTCTGATCCGTTGGAAGTATGATTTTAATCTCCACTTTTGTTTTTGCTTCTATGCCGGATTATCGCCCGATCCCTGCGCTATAATAGGCCAACATAGACGGCAGTATAGCACCATGCATAGCCAGGTCATAAGAAGACGTAAGCCTGCTCGTGAACGTGCATGCGGCAATGAGAGACCCTCGCTCTGATTGCCATTGCCACCCGCACACTATACCCCAGCAACACGCAAAGCTCTCCGTCTGTAGGCCCCTCGGTTATGCATGTACAAGTCATGTTCAACTCAGTCGATCACTACCCATCATGTAAACTATCCGAAAGCATGGCAATGCACAAACGGGCACAAACGGCATAGTTACCCCCACTGTATCCAGCGACGGGCCGTCCCTATGGAGTTGCGTTATCGTACTGCATATTTGCGGCGTGGTCGTCGCTTGATGAGGGAGTGGTTCACATTCACCAAGCTTGCATGGGCGATACTTAGGTAGTGGGGCAAGGAACGAGCTGACTGTGATCGAGGTGCGTACGTTGACATCATCGGCACGGTACGAGACTAATGCACAGGAGCTTGGAGGCGCAACGGAAGCATGTCTCAATCCGGCGCGGGGTCGTGTTCGGGCGTTTGGAGAAGCACTTAAAAGGTGGAGACTAACGGGCGTTAGTGGACGGCAATACGTGTTCTAGAGCGTAGTCCAAGGAGTAACGATCTGCGGAGATCTGCATGCTTCGGAAAAGATTTCGCTAAGTAGTACTGGAGAAAACTGAGCATGGCACAAATCATTGGAGAAGCGTGTATTGAGACGTTCTACACTAGTTTTTCGTCAAGAGCTGTAAGTCGGTGGTAACTTCGGATACTTAGCAACTCCCTCCATCACCACACAACTTCTCGTGCATCTTGGCGACCTTACATAGCCACCCTCTGTTACAGTAAGGCTCATCACTCTCGTACTCACTGCCGATCCAATACTCCTAGATGTCCAGAAGCTCGAATCTGACAAGCAGCGTACAGGTAGTTTCATGACCGCCCAAGTCTAGCATCCGAATGAAGTTCCATCCAGGCATAGCATACATCAGTCTTATCGCTGCAACAGCGAAGATTGGGTTTCGCGAGAAGCTGTCATCGCTTTTGATTAACAAGCGTAAGAAGGTCAGCTCGTTGTCCTCGAATTCCCATTCTAGGACATCTTTCCAGACAGGATCGTTGGCGGGCGAATTATCCTTGTGCATGAAGCCGGTCAGTTTGTGGGGCTTGTAGGGTGCGGTTTTGCGCTTGGGTGGCATGTTGTTCATGTCGTTAGGATGCACAAGGGTACACGTTAAGTAAGGCTTGATGTCATCATGGTCGCGATCATTTGGCAAGGGAACGTCTGTTGCACCGGCAACGTGTAGGCGAAGTTTCTTTCGGCGTCCAGTGTTGAGGTTACCAGAGCCCCCTGCACGAAGTGCTGCCGGTTTCAGAACATAGCCACCAGAGCCGGCAAAGAGTGCTTCGTTGATCTGCGAGCTTGCGCCGAAGGTTTGCCAGTTGAGAGCGCATATCTGGGCGCCAATACCCCAAAATGGTACTGGTGCGAGATTTTTGGAGGAGATGCGGGTGCCCTTGGGGTAGACGCGCATCAAGTGGTGCGCATTATGCCGTGCGATCTTAGCGCTGTTGGCAGGAAGGTGGGCTCTCAGACCTGACTCTGAGACGTTGATAAGCTGGTGATGGGGCGCGTTGTCAAGCTCTGATTCGAACCAAGAGTTGTTGACAGGTTTGACCGACTGAGCATACACCCCGAGTTCAGCCAACTCGGGGATGATCGTACCAGCATTAGTGGCCTTCTTCTTCTCTGCATACTCATGATGAGCTTGTTTCTGTTCCTCTTCGTCGGAACTCGAATCGCTACTGCTACTTTCCTCCTCATCGGGTAGATGGTACTCCACGATGACCGCCACCTTGTTCCCAAGCTCAGCAAGTGTAACATGCTCATGGTTACTTGAGTCATCTTGTTCACGTGTACCCTTGTCTCGAATGGCCTTACTGAGAAGTCGGGGGCCAAGTACCTCTTGCATGATCTGCGCTAGGCGGAGCTGGCCATGCGCTCCGCAATGGTTTTCTAGGGAGATCATGATAGGTGCAGCATTCTTTTCGCTAGCAGCTTCTTTGTCGACGACATCGCGAATCGTCTCACATACTTGGCGGAATGGTATGTTAGAGACGAGGGTATACCCGTGCGTGACTTTCGGCTCTTCTCGATTATCATCGTTGTCCCAGGCGTCGATCTCTACACAACGGGATCCTGTGTGCAGCGCGATCTCGTAAGCAGAAGCATGCGACTCGCCAAAGAGTTGATGCGCCATCAGGTAAGTGTTGTGCGACGAGCTGATGAAGTATTCGGGGAGCGGATGGCCCCTGTTGATGACCTCCGCCGGAACCTTGATGTGGCTTCTGTCGAGCAGCTCTCTCAGCGCCGTACTTCGCTCCTCACTCTTAAGGCCGGCTTCGGACTCTTGCAAAACGCCCTCTTTGACGAGGAAGCTCTTGAGTACTTCGCTCACGCGCAGCTTATCTTTTGTGATATGCGACTGCCTCGATGCGTGACCGCCGCCTGCTACGGTCCCGGCATCAACAAATTCTCCCTTTTCTTCATCATCGATCTCTTTTTTCGAAAACGGATTGAGTCTGGAAATGCCTGATACGAGGTCGGCCATCTTAGAATAAATGTAGTTGTGGCACGTAGGTAAAGATGTGAGGAAGCACAGCCACTGGCAGGTTCAGCTGCTGGCGGGGTCAATTGCTAGGCTTGGCTGGCGTAAGACCGGCTAACACGGAAAGTATGGCTGGAGGGCGATCATGCTTTCTGCTGTCGCACTGAATGACGCAGAATGCTTCTGAAATTCAATGATACAAACCCCAACGATGCAAACGATCCTTCAATCTACTATGAATCGTACCCCACTGCTAATCATAGATGTCCCAATGAGATTTAGCCAGTGGAATAGCTAGGTCTCTTATTGGACACTCCCCCCTATCTCGCACCGGTACAGAAACGCTCCATTCCCATATCATATATGAGTGATGGTCACATCAACTTAGTGAGCACTGTTCACACGTTTTACTCCAGTTTCAATGCCAGCTCGTCTAAGCCGCGATTCCGATATTGCCAGTCGCCTACAACGAGAAGCGCGACATCGCCTAGGTGCTGCGGGTGCTTCCAGGAATCTGCTTTCTTTACAACAATTTGTCTACCTTTATTCTCCTAAAAAAGAGCTGGGGATCTCCAATGAACAGATATGATCGCCGAGGTTGGCGTATGTCCTGTCACAACCATGTTGTTTTGCAATATTGCTTATGGCAGTCATCGGTCTGACGAATCGGATGAAGTCGTAGAGTATTTGTTCGAAGCCACCGGGGCAAACTTCGACGTAAAACGTCATGTACGTGGCCATTCTCCCATCTCCATGATAGTTGCACTCATAGTCGCAAGCCACGTGCCCATTATTAGGACCGGAGTGGACTGTTTCCCTTGCGAACGGGAACGAGACTTGCTGAGTGGTAGCACAACCTTTCATATATTGGCTTCTGGAGATAACAGAGACCATGAGTTGGCCAGCGAGAAGTTCATGGAAGGTGTCGTCAGCGTGTGATCAGATGGAGTTTTCTGTCGCTCCTTTGCGAATTACGCAGTGAAGAAGCTGCGACAAGGCAACACATTTGCCTGGCTATGAGAAGAGGACTACGTGCTGCCTGAGTAAAAAAGCTCATTTTCTCATCAAATCAATGAGCCAGTCCGATTTTGGCAATTATTACAAATGTATGTTTTGAATGACAAAACCCATTCCCAGTCGTACGCGCGAAAAACATCGAGTTCATCGATGCCTTCCCGTTCTCAGCCGACACGAGAGCCTGCTTGAGAAGTCGATCTTCATCCAACTCTTTTGCGATGAGCTTTGCAACGATTATCGAGGAATAGTAATCCAATCTCGTAACAGTATCCCAAGATGGCCAAGCAGCATCTCATGACTCGAGTCAGAAGTAGCTTCTGTTGTTGAGGGTGCTTTCGTCCTACGTATGGCAACTTGTCCAATTGCGCCAGCTACTGCATTTCGAAGGATGGTTATGGATCCGTTACTGGCGGCATTGTGAGTCTGCCCGATGCACTGACTGCTGTCGTGTACGATGAGTAAGTTTGTCAGTTATTTGGTATACAACAATGTTGCTTGACAGCATAGCATAGTATAAATCCAACAAACATGGGATTGGCATCGACGACCAAGAGTTGATCTAGTCTGTTAAAAATGACGGTGTACCGTACTTGGACTTGATTCAGGTGACATCGGACGGGCGGGTTACCTAAGTGTACGCTAACTCGTAACATCCCCGCTTGCGCACCTTTCGGAAGCGGGTCCGCCTACTAACCAACTGCCATCATCTGGTTACAGACTAGCAAATTCACTACACGCTAAATGGTATTTTCCGACGTCATGGAAGCTCTGACAACCAAAAGCTCCGCATGATACGCATTAGTACTGGATGCGGGGTCTCAGGATTGACCTCGGCGCTCATGGCCCTAACATAAAGCATCGTCAGAGCAAGACGCTTTCGCGGTGCATTCTCAAAGTTGCAATTGAAGAAACACCAATACTTTTACAATGGCTAAACAAGAATATAACTTTCCAGCGTTCGATGACCTGCCAAAGGTGAAGGATATGCCACAAGGCAGCATATGGGGTTTCTTCGACAAGAATGGAGAGAAAGACGAAGTCGGAAGTGAGAAACCTCCACATCCAGCGCAATGAACTGACCTAATATTTGATAGCTATCAACCTTCTCACTTCGGATGTCGTGAAAGCCGCTTCCAAGGAGATCAGCACCGGCGAGCACATCCAACTTGATTGGGAACTTCACAACGTCCAGTTTCCAGGCTTCAACCGAAAAGAATTGGAGCAAAAGCAGATCGACTTTGCAGAATTCTCCAACTTCTGCGCTAATGATGATGAGCTTCACATCAACACGCAAGCCGGCTCGCAGTGGGATAGTCTAAAGCATTTCGCGCATCAAGCGAGCGGCATGTACTACAACGGTCTCTCACACAAGGAGGCAGCTAAGAGCGTCACGAACGGTACGCACAAGTGGTGTGAAAGAGGTGGTATCGTTGGAAGAGGTGTTCTATGTGACTGGCTGAGTTGGTATGAAGAGAAGAAGGGGAAAGCACCAAGCCCGGTATCGAGACATGAGATTCCAATTGAGGAGATAGAAGAGACGCTAAAGTGGCAAGGCACTACGCTGAAGCAGGGTGATATTATGATGATACGAAGTGGTTACGTGAGATGGCATAAGTACGTGTCCTGTTTGTTTCTCAGTTTCTCAACATGACTGATGATAACAGCAATGCGAACGAAGCGGAGCGCAAGAGTGGTACGCGTGATAACAGTGTCGCCATCGGACTTCAGGCCAACGAGCAGACTGTCAGGTGGCTCTATGACCGTCACTTCTCCGCGATCGTTGGCGATACTGTTGCTTTCGAAGCCTGGCCACCGAAGTTCGAGGAGGGGTGGTGCCTTCATGAATGGCTCCTCGTTCACTGGGGTACCGCTATCGGTGAGATGTGGGACCTCGAGAAGCTTAGCCAAAGGTGCAAAGAGATGGGCAGGTATACCTTTTTCTTGACCAGTGCGCCACTGCATGTTAGGGGCGGCATCGGAAGCCCACCAGGAGCTATCGCTATCTTTTAGGTATACTTCTTCACCTCTTGCATGTCCAGATAGCACAGCACTAAGACATTGCCACCGCGTTCTGGCTCGCACTCAGCTTCATTCTCTTCTCATGTACCTCGCGCCCAGTACCTTCAACGTCTTTCAACAGCTCTTAACGCACTCTAGCGTTTTCTCGCTGTCACTTCTTGCTGCTACTACTGCATAATCCAGACGAAGAGGCACTACAGGGTCACCATTAGTACGAGAGCCCTTGTATCTCATCTCTATACCGTCGCCTTCTGTGAGGTCGTCACTAGCATTCTTCCCAAAGAGCCGTTAGCTGGTTATTGTAGGGTTCTTCGGCTAGCTTTCTCCTAAAGTTCAGTGTCAAGGACTGTCTGAATCGACTGGGCTTTACAGAATGCGTGATAGGACTTCCTGTACAACAATGTTCGAGCCGGCCATTTCAGATACAGCAGGGTCACACAGCATACCTATGCCGCGCTTGTAGTGAATGCATGTTGCTATGGTATCTCAGAGGACCGCCACCTCTATTGCGCAACCGAGGTCACCCATGTTGATGTTCCAAAGGCCAAAAGGTTTCAGAGTACTCCTCTGGCTCATTCAACTTATCTCTAATATAGCATGCGTAAATCACTTCATCTACTACGGAGAAAGTAAGACTAGACGCGAAACGTGCATACTCAAAGAGTTTTGAATTCTGGCTTTCCGCATATACCTTGCACGCCTCATTCATTAGGACAAACAAGCGCGTTCTCTCTCTTTGTTGGCAGATTTAAGACTTCCCACGGATGAAGATCCTTTTGCTGAACGATTCCTTGGCTATAGTCATTATGGCGTGTTTTTGGCCGTTGTCGGTAGTCTTGCTCATGTCGTGAGAGAAGATGCCAAATCCGCGTACAAAGCGCTGGGCCATGTCCTTGGGGTCTTGTATAACTACACTCTATTCTTCCTCTCTCTGTTTAATCTAACGGCTCCTCGTAGTGCAGAGAGTTCCGATCGCATCCTTTGAAATTGTCGTGTTGGCCTCCTTTACGATAGCGCAAGCGACAAAATACCTAGGTATGGTTAGAATCGGGCTGCTCAAAAAAGCTGGGAGGTCAAATGAAGTGCTGGCTCAGTTACCTTCCATAGCCTGGACACCCTTTTCTTCTTTATATGGACCTTGTCAAGCAGCTGAATGCTCATAGCAGAGCCATGAATGATACACAGAAATCCTAATTAATCTATTATCACGGGATATGAAACCCACTGTAAAAGCTTTAGATAAACGAAAGAAGCATAAAAAAGGAGGAACGATTCTTTGCTAACCCAGAAGAGATAAGGCGAAGGGTCTCGTTCAGCGACAAATCCTTGTGCGCATTAGGGCGTATTACCGCGTATTCTCTTTCGCAACGAAATTCGCAGACTAACACGAAACGTCCGAACACTAGACCGAGGAATTGCCGCGCGGCACTGCGCCTCTTGTAGTAATGCTTGAGAGAGATAAGAGAGCGTAAGAGTCGAATGCGAGAAACATGGATCTTACTAAAACAGTATATAGTAACGTGGGTAACTCTCAACTGACTCCATCGTCATCCGCTTCGCCACCTCACACCATTTCGTTTATATTCTTACATTGATTCATTCTCCCCCACTTCTCACGCAAAGAAAATCGCTAGCACCAGCCTGATTTCATAAATGGCGTCTAACGCCCTCATATCGAGGGGCCAAGCCGACTTCGATCTCTATCCCTATACGCCTTCCAGGCCCGCTGGCTATGCATTCCTGGTGCTCTTTGCAATCGGTGGTTTGGCTCATTTTGTAATGCTCATCCCATTGCGAAGCTGGTTCTTTGTTCCGTTCGTTCTGGGTTGCGTAGGTTCGTAGCTACACGATGACCATCACGCAGTACAATCGACTAACATCCAATCTCGCAGGTGAAGCAGCAGGCTATTACGGTCGCGCCTGGTCCTCATCCGATATCCGAAATGGTAGCCCTTACCTCATACAACTCATGCTCATTCTTGCGGCCGCGCCGCTCCTTGCAGCAACCATCTACATGACGCTCGGTCGTCTTATCCGCGCTCTCGATGCTACACACCACGCTGTATTGAATCCGCGCTGGACGACAAAGATCTATGTTATCATCGATATAGGCTCGTTCGTGTGCCAGATCATGGGCTCTGCAATGCAAACTTCTGGTGATCCAGAGGGTGTCAAGACAGGAAATACCGTTGTGATCGCGGGACTGGGCACGCAATTGGTTGCATTCGCTTTCTTCATCTTAATGGCAGTGGTTTTTCACCGGAGGCTTAACAACAAACCCACGTCCACGTCACTTCGGACTCATGTCAGATGGCAGCGCTACATGTGGGCTTTGTACAGCGTTAGTGTGCTCGTTGTTGTGCGGAGTATATTTCGCCTGGCAGAGTTTGTGGAAGGGCCGGAGAGCAAGGTTTATCAGACCGAAGCATACTTGTATGTTTTTGATGCGGCGCTGATGTTCGGCGTAGTGGTCATCATGGCAGTTTTGCATCCAGGGGTTCTGTTTAGGGCTGTTAGAAAGGCTGAGATGATACCGCTTGGCGATGATGATGAGAATGGGGGGTACTTGCTTCGCGGAAACGGCTCGAAGTAATATCTTGGGTAAGGAATAGGATTTTAACTATCTCCAGCCGGTAGTACAGATGACGAAAATACAACCTTCACACGTACATTAGGTACCGGATAGACGCGCTTTCCAGGTTCCCAGAAAACCACCGCACGTATAAAAATAAGTCAGTGAAATCAACTCAACAATTTCGATTGCGATTGCGATTGCGCCCGAAGCGTCAATCGCCGCTGGTCCAGTAGCTTACCTCGCTTGTGGAGTTATAAACATTGAAGTGCTGTCGACCACGGACCAGAAGATTTGTGGTATATTTCTTGTCGCTGAGACCATAACAGCAAGAAGGACCGTACAACGCCGCACATACTCTATCACAGGGTTCTTCGCTCCCCTTGGTGCAGACAGAGAATTTTGAGAGCGTGTTGATAGTGTTTCGACTGCATCTGTTCCTTCTACACCCATTTTCTTTTGCCACCGCCGATTAGGACGATTTACCTTTGTAACTGTCACCTTCATCCGGCGTCCAACGTGGTTGGTTGCAGGACTCCATCAGCCCCTCAATGCTCTACTTCTTACTCCTGGCGATACCGTGTTAGCTTGCCGAAAGTTTCCACCACGGCTTCTTACTTCCTTATCTCTAATCACTCGCTTGAGTATCATATCCTAGAACTACTGCAGATTTTCCACGAGAACCTCGGTAATCCAAGCGCCCCCAGGAAAAATGGATCTCGCTCCTCGCTCGTATATATGTACTCCTCTGGACATCTTTTCCATTGGTAGAAACCACTACCGCCTCTATCTGCTTACTATAGGGCTGATAGTCCCGGAAAAAAGATCGACTCCGTTGTCGCCAGTAAGCACCCCCGTGTGTTCGGATCTTCGGCAAGTTCGGCCACTAATCCAGTACGATCGCGAGGGTGAGAATCAAGGATTAGAAGAACGTGATCGGTGCACTCGCTGCTGAGGTCGATTGCTTCATCGAGGACTTCATCGAGGATATTTGATCAGCAGCTGAGAAGTGCGCAGTGAGGGGTGGTACAAAAAATCAAAGGATATTTGTAGTACATTGAAGTGCGGGTGGAAGTACAGGCCAATGGTTCGTACGCTTGGCAGAACTCTACTGAACAGGAGCGGCAGGTACCGAGCACGGGTAAAAGAAACATAGTGGCATCTCTATCATGACTGGTAATAAGTAGCGACATATGATGAGGTACAGGCAGCAGCCGACAAGCTTAGTGCGTCGGCTGATCTGCGCTATACCAGACAGGCACGTCGAGAAGTCTGTGTATGGGATCGTCCAGGGCGGGCAGATCTGAAGGGAGAGCGCTTCCAGGATTGACCTTGTCTGAATTTCCCGGTTTCAAAGCCTCACGTGTTAGAATGGAAGCCGTTTGATGCGTGTGTGGCGTTCATGACCTTAGGACCATGAGAGCGACGCGCCAGCACGACCCATTGTAGTGCATTGGCGGCGAATGAGCTGGCGCCGCACGAGATTGGACGTCGTGAACTGGAAGATGGACGTCGTCATCGTGCGAGCGGTGTGGCCGGCGGTACTTGCGCTAGCAGTGGGCCAGCCGTCTAGCCTGATGCCAAGAAAAGCTTGGTATTTTGATATGTGGCGCATAGAATACCACAAACAGAAAGAGGGGCGATGGGGGAAGATGTTGTGACTTCTCTAGGAAGAGATTGCAGCGAAAGAGAGCAAGAAAATTACAGTAGAAAAGACCTGGCGAAGGTTGCAGGGAAGACTTTTGCAGGCAAGGGGTGGCGCCACACTTCGCAATAAGACGGAATCGAGATTGTGGCGCACAGCTCGATTACCCATGACGCAACCAAGACACATGTTTTGGCATCTTTTGGGAAACCTGGCGCCGATCGATCCCGCAAACATACCCGTAGGCTCGTCATACAGACCAGGGCGACCTCGTTCTGGCGTGGCTGGCCCCATGTCTCAAGGAAAGCGTGTACAATTGTGGCATTGGACGGCACATCACCAAGGAATTGGGCTGCCGCGCTGCTTTCTCTGTACGTTCCGCGGCATTCGATCGATGGCAGCGGGAAAATCATGGCCGGTAGTCGCGGGGTCAATCAAGTTGGTCGTGGTCGGTCGCTGTTCCAAGCCCAGACTCTTCACAAGCGGGAAGCTACGACGCAGTGACGTAGTTGCTGCAATCGCGCGTGTTACCCAGCCAGCCCAAATACAAAGCTGCCTTTGCCCTCACCCGCCTTCCCTCCCACACAAACCACTCTGATACCCATTACCTCGAAACACCCATCCACCATACCTCCCATTGTTTTCAGCTCTGCGTCTGCATTTTGATACCCCACCTTGATACCCACAGCAGCAGTCCTACACCATGAGTTCCGTAAACCGTATGGATACCTACCCCGCTTCCCCCTCCAAGCACTACTAACCCGTCCAGGTCCGGTGGATTTGAAGCAGAAGGAGAAGGATGTCAACAACAAGCTACAACTCTACGGCATCGTCGAGGGTAGGTAAACACGTGCAACCGACGCGTCGCACAAGTAATGCAAACAGAGCTGACCAACTCTAGCCTTCTCCAACGGAAAGGTCCCTTCTAACCAACAGATCGATGTTGCGCTCAACTCGGCGCTTGCACACAGGGCACTCAACTCCCCGTCTAAGAAGCTGTCGAGCGAGGGCCAGCACCTGGTCTCGGACTTGAAGAGTGTCATCGAACAGGCCAAGATCCTACTTCTCACCAAGAACGAGGGCAACCTCCTCCAAGACTTCATCTGGCAGGCAGAGCACCTCGGTAGCAACAGCGCCAGCCTCCCCAATGCTCCTGTCGATAAGGACACAGCAAAGCAACATGGAAACGAGGCGCTCGACGGTCTACGGACTCTCGGCACCCTAATCATTAGCAATGGCCAGTTCAGGAAGCTGCTCTCCGATGCTACCGTCCTTCTCCGTGACATGGCTGGCGATGCCGCCCAAAACACTGCCAACAAGATCAAGCCATCAGAAGACCGTCTCAACCGATTGGACGAGCCTGCTGAGGACAACACCTGGCATGACACCTCCGATCTGAACCGTGAGAACCTCCGCAACCAAGCTAAGAACAGCCTGCCTTTCGGTAACAAGAACAAGGATGAGGCCAAGAGCGATTTGAAGGAGCATGCCAAGGACATCAACCAGGCTGCCAACCCAGACGGTTCGCGCGATCCTCAACACACTGCCGAGCTTGGCGCCCATGAGGGCCAAACTGGCCAGAGCACTGGTATCAATGCTCGCGGTGCGCTGGAGACTGCTAAGCAGAAGGTCGATGCGAACACTTCTGAGGAGGACAAGAACATGGCTCGCGCTCGTCGTGACCAAATGAACAACTACCTCAAGGGAAAGATGCCCGAGGAGCGTCGCGAGCAGACCATCTGGCGTCTGAAGAAGATGGTCGTCGAGATTCAGGGACACCAGGATTACCAGCGTGCCATTGAGACTCTGCTCAGCCTCGCCGAGCAGTACTCTGGCCATGGTAAGAACCTGGGTCAGCAGGGCAAGGGCTCTGTTCAAGGTGCGCATCAAAATGATGCTTTAACTACTGCTGAAGCTAATCTCAAGGTGCGTATCTAGGCTTCCTCTCCGAAAACAAATGGCTGACAAACTTGAAGACTCTGCTCGAGCGCTTCGCCAACAACACCTCGTTCGATGACCTTATCGAGTCGATTAACCAGGTCTACAGGGACGCCGACCAGGACCCCGAACTGAAGAACTGGTTCACACGCATTAACCACTTCATCCGTAAGACCCTACAGCAGCAGGGTTTCATCCTAGAGGATCGTAGCAACGAGGAGTGGAACCAGATTTATGATGATGGTCACCGCCTCCTCCGTGGTCGCTACCGTGGCCACACTGACCGCATCGCCGACGAGTTCAAGTTCATTGGCGAGCAGTTCGATGCTGACCCGCAGAACAAGCAGTTCGCACAGTCTGTTAACAAGCTCTTCCTTGACCTCGGTCAGGATGAGAACGGCCAGACCGTCTTCAAGCCTCACCTTCTCAAAGATTTGAGCGATGTCATCTTGCCTTCCATCTTCGAGAACGTCCGCTATGTACCAATCCCGCGTATCGAGTACAGCGATTCTATGGTCGACGCTGTTGTTGAGAACCTTGTCATCGAGGGTGACAACCTTGCCCCCAACTCTTTGGAGTTCGGCTCGGACAACTACTGGCGCTGGGGACGCAAGTCCATTTCCAGCAAGAACAAGAATAAGGTCATGCTCTCAGTTTCGGGTGTTCAAATGGACCTCAGGGATGTCTCGTACTACGTCAAGCGCAAGCAGGGCTTCCCCTCTATCACCGACAAGGGTGTTATGGACATCTTCATGGGCGGTTCCGGCTTCAGTTTCAAGGTCGAGATGGAGACCGCTGACAAGGCCCGCGAAAACAACGCGCAGACCCACTTCTTCAAGGTCACTAAGGTTGAGTCTGACATTAAGAACCTTCAGATCAAGATGAAGAAGAGCAACCACAAGCTTCTCTTCAACATGTTCAAGCCTCTCCTTCTCAAGGTCATGCGCCCTGTTATTCAGAAGGTGCTGGAGAAGCAGATCAAGGACTCCGCCAACCAGCTTGACGGCATTCTTTTCGACATCAAGACTGAGGCAGACCGTGCGGAGGCTGAGGCCAAGCGAAACCCCGACCCCCAGAACATCCAGAACATGTACCAGCGCTACGCCTCTGCTGTGCAGCACCGCGTTATGCAGGGCAAGCAGAAGAAGGAGCAGGTCAAGGAGAAGGCCAGCGACACCCAGGTCAACATGGCTGTCACTCAGCACGACTCCATCTTCAAGAACATCTCCCTGCCCGGAGGTATCTCTTCCAAGGCTACCGAGTACAAGGAGCTTGCTGCCAAGGGTGAGAGGTGGGAGAGCCCTATCTTCTCTATTGGTTCCGCCAAGGAAACCTCCAGTCTGCCTCAGGTTGGCAAGGTCACTCGCAAGCCTCACGGTCGTGCGGGTGGCTACGGCAGTCCCGGTGATGAATCTCGTGGTCTTGGTGCCTCACAAGGCCTTAACCCATCAGCAAACCAGTACGACAGCCAGTACAGCAACGCTGGTGGTCTCGGTGCTGGCCAGGGCCTCACCAGTGGCCAGGGTCTTACTGGAGGATCCGCCCTCGCTGGTGGTCAGGGTTTGACTGGTGGTGTTCCCTCCACCACTGGAGGTAGCCACGGCTTCGGCACTCAGGTCGACGATGCTTTCAACACTTCGGGCACCGGCGCTCCCGTCGGCTCGTCCGGTCTTGGTTCATCTGGCCTCGACTCTACAGGTCTGAACAACCCTATTGCCACCACCACCGGCTCTACCACTCAACCCACTGGCGCTCCTGCTTCCGGAGAGTTCAACACTACTTTCGGTGATCAGAACCCTGTCTTCCAGGGCCGCGCTTAGATGCTTGTTCGTCGACCAGTGATACCCGGTATGCTTGGGGGCCGCCAGTCATGATTACGACTTTCCTACCTTTTGATCATGGATGATACCACGTTGCGCCACGGCGCACGCGCACATAAGTAGTAGATGAAATGTTTCTTGGTTGTTCTTTCTTGTTTTCTATGGATCATGGGACATGGAGCATAATCGCGCCCGTAATGGAGAGGATGTTGCGCGGGCGGACCTTATCCTGTTAACAGCCTTTGGTGGAACAAAATTGCTAGTTCATCGCTGCTGCCGTCCTACCGTAATAATAGCTAATGCATTGGTGCTTTGAATGCCCAGTCACTTGTTTGACTTCATGCCACCTTGCTATGTCACCTGGTAGTATGGTGAAGGCTGTCTTGAGCTATGCCAACATATGTTTACACTCTACTCTACTAGAATGGGCGCTTATACGCCCAACCATACCGTGTAGCAGAGGCTGGTATGGCAAAAGGTATCAATGTGTAACAAGGAAACTTGGACTCTGGAGTTGCAGTGTAGTGCGAGTGTATAAGAGTAAATCTTTCCTATCCAATGTCTTGATCAATGAAAGAAAGTGTCCCTCGAGCCAACTTGGCCGTGTTCATTCCTACTCCTACTCCGGCTTCGTGACTTCTTGCTTGCGAATCCATAAGGCGGTATTGGTGGGGGTATGTGAACTGACCGGACTGACGGGGGATTGCGCGATAGATTATCGATGCTGCTGCGGCGAACGTAGCGGTATTGGTCGTACCCCATTCGGTCTTGGTCCCGCGGAGCTGTGTAAGCTCCATCATAGTAATTTGTTCTTCGATGGTATACTCCTGTTTTGTTCTTCAAACCGTCGTTTTCTAGGAAATAACGCGATTCATCGCTGCTTGTCATAGGCATAGGCCGGAAAACAGGGGGACCTGGTAGCCTGTTCAGTGGTGTGGAGTTGTAGGGCGAGTCGTACCAGTCGTCGTCCGCCTCGAAGTCGTATGGCCTTCTTTGTAGTCCGAATCGGGGACTGGTGAATTCAGCGTCATAAGCGGGATTGAACGAATCCACTCTGCCGCCTGATTCGCTTGGAAATTTCGGTATACGTTTACGTTGCGGTACACCCATGCCATAAGCCTCGATCATTCTCTTCTCTTTGCCCATGACTGTTCGATAAAATGATGAGATCATATCCCGCAGTTCGTTCCCATTATAACCGATGAGTAGGCAGGACCCCACCGTAACCACTGTGAGTGGTATAGCGACAGACCAAAACAAGTCCTGCTTTTGGTTCATATCCCTGATGTCTGAAGAGTTCATACCGAAATAGCTCGTTACAAACGATAGTGGTAGGAATATGACTGTGACAACCGTGAAGACCATGATGGCTTTGCCATGATCTTCTTCATTAATCTCGAGCATCTGCTTTGTACGGTCGGAGAGTGGAGTACAACGCGAAATTAAATCAATGTAATCCTCCCGAACCAGAGATAATTGGTCTAGGCAGTTTTGAACGAGAATACGTTCATACGGAAACATGCCTCGGCGGGCTGGTATGGCTTTTTCATACATGGAATCATCGAGGACGCTCAAGTAGTTCTGGACAACAGTGCTTTGCCATCTGTTCACTGATATCAGGATTTGCAGTTCCTCCTGGATAAGATTGATAGAGCGGACGAGGCGCTTGCTTGGTCGATGGTTGACTTCGAATTGCTAGCAAGGGTCAGCTATTAATAGAAGAATATCTGCAAGTATTCGCGCCACTGTCCTATACCCCTGATATAGCCTCCAGACTAGTGTAATCTCTGTACGTGGGGTCAAGCATGGGTGCACTTACAACTTTGGAAACGTAGTTTCTGTACATATCGCCCGCAGTCCTACTCTCTTCGAGAGGTTTGGCAAACAACCGCCTCATCAACCATGCACAGGCATATTCCGGTCCTAAGGAGAGGTGCTTAAGGACGTCCAGTGGTTGATTCGACTTGACCATCTGCTTCAGCGCATGCCGAGCGCTAAACAGCGACAGTTTCGCGCCGTTACCAAATCGTTCTAGCACTTCGAGTCCTGCATCCGAATATGGAGCGAAAGTAAGATGAGCGGATTTCCCTGATTGAGCGTCATCATCGTAGATCTGGCGAGTCTGCCATAGAGCTCGCTCGATCGCCAAATAAAAGATCACGATTCTCCGAAACGCTTCAACAAGTTCTTTTGGCAGGCTATACAAAGACGACATTCGACCATCTTCATTTTGCACTCCGTCAACAATTTCTTGAGCTTCGACGAGAATTTCCCTTGCAGTCGCACATGCTTGGGTGAGTATTCTCAAGGTTCCAGCGTTTGTATGTTCAAGCCAAAAGTGCGCAGGACTCATAACCCAGTCCTGGAGTTTTGGAATACTAGCGACACCAGCATGTTCCCCATCGGGAGTTGTCGTACATCCTCTCTCTTTCGTATTGGCAGGTTTTCCAACGCGATTAAACCTTTTGTGTCGCTGCAAATGCTCAAATGCAGTTTGTGGACTATAGTATCTTTTCAAAGATTGGCACCGCTTACACCGTGCCATTGATCTTGCCAGTTTCGTATTTCCATCTGGGATCGATAGTAGAAAAGGCCTATGACCAGTGCGAAGAACCCAAGCACATTCCGTCGTAGCAGGATGCTCCTGGTTGGTATCGGAGTATTCGCCAAAATAGTATTCTATAGAACCGCGTTGATCGATGATGACTGCCCACTCCCTAACATTATCCAGAGCGCCCGAGAGTTTACGGAGAACGCAGGCGCTGTCGAGGTCACTCACCCATAGCTTCAAAGTTTCTTGAACAACATTAAGAAGTTCGATTGATTGCTCTAGAATGCCAATGCGTTGATTGCAAACGACAGTTTGGTGGAACGTAGCGCCACGTTTCGGTATTTTTGCTAGTTCCACGCGATCTTTGAGATCGGACAAGCTATCACCGGATTCCATTTGCATTCTCTCTGGCAAAGACCGGTAGTAGTCGGTAGAGGTGAAAGCGTTATCGACACCGTGGTCTGTCGTTTCTAAGGGATCGAGGGTCTCCGATAACATAGCCACTTCCACCTGCTCTAAATAGGTAATCGGTTTTTTGTCAGGCTTTCCCAGAGCTGTAGGCTTTTTTGCGCCTTGGTGTATAGTATTACGAGTTGGATCTGGCCAATGAAAAAATGGTGGTATAGACGTCGTAGACCTTGCAGCCGCGGATGCTGACGCAGACCCGTTGAGAGAATCTCTCGCTGACTTCTCATCCTCTGGGCCTTCTGATATATTTATGTTGATTGAAACATGATCAGCTGCTCGGTTGACAATTTCCCTCCAGTCTCCAGGACGAATCGTCGTGCTTTCTTTCAAAGTCTCATATCGTAAATGGAACTTGCTTTCTGGTATGCCAGCTTTGGTCATGTAGTTGTTTACAAGCTCGTAGGCTGTTGCTTCTAACTGGAAGTAGGACCTGAAACTTCCAACAGGAAACATGAGTGTCTGACCACCTTGATCAGTGATAGTGACTGATGTTAGGGGGGTCTTTTTGATATCTTGCCTACTAGTTGGCTTGATGTTCTCCTGAACGACGTTGATAGACCCATCCATATATGAGGACAGAGGTCGATGTCCGTGGCTTACGACTACACCAGGTCCAATATTCATCATCCACAAACTAGGGACATGGACCACGTTACCAGAGCGATCATCGCTGAACTTCCTGCAAGACTGC
Organism: Alternaria burnsii; assembly: GCF_013036055.1. NCBI lineage: Eukaryota > Fungi > Ascomycota > Dothideomycetes > Pleosporales > Pleosporaceae > Alternaria > Alternaria burnsii. The sequence continues at coordinate 1,303,263 of NW_024066110.1, read as the reverse complement.
TCTTCATCTCGCTCTCGTACTGGTTCGTACGGATACATTGCCTGCATGAGTGTATGAGGTGGAAAACAAGACTTGTTCGCTTCTGAGCCTTGTTTTTCTGGTGGCTCGAGACTGAGATATGGTACGCAGCTGAAAATGACAGGTTGAGAGTCAGACCCATCTGGATCATCGACTCGGAGGACAGTTCCGGGCTCAATGAATCTTCCACCCAAGAAGGGTTTGACTTTCTCCGTATAAACCTTTGTCAATAATGCGCGAGTGCGCGCCAGCAGCCGGTCTGAAAGGCCTGGTATGGACAAACAAACGTCTTGGAATCTCTCAAAGTCGAGCCGCGAAGCCTGAATGTGATACCATGTTGTTCTCACACCTTCCTGTAGCCGAGCATTCTCTGGGCCGGGTAATGTATGAATTTGGAGTACATATCGGCCCTCAAACTCTGTCATCATTGCCTTCGTGATCTTCCAAGTTTCAACATCACTTTTACATATTGCCTTCTTCTCTCCATGTATCTCCAAGTCGTGATTTAGCATGTTGCTGCGTCTTGGCTGCTTGATCTGCGCCTTGAATGAAAGCACTTTGCCCTCAGCATCAACTGGAGTCGCGATGGAGCGAGGAACCGATGAATGTATGTAGTCCTCTGGAGTCGGTATCTCCTCATTACTCGACATCTCGCTTTCACTAGACTCGTAGTCGGTAGAGTCCTCTCCCAAAAAGTCATCTTTGAAAACATCTCCAACCACATCGCTTTCTGCAGTGGCAACGGTTTCTGATCTTGACGATGGCGATACGGACCGTGGTTCTTCAAAAGTAACAGTACGCAAGACTCTGGGACCACCAGTCCCATGACCTTCCAGGGTGTCTCCTAGACGAGCCCGCAACGGCGGCCCTGACTGTGGAGAATTTGCCGAGCGATCGACAAATACGATCCGGATTGTCGAACCGGGTGTGACAAGCTTACTCCAAGCACTCGGCAAGATGTTAGCGCCTTTGACATTTTCTACCTTATAGGTTCCCTCATTGATTTTGTCGAGGTAGCTTTCGTCTGTTTCTGCGTAGATTTCTTTCCAAAGTGGCTCGATATCCTATGGAAATGGATCAGTCAACAAACCATCGAAAAATGACTCTAAGCGAATCAGAATTCGAATATCATTCGTACCTGTACGTACAGAACATTGTTTTCAGGGTCATGAAAAGAGCGAACGTCGAGCGAAGTAAGAAACGTACTCACCTCTTTTGAGGAGCAATGCTCAAACGGAAAGACATAGCGAGAGCCAAGGTGATCGCATAGGTATATGACTTCTGGTCCATCCGTGTCATTGTTATGCGTTTCCATTGGTTGCTGGGAGCACGCATCGCGGGATCCTAGTCCATGGGCGGGAGTGATGGCCTCTCTATCATCTTTAAATGTATGAAGTAGTGACTCTGACTCTCGAACATCTTTTTCGTCTTGGATCTTCGTTTTGGGTTGTCCTTCCTGCCCATAGTCGTCTTGTCTTTGATCCGTAACCTGATTATCAAGAGCCAGGTGGGCTTCAGTTTGGTCTTGATTCGGGAATTGCCTTGCGGCTTTCGTGTCTTGCGCTTGAATCTCCATGCGAGAATAACTTTAGGTCACAGAAGACGACTGTGAGCCGGAAAGAAATGAGGCAGACATGATGCGAATGGAAAAAAGATCCGAACTTGAGTTGGGGGCCGGCATGCAGGTCAGCCCGTCAGCGTCTAGTTATAGTTCAGCTCTTTGCTAGCGTCAGCCTAACCGTCTTCGCATGTAGTGGGGCACACTTTCGCGTGCCGTCCCGCACATCCAATAGCAGTGATAAAGATGATGCCCATTTGCACATGTTCCCTTAAACTAGGATCTTAGAGGTGCATTCATCTTATCACGACGTAGAAGGTGTACGATGCTGCGAACTTGATTAAGGCATGTCGCGACTATGAAATATGAATTCAAGCCCAGATCAAGGGCGACTGGTGATTACAAGGCTTACTGCTACTGCTATTGCATACTAGATGTGACAAGTGTGAACAAAGGAAACAATCTGTGGGGGGGAACATGCTACAATATGCAATATCGTCGAGCAAAAGTATCCAACTGGTATCAAAAGGCCCCATCAATGGGCAGCACACCAAGGCTGAAGTCATAAATCGTAATGGTATCGTAAGGAGAAGAGGTCAAGGGAGGGTTTGCGCGATTAGTGATGGCGGTGGAGGGTGGGAGTTTCGAAGAGGATACGAGGGCCAGCGTATGTACAATTGGTGTTTGGAAGGAGTGTCGGGGATGGCAAGCGAGGGTCATCTGATGGAGAGAGGCTGCTGGGCTGGCAGTATGGGTGAAGACACGAGGCTTGGGGTTGCTGGTTGGATGTTGATGGTGCTAGGAGCTGTCTGCTGTATGCGCGTCTGAGGCACTTCCTTCTTCTTGACCAGCAAGCTCTTGAACGCGCCGAGCCACTTGGCTAGGGCATCTTCGTCTGAAGCGCAGAATTTGTAATTCTTGTCCTCGCATATGACCTGCATGCAGTATTGCTTGCTTCGCGAGAGTGGATCTATGTCGACGGCATCGATTATGTTGGTGAAGGGGATGATGTGGGTCGCGGAGTATTCATCGTCGTTTTTGTAAAAAGCAAGGCACTTTGGTCGCAGCACCACCCAGATCTTCTTCCACTGGCGCACGCCGCCTTTGGATTTGAGGACATAGAGCCAGCCGTGGTAGACGACGCGCTCGTCGTCGGGTGTGGCGCCGATGTTGCTCTGCTGGCTCGCGTTGCGTTGTTGCTGCTGTGGTGTTGTCGGGGGCGGAGAGTTGGCGGAGGCTTGGTTGGTGTCGGAGAAGTCAAAGTCGGAGATGGAGCCGCGCTCACCGCCAGAGTAGTTGAGGGCTTGCGAGGGACGGCGGGCGCTGTGCATGTTCTCCGGGGCGATGGAGCTCGAGGGTCTCGGCTCTGCCTCGGAGGAACTGGAAACAATGTTTTCTCTGGTTGCGCGGCCAAAGCCTGCAAACGTCTTCTTTGTGGCCGTGGGACTCATGACGGTCATCTCAGCCTCGTGCTCGCCAATGCGCGCCTCGGTACGTATGAAGTGCACCCAGTCCTGAGCGTCTTTGTCTGTGGATGCGCCGAGGTGGTAGTTGCGGGCGGGCGAGAAGATGCCAAAGACGTGCTCCATCTTCTTCTTCGAGTCTCTCTGGCGCGCAACTGCCGTGATCTCGGAGAGGTTGATCTGGTGGCGCAGCTTGGTCTCGTGCTTGTCCTTGTAGATGGAGAGGCAGTTGGGGCGCAGGACGATGTAGACGGGCTTCCATTGCTGTGCACGTGTTAGCAGACGTCATGCCACGGTGGTCGCGGGCGTGGGTGCGTGCCTTTGTCTTCCTCGTGCGCTTGACGACGGTGCCGGCCTTGATGATGCGGTCGAACTCGAAGCAGCCGTTCTGGTTGACGGGCGACATGATGTCGACGCTGGCGCTGAGCGTCTTGATGTTGTGTATATGGGGCGGGTCCAGCTTCATGCCAGCAGAGCGGATCGCAATGGGTTTGGCGGGCGTGTGCTGGCCGTCCAGTGTCGCTGCCATGTCGGCGGTAGGAGTCACATTCACGGTAGGCGGGGTGGGAGTGAAGGGAGGCAGCTATAGGGGCGTTGCGATGCTCGAGCGCGTTGGTTATATCCCGAGTGTTATGGGAGATCGACAGACGGTGGGCGAGGGGACAGGGGGAATGCATGGGGCGCAAACCGCACCAGCGACGGCAGGCGCACAGGCTATAAGGACATGGGCCCAAGTGGTGAGGTCAAACAAAAGGCCGCCGCCGGCGATCGCAGACGACGCAGGACGGGAGGGGGGGTGCATGCGACGCTTCGGCAGGGAGGCCGTTGGGTTGCATATGGCTATGTCAGCAGGGTCTGACGTCTTGGTGCAGCTGGACCGCCACCAAAAAATGAGCCATAGTGATGACGGTTTGGCGGGGACCTTGGTAGCCGCCGCTGCGTTTCATCCAAATCTTCCGCCATGCCCCCAAACCACACAACAAATCTGTAACCTCAACACCTGCGGCACTTGTCCACGCCCCTCCAATTTGCCTTTTTCGGTACGCGCGCTTTTGATCTGCAGTGAAACGGCCTCTCCCGCGCTCCACTGCCTTGACGTCGCCACGCGAAACACGGCGCCCACCCCCAGTCCTTGTCGCAACCAGTCTCGACCACAACACTCGACCAGCATGCCTGTCGTTCCGAGCGACAAGCTGGTGTCGCTGCAGCAGGCGGCTGATGGCATCAGGAACATTTGCATCCTAGCTCACGTGGTACGTCGACTTGCTGATGCGCGTGAACGCGACATGTGCTGAATGCGGCAGGACCATGGCAAGACGTCCCTCACCGATGCCCTCATAGCCACCAATGGCATCATCTCCCCCAAACTCGCTGGCAAGATCCGCTACCTCGACTCGAGGCCCGACGAGCAGTTGCGCGGCATCACCATGGAGTCGTCCGCCATCTCGCTATACTTTTCCCTGCTGCGACGCTCCGCGCCCGATGCACAGCCAGAGCCCAAGGAATTCCTCATAAATCTTATAGACTCGCCGGGACACATAGACTTCAGCTACGAGGTCTCTACCGCATCACGTCTCTGCGACGGCGCTGTCGTGCTTGTAGACGCCGTAGAGGGCGTATGTAGTCAGACCGTCACAGTGCTGCGGCAGTCGTGGATAGAAAAGCTGAAGCCTTTGCTCGTCATTAACAAAATGGACAGGCTAATCACAGAACTCAAGATGAGCCCTGGCGAGGCATACACACATCTGAGCAAGTTGCTCGAACAGGTAAACGCCGTCATGGGCAGCTTCTACCAAGGCGAGCGCATGGAGGACGACCTCCGATGGCGCGAGAAGATGGAAGAGAGACTAAACGCTGCAGCTGAGAATACTGACACACGATCCTCATCCATACCAGAGAACGGCGAAAGCATCGATACCACGAGCACACCCGCCGAGTACGAGGAGAAGGACGACGAAGACATCTACTTTGCCCCAGAGAAGAACAACGTCATCTTCGGCAGTGCCATCGATGGCTGGGCATTCACGGTAAGACAGTTTGCCAGCCTGTACGAGAAGAAACTAGGCATCAAGCGCTCCATTCTCGAAAAGGTACTCTGGGGCGACTTTTACCTAGACCCCAAGACGAAGCGCGTACTCAGCTCCAAGCATCTCAAGGGTCGCCATCTTAAGCCCATGTTCGTCCAGCTCGTCCTAGATAACGTGTGGGCTGTATACGAGGCCACCACGGGAGGTAACAACGGGAAGGGGTGCGTGGATTTCCTTTCCTTGCGTGATTCATGTCCATGTATCATAGCAATATACTTATACTTTTCATTACAGAGATCCTGCTATGGTCGACAAGATTACCAAGTCACTCAACCTTAACGTTCCAGCACATATCATGCGTTCTCGCGACCCGCGCGCACTCCTAATTGCACTTTTCGCAGCTTGGCTTCCACTATCAACCGCACTCTTAGTTTCAGTCACCGAATATCTGCCTGCCCCCTCCAAAGCGCAAGCCGAACGCATGCCCGAAATCATCGATAGCTCGCCAGGTGCCGATTACGTTGCACCAGAAGTGCGCGACGCCATGACCAACTTCAAGGCCTCCAAGGATGACCCTGTCGTAGCCTATGTCAGCAAAATGATCTCAGTGCCTTCTAGCGAACTACCTCAGAACAAGCGAAGAGGTGGCGCACTCACAGCTGAAGAGGCAAGGGAGATGGGACGGAAGAAGAGGGCAGAGATTGCCCGGCAGCAAGCTATCGCCAACGGCGAGGACGCTGACATTGGTGGAGTCACAGACGCATTAAGTTCTGCTGCTATTGGAGAAACCGAGACGCCTGTAGAAGAGACACCAGTGCCCGACGTAGAAGCCGAACACCTCATCGGGTTCGCACGTATCTTTTCTGGTACCTTGAGTGTTGGCGACGAAGTGTACGTTCTTGGCCCTAAATTCACCCCCGCAAACCCACACGCCTCTCCGGAGCCACAAAAGGTCAAAATCACTGCGCTGTACCTGATGATGGGTCGTGGTCTGGAGCCATTGACCTCGGTGCCTGCCGGTGTCGTCTTTGGTATTGGTGGACTCGAGGGCCACATCCTAAAGTCCGGCACTCTCTGCTCCCAGCTTCCTGGATCCGCCAATCTTGCTGGTATTCAGATGGGCTCAGAACCTATTGTGCGCGTTGCGCTCGAGCCTGAAAACCCGTATGACCTAGACAAAATGATCAAGGGCTTGAAGCTACTTGTCCAGAGCGATCCATGTGCTGAATACGAGCAACTGCCTAGTGGAGAACATGTCATCTTGACAGCTGGCGAATTGCATCTTGAGCGATGTCTGAAGGATCTTCAAGAGCGATTTGCAAAGTGCGAAATCCAGGCTGGCGAACCCATCGTGCCATACCGAGAGTCAATAGTGGCTGCAACCGAGATGAACCCACCCAAAGACCCTAATCTACCACGAGGAACAGTCATTGGCGAGACTGCTAGCAAGCATGTTTCTGTTCGCTTACGAGTTCGCCCACTACCAGCCAGTGTGACAGAATTTCTGGGCAAGAACGCGGGTGCGATCAAGAAGTTGTACTCGGAGCGACGAGCCGAAGACGAAGGAGAGCATCGCGTGCACGGTGCTGAGGATGATGGCATACAAGAGGCTGAACAACGCGAGATTGGACAAAGTCTGAACTTTGACGAATTTAAGAAGCAGCTCAAGGAGGCATTCGCCGAGGCCAAAGGACAGAAAGAGATTTGGACCGACGTGATTGAAAAGATTACAGCCTTTGGTCCTCGGAGAATAGGACCAAATATCTTGGTCGACGCGACCAAGGACGGTATCTGTGGCAAGGCGTATGTATATTTGTTCTCAACTTCCATTCACAGCTAATCCTTTGCAGACTCCGCGAGTCATCTTCTCCAGATGTTGACGCGGACCATACCTCCGACCGCACTATATCCGCACGCACCTTCTCCTCTACAATCTCCTATGCCTTCCAGCTCGCTACCGCGCAAGGTCCCTGCTGTGCCGAGCCTGTTCAAGGCATCGCCGTCTTTCTCGAGGACGTCATCCTCAACATCCCCGACGATGAGAGCGCACAAGATCGCGGTCGCTTGACTGGTGAAGTCATCAAGGCCGTACGTTCCTCCATTCACCAAGGCTTCCTAGACTGGTCACCTCGTATGCTTCTGGCAATGTACAGCTGCGAAATTCAAGCTTCTACCGACGTTCTCGGCCGTGTCTACGCCGTTTTAACGCGCCGCCGTGGAACTATTCTTTCTGAAACGCTATCCTCTACTTCCTCTGCTTCAACCACTGGCTCGCAGACCTTTACCATCAGCGCACTTCTTCCCGTTGCCGAGTCCTTTGGCTTCAGCGACGAGATCCGGAAGCGCAGTTCCGGTTCCGCGAGCCCGCAGTTGAGGTTCGCTGGTTTTGAGATGCTGGATGAAGATCCCTTCTGGGTCCCGTTTACCGAAGATGAGCTTGAGGATTTGGGTGAGCTGGCCGATCGAGAGAACGTCGCCAAGAGATACGTGGATAAGGTCAGGAGGAGGAAGGGACTTCGGGTTGCGGGTGACAAGGTGGTCGTTGATGCCGAGAAGCAGAAGACATTGAAGAGATAGTCTCGCTGTGGAGTATATGAGACGGAAAGTGTGAAACCAAAGAAAGAAACTAGAGGATATGGTAGAGAAAATTCAATGATAATGAGCTCCAATGCCACACAGCAGTTCTTTACAACAGACATATCTAAGTGGGCTTGTCTCAGAATCTAACGAAGTGCTTGTTGACCATCGGGGGCTGGCCGACTCTTCACTCGCAACAGCCTCATGCGGACACAACCTTGGTTCTGATCAAAATCACATGGCAATTGTTCGATGGTTTTTGGTTTCGTTGAGGCATTCTCGTATGTTGAGGAAGAATGTATTGACCTTCACATGCTGTCCGAGAATATGGTGAAGACGCTCTTGGTGTATAGCCGACCAGTGTGTTTGTCGACGGAAAGAAAGAACTGACAAACAAAGAATGATGGAGTCTGGTTGGCCGAAGAAAATTGCCTATATCGCGTTGGAAATATGTGACGCTGTTCGTACCATGTACCCACTTGAGTCGTTTCAGAAGAACAAACTTTTTCGTATCAAGTAAAGCAAACGCCGTGCTTTTCTCATTATTGAATCCTACATACTCGATTGGTAGGACGCCTTAACAAAGTCAACACGAAAGCGGACTGCATCCGCAGCCTACAGGCTGGGTATCACTTGTACAACGATCTCTTCCGCGATCTATCAGCCGGAGATTCAAACGACCATCTAATCTCCAGAGTTTTCCTTCCATATCGCCATCGTTTAAAACTTGTCCAACAAACAAGCTCATATTTTTCCTCAATGCAGAGCGCATCACACCTTCCGCAATCCTAACCTCAAATCCATCGATTAAGCGCTGCCCGGCGGCCCGCCCATATTCAGCAGGATATCAAGCATGTCCATGCCGCCAATGTCCGGTCCCATGGCCGTTTGATTAATCTCCGCACCCCATTGATCCAGCAAAGGATCGAGTGGCAGAGCAAGCCAATCCTGATCTTGACCCGCACCCCAACTCGCTCCGCTATTTGCCCATTGACTCCAACTCGTGTTGTTACTGCCATTCGAATTCGAGTTATTCGCGTTGTTGTTCTGAAAGTTCGGATAATTGCCAGGTGGTGGCATGATGCTAATGGAGTTGCTGTTGGGATCGTAGGGTTCCGCCGAGATGCCCCAAAGAGGTGTTGCGCGACCGCTTGTGCTGAGGCCCATACTGGGCGAACCTGGTACGCTTGTACCAGTGCCTGAGAAACCTGTTTGTTGGGATCCCATGTACGGCGGTGCAAGATGGTTGGTATTGTTTAGTGGAGCGGGCGGTGGCATCAGCGGTACTTGATTAGGGCTTTTGCTGCCGGCACGCGAGATGCCACTCGAGCCGTTGGCAGCCAGACGTACGAAACGCGAACGGATTCGGTGAGTCAGTGTTTCGACAAGATCGGCGAAGCGGTTCCCAACGTGCACATCGTCGACTATGCTGGTTCGTAGGGCATCGACCGAGTCGCTTAGAAGACTAAGACTGACAGCTACGTCTTCTTCGGTAGCGCCTAGCGCGAAGGTCTTGAGCAGAATGATGGCTACACTGACAATACGGAAGAAGGTTCGTACTGGCGCATGTCGTAGATAGCCACCAGGATGCAAGCCTTCGACCACCACTTTGAGCACATTGCGCGACGCATCGATGACTTCGTTGATATAATGGCGGTCGTTGGCGTACCATTTTACAAGTGTGCTAAAAGGGATAGCGCCACCATCGTCATTCCCGTTTGAATTGCCATTGCCATTAGGGTTGCCATTGCCGTTCGGATTGCCATTACCATTTGTAGGACGTCCGTTCATGCCACTAGGCTGGGCATGTGTCTGTAGAGGAGTGTTATGTGTGCAGCGTTCAACCACTGCCTGCAGGGCAAGCGAGTTGAGATATACACGCGTGTACTCAAACTCGATGATGAGAACGTGACGAAGTTGCGTCGGAACTACAAGCTGTTAGGCAGAGTACGGGAGAATAACGGTGGTATTCTTACCTTGGGGTGCTCTATCGAAGCACTTCCTCCACTCCACTAAGGGCCCTTGGAAGAACTTCAGCATCTCCTCGTAACCTCCCGTCTTGAGCAGCTCTCTTGTTTTACGTCGATTAGAGAACAATTTCAGATTGCCCATCTCCATGACTTTGGCGATACGAGCCCAGAAGTCAAGCACAAGATCTTGTACGGCATGGCGCTCCTGGGTCGCGATAGACTCGAGCGGCAGGCGCTGGCCATCCGAGCGCATACCGAACTGTGCTGGAGGTGCCTTGATGCGACTGATGCGCTCTTTGTACAGCTCAAGTGGCGAGGGGCCGCCCACTAGGTTCTCGTCACGCTCGAGTTTGGGAAGCATGGATGTGAGACCCAGTCTGCCACTGGTCTGCGTGACATAGATGATGAGCAAGTCGCGAAGATGGTTCTTCCGGCGGTAGTAGGCCTTTACAGTCGCGTGCGAAAGATGCTGGTTGGCCTCTTCGAACTCAGTCTCGTTAGTCTCGTCGAAAACACCAATCTCAAAAGCGAGTGTCATGGCGTTGCCCAACAGCATCCAGCACATGCGATCACTTCGCCAGCACGGCTCTAGCCAACTGTCGATGCGCTTGTCGCCCACACCTTTATACATTTCAGCTTTAGGTCCAGCCTCGTACGGGTCGTCGGGCAAGACGAGCTCATCGTCATCATCGCCAGGGGGGAAATGCAGTGCGCGAGGATGCCACTCGGTAAGTAGCATCAGACTCTCGACTGTACCAAGCGTCCGAAGGCCCTTTCTTGATAGGGGGTTCACATCAGAACCAGGCTGCTGACCGGCGCCACAGAAGCCGCCGCCAAACTGCTCTTGTCCGAAGATCATGCGATCTATCATACCCTGCAGGTACTTCCATAGCTTCTCGTGAATGAGATATGACCTAGATGTGGCGCCCACGCCGCTCGAACCGCTGGGTTGTGAATACCTTGCGGAGATGGTCAAGAGAGTGATGACCAGCATCGGCTCCTCTTTGAGCAGCTTTGCGTGAAAGGCATGATCGCGATAGTCTGGCACGACGATGGGTGTAAGCGGCGACAGAAATGCATAGAAGTAGTCGATGTAGGCGATGGCTTCCTTGGCGGTGAGCCAGCCGGCGCGGACAAAGCGGAACTTTGACCAGGCTCTCACAGCATCGGCGAAGGCAGCTTCGTTTGGAGGGTCGGGTAGCATGGGCTGCTGTATGGCGGGATCCACCGATGGCTCTGCGGTGGCTCGCGAATTGGCGCGCGCATGTGAGGTCTGGGGTCTAGGGCTTGCGAAGTTGGTTTGAGAGCCTGGCGTGCTGCCCAGCGTCGGGCGCTGGAGACTGGAGCTGCTGCCTGTGCGCTGGTGGTGGCTATTCATGCCAGCGGCCTCAAAGAGCAGGTTCAAGGCATCGTGGCCGCTGTAGACCTCGCCGGCCTGGAGCGTCGCGACCGTCTCGTTGTTCACCTTCTGGTCTTCTTCGTCGTTGGGGGTGCGCTGGTGGCCGGCCGACGTGTTGGGTCGTCGCAGCGGCTCGTATCGTCCGACGGAGCCGCCTGGAGTCAGCGGCTGGGAGATGTAGGCGGCGTTGTTGGCCGTGGTTATGGTGAGCGGCTCTGGCAGGCCGTCGGAGCGCTGGCGCTTCCTGCCATTGCGCACCTCGTAGTCGTCGGCATCGTCGTAGTCGTCCTCGCCGTCGGCCTTGCGCTTCCTGCGCGTGGCAGAGAAGAAGCACTCCTTGCTCTCCCTCCTGCACCGCACGCAGGGCGGATCATGCGGGTTGTCTACGGGACCAAGATCTACAGGCACAAGAAATACACATCAGCAATTGCGCGACGATAAGCCTCACGGCAGCCTCGGACGTACCGCATCGCACTTTGCGACGCCTGCATGGTATACAGGCCTGGTATGTGCGCGTGTGCTGGGCATTCTGTGTCCGCGGCGGTGGAGAAGCGTTGGAGCCCGCAGTCGACATGGTGGTGGATTACGGTCGGCTTGCGACGGCTGAGAGCTGGCGGACTTTGGCTCTGATAAGGGCTGGAATACCGCCGAGGCACCTCAGTTCCAGAGACGCGGTACCTGCATGCAATGCGCGGAATGTCTGCGCAGCGGTAACGCCTACAGGAAGGTGGACGTCCAAGACTGCGCGCAATTCTGCTATTTGTTATCGTCGACTTCTGGCTGACGGTGCTGAGGCGTGCATGGGCTCGGGAGCGGGTCACGAGCGCGGGGGCGTTGGCTATTGCGGAATGGCGCGTCCGCTCCTCCAATCCTCGTCCTAAACACCACGTAACAGTCGCGAATCTGCTCGACCGCCTCTCGACAAACCACTGAGGTACGCGTCCGGTAGCCGAGCCGCCCGCTGCCTGTTTACGTCAACCACCGATGGTCCGTCCGGATGCCCAGGTGTACCTGCTGCTCACGACATGTGATCCGCTCGTGCACTCTACGTGTGGCACAGCAAGTACTAGCCTAGCCAATCACGAGCTTGTCTTTGTGCGAGTTGAATGACATCTTGATTGCTGGCACCTACACATTGCCCAATTCCATGATACTCAATCCTACTAGAAATGGACAAGGCTACAGCAAAAACATCTCGCATCCTTCAACGTCCATACCATAGCACTCCTTGGCACCTCCTAACAGAAGAAACCGCACGTCATGTCCGAGAGCTGCAACGCTGTTAGCACCATACCACCATAACACTCCAAGCGAACTTACCCGCGGGTGGTCGTTCTGGTGGCCCTCATCACAACCAGTCTCGTCGCGTGTCCACGGCTTCCAATCGCATATGCCTACCGCGTCCGGAGTGCTCTGAGTCAAAGTACTCCAGAAGCCACCCTTTGGCTCAAACTGAAAGTATGTCTGCCTGTCTTCCGGATTGTACGCCACCTTCAAACCGCCCATGCCCCCAAGCCTCACAGCACGACCGTCGATACGACCAGTACCCTCAGGATAAGTAACAACAGTGGCGCGGTTTTGGTCTTCGACACTGTAAAGCATGCCGAGCATCTGATTGTGCCAGCCTTCAGAGGGTGTGTGCAGACACTGCTGGAAGAGTTGGAGCTTGAAGGAGCAGAAACCTGGGGCGTAGTTGGCAGTTGAATAGCCGCTCGCGACAGAGTCCAGTGGAGAAGAAAAGATATCTGGAAGGGGCTCGTTGCGAACGTGCTTCATCGATGACTTTGGACTAGGAACCGCGCAATCGAAACTACAGCTTAGAGCTTGGGACTTCAATGGCAGTCAGTACGATTGCATAATAGAGCCAGAGACTACGCACTCTATGGATACGATCCTTGTGGTTACAGTTTAGCGGTGAGCCGTCCCATGACGTTGTGGTGCAGCTGAACTCGTCGTCTTGGTGCTGGCTGGGCCAGTGAGCGTCGCCATAAACGACTATCGCGCGTCAGTCCTGTTAGATATTTCAGCAAATCTTCGACAATACTCACAGCTGACACTGTCCCTCTCAAATCCGATCTTCAGCTCTTTTCCCACAACCACGCTAGTCAGCGTAAGTCCGTCCGTCAAGTCGATTGAGTCAGTTTGCTCCATGAATTCGTTGCCAGCGCCATCATATACAGGCGATACGTCGAGGAATGTAGTGATCTGGTCCTTGTCGCAATCTTGGGAGACAATCGCATCGAAGAAACAACGGCCGGGTGTGAAGTCTGGGGGCATCACTTGAGCAACTACAAGAGTAGTCGACGAGAGGAGTGCCGAAGCAACCAGCATGATTTTGATAAGCATCGTGGTGTTCTTCTGGATGAGCCTGTAGTGATGGGGTATTTCAAGAAGGAGGTGAGTTTAGGAGAGACGTAAGAGTGTTCTAGTAAGAGAAGTAGGGTGTGACCAGTGAGGGGGAAAGCTCGGATAACTAGTGCTCCTAGGAATATACGCTTCGTGATCCGGGTTGGGTGAGTGAAAATGGAGGTTCCTTGATAAGATCGAGGTAAAGAGAGAAGGCCGACCGCACTTTCCAAAAGACAGTGTAATCACTAAGGTTTTGGAATCAACGACCAAAACAAGATCTTTCCGAAATATTGCACGATGGCGGCGCTTTCAACTGCTGCTGCTACTCGTGACAGACTCTCCTGTTCTGCGTTTGTCGTTACATGAGAGATTGGCCTGTTGACGAATTAGTGCACGAGATGTGAGTGGAGCCTAGAGCTTGTGGTGAGGTTGCGCAAACGCAGCGTAATATAAGAGACGATCCCAACCCTCCTAAGCGCGAAATTTGCAAACACCCTGCTCGTGAAAGTAAATTAGTGGTGGTGCAAGGCGATCGCACCAAGTCCAATCCGGGAGAGGCATTGCTCTATCTTCGTTGCGATACTGAAGCTCTCAAATGAGGTACGGTTGTCTCGCACAACGGGACTGCAAGCTCAATACTTGATTCTTCGCAGGACTTTAATGGCGCCGCTAAAGTCATGGAGGCGATACCTACTGTCACGCGATACAGCTCAGAATCTGGCACAGTGACAAAAGACGAGCGAGCGTATTGTCCGAGAGAGCGTATAAGGCGTTGCTCATTTGTGTAGGCGAAGATGGCGAAGACGCCCACGAGATGGATCGCATGATGGGCAACCCAGCCTCCCACTCAAACTTTGGTTTAGCTTCGAAGATTTCGAAGTCTGCCAAGAGTCCAGTTTCTGAGTATGTAAATGACCAAGCCCTCGAGAAGTAGCTTTGAGGGCTGAAGTAGAAGCGTTGGATGTTAAGCTCTCAAGTGCGCAGAGGTACCATCGGCTGAGGGAATTGCTCAAAGAAGATATAGACTACCTGCAGATACGAATCACAAAAGACATATAACCGGATTATCATTGCAAACTCTGTAAGTGTATATCATCACTGAAGATGCTGTAGGCATAGCGTCGCGGTAAGCCGCCTGATGAAGGTGCAACTAGAAGTTCTAGTAGAGTGCTCATTAACAAGTGGTGCGCGAAAAGCAGTCGTTGATTAGTCGCCCAGTGCCGCCGCTCGGGCCGATGGCGGCATAGATCAGCGCTCGAGCTGCACTTGGCTGCGATGGTTCTGCATCCGTATCCCGCCCCCACCTCTGCTACACTAGAGACGCTCCATGCATGGAGCACCGAAGACCACGAGATGCTCTCTCATGCGATCGCTGCCGCGCGAAGAAGTTAAAGTGCTCGAAAGATGCGCCCATCTGCACTTCCTGCGCCCATAGCGGTTCGCACTGCCATTACAGCGGCAAAGTCGCTAGATCACCCTTGACAAGGGCATATCTGACGAGTGTAGAGAAGCGACTGCACAGTTTGGAGTCACTGGTCACGCAGTTGTTACCCGGCGTCGATGTCGAAGATCTGTTGTCATCTTCCAATGTGGCTGGTACTGCACGATCAGTCATACAGTCCCAAACGCCTGAGGTAGCTCCAAGCCCGCAAGGCAGCACTAACTCAAGTACACATGAGCCTGCCCTTCCTGAGGCTGTGCCAAACAACGTTGATGGCTTCAATTGGCAGGAAGAAGACGTTAACGTGGATGGGTTGACGGATGGCATGGCCGCCCTTTCGGTCGAGCCAACCGGTGTAGGTTATCTTGGTCAGTTCCTTCACTCAAATGTCGGCAAACAAAGCTAAAACAATGTAGGCTCGACTTCTGGTGTAGTTTTTCTTCGGTGCTTGCTTGACTGGGCCGGCTTTCTGCATCAGTCTGTCGCTCGACCTCAGCAGAACCTGACGGCCCCATCTGCTTCTTTCCGGAACGTGTTAGCATCATCACACATCTCACACGCAGCTCTTACAACGCAACTATCATCGAGCTTGATCGATGCCTACTTTGCCAATTACCACGTTGTCTATCCCTTCGTCCACGAAGCAACATTTCGTGCTCAATATCACGAGGTCGTTCCGCGACCTTCAAAAAAGTCGTGGAACATGCTTTCTCATGCAATTATAGCACTTGGTGCGTGGACATTAAACAATGACCAAATCGGCCTGGAGGATTACCTGTACCGTCGAGCCTTGACATTGGGTCAAGAGGAGTCGGTATTTGAAGCCGCCAGCCTGACATCTGTGCAAGCACTTATACTCCTGAGTAACCTCAGTCAAAAACGCAATAGCCCAAATACGGGATGGAATCTACTGGGTCTCGCTGTTCGTACAGCGCTGAGCCTGGCACTTCATAGGGAACTCCCTCACTGGAACATTACCCTGATCGAACGTGAGACAAGACGTAGAGTATGGTGGGGCCTATACATCTTTGATAGTGGGGCTTCCACGACTTTCGGCCGTGCCATCATGTTACCCGACCAAGAGACAATGGATGTTCATTCGGTACTGAACATTAAAGATGAGGTACGGCTGCCCAACGGAGGAGACATAGACGACGTGGGACTGACCGATACTAGTCACTTACGCCACAAACTGTAACACTCCCTACTGAGGTTGACGAGGCCACCATCTACTCGTCGCTAAGAGCGCAGAGCAGTTTCCACCTGCAGACAAACCATATTTCGAATAAACTACTAGCCGAGCCCGGACTTTCCGCTGAGGCTGCGCTCGCTTTGAATAGCTCTGTGGATGCATGGACACACACAGTTCCGCCATACTTCCAGCTGTCCCGAGCACCCAGCTCGTCAGTCCAGTGGTATGTGTTCGCGCGGTCTCGGCTGTGGTGGAGATTTTGGAACCTCAAGATCATTATATTCCGACAAATTCTGCTACGCCGAGCGATCTCCGAACGAGGCCAGATACCAGATCAAGCTACGCAATCGACTCAAGAAGACTGCAAGCGGATATGTCTCGAAGCTGCGCATTCTACAGTTGTCTCGATACATCAATATGCGATGCAGGAATTGAATAGACTCGAGGGTTGGTACGCGACGTGAGTACATCATCTTGCTTAGCAAGGTGAAATTTGAAACTGATTAGTCTGTAGATATTTCCTGTTTCATGCGGCACTCGTGATAACGCTATGTATCATCAGTTTTCCGCGCGCTGAGGAGACCACGACTTGGCACGACGACGTTCGCTTGGCGAGAACCACCTTTCGAGAACGGCTTGTTGGAGATTCATTATCAGCACGTTGTGTAGCGATTCTTGACCAAGTCGTGTCCGATGGCGACTTAAATTCAGGCGGACTGCAAGATCTGGAGCTTTCCAAAGACGCTTTGAGCACATTTCCCTGGTCCATCGAGTCCAACGAGTTATTCAACTCTTTTGATTGGGATTTTACGACGTCCGGGTTCTGAAGCGGAGATCTATCGAAGAGGCAGGAGTTGCTCAATTTTCAATAACCACGTCGGGTTTGACCAACAAGGACCGTATCAATTCGCCGTTTGGAATGTCGTTTTCTTCCGCTCTTGCAATAGCAGCTGACATGGAAGTCTCAATACCAGCAGCAAGGTGACGTTGCGCTAGGCGTGTGCGGACGGTGTCTACAGGCGCATCGACAAACCACCTACAGAATGTCAATATGCGCTTGAGGAGCAACATTCACGGGTATCACCAACCTTTCGTCACACACTTCCGCAATCTCATTCCATGGATTCTGTCTCAGAAGCGTATAATTACCTTCGACAATCACGAGTCGCGTGCGAGAGGATATCTTGATAGCTTCTGGCACGGGGTCTTTAGCAGCATGGTCAAAGCTGGGTGCAGTGATGCAGATGTCGGCTTCGCCGTCCTTGGTGACAGCAGCTTCTTTGAGTGCCTTGACAAGAGTCACGCATGCTTTTGCATCGAATGTGAATGGCGCTCCACGTCTTTTGAACGCTACTTCGGCATCGTCGAATGTTGACAAGATTTCTCGCGTGTAGTGGAAGCCGTCCTAGCAATCGTTAGAGAGGCTACGTCATTGATTGCGACCAGCTCCTACCATCGGTACAACAGCAACATCTTTATTGCCTCGAGCAGTGAGCTCGGTGATGAGCGCATCAGATACTGTCGATTTCCCCGCGCCTGGCACGCCTGCAAGCGCAACAAGCATGCGACGACCGGGATCGGATGCTTGGCGAGATAGAAGGTTTTCCGTGCGCTTGGCCAAATCAAGTATGGCTGCACGTAAGGCGTCCTTGCTGGAGTCGTCTGCCATTGCTGATTGTCTTGCGATAGATCGGAGAGAAGTCTCAATAAACTGCAAAGACTTTTTGGAGATGTTCAAATCGAAAGATGCAGGAGGAAGCAAAAAAATCTACAGCTTTGCGTGCGACACGCGATGATCTAAAGATCACATTTGCGTTGTGGAGTTCGGACCACATCCCTCCGAGCACAAGTCATGCTGGAGACCCAATTTCCATACCTGAATCAGGCAACTTTACCATGTGGGCACGCGGGGAACCCGCATCACATATACGGCTAATGGCGCAGACACATGGAGTATCGTGGGGTCGGACGACAGTGCTCCGAAGCTGTCCGATCCCAGTTATACTTATGAAGGGTTGAGATGTGCACCAAGGGTATATAAGCATGAGGTGCTGCCACCACTAAACCACCTACCCACATTGGATCCCTCTTCTTCAAGACCAACGTTGGCATACTCACAAGGAACATTGCAGAGATGCCCTCGGTTCACGATGTCACTGCTATTGGCGCTGCACCAAAGATTGGTGTCTACAAAGAGCTAAGACAAAACCCATACCTTCTTGGTTTATCTGCGGTCCGTCGAAATAAACCTTTCTGTGCCTGCAGTTTCAGCTAATATGCATAGTTCGCTTCCCTCGGTGGTTTCCTCTTTGGTTATGATCAGGGTGTTGTCTCTGGAGTGCTGACCATGGAGTCTTTTGCCGCATCCTTCCCCAGAATTTATACAGACAGTTCTTTCAAGGGCTGGTTCGTTTCAACATTACTGCTTGCCGCTTGGTTCGGTTCTCTCGTCAATGGACCAGTAGCCGATCGCTTCGGTCGGAAAGGGTCTATCATTATAGCTGTCGTCATCTTCACCGTCGGCTCTGCACTCCAAGCTGGCGCAATAAACATTCCGATGGCTTTTACAGGTATGAAACACTCTGAGAAACATGATTGGAATCCATGCTGAACACCACATCTAGGTCGCGCAATTGCCGGTTTTGCTGTTGGCATGTTGACGATGATCGTTCCAATGTACATGAGTGAGGTCTCAACTGCCGGCATCAGAGGTACTCTAGTTGTTCTTCAACAGCTTTCCATCACGCTCGGTATCCTCGTATCGTACTGGCTAGAATTTGGAACTCAATACATTGGAGGCGTACGTTGCGCGCCTGACATTGCCTATACTGGTGGTACTGCGGCCGAGCCTGCCTTCGACCCACGAAACGACGTTGGCCCTAACGGCTGCACCGGTCAAAGCGATGCCGCATGGCGCGTACCTTTCGCCATTCAGATATTCCCTGGTCTCGTTCTCGGTATCGGCATGCTTTTCTTTCCCGAATCACCTCGATACTATTGTATGCGTGACAACGAAGAGGCTGGTGTCCGAGCGCTGGCCCGAGTTCGTCGCACCAACCCCGATGATGAACTGCTCCAGAAAGAGTATCTTTCTATCAAAGCTGAAGTCATGTTCGAAGAACAATACAATCGCGAAAAGTTTCCTGGCAAGTCTGGGGTATCGTTGTACCTGGCTGGCTACTCGACCCTCTTCTCTACCTGGCCGTCCTTCAAGCGTACGGCCATTGGCTGCTGTGTCATGTTCTTCCAGCAGTTTATCGGGTGTAACGTATGTTCCGATTGTGCGCATTGCTTGACATAGATAGCAAGCTAACATCGTGATCAGGCAATCATCTACTATGCGCCTACAATCTTCTCGCAGTTGGGTCTTTCTGGCAAGACCACTGGCTTGCTTGCAACAGGTGTATACGGGATAGTTAACACGCTATCCACGCTCCCAGCGCTGTTCCTCATCGACAAGATCGGTCGCCGCCCTCTCCTTCTCTGTGGTGCTGCCGGTACTTGTATTTCTCTCTTGATCGTTGGCGGTGTCATTGGCGGTTACGGATCAATGCTCAAAGACCACCCCGCAGCTGGCTGGACAGGCATTGCATTCATCTATATCTACGACGTAAACTTCTCATACTCGTGGGCACCAATTGGCTGGGTCTTACCCTCGGAGATCTACAACATCGGTAACCGGTCAAAGGCCATGTCTCTGACCACTTCATCGACATGGATGTGCAACTTCATCATCGGTCTTGTCACACCAGACATGCTCGAGAGCATCGGTTTCGGCACATACATCTTCTTCGCCGCTTTCGCTTTGATTGCGTTTGTGTTCACATGGTTCTTGATTCCTGAGACAAGGGGTAAGAGCTTGGAAGAGATGGATGCTGTGTTTGGCGATAGCACTGCGCATGAGGAAAAGACAAGGTTATACAACATTGCGCAAAGTCTGGGACTTGAGGAGGCTGAGGCTGCAGCGTTTGACGAGAAGCCTATCAAAGCGTTGCAGACAGAAGTGATGAAAGTATGAGAATAGTACGCATAGAGATGGAGAGGCACACCCGACAGTGTCAATCCTCAAGCACCATCGAGAATTATCACTCACTATGCATATGTGAGTTTCCTGCATTGCTAGAGGCCTGTGATATTTGCCTTCAATGACATCCTCTTTGTCACATATATCTTCCGTCACAGCCATTTTTCGTTCTCCGACCTGCCGGATCATGCACCAGCACTTTCTGACGCATCGTCTTCGTCATGATCTAAGTATCCCACAGGTCGAACTTCCCATCACTTCTCACGGACCTGGGTCCGACATTTTGAACCGAGATTGGAACTTTGGCCATATGTCGTTGAGCTATTTCTCAATACATTAGAGGTAGAAGTAATGGCCACAGGCGCTCATTTCGACACTTTCTGACCCATAAATCTCCAGGAATACAATGCAGCACTGGTCTTGCGCAAGCTCCAGATTCTATGGTTCATTCCTAGCGGATGTATATATGCTCCATATGCTCATGGAAAGGCACAGCCATAACAGTTGCGTAGCGCATCCTCATGATTATCTTTGGAAGGTGATGGATTGATCATCAGCCTGCATGCAACGGGTGTTTCTCGCTGACAACACTACGATTGATACTGGTTTGAAGACGGTGCTATTTGCCGCCTGAGAGCGCGCCTGATTTCAGTGTGTTACAAGTTGCAGCCAAGATCCTCTGCAACAGTCTAGCTTGCCGGGATGCCTTTGAGTTCGCACTGCGGAATACTGCGCACTAGTGGCGGCGAAGGTCTTCCAGAGATTGTTTTCAGAATTCTGGAATTCCAGCTTTCCCTTTCTCCGCAGTTGTCTCGGTTGAGAACGCATATCTGTAAATTACAAATCTGGCTCCGTCTCTATCTCGGCGAATTTGTGCAGGATCGCTTCACACATTCAGTGTGTAATCGGCTTGTCATCACCACCATTGATGCTATCAGCCTCTAGCCAGAACACGTTCCAACGTTCCAACGATCTACGATGGTCACCTCCTTCAACACATCGCGCATGTGACAAGGCAACTACATAGTTCTAGCCGTATTAGGCGAGGGGATTGTTTTGACCGCGGCTTTGAAGTGAGCACGTGCCTGTATAAAGCTGCTTGTGTAATTAAATATCTAGCCATCTCGAGGTAGACAAGTGTGGTTTTAAAAACGTCATCCGTAAAAGAGCACGTTGCTGATACATATCACTGCTGAGGAACTTATTGACACAGACATCAACATCTGGAGGTTGAGTATGGCGAGCCCCCACAGGGGGTACATGTTGGCATACAAATGCTAGCAATACAACGCCACGCACGAAGAAAGTAAAGCGCGCCTATGCGGCTGAGTGCAACAGAGCTAATTCCCAGACACCGATAAGGAAAGCGACAAGAAACGAGCGCTATGACAGGGCAATCGAAAGGGTATTAGAGACAGTTGTGAAGATATAAACCAGCCACCACCAGGGCTTCATATAAAAATGCACATTTCGCGCGACGAGCGAACGATGTAGACCAGACGAAAAGGAGTCAGTGAAGGAAGAAAAAGGTATCAGAAGAGAACAAGAAGGTGAGCCCAATCCGACCAATCCTCCTAGAGGTCTCCCAAGATTTCGTTTCCACATAATGCGTGCTAAAATTCCCCAAAAACGCCAGAAGAGAAAAGAGAAACAATCCCTAGGGTATACCAAAAGACGCAAAAAAGATACGACTTACAATAAACGCGCATCTAGAACCTAGACCCCGTCCTCAAACTCCCGTTTGCACTGGTGCTGCGTGCTGTGCTAGCACCACTGCCTGCTCTCTTCATACGCTTCTCCATGAGCCCATTAAGCAGACGATCTAGTTCGCCACTCAGGCCTTGCATGGTCTTGGTCTCTTCAGCGAGATAGTCCTTCATGAGAGGATGATCACGGCCGACTGGCACAACACCTGTGGTGTCATTGATGACAACGAGCATATCGCGGATCTCGCTACCGTCATCCAGGTAGGCACGAAGCGAGGCGTCGGACCACGCAGAAAGCATTGTGCTTTCTGCCGATACAGGAGGTGAGGGTTCGCGATCTTTGGTAGGGATGGGTGCTGGTCTTGACGGCGGAGGACCAGCCGGTTCAGATGCACGATGCGTGGGCGATGACGTGTTGTCAGACCTGAATGTCGAAAGGGTGTTGTTCTCAGGAATAGTCTTCATGGGGCTGTCGTCCGGTGTAGGCGTTGATACTGGCGAGCTGGTTTCTTGACTTGAGCTATCAGTAGACAAACCTGGAGCGTGGTGAGACTCCGACTCTTTTTCCCTGTCAGCAACAACTTCCTTCTGCAAGGGCTGTGCATCCGCTGCGGAGACGTGAACTGGCGACTCGGAAAGACGACCTGTAGACTCTACATTCTCCGTTTCCCCCTGCTTGTCCCGAGCATCAGGATCTGCGAAAGGATCGCTGCTTTCATCCGAGTCGAAATCATCCAATTGCACACGCTGCTTCGCCTTTGTAACCTTCTCGCGCTTGACTTCCCCTTCTTGTTGAGGCTTCATGATATTACTGAATGGGTTTCTTGAGCTTGTGGTATTGGATGTTGAGTCCGGAGACCTGGTTTGGTCTTCTGTCGTTGACTTGCTTGTCTCATCTTGTTCAGGTGATACCAAACGCATAGTCGAAGTAGCTTGTTGTGCAGCCGGTTGATTGTCAACACTGTCCAACTCATCTGGTTCAGCGCTCATCTCTGTTGGGCTTTCAGTCTTCAAGATGCCCTTTGTCTTCTGCGGCGAATCGTCTCGGTGACTTCTGTGCACCTTGGGCTTACTCAATTGTCTCAACGGTGCTGGAGCTGTCACTTGTTCAGCTGACGACCGTTCTGCAAGTTCGTCTGACGGTTTTGATTGTGGCGAGCTGCGATCCGCTTCTTCCGGTTTCTCGATGTCGCTGTCCATGGAGTCTTGTGCACCTTTACCCTTCCTGTCCTTGCGCTTGAAGAGTCCACTGAGCATACCTGACTTCTTCTCTTTCTTCTTTTTGTCGTCCTTGACCTTGTCCGCGAAACCATTCTTTTCCAGACTCTCCAGACTAGGCCCACGCTCGCGAGAGCCGGTAGTTGACGTGCTTGAGTCGTCGCGAAGCAGGTTAGGAGTAAGTGTGATCTTGCGCGTTTCGGTATTTTCATCTTTGAAGAAAGAGTCTGTGTTGCGCAGCGTACCGTTGCGAGAGACTTTGGGGTCCAAAGGCCGATCTACCGCGTCTTCGCTTCCTCTTTCTCGGTCTTCTGATCGTTTCGCAGACTCCTCACTTGAGCCTCGTGCATCACCCTCGGTTTGACCAACCTTCTTTGCACCATTTACCTTCAGTGGTTGTACTTGGAGGTTCTCTTCCTGAGCAGCATCGCCGTCCTGTGTTGCCGCTTGCTGCTGTTGTAATTGTTTTGGCTCTGGTCCACCAAAGAGTTCGCCCTCACCCTCGTCGGACGAGTAATCGTAATCTGAGGCTTCGACGTAAGTAGGTGGCGCGAATTGTACAGTTTTGGCATTCCTTCGTCGCATGGCCTTTTTGAGCGGATTTTTGGATTTCTCGGCGGTGTCGCCAAGCATGGTTGCGGAGAGGTCTATATTTCTATGCTTGTTGAGGCGGGCTAAGCGTTCTGTTGGTGTCTCGATGTGTTCGGCAGGCAGATAGCCTGTAGCTTGAGTTAGAAATAGTTGTTGAAGGTTTAGCTGCAAATGCCTACCGATGCTGTTGTCCTTGACAACTCGTACCAGCCACCAGTAGCTGTTACTATCATCGAGTAACACCATGGTGTCACCTTTGGTTGCGTTTGCCTGACCTTCGACGGTCGCGACGAATGTGTGCAGGGCGTAGACGAATTCGAAGTCGATATCTTCTGTTTCTCGTAAGCATTCGCCTCCCCATCCTGAGTCGATAAATCTAGGGTCATCAGAAAAAGAGACGTCGTTGGATGCATCATCGTTGTCTTGGTCCAGATCTGCGTCCCAAGAGTCGGCGTCACTGTCGGTGGTCCAGGAATCCTCTTCACCTTCGGGTTGGCTAGCCTTGAGTGGAGTGTCATTTATCGTTCGAGGTGAACTTGGGGTAGGATCCAGAAAGGGGTCTTCCGGTGTGTTTAGAAGGGTACGATCAATCGGTTCCAATATGCGTTTGACCTGCTCCTCGTCCAGTTCGGACATTAGTGATGCCTGAGAGTCTTCTCTTGTCTCGATGCGACGTTGGACGGTCCTTAGTCGTCTCGTCGTTGGACTGGTGCCCACCTTTGCGAGTAGTTGTTCGTTATTGTCCGGTGTCGTGGTGGCCCTTGTCCAGGAATACTCACCACGATGATGCTCCGTTGACTTGTTTTCTGGGTGCAAAGGAAATAGTAAAGAAACGGAGATGGATGGAGGTCGATCCCGTGAGGAAAGACTAGGGACAGAGATGGGAAAATGAATAGGCGTATTCGTAAACGGGGAAGAAGAAGAAGAAGGAGAAGCGATAGTTGAGAGCACGGGCGAAGACTGGGGAGTCAGAGACTCTCGTCTCGCCGGCCAGATCGCGGGGAGAAGAGGCAGAGAATACCCACCATCGTCTATCGAGGGCGAACTCGAGATCTTGTCCATCATGTCGTCGTCCATGTCCTCCTCATCGGCATCCTGCATGTCGGCATCATCGTTGTCGGCGGATGCACCGCCGTTCAGCCTGACAGCCTGCTCGTCTTGCTGGGGGCCATTTGGTGCATTGGCGTTGTTCATTACCGTGCGGTCGTCATCGGAGCCGGGGTCGTCTCGTAGCTGACTGCCAGCGTCGCTCCATGCATCTTGCAGACGGGCCTCCTCGGAGTTGCGCTCTTGCTCGACCTGTCGAATGGCAGCCTGCTGATGGGGCGCTGCTGGGCCAATTCCAAGCGGCGCCGGGTGTTGGGGCTGGTGGGAGTGGTCCTTGGCGGTGGGCGATGTTTTGTCCTGCAGGTCGATGGTGTCTAGACACATGGGTTAGCAGGCGCACCTCGCGTTGCGCACTCGGTGGTTGCCTTCGTACCTGCTCTGATGATATGGGGTCGCGTCATCCTAGCTCATTCCTCTGCGCGCGTTGAACGATTGGGGGTCGTGGTTCGGAGGAATGGCCAGGTGAGACGAGGCGCGATGGGTGGCTGGGTCGACCTGCGCAGGGACGTGGTAGCGCGACTCGAGTTGCCGTGGAAATAGCAGCAGCAGCAGCAGCAGCAGCAGCAGCAGCACAAAGAGCAGAGAATCGCGTGCGTGGTCCGGGGACAGCGTTACAGGCGTCGCATGCGTTCTTGGGGCGTGTTTCGAGCAAGGAGCGGCTGAGCCACGGGTCGTGGTGCGGCAATCGGGCGCGAGTGTTTGGGCGCATGCGAGTGAGCGAAAAGCAATGTGGCCACGGGTATGTCGCTGCCAGTGAGGGGCACGCCGTGGGAACTGAGGTCGTGACGCTGGCCAGGAGGGTGATATGATTTTGGCGTCGTTTGCGCAGTCCTTCCCCGAACGCATGCCCCCCTGTCTTGTTCTGAAACGTCTCACGCGCTAGCCTGTTCCTGGCCACTTCACTGCAAAAAGGAGATGCGGCTCGGTCCTTTCAAGTCTTCTTAAATCACCGCACATGACACTGTTTCTGCAGCCGGCTGCTTGACCTTCTCCCTTGTTGTACTGACGGCATCATGCCTTCGGCTTCCTGGGTTGTCGTTTGCAACTCGACGCTACGGCCGTGTTCCGCACTCCGCAACCGATGAAACACCAAACTTGGAACCCTATCAAACGTCACGCCTCGCTGCACAAATGTCCCATTGGTCTGCATCATTCCACCATCGAGGAACAACACCCTCCATTCACTTGATCAAGCACATTCCAAGACCGCGAGATGCTCTGACACGCATCAGCTTTCCCTACGATTAGCCAATGTCCTACTTACTGACCGAACGCCCTTGCACCTTCCTCACAAGCCCTCTACGCTGTGTGCAGGCTTCAACGCCTCTACTTCTCGCGCATCGCAAAGCCATCTGTTCTATCCAGCGCCTCCATTCGAGCCGAATCGCTTGTACTACCTGGTCATCAAATAGTTTTGCGTTGTGGGAATGCATACCTTGCCAAGTTTGCCATCTTCTTGACCAGCGAAAACGAAAAGCGAGTTTCGACAACACCAAATTCATCACTGATGCGGCTACCAGAAAATGTGTAAAGAACAATGTCTTGCGCGTGTTACTCTTACGGGTTAAGAAGCAAGACGCGGTCCCACGTGCTGTGCGAAAGACAGAGGCAGATCACTCGGAGATTTGTGCTCACGGAAGTTCCTCGGCCTGTGAGCTACTTATTACGTAGCTGTTGCTTCGTACTAGCTGCGCCTGCTGTCCTTCGAGATTTAGTCATGTGTTATGTGGAACGTCGTTTCTGCCTCGATGTAACGTTCTCGTATGCGCATTACCAGGTTCGCTCAGCTCTAATGTCATCATCGGTGGCTGCAAGGACATATCTAGCCAGCCTTACCCGTGCGAAGCGGCGCCACTCGTGGTCATGTCCGGGCCGACCGATCGAGACTAGACCTTTTATGGTTTGGCAGACCTCCTTTCGACCAGCTCACGTCGGCCTGCAGGCTTCATCTAGCCTGAAGCTTTCCAGAAAGCCGCTCGATTAAAAATAGAATACGACATTCATCTCTAATGGACTGGACCATTGAAACAACCGGCGGGTACTCTGGTAGATACAATTTTTATTTGTGGTACTGAATCGCGTAAATTCGAGTATATACCTATGGCGAGACCAGACACTATTTGCCGTTTCGAGAGCTTCCCGTTTCTCTACACTCACTGCACCCTACATTGACTTCTCAATATCCCGTCTTCCACCATGGTGGCCCACATAACCAAGCTCCTGGCTGTTGCCACCACCGTCTCGGCATCCATAGTCGAACTGCCTGTTGTCGTTAGGGGCAGCTATGCAAGCGTCAAGCTGGATATCGGCACACCTGCCAAAGAACACCGCTTGTTATTTGATACCGGCTCGTCAACGATTTTCGTTGTCAACACTGACTGTACCGAGGCCTCCTGCCCGGACGGAAAGATCTCGGATTACGAACGAGTAAAGTACAATGCGTCCGCCTCATCAACGTCCGTCAACCTTGACATTCCCGCGTCGATCCCGTACCTAGGCGGCGAAGTCGCTGGCGGTACCTTCCAGGACGTTTTCAGCACTACAGACGGCGGCGTAGAATGGAACCAGACCTTCCTGTCCGCCAACCAAAGCAGCTGGCGTTTCATCACCGCCGACGGTTTCCTCGGCTTAGGCTTTTCCACCATTGCGGAGAAAAACACAACGACTTTGGTCGAACAGTTACTGTGGAACGGTCAACTGGATGCTCCACGTTTTGGACTGTACTACGGAAAGAACTTGAAGGATGAAGGCGAGCAAGATGGTGTTTTGACCATTGGTGGCAGCCATGAAGACAAGTATGTGGACGGCGAGATGGTCTACGCACCCTTGAGGAAAGAGGCAGAATATCAGCTCTGGCGTGCGCCACTCAGGAGCGTCAACGTACTCGTTGCAGAGGACCCATCGGCACCAAACGCCACTATCGAGATTCACAACGGTCGTCTTCCCACCACCGCCGTAACGAAGGGCGGTTTCCCAAAGGCCAACACGACATGGTCAACGTATCAAGCCGGAGCTGTTTTCGATACGGGAGCTGGACGCCTTTCCGTCCCGACAGAGATTGTCGATGCCATGTACTTCAACCTTGGCTGGAACGTCACCAAGCTTATGAACGGCGAGGAGCGCATGGAGTGTCAACATTTGAATGCTTCGTGGGCAGTCACTCTGACTCTTGGTGAGGGTGCTCCCGAAGACGATGTGTCATTCACTATGCGAGGTGACGAGTTCACCGAGCCTGGTGACCAGTGCATGCCGCCATTTGACGACAGCGAGCAGTACGGGTTCGCGCTTGTCGGTGCTGCGTTCCTGCAGAGATATTACTCCGTCTACGACTTTGGTGCTGACAAGGTCGAGGACTACCAGCCAAAGATTGGCTTTGGAAGGTTGAAGAAGGAGTACGATTACCTGTACCAATGATCATGGCTCACACAGCATTCTTCATTCATTCTTGTAGATATTTGTGACTCAAACCCATATAAGACTTTTGTACTCTCATGTAACTACTTACAAGCCTGTCCATTTCCGATTGTGTTGTATTGTCTGATTGATCTATGATATAGTGTGAATTTCTATCGCTCCCCGTACTCAGAAACTATCGGCACTTCATCATGAGCCCTCTTTCCTATCTACTTCCCTTATCTCCAGGTGGGGTCGTGCAGTACCCCTTGCGACTCGCATATGCAGTGTCAAAACATGGGAGTCAGGTTTAATTCTGTCAATCTTTTCCATCCTAGAATCGCCCATTGTGTCGAAATACCAGAGCTCATGAAGATTGACATGGTAGTGTCTGTAAAAGTCCTTCCGCCTAGCAATCCACCGATCACCAACGACCACGGTAGCTGACCAATGGCCGTTCCTGAAGAAGAACACAAATGCGAAGACAGGGTATGCATCGGATTTGAACTCCATATAGCCGATGATGGCGCCAGTGTGCGTTGCGTGCAGCCACTTTGCGGATGGATCCCAAAGGCCATTGGGTTCCACTCGGTTGACACGGACACTCGCAGGCTTGATTACTCGCATGACTTTGTCCATGATAGTTGCGGCTTGCGTAACTGTTAACGATTTGACTGCAGTGAACTCAGTGTACACCACTTCGGTCTTCACCGAGGGGCATTTTTGAGGCTGCGCGCGAACAAATAAATCCGGCCCCACTCGCCTGAGGTATACACCAACAGGTTTGCCCACGGTACCAAGGGAGTGCTTTACTGGTAATATAGCAAGTCCGGTATCGTTGTCCCATGCGAGACCTAGAAGATGCATGTACGGGGTCAGTACATGTCTCACATGCAATTCGTGCAGGGACATCTCTTACCCAGCTTGAGACGGATACCACGATTTGTAAGATAAAAGTCCCGCGGACGTACTGTCGGCTCAGGTGTGATTGATCGCATTTGTCGAAAACTTTTCGGAGAAGGAGCAAGGAGGCCTGTCAGCTCTTGATCCGAGAATTGGTCATTCCACAGGAAGATCGAGTCATCAGCACATTGGCTGAGTATCTGTTCTTGCAAGCGGATGAATGCTTTTGACCCTTCTCCATACAGCATTGCCATGTTAATATCGAATATACCAAGGAGGCTGTATGCCATGTCTTCGTCCCGGGTAGTCTTGCGCTCAGCTGCCCACGAGAAGCGCTGAGCAACAGGCATCTCGCTCAGCTCCATCTCTTGCTTGAGAATCTTGTCAGGAATTCCTGTGATCTCCGTAATCTGGGTAGCCAGGCTCGATTTCGTACCTCGAAACTCCCATTTTTGGTTGTAGAAGACGACATCCCTCGGCGCAATGAGTTCCTGTAGTGTCCAGCCGCGAGAAAACCATTTTGACGAGATGAAGGAGTAATCGCTTTCAGTGACGTCGAAGAGATAGGCGAAGCACACCCGAGCTTCTTTGTAGTATCTGAACATGGAGTTGATTGCTTCGCTAAGCTCTGCACTGCTAGGCTTGTTGATGCAGCAAGTATCGCACCATACATATGGTAGTCTGTACCGAGGTGAAGAAGCTATCTTGCAGGTCTCGATGATCTTCCGGTACCCTGGCTTTGCGAGCGTGGATTTTGGACGGTCTTGCGGAGCAACATTCATCTCTTCATAAGTCAACTCGTCCTTGGTAGGACCCCATACGTGCGACAAGATGGCATACCGTTGATCTGGATCAGCATAATCTCGAACATGCAGAGCCAGGGTCTTAGTGTCGATAAAGATCATGTTGGAACTGCGTATCAGAGGAATATTGTTGGGTCGCCTGAGGATTTTGCCAGATCTTCAAAGACTTGGACTGGTATCGACGAGTTGTGGAGATGAGGTTCTCGATTTCGATTTCGACCCCACCACAAGATGACAGGAGGCTGAGCCTACAGCTGGCCTTAAACCTACCTAGGTATGCGTCATACTGCGCACTTCAGCTGATACCAGTGCTACAATGAACGATGGACTGATTCGCGCATCGCCTCACGCAGCGCGATTCAGTGATGACATTAGTGGTGTATGTGCATAAAGCAAGGTGGACAAGGTTCGGTGTTCAAATGAGGATACTAGGCCAAATCCGATTAGCTCCTCTCCTCGCAGCGACATGTATGATTGTATGGATTGATTCTGTCAAAGGTTATGCAATCATGTCTAAAATACGATACAACTAATCGAATAACTGCTCAACTCGCCTTCTTTCACAGGCTTTCATCTCTCGTCTTTCCTCCCTCCTTTGATGTTGTTTAGCTTGTTCCTTTGCTTCTCCCTCTCGTCCATGTCGATGTTGATATTGAAATGCTGGCTTCGAATCTTCTCGTAAAATTTACCAGCAGTAATACCGTTCATAGGTTCAGCCCATTTGCCGGTGACTTCAGTCTCTAGGGAATCGGATTTGATAATAGTGGGTTCATGAGCACGGAGAACGAAGACAATCGAAAACCGGTATCTTTTATCATCGACAGAAGCGCAATTAGTGGAAGAAGGCTGCGGAGCAGATTGGGTGGGGCTTGTTGGAGGTTCCATGGATCCATAAGCTACGACGCGATGGCCACCAGCAGGATATCTTCCATTGGAGAGTCGTTCGAGTTGCCGTCCAGCAAGCATAGTAGCTCCTTTTCTCCCAGAACCCTCGACTACTTTCTCTACAGCGAACCAGTCGGCTCCATCCCAGACCTCCAGGCCAGGCACATCCCCCACCACCACACTTAGTAGTCCTAGATCAGCATGCGGTTCAGCGACGACCTTCGCTTCCCATCCTTCATATCGAAATAAACGCAACATTGTCGCTGTTTTCTTCTTATCTGAGTCTTGCAATAAACCACAGGGTCCGACGTATTGCTTCAGTCCCTCATCTTCGCCGTCTGGCAATCCCAGGGACGTCGAGATTCTGCCCAACGTGTTTTTGCAGTGTTGTCCGATGAGATCCCAATATCTCTCAGCAGGCTCTCTTAGGACTTCTGGGCAATACTCCAGAGTTCTCAAAGTGATGAATTCCTTTTCTCCTGGGATCTTGGACCAGCCCTCTTCAGACCTAAGTTTGTGCTTCCATTGCTGCTTTTCCTTATCGGGCTGGTTGAAGAAAGCTTGACTTGCTGCGAATAGCTGCTCGTAGGCAGTCTGAAGAGGATGAGGTCCAGGCTCTGGCGCATGGGGCTCGTTCAAGTCTGGAGATGATTGTGCTGACAAAGAGTTTGGAAACGTGACAGTGGTCCAACCGAGTCTCGATAGAGTTTGTTGATGCTCTGGTAGGACTAAGGGTAGCATTCCTGGCTTCAGTGGCGGCCGCGCTTCTAGTGGTGCATCTTGCACTGATTGCGCACCGTTCTTTTCGTTGCCCGCCGTTTTCCTTACCCGAAATTTTGAGATGATGCTTGAAATGGAGAAGTGGTGCTTGGATGAGCTTGAGGGTAGTGTGGCGACCATATCAACTAGTTATTACGATACAAACACGTTGGCTGCGAAAGAGGGACTATAGGCAAAAGAACATTCGAATTATAGGGGAGGGAGTTCAGGAATTATGATTACGGGTGTGGTCGGGGTATAGTAAAGATACGGCATGGAACAGCCAGGTGACGTTTTCCAGGCTACACGGGCCAAGCCACAGTTGCACAGCCCCACCATCCACGGGTAGACTTACGGGCTATTGCAAACAAAGCGTGCTGGCCAAGACCAGAACTTGCACGGCATATTTCAACGATGAATCCAAATACAAACAGGTATTTACACGGGACATAAAATGGTGAACATGCTGCAATTCATCATATCTCTACAGCCTCAACCTATTCTTGTCCCAAAGCTCCCTCTCCCTTTGCACGAACCAATCGTGCAAAATGGGGTTTAACTTGACAATCCCATCATTCGTCTCACACCCAAACTCCATACCAGATTTCCACGTCCCTCCCTCAGCACTGATTTTCATACTAGTCATGTTTTCCAATCGACACAGTGCTAGACCCACATCTCCAATGCCTCTGATGAACTTGCCTGCTGCACGCCCCTTCTTGATATGTCCGTTTTCATCTAGCTGCTTAATGTCAGTCCCATGTTCCGGTAGGGCAGCTGTTTTGCCGGGGTTGTCGATATGGACAGGCAAGATGCGCTTCCGGACGATGCCGGTGTGTTTTGTGCGAATGGTAAGTTCCTGGCCAACGTAACAACCTTTCTTGAAGTCTATACCATGCGAGAGATCAATGTTGCACTCCATTGGCAATGCGCTCTCTCTTGCTATCTCTTGTGGTCCTTCGGGTATGCCATTCCTGTAGCGTTGGAGGTGGTATTCTCGTACGTCCACTGGCTCGGCTCCCTCTATTACCGTTGTTGTATTTGCGCTCGCGAGATAACGACGCATATCTGGGCAACGTGGATCGCTCATTTCGGCGATTGTACTTTCTGATCTGCGTTGCCCGGCTTCTGAGCCCCAGGCCGCCCACACGCCTATCTCATCTGCACTCACATCCGAAATCTGCACCTTGCTCCGGAGTTTGTGCCTCTTCAAATGCTTTTTCAAAGACTCGAATTCACTCTCATCAACTTCAATGTAGCATGCCCAAGGCTCCTTCTCCTGGACCAACTTTGGCCACACCCAGACAAACACATCCCACAACACTCTGCCGCGCGCATCGAGAAAGGCTGCGTAGAAGGGTGATTGGCGGCTTTCGTCGACTTTATTCGTAATGAGCCCTTGCAGAAACTTCACAGTATGGGGGCCAGTAAGGGAGATAAGGCGGCGATGCGGAAGCGCTGCGAAGTTCGAGCCAGCAGCTTGCAGAGAAGCCTCTATCGAGTAAGGGCGTCCCGAAGATTTTTCACGAGCATTCCTAATGGTTGATGGTCGAATGTCGGCTCGATTGCGAAAGAATGAAGGGGCTATCGGTCGCGTTGAGATTCTGTCGTTTGAAGACGACGCGGTGCTAAATGTTCGGTGCGCGTCGGCGGCGGGTCTGGGCAGACAGCGCAAATTCGTCCTGCAAGCATCGCATATGTATTTGGGCGTCTTTCGTGATGCACCCAGCGATAGGGCAGCCATGATGGTGACCAGGTTTTCGGTGTGAGATGAGGGACGTGATGGACAAGAAAGAGCTCTGACGGCATGCGGCATTTGCGGAGTTAAGACTAGACTAAGAGGTGATCGAATATGCCACATCTGACTCCTCGAACTAAAATCACTATTCAGAACGCTAGAAACGCCTAATCTACAAGACAGAATATGAGCACACGCTATCGACTTGAAAAGCGTTCTCGGGCATTCAACGCCGCTGCTCAATAATTCGAAGTATGGTCGCGTCAAGCCAAGAACTAGTCGTTCTTACGACCCGTTAACCTTGAACGCTCGCTATTGCCCTCTTTTGGGCTCGCCGGCCCTGACTCGTCGTCACTCTCGTCACTCTCGTCACTTTCGTCACTACTCCACTTGTCGTCCTCGCCTACAGCGAAGATGGTATCGCCATCAAGACTCTCCCTGGGAGGAACAATGGGCTTCTGTGCTTGTGGTGCCGGCAATGGCGACACATCGCGCGCGTTGTTGTTCGACCTCTGCGCTGGGTCGTAGGATGGAGGCTGATCTGAGCCTCCTTCCTCTTCATCAAGAGAATCTCTGAGGGATGCGATCTCGAAACCTTCGTCATCTTGGGCAATCTAGAGTCGTCAGTAAGAATGTATAAATGGTACAGTTGGATGAACGTACCTCATCACTCATGGCAAATCTCCGGTTGTTGGCTGTTGGCCTCCACATGTATGCAACAAAACACACATCCGCCAAGTAGACAAGATTTAGCCAGCCGTCAAGCACGAACCATCGTGTTTGCCAGTGTGTCGGAGCAAAGTCGGGGGTCGAAGCTCCGGCGAAGGTGAAGCTGTTGATGAAGAAGAAACCGAAAATGACAACAATGCTCGTCAAAATGCACCACCATAACCTCTTATACATGGTAGCTTTGACGTGCTGCTTTCGCTCCATCAAATCCTTCATCGTAAGGTTGAGCGAATTCAGGGTCCAGATGTAAAACGCCGTAAGTGTGGCTGAGAGTGGGAGGATGACCAACAGAACTAGAGGTCCGGCGTCATCGGGACGAACAGTAAGTGAGGCTACAGCATAAATTACGCCAAAGACGAAGTGTGCAACAGCAAGCCAGCGGACGACCGTCATTGTCTTGCCGAGGGAAGGCTTGACGACGCCATATCCCATACATACGATCAGCAGCAGGAAGAAGGAGAAGGAGTTACGGAAAGCGTTGAGTACGGCGACGACAATCATGAGTGCCTTGGTGCCGACGTTGTTACCGTGGCGGTTCTGGTAGTCGTAATAGCCCCAAGTCATCAGCATCTCGATGACCAGAAATACTAGGATAGCAGTGATGTAGTTTTGGACGGCAAGAATATCGTGACGATTCTGGAAGTAGAGGAAGCCCCAGAATGCCAAGACAACAAAATACACAATGGTGATTCCGCCGTAAAAGGGCAGCTTTGCGATCTGGGCGGCTTGCAGCTCTCCATAAGCGTTTCGAAAAGTCACAATGGCCTCGAATTGCAATTGCTTGTCTTGCGCATTCGCAGCCACACAGTAATAGCCAGTTTTGATTGGTACTTTGGTCTCTGTGGTGGAGGTCGGGTACTTGATTGCTTTCGGGTCGTTCAGGTCGATAGCTGCGGTCCTGATGGGCATTTGCCAGAGGTTCTCGACGTCTTCCGCGAGTACCCATTCGCCTTTATGTGTGCCGTTGCAGAGGTTTAATTTGATCGATTCGTCGTCGCAAATGTAATGGCGGTTTTCCTGAGAGACTTGTCAGTTGGATCATCCAGATACCATGCAAGGCCCACATACATCGTTCACGGGCAAATCGGAAGGTGCGCCCAGAAGCAAAGTGTCTTTCCATTCCCAGACCACGACACTGACAGTCTGGTCCTTGATTCCTTCGTTCTTCTTCGGATCTTTTATAAACTTAACAAGTATGAAGGGGTCGACCTTGCCTCCCCACGACTTCTTGCTGTACATGCCACTGGACTTTGGATCAGCATGCCGTCCATGTGTAACTCATGGCCCGGCAGTTTCCTCATACCTGCATTTTTGCGTCTCCTTGTCAGACAGCGTCACGTCCATGGCTGCTACTGCTGTCACAGTAGTTAACAGCAGCAGAGCGAGGTTGCGCAGCCGTGCCTTCATCGTGCCGCGATGTGAGGCCAGCTGGCGGAGCTGACGGCTGAGGGTTTGCAGCGCTTCAGGCGGAGGGATGCGGTTCGAGTCGAGTCGGCGATAAGTGTCTTTCCGTCAATTCCTGGTCCAAGACGGGTCATGGGTGTAGGGCCGTGTTTAGTTGTCGATGTTTAGCTTGCGCGTTCGTCACCTACGAGTCCGCCTTCCCGGTAGCTCTTAGCGCGCTTCCTAGAATGTGGCGCAGCCTTGGAGCCTTCAATGGGCAACCATCACCGAAACAGCCGACCAGTCAGCCCTACCAAGCCCTTTCACCAATACACCATGCCAGGCAAACACATGGCTGGCACCTCTGATGAGCCTTGCAGGCGATGCAAAGACAATGTTTCCGTCCTCGTTGTGCGCTCTGAGCCACTTTGCCAGTCAGTCTACGCCACCTAGAGGGGAAGAAGAATTTGCTAAATTTGTGCAGTGACTGTTTTGCCCGCTATGTGCATACAAAATGCATCAAGCGCTTGGAGTCGTTTCGTGTGAATTTTGGAGCCGAGCAGCAACGTAGGATACTAGTACCCCTGTCGTTTGGCGTCTCGTCTACAACTCTCCTTCATATACTCGATCTGCATCTAAAGACGCAAAAGAGCAAGACTGGCCGGACCGGATTTGGAATCTGCGCGATATACATCCAAGACCCGGAGCAAAAAGTGCAGGCTGCTCAGCTACTCGACAAGGCTCGCGAACAATACCCAGACCATCACTATGCCTCACTCCCGTTGCACGATGTATTTCGCATGGTCCAAGACGATGCCTCAATCCGGTCTCTGGTGCCACAAACCAACGAAACCGTAGGCTGGAGCCCTGAGGAGCATTTCGTTCGCATGATTAATTCGCTCACCTCAGCAACTGCTCGTGCAGACGTGTTGTCTACCCTTCGAATAAGGCTGATCGTAGAATATGCCAAATCGACTGGTTGCGAAAGTGTTCTCTGGGGTGACAGCACCACCAGACTCGCTCAAAAGACACTTGCTGAGACCGCGAAGGGCAGAGGTTTCTCTCTGCCTTGGCAAGTCTCCGACGGATCGTCGCCATTTGATCTCAACTTCCATTACCCGCTTCGAGATGTCCTAAAGAAAGAGCTAGTATCTTACATCAACATGGCCGATCCTGGTCTATCATCACTTGTTCATGAAACCTCATCAGGAGCCACCCAAGCATCGACAAGCTCAAAGAATACCACTATTGACGATCTCATGACGCAGTACTTCGAATCGGTCGAGGAGAACTTTCCAAGTATCGTTGCAAATGTCGTACGCACAACAAGCAAGCTTGAGGCTCGACCGGATGCACTTTCAGACCCAAAATGCAACCTGTGTAGTATGCCTGTACCTGGCGGTCGATTTGGCATCCATGGCTGGGGTGGTGATCAGCAAGACGGAGATGACTTCGAGTCTACACATGCCAGAAGAGACATCTGCTATGGCTGCACAAGGTCGTTGCCTAAAGCCACAATGAGTACGATCAGTAATTGAGCGCATCGCTGAAATCTGCAATCATTTTTCATCAGCATTGCGAACCATCGCCTACTCTGATTGACCCTTGCTCGAAGCTTGAAGGATTTATGCAGAATGGTCTTTCTATGTTCATTTGCTCTCTAGGCCAACATCAATCTACGCGCTCGGGCGCTACCGGCAAAACAATAAATAACCTGGCATTATCCTGGAGATCCACACGCATTCCCGGATCCTGAACGAAAACACTATCTATACTCATCTATGTCGGTACAACGATCCCCGAGCCTCATGACCAGATGTCCAAGCACATAGTATAAGAGAGCCACAGATAGTTGTTCTATGTTCAACACAACAATCGCAATGAAGCTCTCCAATTTGATAGTTTGTCCTTTGCTAAGCGCATCGAAATGTCTCGCACACTGGAACTACGACCGTATCATCGTTAATGGCGAGATCATTGGGTCACCCTATGAATACATTCGCAAAACGAACAATTCCAACTACCCTCTTCAAGACGTCAATTCCATATATATGCGCTGCAACTCCGGTGCAGAATCCGGTGTTGCACTCACAACCAAAACCTACACCGTTGCTGCTGGCGATATGCTAGGCTTCGCGGTCAAGGATACTTTCGGCCACCCTGGGCCACAACAGATTTACCTATCTAGAGCGCCAGGCCCTGCCGCTGAGTACGATGGCTCAGGCGACTGGACAAAGATCTACAGCTTGACCTATTCTTTGAACTCAAGCTACGGCGCCAGCGACGGCATCCTCAAATGGGCAACCCACAACGCGCGAACGTTCAACTTCAAGCTTCCTTCTGAAACACCACCAGGCGATTATCTGCTCCGCGCCGAAGGTCTCGCGCTCCATGCAGCACATAAACCAGATAACTACCAATTCTATATTGCTTGTGCGCAGATCAATGTCGTGGGCACTGGTGTAGGTGTTCCGGGCCCGACGATCAAATTTCCGGGTGGATATCAGTGGAATTCAACGGGCGTGCTGATACCAGAGTTTTGGAGTAGGATTACGAACTATACGGCTGCAGGACCGACATTGTGGCCTGAAGGAACAATGGAGGCGCATGTTTTGGATGGCACAAAGAAGACCGGCGCAGACTGAGGTTGTGTGGCACCCAGCATAGGCTATGGCTAGCGGAGACAGCTTGTTCCATTATCATGTCCGTCTTTGCCAATGAATCAAGGCAGACTGCACGTTGTACCAATTTCATCTAAAGCTAAGCGGGTCTTCTAAGCATCTAATCCATCCCGCTCAACCATCCATCGAACAATATCAATGACTTCGCTTTGTTTTTCACTGACGCCCTTCCCAGGTTCCTTCACCATACCCTCAAGCACGTTATCCAACATACCCCTCAACCTACTAACCAGCACTCCGATCCTAGCCCACCCTCTCAACCGTATCCATTCATCTACCACCAGTCCGCGTCCAAGAGTATCAACCTTGATCTCACCAGCAAATAATAACAAGCTGTATGCATTGAAAGGCGTGATATCTCTTATGAAAACTTTACTTGTAGCCATCTTATTGAAGTACGCAACGAAACTCGCATTATGCGGGAATGTCTGACTGGCGAATAGCGTGGAGGAAGGATGAACAAAGACACGTCCGTTTTCCTGGTTGAAGTATTTGATCTCGCGGGCTGAGGGGTCAAGTTCTACGGCACCAGCAATTCCAGCGGCGAACTTTTTGTCGGGGAGTTGGATGCGTGCGATTTGTGGGTTGAAAGACCCAGCGATGAGCGCACGGAGGAGTGCGTCATTGGCGTTGTGCTTGTTGTATGACCCATGTGTGGAAGGATTGAGAGAAGAGTAGTGCGTTGGGATAAAGGAGATTTCTTTGAGAGATGAGAGGTACTGCGTGCGATTGGAAGCGATATCGAACATGGTCTGAGGAGAGAGGCGGTTGTCTTGACACCAGAAACGAAGGTCTCGTGTTGACATGCCTTTACTGCGCAATGCAGCCCATTGTTCGTAAGCTCGAAGATCTACAAGCAAGTCTCCTTGATTGTTTGAGAAAGATGCGCGTAGGTGGTCGAACTCGTTTCGAGTCTCCTGGTCTCGCTCTCGTGGCGATATAAACGGACTGCGAGCGGTCAGGACAGCCGCGATGGTCAACACAGCTTCAAGACAACCGAAGGTTGCGCCGTAAACAAGAAGCTTGCCCAGACGAAGATCCGCCGGGATCATGGACATGTGGCGACCAAGAGCGGTCAGTTCGTCGTCGGTAATCGCACCCATCTGTGAGAGTAATCGGATTGCACCCTCCACCGCTGTGCTTTCTGGTGGTGTGAGCGCTGAAGCAAGGAAGCTTGAGACATCCTGAACGCCCATCGCCTTGATAGATAGACACATCTGCTCAAGTGGCACACGTCGAATCTCAGGGTCTGGCCGCTCCATCATCTTGGCTTCGGCATTACGTGTATACAGCTTATAACAGTCACCTGCTCGGACACGGCCTGCTCGACCTCGCCGCTGTTTGCATGCCGCCCTGGAAGCCCAGGTTTCGGCTAGGCGAACCATGTTGTTTTGTGGGTCGTAGCTCGTCTCCTTGACCCTACCCGTATCGATAACAGCAACGATATCCTCAATCGTAATCGACGTTTCTGCGACGTTGGTACATGCGATAACTTTACGTTTGCCGTGGGGAGCGGGAGGGAAGACACGCTTTTGCTCAACAGGCATGAGTGACGCATGTAGAGGCAGTGCGTGGAGGTTTGCGAGCTGACTGAGCGCTTGAAGTGTTCGATCAATCTCCATGGTACCAGGAAGGAAGATGAGAATGCCTCCATCCTTATCACCGAGCTGACGATCGATGTGACGAACAGTTTCCGCAATGAGGTCATAGTTGATACCAAAGCCAATACTCCGGAGGTTTGCAGAAAAAGACTTGTCCTCGATGACCTCCTCATCCCCTGTTCCATACCCCTTGAATCCAGTGAAATGAACCACGTCGTCGACGTAGTAGTCAGTCACAGGGTGGGTGCGGCCTTCGATCTCAACACGGCCCACCGGCCCGACCTCCTTAAAGTACGCTTCAAACACAGCAGCATCAAGAGTAGCGCTCATCAAGATGACTTTGAGATCTTTCCGCTGTCGCAAGATCTGACGTAGTAAAACGAGTAAGAAATCAGTATCCAAACTGCGCTCATGTACCTCGTCAACAACAACATGGCTAACATCGGCTAGTGCAGCAACAACATCGTTGGCATTGCTGCCCGACGTTTGGAGGCGCCTCAGGAGAACACCAGTTGTGACGAATGTGATCTTGGTGACTCCAGGCTTCTGTTTAGACTCTCCACGAATAGTGTAACCAATCTCATCACCAACCTGAGAGCATCGCTCATCAGCCACACGATCGGCAAGACCAAGCGCAGATATTCTGCGTGGTTGAGTACAGATTATATTCGCAACAGCACCGAGTTGTCGTTGAATCAAGTTATCGAGGACGAACTGCACGGATTGAGTCGATTTTCCTGATCCAGTTTCACCTGAGATAATAGTGACGTTGCAATCATTGACCGTTCGTACGATGTCATCTCTCAACCTCCAAGCTGGGAGTGATTGTCGAGCTTTCATCATCTTTTGCTGAACTGGGGAATTCTGCTTGGCCTGCCAGTCAGACAGCAGCTTTTGACTAGTAGGTGTTCTGGGCGTCCAGTCTATGGGCTTTCTGGGCCTGCCTTTTGCTCTTCTCTTCTGACTTTGCTGTTCCGACGAATTATCTGCTGCCGCAAGGCCAGATGATACATCGGTCAGTTTCCCTGGGTTCTGGAAGATATCCCCAGCGTTCGATTGGATCCAATCTACGATATCGTAGATCATGGGCATACCAACGAAGTTGGCCTCGGCGTGTAACAGCGCTTGTCGGATGATGCTCAAGCGGATGTAAGCTGGAATGGCCGCTTCAAAAGTAATGATAGGGACAACGGCGGGGTAAGGACCGAAAGGCTTCCTGACCTGTAGTATGAGCCTCTTTCCCTGTTGCTTAACATCTAGCTCGATTCGACACGATTCTGGAGCAGGACGTGAGAATAGACGGTCGTATATGGCTTCAAGAGATGACATTTCCACTTCCCAGGGATCGTCTTCGGGGGACATATCAGAATCACCATCCGTCATCGAAAGATCAGCCAGATCCTGTGCGATAATGTTGTCCTCCTCGTCCGGTCGCAGCAGACGGGCTTGTAGCAAAGCTGCAGCTTTCCTTTCATCGCTGCCTTGGCTGTCGTAAGCCTCCTCGCAGAGATCTGCAGAATATCCGGCAGCAGCAAGGCGTTTTACAGCACCTTCACGCTTGAGATTGGAGCTGGCCATGCTGACACCAGCCACATAGCCTTCTGGTAATGACCACGATGGCAGGTCATCCTCAGGCACATGGATGAGGAGCCACTCGATGATCTCTTCTCGGTCTTTGCAGATATCGGCAGCTTCTTGGACATGACTCCTGCGGAAGCCAAGCTCCTCTATCTCGCCGACTAGTCGATTTTTGATAGACGTGTCCATCTCGATACCGTTCGGGTTCCACAGTGCGTCCCGACGGATCAAACGCTCTGCTTCTTTTCGCGTCCTCTTACCCAACTCGATCTTGGGTACCCTTTCCCATCCCTTCAACAGGTTCCTGCTGGGGGTCGGGCCGTTGGAGTTCGGCATGACCGCACCAGGCTGTTGGTTATGGGCCTTCTGCGACTCTGCCTGTTGCTTCTGTCTCTTCTCACGCGCCTTCGTCGCTGCCTCCTTCGCCTTCTCCCGCTCTGCGAATCCGAAGAAGGGGTCTGCCTCATACATCCATCCCTTTCCCTCCTGCTCGTCCCTCTTTTTGAGGTCCATAAACTGTCCCTTCCAAAGATTTTTGTATGTTGGGGGGAGCATCATGTGCAGGTTCTTCGCGCTTGCAACTCGAAAGAGGGTATAGGCCGCAGCAAAGTTGCGGGCTTCAACGGCGGTAGGCTGGTGAGCCTGTTCCTCTAGTTCGGGGGGGATTTTGATGGGTGGTAGGGTGGTTGTCTCCCGTGTCTTCTGATTCATCTTGGACAGTACCACAGCATACGCGAAATGCTGGTCACCATCTTTGCGCTGCCGAACATCAGTGATGCCCTGCTACTAATTTGGCACCGCAACTCACGATACGGTAGTCAGGTTTGCTCCACTGCTGCTTCTGAAAATGTTCCGACAGCAGATTGACTGGGAGTTTTCCTGTCCACGATGCACCTGCGATCAAAGTCCTCGTATCCGGCTTCTTTGGTCCATCTTCGGCGGCTCCAGCAGCAGACTTTCCTTTGCCCTTGCCTTCGTTCTGGCCAGCATCACCCCCAGAACTCTCCCCCTTCTTCTTCTTGGCTTTGCCGTCCCCAAAGACGATGAACGATGTGTCTTCCTCAGGAGGTACAGTCTTCTTGGCAGGCTTGCCACGGGGTGGATGGGCGTTCTTTGGCATCTCTCACGATATGTATAAAACGACCAGATCTCTCAGCCTCCATGGAGGTATGCTGGACTCGGAAGGGTAAAGATTGGATTATCTGTTTTGCCTGTGGGCGGTGAAAAGGGCGCCGTCTCTAATAAAAGGTCTTGACCAGTATGTCTGATGATCCACCACTCTTCGGGGTATTCAAGTGCGAAAACAGAGGCTGTAATGGTAGCCATCGTGAGCTCTTGGACCTTTCCCTCGAATGCGATGCGCAATCCGAAATTCCGATGATTGCAGGGATGCCTCGGTACGCTTGGACCATGGCATCAGAGCCTCATCGTCATCGTCACATTGCGCTCACTCGTCGGTATCGATGCGCCAACTCGATTCGGGCTTCAATTCGGCCTTCGCGTTTCGCGTTCCTTGCATACAAGTTCGATATAAGTACACCAGATCCTCGCACACTCCGAGAAGTCGCATCGGGTCAGCAATGACGAACCAGGCTGCCGCGAAGCATACCCACGATGCAATGACAAAGGAAGAGATAGCAGGCGCTGAGACGCCGAATCAACCTCAACCTGCAGTCGCTCCCGGCTCGTCGAAGCGCCCCAATGCATGTTCGTAGTACCCCATGTCTTTCAACCCACAGCGCAACCTTAACTCACGGTGCAGTTACAGAACTTATGTCACAGACGAAAAAACCAAAGCCACCTGCCATACCCGCCGCAGACGGTCCAGGCCTTGTAGACAGGGCTACGAAGACAGTCAAGCGCTGGGACCCGCGGAATGGATTGGGCGTATACATCGAGAGTCCAGAGACCAACCCGGAGAACAAAGTACTAGAGTACGACGAGGACTTTGTTGTGATAACAGACAAGTACCCAAAAGCGAGGTGAGTATTCATGCAGTACAAGGCCAAAGCAACCAGTGCGCTGACAGTATCTCAGTGTACACCTCCTACTCATTCCACGAAAACCCAGATATTACGATCAACATCCTCTC
Source organism: Alternaria burnsii (assembly GCF_013036055.1). Lineage (NCBI taxonomy): Eukaryota > Fungi > Ascomycota > Dothideomycetes > Pleosporales > Pleosporaceae > Alternaria > Alternaria burnsii. The sequence goes on along the minus strand of NW_024066110.1, from coordinate 1,260,078 downwards.
CACGCGCTGTCCACAGACGCCGCCTTCCTTGCCGAAGTAGAGAGACGCGTCATCCGCCTCAAGGATCTCGCTGCCTACGAACTCCGACGTCAGTATGGCGACGTTAGCACCACGGACAAACCCTACAACGAGGCTCTGGAAGAAATGATGTGCTCTCGCAACCCACCACCAGTGGAAGAACAAGCTTCCCTCCTCCCACCCGGTCGGGACTGGTCCAAAGATGTCGTCGTAGGCGTGCACACCCATCCCTCGATGAATCACCTGCACATTCATATCTTCAGTCGAGACATGCATTCAGACTGGATGAAACATAAGAAGCACTACTTGAGCTTCAATTCTAGTTTCCTTGTTCGATTAGACGAGTTTCCACTAGAGGAAGGAAGCGAGAGGTTTGCACCTGGTGACTGGCCCAGCTGGGATATGAAGTGCTGGCGATGTTCTAAGAACTTCAAGAACAAGTTTACAGCGCTGAAACAACACCTGAATGAGGAGTTTGAGGACTGGAAGAGGGAATGAGCATGTACTTGTGCTCATCTTCTACAATACATCTAGAGACTAGATGCTTGTCGTATAGGTAAATGCCTATGTGCAATATGCAATCGACGCCTCTACGAGTGTCTATTGACACTTGTACATGTGCATTGGGCGTTCTAACCCCCCCGGATTGTGCTTTTCAGAACAATACCGTCAAAAATACACTTTAGATCTCACACTTGTATGGTCGTTGAACGTACGCGTCAGTTAGCATAATCATGGTTTCCTAGTCGACTGGATCCCATGAGATACTCCTAGATCCGAATTTTTGCTACGTATCTCCCGTTTGCGTGCTGATCTACCACAATTCGATTTCATCATTCTGTCCCCCAGACGTCGGATCTTACCATGCTCATCCTAGCGAATAACCAGCGTCTTGACCACGTTGGTGTCGATGTCGTGCAGCTCAATCGGGAACTTGCACGAGTCGCCGAAAATGCAGTTCTTCGTGCCCTTGACATGATGGGTTTTATGGGGCGCCGGGCAACAGTGGCCATAGATACACCTAATATCCTGTAGAGATGAAAACACAAGGTCAGTTGCATATCTCACATGAATTTTGTACAGCTCCAACTTACCTGGCAACCGCTACCGTTGCTGCAAGGTGCCATGCGAGCGACGAGACGGAGGGTAGCCACCTCGCTTTCAGTGGGCTTGTAGGCGTGGAGGTGCGTACAGTTCTTTTCGTAAGGGCACTCGTTCCGGAGGAAATGGACGTTGCACATCTTCATCTTCTTGACGCGGTCCACTTCGATCTTGTCGTAGTCCTTACATGGTGGGTCGATGCGTTAACCGGCGCGGTTACGAGCAATGACTTCCTCGCGATTAGCCGGCTTGTATGTGGGAGATGAGTGGTTGACAGGAGGCGGTGGAGCAGAGACCTTGGCAGCCCAGTTCATCGGAAGCACTGGCTTGGTTGCTGTAATCATGCCGTCCGAGGCCAGTGTCGATGTTGATGGCGTTCTAGGCAGTCCCATCATCGTAGCCCGGCTCGGCAGAGGGCTATCCATGACTGGAGATTTTGCTGGAGGTGGGAACCGGCTAGGGAGGCCTGTCGATGATACAGATGCCTTCGAGCTGTCATTCGAATCGACCCTGCGGGCAGGAATAAATGCTGGTGGAAGACCGCCACTATATATAGGAGCCCCCCAAAACACGATCTTTTTATCGCGGAAGATCCCAGGAAATTTCTTCGTGTCATATGGCAAGTTTACGAGCTCCTTCTCAAACGGGACGCCTTCGAGAAGAATGATCTTGTTGACCAGCCCAGGACGATCAGAGCATTCCTCTAGCATTCGCGCGTAACCGTTGTCGTGCGAGCAACCGAAGAGAACCCGACGGCAATGATAGTCCTGGCTGTATAGCTTGCATGATTCTGCGAAGGTTAGTATGGGCTGCAGGTTTTGCTCAGATTTATTGAGAGCAGCAACTTCGGAGTCTCTCACCTATGATCTTTTCGTCAGCACGATCTTTTCCTGCGCCAACATCGATGAAGTCAAATAGCGCTCTGCCCCGTGTAAAGCCGCGCACAAACTTTTCAAACTCCGAGGGATCTTGGTAGACTCCTTTGCGTACAAGCACGTCGCCGAGGCCCCGCACGTTCGCATAGATGCGGCAGACGATACGGGCTCCGTAGGGGATATCGTTACATTCGTTGTCAACGTATTCTTGGACAGCAGCGGAGAGATCTAAAGCAGCGCGACGGCCACCTTGTTCACCGTCACCAAGATATTTGTCACAAAACTAGGCTTTTGGTTAGCAAACCTGTCATCAAAGCGCAGGCCGAAGAGGCCTACAATCATGCCGTCGCCGTCAATGAGTACTGTGATGAATGGATTATCGGACTGTTTTCTTAGTTTCAGCTTCTTCTCCATACTCAAGTAGCCAGTTGCCTTGCTTGCTGCTGGAGTCGTTGTCGAGGATGTGTATTGGGGTGGAATTACCATCTCTCGCAGCATGTGATTGTGCTTATTTTCGTACTGCATCTTCTCGTTTTTCCATGCAGTAATCCATACGCGGTCGCGTTCGTGTTCGATTGCTAATGCCTGGTACTGCTGATACAGGTATTCGTAACGAGTAACAATCTCCTTTAGGATGAGTCAGTGTTCACCTCGGGTAGACAGACGTATTTCCTGTCAAACCTACTGCCAAGAACTGCGTCTTCTCCTCTTCAAACTGTTGAAAATGTTCGAAACGCCTGGTGAAGGCTGTTAGGTCAGCGTCTGAGAAGCCAAATGAAGCAGGGCTAGCAGGCCCATGGCCATTGAGCGAAGGCGGCATTTCGGAAGGCAAGTGGCCAAATTTGAGCTAATAGCGACTGGCGAGTGCCCAGAAGAAAGACACCGGATTGAGCGGAAGCTTTGTAGAGCAGAGCTGATGGAGGTTCTCGCATATGACGGGCGAGAGGAGAGGAATTAGAGTGAGGAAAAAGAGGTTGTGGGAACAGTTGAGCGCTCCTTCCAGGGTTCACAGGGAAAGTGCAGGCTCAAATAGGCAATCGTTGGTGATGGTGAGTTACTGCACAATGACCTGAGGCAATGAAGATGAGAGAAAATGTCAGTCTGCCATTTTATAGTGTAATGCAAACAGGCGCGATGGGCAATGCCGGCGGGAAGCTACTCGACGCGCAGCGGCGTATGTGCGATCAGAGCAAATAAGCATATCAAGCTGCAGATGAATGGTCGCTGCTGCCTTTGTAATTGAACGAGCCACAATTGCGGCGTGGATGCCATGCCATGTGTAACACGACCCGGCGCGTAGAATTGGACGAGTCTATGTTGGGAGAGGCGGCCAGTGAGAGCATTGAAGCAATAGATCATGGTCATACAAATAGCAGTACGCAACAAGATGCAGCACACAGGGGGTCGGTAACATCAGACTGTCGCGTGAGGTGGTGAAGGCGAGGTGTCCCTGGTTCCGTGCTCCGACGCCAAGAGGAAGCTGCGCCCGGACGTCACTTCCCAGAAGCCACGTTCGAATTACCCCATCTGTTCCCACACGCCCTCTCTCCTCTTCTTCTCCCATCTCATCGTCTTGGTTCGCCTTCATCATGGTCAATTGGAAGTTTTCATCTCTACTCTTGCTCTCCCTACGAGCTCTCGGCACCATTGCTGAGCCCGCAGTAAGCTCGGAACTTCCTGACGCAGCATGACATCAGATGGCTAACAGTTGTACTCTTAGGCTGAGAAGCAAGCAGTCGACGAGCCTCAAACTCCCAACCTCAATGTCGCCGTCTCCGTGTCCTTCCCCCAGTCTGAGATCTTTGGCGTCAAGCTCATCAACGGCCAGCCCACGCAGGCGCGTCTGTCCGTGGTCAACAATGAGCCCGCTCCTGTCGGCGTCACCATTGTCGGTGGCTCGCTGATCCAGGAAGTTGCAGGACAATCCCAGATCCTTCGCAACCTCACCCGCCAGCGCTACTCGATCCAAATTCCTGCTGGCGCCAACGAGACAATTCCTTACAGCTTCACGACAGAAATGCACCCTCAGAATCTTCGTCTTCAGCTCGTGACTGTGCTGAAGGATAGCAAGAATAATCTCATCACCGTTCCGGTCTACAACGAGACTGTCAGCATTGTTGAGGCACCTACCAGCTTCTTCGACCCTCAGATGTATGTACCAAGGCACCCTTTACCCTGCGCACGCTCGTGGAGCGCCCTGTTGTTTTCAGCACGTGTACTTACTTCTTTGCTCCAGTATCTTCCTATACCTCGTTCTCCTCGGCGCATTCGGTGGAACTGTCTACTTTGTCTACAACACCTGGATCTCTACCTTCTTTCCCCAGAAGAAGGGCCGCGGCAAGGGTGGCGAGCGCGCTAAGATGTCCTCAGGCCAGAGCAAGAAGGTTGATCCTGCCGACCAGGTTGCTGTCGTCGGCGCTGATGGCCCCGCTGTTACTTCAGGTGCAAAGGCCTACGATGAGAGCTGGATCCCCGCCTCCCACCTCCAGCGCCCAGAAGCCAAGCGCGTCCGCAGCGGTGCGAAGCCCCGAGCTTAGACACCCTGAGTTCAAGGTCAAATCTGTTGGGACAACTGGGTAATATGAACAACATGTTAGCATGCGCGGGATGTGGGTATGCTTGCATATCCTAGACTCGAACGCAGTTGGACGTTGGAAGATACGTCACTGTGTTGTACGCAGGAGGCTTGGATAACGATTTGGATGTACTATATTGCGACGTCTAAAAGCTAGCCGGTCTTGTATACTAGGAAAAAGAAATGTCACTATTCTTCTGACATCGAATCGTTCACCATACACTTCAGCATGCGTCGTGGATGCAGCCAGCAAAACACCTGCTACACCGCAAGAATGACGAGACGCTGAGCTCACAGATAACTCTCGCGCCCTCATACCCGCGGACGCAACACTCGCTTCTCATATGCATTGCTCTGCAGTTGCATCCGCAGTACACATGTATTGCGCCGTGACCTACACCTCTCTATCTCCACGCTAGTGCAAGGCGCAAAAGGAATGTTGTAGAGCAGATCCCACACCGTTCGCTCAGCCTGTTTGTGATCTAACAGCTGCCCCGCATCGCGATCTCGTCGCATGTGTCCTGCATGTGATTTGAGAACTTACTCAGCTCATAATAGCATCTCTCGTATCAAGATAGATAGATATTTCCCCGACCTCGGAGATCTACCTTGCATCATCCTCCGTCTTAGGCTGAAGTTCACAAAACTCTGGGTGGAAGCCTACTAGAAGCCATTTAACCTAGCACATTGTTTTACAAGAGCGCGGCGGAAGCCCACCCCGCACTTTAGGCTGCGTGCATGACGTGTCGCAGCCTTCCGTCTCCAAACAAGCACGCACACCATTACCATACAAAGTTCAAACACGCATCAACTGCCACCACACACCTGGGCGCCTTGGCTGCTGCTCGACATGTGTAGGTGCGTAAGCTACAGGTACATGCACAACATGTGCATGCGACTGCGACTCTCGGGCCTTTTGCTTTTTGCTTTTCCGGTCGTTTGGAGTGGAGGGTCGGCTCGCAGTGACTGTTGCACAGTAGTCGCACACGGAAAACCATCCGGGGTAACGGGAGCTACTGGGCGTGGAGTAACCCACGATCGCGTGCATAACGTTTAGACTGCCTTGATCGTATTTGTCTCTGTCCAACGAGAATTATCCGCCGATGGTGTCCGGATCCGCATGTGCAAGACGTGATGCTCACGATGTCGTGGGGTGATCTTGGCTCGAAACGGAAAAGGCTTCACATGTCATGGCGCGGGCGGAGTTTGGGGCACGCGCGCTAGATGGTTGCGTGGATGGGTGGGTTGGGCGACTTGCTTGTGACTCCGAGGGTAGAGGCTTAGTTTGGGCCTAGCAAGGTGAGTCAAATTGGGCTGGGTGAGGGATATAAGATGGTCGGCAGCTGCTGGTAATGAGGCTTTTAAAGGACGATCCATCGACTAGAAGGAGGCATCACGGACTGTATAACTCTACGTCTTACTACTATATCATCGACATCGATCAACAAGCCCCGCTTCTAACACCATAATACTGTCACCACCTATATTCGTCGTCTAACAGTCGATACTATACGAACAAGTCAACCAACAACTTTACCTACACAACCACAATGCCGCCAGTCAGCCAATTCCCACCTGCGCGTGTTTTCCTTAAGAACGCTGCATCTACGCCATCGCCCATCACCGTTTCGACATCGAGGAGAGCCAGTCTAACATCACCGTTGAGCCCGCGATACACGACCTCCTCCTCGAATGCTTCACAGTCCATGGCGCAGATGTTATCGCAAAGACTCAGTGCTAGAGAGGCTCAAGGCAGTGCACGGAGAGTGACAAACTGATGCGCATCAATGTATTGTCCTTTCCGGGTAAACAAAGGCTGTGCTAGTGCACCATATCTACGAATCACCAAGTCAAGCTCAGCGCATTCGCTGAGATGCCAGCTTCGCATGCATCATGCAGATGAAGTTTGCTGAAACCTGAGCCGAGGGGTGTGTGCCGCGCATTATGACACCGGTTGTCAGTTGCGCGACGAGGAAGACAGCGATGTTATTTATAGGCATCTTAGAGGTAGAAATTTCGTGCTAGAACATCATGCGACGCAGTTTGTGCGCATCCGTTCGCGGCAGGAGATATCTGACATGGTTGCGAAGAGCACTGCAAAAGTCGTAAACGGCGTTTTGGGCGCCACAGGGTGATGCCCATCATTATAGATCAACGATACCCACGAATCTCCTTCAATTCAAGATATTCACCTACTGTTGTTTTGTCATTACAGCGTGTAGCTCTCTTTGATACACACTAGGTGGAAGTACACCATGAATCTCTCAGGTCTCGACACGTATCCTCATCACCTGCCTTGTTCTTTGATCGACTCATCATGGCTTAACATGTCCAGGTGGTATGGAGCTTAGCCTTCATATCGTAACTCATTGCGAATGTAATTTTCAAGCCTATAACGACTGTGCGTATCCATAAATATGCGCCTTGCATAGCCATCTCTTCAGAGCCATGTCTCTGTCGCCATAATAATGACTCACGCCTCCCAACCTCTAGCCTGATAGCTTCTTACCAAACGAGCTTCGCGCAACCAAACTTCTAAACCTCTTTCCGAACATGTACGCTGGAACAGTAAGCGCGCAGATCCCCAGATTGATAACGGTGATTCCATCAAAGACCGCGCGAGGCCCAATATTCGCCATGATGCCGTTAGCATATGTTGTCGCGATGAAAGTAAACACTGCTTTTGTAAAATTGATTGTCACAAAAGCCTGGTTCGCGTCTTTGGGATGGCAATCGATTACATAGGTCAGACTGGCTGTTGAGGCGAACGGTACGGAAAGCGAGTGGATGGACATGAAGACCAAGGGCCAGACAATGGGATAGCCAGCTGAGACGCTCATGCCGAAGCCCAGAAAGCCAATTGTAGCGAAGATGGTCGCGGGGATCATAAGCGTCAGACGGAATTCCGGTTCGAAAACGCCGTGATTGCGACGTGCCATGAATTTGGCGAGGGCGTCGGCTGTCCAGCCAGAGAGAGGTGAGCCGATCAGTGCGATGACAAGGAGAGGCAGGTTAGTAAGACCGACTTGTGCCGGGTTCAGCGAGTACGGTGGTGCAGAGAAGATATTGACGGAGAGGACGGAGATAGTAAGCAGCCAGGTCTGAGAACAGAATCAGTACATGCTTTGCGAGCAATCTGAAAACTTGACATACAAAGTAAGATCCGTAAACGATTGTACTGAAGAGTACTGCCGGGAAAGCAATAAGTGGCACTGGCTTCCAGGCGTTCTTCCAGAACGACTCTTGTGATAAGCGGCCACGGAAAATTGCCAGTTGGCTTCTATAAGGCTCCCTGTCGTCTTCGAGCTCGAAAACAGACTTGTGTTTCTCATCAATTCCGAGCTTGTCCATGGTAGGCCGGGGGCCATAGTAAGTGGTCTCAACGACGAAGAAGTACATGCCGAATAAGATGGGGATAAATATCAAAGCGGAGATACCAAAAGTCGCTTCGAAAGAGATGTTCTGGATGATGGCACCTGCGATTGTTTGTCTGGTTATGGATCAGTACATTCACTCAAAGAACGGGATACAGATATACATACCCAAGAAGAACGCCAGACGCCAGCATACAGCCCCAAACTGCGATACGTGTACCGCGCTGGTGCACAAAGTACATATCGGAGACTGTGGAGGTAACAAGTGTCTCGAGAGGTGCTGAGGCGATACCCTGAACAACTCGCATGACAGCGAGAGAGATGAAGGACTACTACTCGTCAATGGAGAACGATCTAGCTCGTCTTCTAGTACGCACCCTTGTGAAGAAACCCCAGACATTTGTTGCAAGAAGGATAATGGTAGATATGATGAAGAATGGACGCTTGCCCCAAATATTGGCTCCAGCAGCTGTGAAGAATGTAGTGAACCCGATCCAGAACGCAAGGAATCCGATGACAAGACTCGCTACCATGTCGATGTTGACATTGTATTTCATAGCAATGAGGGGAAGCGCAGGCGTCACCATCGGTCCAAGGGATGTAGTTACACCTGAACTAAAAGCGAGAAGAATCATTATACACTCTTTCCTTCTAGGTGACCAGTTGAGCGGGTCATTGGGGCTGCTTGAAGGTTGTGGCTGCAGAATAATGTCGCCATCGCGTTTGAGTTCGCTCGAGTCTATCTTAGAGTCTAGAGTAGGCCCAGATTCGTTGATAGTGGACGTACCCGGAGGAGCGGCCATGTGGCGATCTTCCAGAATACCGAAACCCATCTTGGTAACAATATGATTGCTTGTGTGAAGGAGTAAGAATAGCAATAAGAGTTGGAAGATTGGAACAGACTGCCGGCAGTCTTGTCGAACGCGCTGCGTTCAAGAAGAGAGGATGAAGAATGTACAGGGATCAGCAAGCGACAGTAGAACGATGAGGCCAGCTCTGGATGAGGAGTCCTTTGGGTCAACCTTTTTATCACCACATCGCTCAGGCACCACATCAGAGGCATCAAGGGTAGCCTGATACTATCGAAACCCCGCTGAAGCACTCGGGACAAAGCCCTATACCAACCATGCCTGTTCATCGACGCCTTACATGGGGCGACTGCCGAAGCATGACCAGGCCTGGTCGGGCGCGATGTCCAACACAGCATGTTTCAGTGTGTCGGAACTTTCCGACGATACAAAAGACCAATTGCTAATCACAACGGACAATCGAAAATACGGTATCGGGTACCGGACATAGTAATCGGACTTGGCTAAGAGCATATTTACAGCATAGTCGCTGCTTGTTGCTTGTGGACTCATGCTAAGCACCGCAAGATACTTTAGAAACATCGACATCTTGTCAAAAGCAATGCGGTTAGCATTTCCACCCACTTGCAGCACACCAGCTTGTGGTGTTTTAAAGACACTTTATCTTATTGCAGCTTGGAGCTTGATAGGCGAATCCAGTGGCATGTACGCAGTGTTCGATCGCGGAATTAATGATACAGTTGTCCCCAAGTTACGAGTTCAGTCCATCTCAGCCGGTAAGTGGAGTGCATAGATACTTGACAAACATTACGAAGACCCTCATGATTTCAGGGTAGCCTGTAACTTTTGTCAGCATAGCTTGCGCGTTCGTGCGTGGGTAAAGAGCTCTACGCGTTTCGCCTCAACTGCCGAAGACAAGATATGTGATGATCGCGTGTCCAATGCGCGACGTATCTTGCATTAACACCGCGCCGATCATGCTGCGACTCTAGGCGAATACACTTCGAAAGTCGTTAGAAGTTGATGTTGATGAGAGAGTCGAATGTGACGAGGTAGGGAACCCGTGGATCTATCGCCCTTGGCTCTATTCAGTATGGTGCCCGACGTCATCGCCATCGTGGGGCAGAGACATGTACCCCGCGACGGGTCATGGCGTAGTTGCTATTGGAAGAAAATGCTACACCCTCCACTTCAATTGCCATTTAACCGCAGTACAGCCGTTCACTGGAAGATATATGTTGAGGAAGGTGAGCTGTTCGAAATCGTTGAGAGCTCCCCGTGCCATCAACTCCCAGAGTCCTCAACATCATGGCCATCGGCATTGCTATCATCGGCAGTGGCATCTTCGCCAAGGAAGAACACTTGCCCGCTATCCAAGATACTCCATCATTGAGTCTGAAAGCAGTTTACTCGCGGTCACTCAAATCGGCAAAAATCCTGTCCGAGAAGCTGTCTGACGTGGAGCTCTACAGCGATGACCAAGATGGCAAGAAATTCGAAGATTTACTGAAGAGGGACGATGTAAAAGGGGTAGTTATCGCGTGCGTATACCACTTGTCGGAGCATAGAATTTGATCTGCTTACACAGTACAATTCAGACTACCAATCCTGGCCCAACCAGACTACATCAAGAAAGCCCTCGCCGCAGGAAAACATGTGTTCGCAGAGAAGCCTATAGCGAAGGACGTAGCCACTGCTCAAGATTTACTTGCATGGACCCAAAACTCTTCTAATACCTCTGCGACCTACACCGTGGCAGAAAACTTCCGATTCATCGACTCCTACGTCTGGGGTTCAGAGCAGGTTGCGTCTCTGGGCCGTATTCTTACCTTCCGCGTGCGTGTTGCGGCTATGGTACAGGCAGGTAGCAAGTACTATGAGACAGAGTGGCGTAAGAAGCCGGACTACCAAGGCGGTTTCGTGCTCGACGGCGGCGTGCATTTCGTAGCTGCCACTCGTCTTCTGCTCCAAGGTGGTAAACAGAAGATCAAGAGGGTCAGCGCATTCACAGCACAGCTTCAGGAACATCTTCCACCAATTGACACTCTCAATGCCACTATGCAGCTCGACAATGGCTCGTCTGGTACCCTGTCTATCTCTTTTGGCACGACCGATACAGGCTCTGAATATCTCGTTGCATGCGAAAAGGGCTCAGTACACTGTGCTCGTGGCAAAGTCACAATCACCAAAGACGGGAAGGATCCGGAGACAAGAGATTTCCCAGACGAAGGCAATGGCGTGAACCAGGAAATCAAGGCATGGGCGAAGAGCCTGGAACAAGGAAAGAGGAACGAGATGCAGAGTCCTGAGGAGGCATTGAAAGATCTGGAGATTCTTGAGAGTTGTTTGAAGAGTGGAGAACAGGGCGGTAAGCCAATCGATGTCAAACAGTAGATAATACAGTGAAAAACATAGAATAAGGCTCAAAGCGGCGGCGCAAGATTATTCATCTCTGCATCTTTGTGTCCCGTTCCTTCCCCAAACTGCCGTTTCTGCTTGCGAGAATCTGTCTTTAACACCTTTTTGCACTTCCCTTCCTCTTTTTAGTTGTTACAGAAACTGTAAGTTTAGTAAGTATTGTATATTAACTTATTATACAATTAAGAAGAACTATCGCTTGTGATATCCTGTGGTGCGGGAAGCTGTACAAGGAAGGCAAGATTGTACTTACAGACATAAGTGTGTACTAAAGATAGGATAAGAGTAGTTTGCGTAGCTCTTCTTCTTTAGTTAGCTAAGTAGAGAATTGTATAGGATAGAGCAGAACTATATAGAGAAAAATAAATTGCATAGAAAGAAAGAATAGGAGCTAAAAAGCACCTTATCCCATTAAGCGGGATAAGGCGACGTCTAACTAACCCATTGAAGGGCTGTTTTTCGTTTCCAAACATTAATCTCTGTTGTATCCACCTAGTGTCTGGATGTTACTGGAGGCAGAGCGGCTCGAACAAGCGACCTTAGGTGAGCTTCGGTATGGAACGATTAACCAAGGTTCCTTGGAGTCGTTAATATTGTGGTTGCGGACTCCATTTCTTGGTCGTTCCTTGCGAAACTCATCCAAAGTGGCTTGCTGATGGAATAACGCGGATTAGAATTGCCCATATATGGAGAGAAGGTTGGGAGTGTGGGATGGAACTCAAGGCGGGGTGAAGGCGGGTTTGGTGAAAGGGAGCACGGAGCCTGAGCTTGCAGCGGAGTCGGGTATTCCAGTCTCCTTGCGATGTTGGAGGGTCGAAGCGCTGTCGCGAAGCGAAAACGATGGTGACGGGAGTGATGACGAGCCCGGGTGAGGCTTCTGTATTGCTTGATGGTGGTGGCTCAAGACTTGGGCATATTATCATTGAGTATTTTCCAAGAGAGTATTGAGGCTACGACGGTTGTTCAAATAGCCATGGCGATACGTGAGCACTGTTAACGTACTCAAGATCAGCCAGAAAGCCTTTAAGGTAATCAGGCTGGCATATAGCCTGACTTGGAGGGACGACTTCTCTTCGTACCAAGGCCGTACGTCAAAGACAGCGATCCATAGCAAAACGCGAAATCATTTTGTAGAGCTTACACTTGAAGATTTTGGTCAACAGGAGTCAAAGATAGCAAAGAGAAAGGCGAATGAGACAATTTTTGATAGGATAAGATAGGTTGTGCAAACTGCTTAGCAGGTGGCTTTATACAACGATGCTGCTGTTGCTCCTTCAAAACAGAACACTTATTGTGCAATGAAAAGAGATCGACACGTGAGTTTCCCACATAAAAGAGACCGGCAAAATATCTTACAGAATGTGATCCAGATCTCAATTCCACAACGTTCATGGGCAATCAGTTATGCTCTCACTCGGAATTTTGACCCTGCTCTTGCATCTCCTTTATCTTGCGCTGCGCTTCCAAGTCGAGCGCCTGCTTTCTAAATGCATCAATCTTGTCGTCGATTACCGCAATCTGGGCTTCGACCCGCAGAAGCTTTTCCTGCATCATGTTCTCGTAGTCGTCATCAGTCAAGACCTGCATGGGACTCCACTTGCTCTTTGCGATCTTTTGCATGAAGTTTTCTTTGGGCTTGTCTTCACCCCTTGCTCTCAGCTCGGCCTGTTCCCGGAGTTCGCTAGAATTCCTGGCATCGAGATAGTTGTACCCATGCTGACCTCCCCAGCCGAACAAGGTGAACATGATGGTACCTGGGATAACATTCCGAGGGCCACGAAATAAAAGCCCAAGGTTGAAGCCAGTCAGGGCACCAGCAATGGCTGACGCACGAACCTTTTCGGAAGTAGTCGGGTTAAGGTCATTGCGCGGGTAAGAAGGCGCACCTCGAGTGACGTTCCACCAGTTGATCAGGCCAGCGTGGTTGAGAACAGACGTGCGTATACTCCAGAATGTGCTGCCAATGGCGAACCACTGTGCCCCCGAGACAATAGAGAAGAGAACAGGAGTTTGTGTGCGGACTGTGCCGTACAAGGCACCAATCACAGTACCGGGGATTGCTGAATCATGTCAGACGAAAGCATAGTAAGTGAAGGGCATTAGCTCGACCATATGCAGGCGTGAATTGAAGCAGAAGTGTAACAGAGAGAAGAATGATGAAAGGACCATGTGCGTACCTGAGGCTCCGCCGACCAATGCTGCTTGCTTGGCAACCTCGAGGGGCTGGGTGACCTGCTCTGGGTCATAATTGGGTTTCATCGCTCTTTCATTGATGCGGTCTGGCGTGCGAGAGTGGTGCATCAGTTTCGGGTAAAGGCAATCCAGGGCTCGGCGTTCGTAATGCCGTGGTTGCAAAAGAAATGCGATGACTAAGCGAGGCCCAACGGACGCACAGCTTAAGATTTCCGTTCGGGAAAGAAGAACTCACCCCACACACGAAACAACGACAGACCCCGCAACCACCTGCAACCCAAACCGAGAGTAACACACGCTCTTCGAACCCCAAACCAGACAGCGTGCGGAATTTGTACGCGCCAAGTCTGCAGAACCGCAATCATGGGTAAGTTGCGCAAATTGCAGGCGTCACTCGAGCCGGCTTTTTTGCCCCGCTCTGTACCGCGCTCAAAACAAGACGACCATGGCTGACAGGTGGTTTGCAGCGCCCAAGAAGAAGGAACAGCAGAAGATGGCCCTGGGAGACTTCCTAGCAGACCAATGTATGCCCCGCCCACTGGCCCTCGAGGGCGCAGACGACTGACAGAACGCAGCGCTAGGATCATGGGCCGATGAGATGGAGGACGCGCCCATGCCTGGTGAGTTGGACGCATACTGCTTCTGGACCAGTTCCCGTGCTAACATCTGCAGGAGTTGGTAAATATACCCCACCAACAGTCGCAGCGCAAACATGCAACCCACGGTAGACTTACACATTTGCAGGTGCCGGCAGAAGTTCTGGCTACGGAGGTGATAGGCCCACCTTTGGCTCTGGCGGCGGCAGCGGCTTCGGTGCTGACCGCGCTGGCAGCTTCGGTGAGAAGCAATCCTCTACCTGACTTTGCATATGCTAACACTCTTACAGCCGACCGTGGATTCGCGACTCGCGAGGCCCTCCCCATGCCCTCCAAGCCCCCGTACACCGCTCACTTGGGCAACCTCTCTTTCGATGCCACCGAGGGTGACGTAACCGACTTCTTTGCCGACTGCGAGGTGACCAACGTACGTATTGTCGAGGACAAACTAGACCGCAAGCCCAAGGGTTTTGGATACGTCGAATTTGGCAGTGTCGATGGACTGAAGAAGGCTCTCGACCTGTCTGGCACATCTTTCCAGGGCAGGAATATTCGTGTCAGCGTTGCTGAACCACGTACGTTATTTTCCCCTCATACGCGCGCGGAAAACAATTGACATTATTGCAGCAAAGGACCGCCCCGAAGCCCGAGACATCTCAGACTGGACCCGAAAGGGACCCCTTCCCGATCTCCCTGGCCAGCGCAGCAGCTCTGGACGAGGCGGCTTCGGCGCAGGCCGTGACCGTGCCTTCGACGCAGCATCTGACGCCGGTAGCGAGCGGGGCGAACGTCGCCGCCCACCTCCATTCGAGGGCGACGGCAAGCCCCGTGACTTTGGCAACTGGGAGCGCCGAGGACCTCTTTCGCCAGCCGCTGCTCCTGCTCCCAGCGAAGGTGGCCGCGCACGAGGTGGCTTTGAAGGAGGACCCCGTGAGGGACGCAGGCAGTCCCCAGCCTGGGGTGAGGGTCAGGGCACCGAAGGCTCTCGTGGGCCGCGCCGTGAGTTCCAGGAGCGACCACAGTACGAGAGACAGCCCACTGCTGCAGACGCCGACAACCAGTGGCGGTCCAAGATGCGCCCCGACGCACCTGCTGTCAAGTCACCCATATCTACACCCGATGCTAGCACACCATCATCGCCAGCGCCGCAGCCTGCTGCGCCAGCCAGTCGCCCCCGCTTGAATCTGGCCAAGCGAACAGTCTCCGAGGCTCCAGCAGCTCAGGAGGTCTCCACCCCTTCAGATAAGCCCAACCCATTCGGTGCTGCACGTCCCATCGACACCGCTGCTCGTGAGAAAGAGATTGAAGAGAAGAGGCAGTTAGCTATACGCCAGAAGAAGGAGGCGGATGACAAGGCTCGCGAAGAGAAAAAGGCTAAGGAAGCTGCAGAGAAACCGGCGCCCAAGGACTCGGCGCAGCCAACGCCAACGAAGAAAGAGGAGAATGGTACCGAGGAGAAGCCCAAATCCAACTTCGAGATTCTACAACGGGTTGATGAGGGCAACTCTGCTGGCCAAGATGAGGATGCTGAAGGAGAGATTGTACACGACAAGGACGTTAAGCCGCAGGAAATCACTCGCGACCCACCAAAGGCTGAACAGGGTTCATGGAGGCGAAAGTCTAGCACGCCTGCGGCACCTGAGGGCACCACTACCGAGGCTATGGACGATGACGGCTGGAGCACTGTCACGAAGCCCACCAAGAACGTGAAGAACAACCGTCGGGGAGGTGGAGGTGCACCGGCTCGTGCCATTGCGTCTTAGGTGGGCGTACCTATTGGCTAAACTTCGCCCTGACGCTGTATCCAGGATGATCGCAACGCATATTTGACGGCGTGGTGGTGTCCCTTGTATTTCTGGGCCTGTGCTGTTTGTCACAGCTGTTTTCATTCGACGGTCTTCCGATGTTACTGCTTTACTGCTCAATCATCGCCCTTTCTACGGCCCTGTTCATCCGAGCGTGAGTTGCAAGGCGTCCGTAGCTGGACTTGGAACCTTTCATGAGCTTCTTTCTGCATGCCCATTACGATGCCGTTCCTTGGCGCTGCTCGTCTCCAAAAGTATTGGTCTTCCTCCTAGACCTTCCGGACTCGGTAAACATAGGATATGCCATAGTTTTGATCATCTCCTCTCGCAACTTTGTCTGTTATTATGGTTCAGCCAAGCTTTCTTTGACGGATCTGTGCTACTGGACTAGAGGTGTTATATGCACAAGCATGTATTTAGCTGCAACAAGAATTTTGAAAGTATCTATACTCTAATGTTTGATGCAATGTCTCGATGATGTGGCTTCATACTATGATCTAAATCCGCAATTCTGATGAGTCCGGCAGGAATGTCGCATCTCCGAAAGCCCGTGCTTTTTAATGCGGCAGGCCAATAAAGTCTCAAGACTTACTGAAGGGTATTCAGTCTTCCCATGAAATAGGGTAGATCGAAGAGCGTAAGGCCCGGAACCCAAAAAGTCTAGCCATGCTAACGCGAAGCTGATCGCCGTTGACGTGCCGCGGGCAGGGTTCAGGATGCAGGATCCCGGTACGCGCGCCACAATACGTCAGATGTGCTCAGCTTGTGTCCAACTTCGATATCTTGCTTTGGCGTCGATTGACCTACGCTATCACTTTTCTTTTCATATCTTGCAATGCATATAGTGCTTTCTTCTAATTAATTTAGCTACGAGTCCAACGTCCATCGCCCTAAATTCTATGTAGAGAAGGATCCAGCACAAGCTTACCCTCGACAGCATAGTATTAAACAATTGGTATCAGGACTTTACATGCTCGAAGAGAAGTAATCTGTTTGATACAATGGCAGTCAAGTCATCATCGCCAGAACCCAACGCAATACCTGCAACGCCGATCAAGCAGGCACGATCCAGGAAAGCCGCTACACCAAGCCAATCTGAACAGGGAAGAGCGGGGTCAGCAGGAGGAGTGGTTTTACCAAAAGATTCCTCAGCAAAGGTTTCAGCATCATCATCCAAAAAGGCTGTAGTTGCACCAAGTACCGATGAGGTTACCGCAGCCGCGTCGAAGACACAGAAAAAGAAACCCAGGAAGTTGAACAAGGAGCCTACTTCGGCACCTGCAGATACTGCAAAGTCTGCGGCCACAAACAAATCAGATGTACCATCATCCTCTGAACTCGAAGCACTGAAATCTCGGGTGAGAGGGTTAGAAGCCAAAGTTGAAGAGCTCTACAAAGCAGGTGCTATTCCTGACTCTCGACCAGGCCGCTCTCCTCGCCGACGGGGTAAAGGCCGAAAAGCTTCATCCTCAGCACAGGTACCTACGCTCAATACCACAGTCAACGACGGGAACGCTAGGGTTCAGGAACTCGATGATGATGACGAAGAGGAAGAAGCAGACGAAGAACTTGTGCGCCTTGAGGGTGAACTGGAGGTAGCAAGACAGGATCTGGAACACTATCATCCGTCTACAAGAGGAGGAAGGAGTGGAGGAGCAGAGTACGTCGAGGAAATCAATAGGGGCTCCTCAGGAATGAGTGCTGGTACAGACAGACAAGTCACCCTATCAGGAAGCTACCGTATTCCCATCCCTGCGAACGTCAATCTCGAAGACGTAAAAACCATCAAATCAGGTGTTTCCGCTGCGCAGAATGTTGCGAGGTCTTTTCTGGAACAACGACGCGCTGCTGCTGCCCTGCGTGCTGAAAACAATGCTTCATCATCGCCGCAATCCAATGCCAAGACTACAAAAGTTCCTGCTTCCAAAATGTCTTCTGGCGCTACACCGAAGCCGAAGAGGAGTATGAGTTCAAGCATGGAGGTTGCTGTTGATAACAGCGATGGAAAGCAGAGCTGGTCTGAGTGGATTGGTGGATATAGCATGGCCATCACAAGGGCGGTTAGCAAGATTGAGCATGAGGCTGCTGTAGAAGCACAGCGGAGTGGTGGAAGTGGGAGCGGAAGTGCAAGGCCAGCGGCAGGTGGGCGGAGGACGAGTGCGCCTATGTCTAAGCGAGCGGCTGGGAAAAGACCTGCTGCTAAAGCCACGCTAAGCAGCGAACAGGTTCATGGTCTGATGAGTTAAATGGTCACGAAAGAAAGATTGTACGATATATAGTCCCAAAGATCATTCAGAGGTAGTTTGGAACGGCATTGAAGGACTCAAGGGCAGCTTAGAGGTATCGCATGTTGTGAAGCTGTGTTAATAACGACAGCAGCAATATCTTACGGTATACATACATTTACGTATCAAGCATGTCAAACATACACACCCTTCAGCACTCAACCACTCTGTGTATTCGCCCCGCCATCTTCTTCCGCCGCCGCTTGTCCTTTCTTCACGTTTTCGTTCGGAGGCAGTGTTTCTCCTTGGGGATCAACGCCCATGGGCTCTCTCTGCGAATCTCCAACCAGAGGGGCATCTTCCTTTAGGGCATTCGCGGGCTGGTTTTCTGTGGCCGCAGCGCTAGTTGGGATATGGTCTGCCTCCGCTCGAGCCGCAGCAGCTTCCCCAGGTGCTGGTTCCAAGGTTGTCTCCCTTTGTGCTTCACGACGCACCTTGCCGGATCTGCTCGATCTTGGGGACTGTGCAGTGTGGCTTTTCGTATTGCTCGTTAATGGTGAAGAGGATATGGAGGAATAAGTTTTTCCTGACTTCGCACTCTCCGCCTTCTCTTCCGTGACGGATTTGCTTGCTTGAGGAACGACTGGCACATCTTGCCCAATCCCAGTGCTCATGCCGTTATCTTGTGTTCTTGCCTTTTTCCTGTATTCGGTACCTGCGTTAAGTCCATGAAGAGCCATACCAAGCAATCCGTTCATTCTCTTCTTGGGCTTTTGGGTCTTCCAGCTAACAGTGGTAATAGGTTTGCCTCGACCACCTGCAAGCCAGAACAATGTTGGTGGGAGGCGCTCATAGCCTCGCAGAGCAGAAGGCGAGCCAGTGCCACCTCTAAGGCTGACGACGGGTGATTGGGTTCTAGGTCGAATAGCAACGTCTGTGAAAGAAACAGAACGATTGAATGGGGGAATCGTAGGAAGGGCAGATGTTGAGGTGAGACCGAAAGTTGGTAAATGGAAGAATATAGAGCGAGGCTGTGAGTGGGTAGCTGCGAAACTTGGTGTGCGTGATGGCAGCGAATTAGTAACGTGTCCGCTGCCAGCTGCAGATTTGCCCACCCTTGATGTATCCTGGCTTCCACCACGTCTCGACATACCCTTGGGGAGACGTGATATACCATGAGCCTGCCTTGAAGCGCGCGCGATTTCAGCCAGGTTCAGAGTCCTCGCTGGTGGCAAGTTCTCGTCGTTGTCTGAATCAGTGGCATAGCCATGACCAGGCCTGTAACAAGTGAGTAGCAACTGTTTGGGGATTAAACCACAACCACCCGTATGCGTACTTTTGTCTCCCCCACAACCACCTCGTAATTTTGGTATGATATCGTCACTGAGCCATTCCTGAAAGTCCGATGACTGATCGTTTGAACTCGGTGCTGCTCTCGAACTTGTATGTCTCGTTCGACGTCGATTATTACTCGATGGTCTCGAATCTAGTGAATTTTGCTGTGATAGATGTGTGGCGCGTCTGGAGTACTTATCTCCGCTATGCAACAGTGCATTGATGCTAGCTTGCTGCTCAGGAAGCGGACGTTCAATCACGACATGACCACCCGTGTCGAGACTTCTTTTAACGATAACGGTACTGCGTGGTGATTGCAGTGATGGATGTTGCTCTGGAATAGGGCCGAAAGCTGCCGAGAATTTCTGGCCATAGAAAACCGTCTCAGAGAAATCTGTCATCCGATCTGAAGCCTTTTTGAGACGAGCAGCGCAGGCAAAGTCGATCAATGGGCTCGGTTCACCGGCACGTATAGCATCTAGGTGTTGAGATACCTCCCTTTTTAGGACGTAAGGGTAATCCTTTGAGTTGGGCAAGCCATAGTGATAATGCAATCTAGGGCTTATTGGCCTTACGTCGTTCTGCTCAAGAGCACTTTTCTGCCGTCGAGGAACATTTGCGCGCGCGGCAGTAGTTCTATTCTCTAGTGACTGCGAGCTCCACTGGTCAGAGGGCGGTATCAAGCTGTCACTGACAGCACCAGATCGCTGAATTGGTAGCGCTGCTTTCCTTGGTGGGTTACCTATGCTTTTTGCTGCAATTTCTGGAGGCACTAGACGCGGGCCCTCTTCGGATGAAGAACTGTGCTGCGGAAGAGACGCATTTTGAATCGTTACCTCTCTCCTGACCGTAAGGTCCGTTCTCTTCCCCAAAGCTGGTCTCATATGAGAAAGCGCGCTTTCGGATCGACTCTCATCGTATGATACGCTGGAAGGTGACTTTGGTGGTCGCATCCCGCAGAAGCTGCAGCATGGGCGTTCAACGTTTGAAAAGGAACGATAACTACTAAGATCAAAGGGACAATGTTGGTTGGGCTCGGAGAGAGATGGAATTTGTATCTGGATGATTGGCAGTTGTTGGATAACCTGCGAATCGGCATCAGCGATTACTCGCTTTACAACCACGTCTTCTCCAAGTGCCGTACTCAATCGAAGGGCAGAAGTGGGTTGTGGGATCGTTCCCCGTATGGGAAGAGCAGTCATAAATGTATTGAAGCCAGAAGAGATGCGTCGCTTCAGAGTGTGAGATCGTTGGGGTGCAGAGCCTGAGACAGCTGGCAATGTAGATTTAGGAGTGGGCTTCTCTGGGTTCGGCATCTGCAGTATATGAGTGTTAAGCTTGTGCAAGATCTGGCGCTCAAAACGTAGACGAAGCGTAAGCGACGACCTTGTGTGCTTTGGGTACCTTTGTTTCTTCCTGGAAGTCTCAGCGTCGATCTGCGAACTCGAAAGATCTGAATCTGAATTGTGTGCTTAACACCTTAAGAGTTGCGGGCCGCATGTGAACGTCGACAGCGGCCGTGACGTGGTATATTGATGAAGCATTTGCGAACGGTTTACTAGCGAACATGGCGGCAAACGTGAAGACTAGGAACAACACCGAAATTGCAGCAATGCTGTTCCTCACAGAAAATCGTAATCTCATGTAGGAGAAGTATCGTGGCCGCAGGATGTTCCAGCTTGTCGTGTAGAGATATGATTGTTCTGGGCTCCGACCAACAGCGTACCGCTTATGTATGGTTGTTGGCAAAACTCAGAGTGAACTCAGTACCTGTGAAGGCGTCCCTCTTCAGCCCAGTCGTACACGTCTCGTAGATGATTTCGATCAGATGCACGTTCTAGCCTCCAGTCATCATCATCGTTGTCAAAGTAGTCACAGTTGTGATTGCGCGACCGGCCCGGAGAACAACCAGCGCACCTACCACTACGGTCACCAATCTGGTCTGTGAGAACTTTGCAGACACTGCAAAGCACATGGACCCGGTTGCAGATCGTAAGTAGTGTGCCTGGGGCGTACAGCGCATCATTTACCCCGCATTTAAGACAGAATCTTGCATGTGCCTGCGTGCCACTGCGACACCACTTCCCTTTTCTCATATCATCGGCGAAGTCCTTCCAGCGGTTGAAGCTGATGCAGCTATTGCAAGTATAGAGTTGTCGAGATTTTGCCCAAGTGGTTCCTTCGGCGGCCAGAAATTCGATGTGCGTTGGTGGAGGAATGATGGATCTGAAATAGCGAGACGTGAAAGCCAGGTTGACTTTGTTTCTTAGGTCGAGAAGACTGACTATCTCCAGATGAAGCTCGACAGGCAAGCGAAGTATCGGCGGGGAAGCCATGGTATGCAGAGCTTGTGCGTGTTGAACAAGCCTTTCAGATCAGGTCGTCTGAGCCCAATAAGTCAGTTGAGGTTCTTCGAAAGGTCTGCATCCGGCTTACGGTTGACAGGTCTAGGTGGCTATGAGTCTCTTAGTCGACGCCCTTTGCTGCCTGCTATGCAAAACACGGGTTGAGAGCGCAAGGTGTTTTCTCTCTGCCTTTTGTCAAGCGAAATCGCAATATTTATGAATGTCGCAAGGGCAATCTGTGCTACAACGCATGCTAAAGTTGGGAAAGTGAGCAGGCTATGAGCACATTTGCAGTTTACGCCCCTTGTGCAATGCAAGACGCACGTCAAGTCACACGGACCTCCAAGCCCGCGTATCCATAGGTTCCTCAGGCACAACGAATGGTGGAGCTTTTGGCCGCGGCATCACTGCCGTGTTCCGCCGGTTGCCTTTCTTGGTATCTAACACGATTTCAGGGTCCGGAAATTACTCTGAGATGTTCTTTGTCCGTTGGCCTCAGCCGCACCTAAAATGGGGCAATTTCTTGCCTCATTGGGATAGCTGGAATCCGGTCCACATAGATTTTGATGATGACAACGTATTTCCAAAAGCCATTTCCACATTGTGGTAACTACTCCTTCTTCAGGTCGTTGAGCACCATGTAACGCGATAGGGAAATCCAGCCCCAACGAAACCAGCGCATCTGGCTTTCGTGTGCCGTGGTCATGGCTCTCTGGGCAGTCCTGTAACCGGCCGGCGAGCTGACAAACAAGAGTGGAGTTGGGAAGCTTCCGAGCTCCTTCTTCCGGATGATTGCGCCAATGATTGTAGCAGGCGCGTCCAGTAAGCTAAGATATTTGCGGAATATGGAGGTAGTGGTGAGAGTGTACAGCTTGACAGGGCACTCCCACCCACTGTGTCGGTGCATGAGTGCTTTTAAAAAGGTATGCGCTCCGTCGTGGAGCGATTTGTGATTGGGGTGGTCGGAGACGCCGTGCGCATCAAAGGTGATTATAGCGTCGACGGTCGCCTGCGGTGCCTCCTTGGAAGAGATTGAGGTCATGTTTGGAGCGAAGGCGGTGGTGAGTAGATTGGAGATTAGACGAGGGTGCCATGTTACTGTCATGGAATCTGGGAAGTTCCTGGGCAATGATCAGCATGCCGCAGCCATGCAGCGTTGCATTGCAGTGCGTACTTGTCTTCTACAACGAGAATATCCTCCTTAGTTCCGATTCCCAGCTGCAGCCCACTTTTGACCAGTTCTTTCTTGCGAATCTCGCCAAGACCATCGGCATCCCCTGTTGTACGAGATTAGTGGTCGCATCTGAGAATACACAGGACATGTGCATGCCATACCGCTACTCAAGCACAGTATCTTGACGTGATTCCCGCGTTCCGGACGCGTCAATGCCAGCAAAGTCGGGGCAAAGAACATGGCCTCGTCGTCAGGATGCGCTATCAACAGTAGTATGCGTTTGTTTTGTAATGTGGGGAACGAAGCGCCGAGAGTGCTGGTGTACATCCAGAAGACGAAAATAAGGACGGGCACCGAGGCCCAGACAGTCCAGCTCATCTTCAGTAATGGCATACAGGGTACACGTTGGATATGTCGGAACCGCAATTGTTGTCTACAAAGTCAAGCCAGGGGAGGTAGCGCGTCGGCATTGGAAGCCACTGGGGTCCTGGAGCGAGCTTTGACCCACGTCATCTTGGAGATTCTCTCGAGCAAACACGCGACGTGCTCAACCCTACCACTCGACCCCTCTGCACATCCACCACCATGTCTGCCGGCAACCGGAAAGAGCGACGCGCCAAAGAATCCAATGCAACTAGGAGTGGTGCTGCAACTGGCTTCCAGCCCACCAACGAAATCGACCAAGACGGTGTCGAGATGATTCTGAAGCACCCCGACTTCTCCAAGCCAACAGGCAAGACACTATTCGACTTGGCTGAAGAGAGGCAGAGAGAACTAGACAAGGCGAACGGTAGGACGCGAGTTGTCAAAGTGCCAGTATCATCCGCCTCTGCCTCGGCCGATGATGGTCCCCCAATTGGTCCCCTTGGGGACTCGATTCTCTATTCCGTCTCCATGGCAGCACTCCACCTCACCCTCGACGTCCTCGTATACAGCCAATACCGCGAGGATATACTCTGGACTGAGATCATGTGGCGGGCACTGACAGCGTGGCCCATATTCTTTCTAGCAGTCTACCTGACCCACGTCGACTTCTCATACCGATTCCCCATACTTCGAGATGTTACATTTTTCGGAGGTTCCGTCGTAGCAGGCTGCTACTTGGTATACTCGGGCAATAAGCATGGCTATTTCTATGTCATGAAGTCGGCGCCCCCCATTGGCACCCTCTGGATTTGGAGTGTTGTGGAGATGAGTCTACCTTTTGCGGCCACCAGCGCAGCCGCCGTGCTTGGATACATCTGGTGGAACGGATTCGACTTCTTTTGAAGTCGTAGCAAGCGGATATACAAAGTATTGAACGGCGCCCTTTTCTGTCAAGGTTTAGGCTGGCCATAGCTCATGACAGCGAATCAACAACAAATCAATGTCCGTACTCACGAGAGACGCTTAACGCTTATCAGCCGCAAGTTGGCCATGCAACGAACCCCGCTTTTGCGCAGACATAAAAAGTCTACGACCGCATGTGCCAGTCAGTATTCATTGCGAAAACGTCGCCTGGGCTCGGCACTCGATTTACTTCATGGAATTCTGATGGCTTCTCGTCTACCCTTGCACCTTAATTAAAATTATTCGTCTTTGGTCAGCGACCAGTCCAGCCCATCGCTAGCCCCAGCCCTACAAATTTCCTTGTCTCTAATCGAGATGCTTTCAACTTATGCCAGAGGGTCATCTGTACCCATCGAATCCACAATCGATCTCGAAAACATCCGGAACTGGCGCCGAGCTTGTCGCAATACACACGGCGACTGCTGCAATGACGACCATCCGGGGACCTTGGCGCAGCACATCGATCGTCTAACACTGGTTGATGTATTTAATGGCTCACTTGTCACTCTGTCCACTTCGTCACCAATTACCTACGTTGCTCTTTCCTATGTGTGGGGTGCCGTGCCTATGTTTAAGACGAAGAAATCAAACACCGATATTCTGTCACAGCTGGGGGCTCTATACAATAAGCAAGACGGCATAGTGCTTCCTGATACGATCCGAGATGCTATATATCTGGCCAAGGCTCTAGGTGAGCGTTATGTGTGGGTGGATTGTCTGTCCATCGTTCAAGATGCATGTTCAGAAGAGATGGAAATCACATTGCGGGCTATGGCTCGCATATACGCAAGTGCCGACTTTACGGTTGTTGCTTCCGATGCAAACAACGCAGATCATGGCCTAAGAGGTGTCGGAGGTCCTTCGAAGAATCGAATCCCTAGTTCCCAATCCTATTCCCATCTATGGAGTGCCTAACCAGAGGATTTGAAATGGGCGACTAGGGGCTGGACGTTTCAAGAATCTCTGTTCTCCCGTCGTCTCCTCATATTTGGCAGCGCCGTGTCCTGGATGTGTGGACGCTATGAGTGGCGAGAGGGCATCCATATGCTCAGATGTACAGAAGATATCCACATCACTGAGGAAAATCAATGGCCAGCAGAGCGTCCGCATCTTGGCGTACCAATGGGTATGATGTCATTGATCCCTACAATACCATCGCTTGGGCGGTGGGGCATGCTTTTGGAGAATTTTTCTTCACGGCATCTGACATATGAGAAAGATGCTCGGGCAGCGTTTGCAGGCGCTACAGAGATCGCGAATGCCACTTTCCCAGAAGGTATACTCTATGGCATGCCGAAGTTCTTCTTCGACATTGCGTTGCTCTGGTTACCTAAGGACTTCGTGTTGAGACGTGAGGGTGAACCTAGTTGGTCGTGTATGGGCTGGAAAGACGGTATCATAGACTGCTTGTCTGCTTGGTACATTTTCTACGCTGACATCTTTCGTGATTCGAATCACTCGTCAGACTGGGTTCCCATTGCAACCCTGAGATCTGTGGCAGAATACCGGATGGCAGATACAGCAGATGGGATAGACGCAGGATTCAATGGTTTCTACGAGTACCAGGCTTTCCGAGACTCTCCTTGTAGACAGCTCCCTACGGGTTGGAGGCGACACCGCCACCCTGATGGCGACTTCTTTACGAACATTCTCTCCTCGCGAAAGTGTTCATTCCCTCTTCCCGGAGTAAGTTCTGCCAAGCGCCATATACACACCCCATCTGCCCCCGTTCTCCACTGTTTCGCCCCATGCGCTACACTAACATTCGGGTGTACGGTAACTTGCGACAAAACACGCCGCATGATGATGGTCTTGTGCAATGGCGAGGAGATGGTGGGCAATTTCACCCTGATGTCCAATATTAAAGAAAACATACCTCCACACGGCAGCCTTTGTGAGCTCATCGCCATCTCAGCAGCCGAAACCTCCCTTCCAGAGCGTGTAGCACAACGCGGGTGGCCGATAATGTCTTTTGGGAAAAACAGAAAGCTTCTTTCTTCAATAGCAAGAAGTGATGAAGGGGGCGTATCTTTCTACAATGTCATGCGGATCCGATGGGTTGGAAATATCGCTGAAAGACGTGGAATGGGTATCGTACATAAGGAATTCTGAGACGCATTAAAACCGGAACCCAGAGAGATCATTTTGGGTTGAGTCACGCACCGACTTTGAAAAGGCAATCACGATATGCACTTATCGAAATTATCCACTCCTTCCTCAATCCTCACACTGTGGTGTGATAGACCAATGAAAGAGACCACAAAAATTATGCCAGAGACCGCCCACACGGAGCCATCAGACAAGACCAGTACCACAATGGTGCCATGCAGCTGATCCAAGTCGGTCTATGCGAAAGCATGAGCTCGCCGACCCTGACTGGTAAGTATGAAGAGATGAATAGGGCGTAAGATGTGAGTTTATATAGACGATGAAATAGACCACCAGGTGGATTTAGGGGGAAGGCAGCAAGACGCATGTGACATCACGTGATTAAAAGTGCCTTTAGGTGGGTGTTGCGCGATAGGATGTCCCGTGTTATGGGCAGTTTCACGTTGCACAAAAGCTGACATGTGAGGGCACGTGATTGTAGCAGCCTACGAAGGATTTGCTCTATACTTCTTTAAGTATCGCTTAGTTGGCTTAGGGATCATCGATCTCTTCCATTGGAGCTAAGATAACATTCAGTCAATCCAGGTCTTGCGCACACGGCACGCTACTGTCCCTCCTCCAGCCTCAACGCTTCCAGCCTACTCATACTTTGCGGATCCA
Source organism: Alternaria burnsii (assembly GCF_013036055.1). Classification (NCBI taxonomy): domain Eukaryota; kingdom Fungi; phylum Ascomycota; class Dothideomycetes; order Pleosporales; family Pleosporaceae; genus Alternaria; species Alternaria burnsii. The sequence continues at coordinate 1,233,137 of NW_024066110.1, read as the reverse complement.
GATATGGTCGCTCGCCCAAGCTGACAACTCTAAACCCCTTCCTCGGGCCCTGACCGTCGGTATCATACGTCGCGGTGTGTAACACGCTCCTGTTGTCCCAGATAGCCACGTCATTTGGATTCTGCCATCTATGTCTGATCTGCAGATCGTGATTTTCAGTAATGAGCTGTAGAAACCAATCTATAGTGCGCTTTGATTCTTCTGCACTCAACTCATTGATACGTTGGACATGGTGCCCGACGCTGTAGAGAGACTTCCATCCTGTGACGGGGTTCGTACGGACGCAGGGGTGAACAGCGCTCAGTGAGTCGCCAGTGTTCTCCGGTGCACCTCGCGCAGCGGTGTAAACGGGGAAGTTATTTTCTTTGGCAGCACGATTGAAATCCGGCTGCGCGTATGTCGCTGTAAGAGACTCGAAGAACTTCTGGTATGGTTTCGAGAGGCGATCGTAAAGGTCATATCCAGAGGCCCAAAGAGTGTCTAAAGAGAGATCAGCCACAGCGCCAGGAGTCTGGCTGCTCGCGAAACTTACCGCCTCCAGATTTTGGTAGCTGAGTCATCCTTAAGATCGCATAGTCGCTTGGTACTGGCTCGAAAGTGATGTCGCTGTGCCAGCCACTTTTGCCGCTCTGTGACCTCTCCTTGAAGAGCTGCTTCGCCAGGTCTGAGCTGATGACACTTATCTCATTGTCGTTGCCCCCCAGACGGTTTCCGGCATTTCTGACTGGGTGAATATGTAATTTGGATGTTTCTGGCTTACCCGAGAGCTCGCCGAGACGTTGTGCCAGCTCTTTCTGAAGCTCATCGGTCAAGTCATCCTGCTTGCGAAAGTAGACAACACCACGCTGAGAGACTATTCATCCTGTTAGCTGCTACAGCTTTTGAAAAGGTCGAGTGAAGCTTGCTTGTAATCGCAAGGTCGCGTATCAGCTCATCAGAGTTTGGTGCTCGCAACCATTCCTTCAGGCTCACATCAACAAACTCGCGACCGATGACTGGCGTGACCTCGAACGATTTATATGCATTCAGTACACCTTTCGACTTCAAGGGCTCGCGTGGGTATCCATGCTGTGCTGTAGGATCATTGCTCTTAGTGAAAGTGGCAGTAGAAGTGCTCGTGGCCATGATAGACGATGTTGGAATGGACTTCTAGGGCAGCATTCACAATGCATATCTTAGTAGACCATGCTACACTTATTTGCTGCTCTTAATTCGCCACATTTGCTACTACCGGGTACATATTCATGGACGGCTTGATCAACAACAGCTTCTCGATTTGCAGATTAGCATTGTTGCATCATCGCATGGATAATATGGCGCAATCGCTCTCGGCACAGCTGTAATGATACCTGCATTCACCAACTGCAATCATGACATCCTATCGTGCGCGACAATGGACAAGGTGTTGCGGGGTTGAGGCTACGACATGTGGGGGTAGAATGGCGTGCTGCTCGGCAGGGTCGTATGGCTGGCATTGACATTGATCCGGAAATAGCGCGCTGCAAACATTTGTGCTCGAGCATTTGGCGATTGCGACAGAAGAGAAATAGTATTTCTGTTGGTCCCATCCCTAGCGGAAAGTGAGAACGCGTGGACCTAGTCGCGACGCGGCTTCCGTGTGGCGGATTCCTAGCCCCCTTCATTCTCTTTCACTTTTGATTTCAGCGTCAACACCGGAACTCGAAAAACGCGAAGCGCGTCCAATCTCGAATTCGATCCAGCAATCTGCCAAAGTGTAAATATCTCACACTGAGGATTATGTGTGGGCCGATGCCGGCAGTGACTGACGACATTACCACCATTCTCACAACATATCTCGCTAGAATGCATGGCATTCTTGACAGGCTTTCCGTTGGCGATCAAAGACGGGTTTCACTATCAAAGACGGGTTCCACTCACAGAGAGCTGATTTGGACCCTGGTAGATGACGGTTTGCGCCAACCCCACGGAGCCAAGGATATTTTTTTGAGAGTGAACGTGCCAATATCCATATGGTATGCGTTCGATGAACGACCGTTAAGTCGATGATTGAACCACCCGGCTGCCTTAAGGCGGTATAGAAGTACATCCTATCATACGATGGACTTGTCGTATGCACCTGTAATGTCAAGGCGCTCTTTTCCTGTATTCTACTTGGATTGGGTGGCCCTACACAATCCTTGAAGGATTGTGAACGGATTCAGACGATGTGGAGAAATTGTGCTGCATTGGAGTACATCGCTGACGATAGGTATTCTAGCATGCTATACTGGAGAATGATCTTGTATCGCACAATCCACGTTTCTTATCTACGGCTTTTGGAACCAAGCTTCTCGGCTTTCGTAGCCTTGACTGAGCAGCAAGGGTTTTGTCTTTAGCGCATGTTGTCAATTGTACCCAGAGTTGCATCATCTGTATAGGCAGTACCTTGGTATGAGCATTTCTGGTCTCTTATAACCCTTTCCTGGTACACCCAAAGATCAGTACCGACCGATTGGTCTTAGCCAGATCAACAACAATCACGAGACGAATACCGTTACCCTCTCTTACACGTAGCCATGGCTGCATCTACGCCAGTAGAAAAGCAGGTTCCCTTTGCACAAGCTTCAGACTCAGGATCGTCACAAGCCTCCAAGTCGGTATCACCACATTATGGTTCATCTGCAGACCACTCCTTCAGCGACCCAGCCACAGCTCAGCATTGGCGTCAAATATACGAAAATGCCGAATATGAAGGACGGCATCGTTTCAACCCACATTATACATGGGAAGCCGAAGAAGAGAAACGTCTTGTCAAGAGAGTAAGTAAGAGAATTCCACGCACTGCATCAAGACTAACATCCCGGTTGTAGCTCGACTGGCGGATAGCGTTCTGGGCATGGATCATGTTCATTTCCATGGAGTTGAATCGCAGGAACATCAATCGAGCAATCTCGGATAACTTGCTTAAAGATCTGGGTGAGTATCATTGGGCTCAAGGTTACAAACTGAACACTAACGAACTACAGGTATGAACACTAATGACTACAATTACGGTCAAACTGTACGTTTCATGCACGATATTGTGTCTAGAACATTGATTAATACGAGACCAGATCTTCCTTGCTTCTTTTCTATTTGCAGAGCTACCCAGCGGCCTAATTAGCAAGAAGCTTGGTGCTGATCGGTAAGTTCAATTTGCTCATCCGTCTCTTCATCAAGGTTCAAGTGCTAAAGATTCGGCAGATGGATCCCAACGATCATTTGCACATGGTCCATTGTTAGTGCCGCGCAATGCGCCATGAAAACCAAGGCCCACTACTTCATCATCAGGTGCATCCTCGGCCTGCTGATGGGCGGTTTCATCCCAGATATCGTCCTCTGGTTGACATACTTTTACAAGTCGAATGAACTTCCGTATCGCCTAGCATGGTTCTGGACTGCTTTAAGTACCTGCAATATCCTTGGATCACTGCTTGCAGCGGGTATACTGCAGATGAGAGGACTCAATGGCTGGGGTGGCTGGCAATACCTGTAAGCTTTGCGCATACTGTTATCCGACTCATATTGGTCCTAACACTGACAGGTTCTTGATCGAAGGCGCCATGACGCTTGCTATCGGCATTTTCTCCTTTGGTCTCATGCCCCCCGGTGCCTGTCAAACTAAACACTGGTTTCGTGGAAAGAACGGCTGGTTCACTGAACACGAAGAGCACATTCTCGTGAACCGCATCCTCCGCGACGATCCCTCAAAAGGCGACATGAATAACCGGCAGGCGGTCGGCCTCCCACTCCTTTGGAAAGCAGCCTGTGACTGGGAGCAATGGCCCCTCTACCTCATCGGCCTGACAGCCTACATTCCACCGAACCCACCTCAGAACTACCTTTCCTACATCCTTCGCCAACTTGGCTTCTCTGTGTTCGAAGCTAATTTACTCGCCATACCCAGCCAATTTCTCTACGCAGTCCAACTTCTAGTTGTCACCTGGCTATCTGAGAAGTTCAAAGAACGGTCCATGATATCCAGTCTCTCAAATATTTGGATCTTCCCCTGGCTCCTTGCTCTAGTTGTCCTGCCTGCTAGCGCAAACCCCTGGATCCGGTATGCACTGCTTACCGGTCTCCTTTCCTACCCTTACTGCCATGCTATTCTCGTAAGCTGGAATGCAAAGAACTCGAACTCTGTTCGTACGCGTGCTGTCTCAGCGGCTTTCTACAATATGTTTGTTCAGTCTGGCAACATCATTGCTTCAAACATTTATCGCGATGACGACCAACCATTGTACCGCAGGGGGAACAAGATACTACTTGGTGTCTGTGTGTATAACGTGTTTTTGTTCTATGGTGTGAAGGCATTCTATATTTGGAGGAATAAGGTGAGGGAAGGACAGTGGAACGCGATGACAAAGGGGGAGCAAGAGGACTATGTCATCAACACCAAGGATGAGGGAATGAAGAGGTTAGATTTCAGGTTCGCGCATTAACAAGGAGACCGAGGATGGAGACCATGCGTCCGTTTCTGTACTGTAGGCTTGTGTAGAGACCGGGATCTAGCCTGTCCATATCTTTTGTCTGTGTGACGGAATGGAACTCACTCAATACGATAACGTTCTTGCATAATATCACCTGATCATCTCTATGCCTAAAGCAAGACTTGAGGAATCCGATGGAGTTTGAGTATTGCTATCTTCTACGGTATCATAGACTAGGCCTATGGACACCACGACATCTCCGCCTTCCGTGATGGCGATCCATCAGCTTATCGACTGTCTTGAGGAGCTTGTACACGGCATGCATATCGTCCACTTTGCTTTCGTATGCGGCGTACCAAGACTCCATACCTCTCAAGGCACCCGTGACGGCGAGGAGCCGATTTTCTTGGGCTCTCATGGGGTAGCGACTTAGCTCGAGAGCATCTCTTACCATCGCCAGACCCATGTGGGGATGCTTTTTGCGGTTCTATCGCCGTTCAGAGAGCCAGCTGTCTGTCTCTGCCCATAGCTGCTTAGTCGCTTCTGGTATAGTCGAGTTGTTTGAAGACTTGACGCCGGCATATATAGCATCCCATAGTGAGAATGCTGACTTGAGATCGTCGGGGAGGTTGAGTGATTGCGGGAAGTAGCGTGATGATGCTGTTTCAACGACGCGTGCTTTAGTTTCGGGGGCAGTTGGATCGGCATCGTTGCTGAGAAGTTCATCGAGGTATGATTTGACAGCTATACTGAGTGCACAGTTGTTGGGGAGTAGAAAAGGTAGCCTAGTAAATGTTAGTATAACACGCAGATAAGTAACAGTTTAGGTCACCAACTTCATTGCAATGACTGGTATTTCAGCGTGCCGATTGCAACAACCAGTGCAGAACATCTGTGTGGCTGCTACCTCAACCAGATCTCGGAGCGCCTGGCGAACAACGTTGATAATAGAGTTGTAACCAAGTAGATGCTGACTAAGAGGGCCGGTAAAACCAATCGGGCGGTGGTGAAGAATCCCCAGGCCAGCAACACGAGATACTAGCATGTTCGAGTTCTTATCTTTCGCTGTGTAGCTGTCAGCTGTGCAAAATCCTGTCAAGCTCGTTGTACTTACTACTACCACGCATCGGTGCACCATTGTACGCAGAGAACATGTCGATATCGGAGGTCAAGAGGCCCATCCGTACCAGCTCGACTGCAATCACTGCAGCTTCTTCGTGCTCCTTCTTGCCCTTCAGACCCTCTATGACGGAAACTAGGACTTTACCCCAAGGTGTCAGATTATGAGTCTTTGTATCAACATACTCCCGTAGAGCAAGGAATCGCCATATTGAGTTGTACAGTATTTCGGAAGTGGACGAAAGCGGGCTTTTAGGGTCTTTCTTAGCGATCGATTTGGTAACGAAATCAGTGTTTTGTAGCGATAGAATGGCTGCACCGAGAGTTCCGCAATCCTATTGCAAGCGTTAGTACTATTTCAGTGACTGAGCTACAGGTCTACTGACCTTGTACTGCGCGATGACATCCTTGAATGTAGCTTCCTTTACGTTCCAGGTGTCAACGATCAAAGGAGCCTGTGCTTCCGATGGCTTCTCAACAGGTATGGTTGTGGACGGCCGTTTACCGTTAGGGTCTACTGGCGAATACCAATGTGTCTGATGGAGAGATTGGTGTCGGTACCAGTTATGCAGAGAGCTGGAAAGGAGATTGACGACCGGTGTTCGCAGCGGAATGAGTTTGGAGCTGACGAGTTCCTTGTACTCTGGGGAATTGCCACCATCCATTGGGGGAACTTCGAATACTTGACAGGTAGTACGCCATTGAAGTATACGTGGGTTGATGAGGCCTTTCGACATGTAGTGGAGGATCTCATCTGGGAGTCTCTGACCCAAATATTGACCAGCATCATTGGGCATAGACGCGGAGTTTTGGGGCTCGACCTTTCCTTCCTCCGTGTAGACGGGGTGGTTCTTCACGGCCAAACGTGCTTTCTGGTATCGTGTGACATATTCTTTTCCTGCCGGCGGAACATCGTTATTGTTGACAACCACAGAGTATCCCGACTGGCCATTGTTCATGATGGTCTTGATAGCGCTGTACGGCTTGATCAGCTCAGCCCTGTTAGGCGCATCGAGGATGGGGTGGGTTGGGAGGAACGGCGTGCCAGCGAGTATGCATGTGTCGAGGAAGATGTCGTCTGAGATGTTTGGAGCGCCGACGAACTTGGACAGGTCGGCCACGCATTTCTCTCGGCGGATGAAGCTGAACTGCCGGGATTCGAAGTCCCAAGATGTGATGATTTTGGCGCACTCGAAGATGAGGATGTCGGACGATCCGGCGATGGCGTGAAGATATTCGTGCTTCTCGAGATATGCCAACTAGACACAATTAGCCATTGCCATGGACTATGCGGAAACTGCTAACTTGGGCCCATGCGCTGTAGGGTGCAACGGTCCAGCGAACGTTGTGTTCGGTCAGGGTAGACTGTAGCGCACGGAAGAGGTCTTCGGGCGTGACATAGGCTGAGAGCAGTCAGTAGGGTATACAGTGCCCTCTCACAGCGGTTGCCGTACTTGATTGTCCGAATTTAGCGACTGAGGCTTCGGCCTCGTGGCTGTCGTACAAAGTCCAGGCATTGATATTCACCGCGGCTTCTTCCGTCTTCTGCCTGAAAGGATCTTCCTGTTTTGTGATGTCCAGCCCGCTGAAGACAAAGTAGGGCTCGATGTCGAAGCTGCGGAAGTGGGCTAGGTCGTCCTGGATGTGCTGTGTCAGGGCCAGTGGAAGGCCGCCCAGGGCTGGGACAAGCGGTTCTTTTGCGCGTGGGTGGTTGAGGATGCGCTGGTTCAGGTACTCAGCGGCTTCAATGCCTACGCGACAGCTGCGCAGCTGTTCGAGCTCGCCCGTCTCGCCGAATGCGGCCGTCCATTGCACGAAGTCGCGGATCATGGTGCCAGTCGCGCGTGGAATTGGTGGCCAGGTCTGTAGTAATGGCGGGTGGTAATGAGTGGGTAAGAGCAGAGTTGCGCCTCCGAGTAATGCTGTGAGAGTCGTCTACGGTGGATACTGTAGCGACGACGTGTACTGATGTCGTAGCGGTGGTTGCGGGGGTTTGGGGCAGTAAATTGGAAGCTCCGACGCAGCTCCACGCCTTGGCGACTACCGAATCCCTGATCAGCCGGGCGCTAGCTCAGGTACAAGCCATTAGGGCATACAAGTAGACGGAGTTGTGCCGAGTGGATATTCGGACGACGCATCAGGCACTTCGAGTTGAGTGGCCTGCATCCAGATATATCCGACGTCTGATTCTGTTCCCTCTGTAGCTCTCTTAGTGCCTGAATCCCGCCTCACCTCTGCCCCTCACCTATCCCACCTCCAGGCCTTCGCACCTTACCTCCGCAGTCACCCAATATGTCTCCTCCCGAAAACGACCAAGGCCCCATACCAGTCATCGACATCTCCAGGCCATCCGAGACAGTCGCTCAGCAGGTACTGGACGCAGCTTCTACCCATGGCTTTCTCTACATCAAGAATGACGGTGTGACCATTCCACCACAAGACATCGATGACATGTTCAAGGTGGTGAGTCGTCTCAAACATGCCGACGGAAACGCATTCATTCATCGATATGTATAGTCCAAAGGGTTTTTCGCCGCCCCCAAGGAGCACAAATCGGAATTCGCAATCCACTCGGAAAGGGCTGGTGGCATAAATCGGGGTTGGGTTCAGATGCAAGGCGAATCACTAGATCCCCAAGGCCAAAAGGTAAAGTCTCATCGAATTACAAATAGAGAGAATGTTGGTGTTGATACAAGCATCAACAGCAAGGCGACCCAAAGGAAGCTTTCAACATCGGACCTCCCAACCCAACCCTTCAACCCCTACCTTCACCACTCCGAGAATCGTCTGAATTGATATCACGTTTCCAATCATCATGCCATGCCCTCTGCACGAACATACTCTCCCTCCTCAACACAGCCCTACAAATCCCCGATCCCCATTACTTCAGCACCCGCCACGACCAATCCCTTGGCCCGTCCGGCACCATCTTCCGCATGCTATACTACCCGCCAACCTTATCCCAGGGAAAAGAGTCCAAGCAAGGCGAAACTAGTATTCGTGCAGGTGCACATTCAGACTATGGAAGTCTCACTCTTCTCTTCCGACTCCCGGGCCAACCCGGTCTTGAACTGTCTACGCCTTCAGGTTGGAGAGCCGTGCCTGTGGATCCATCCCCATCGACTAACCAATATCCTCCTATCTTGGTAAACATAGGTGACTTGCTGTGTTACTGGACAAATGGGATGTTGAAATCTACTGTCCATCGTGTTACATTCGAGGGTGGACAAGAGAGGTACAGTATGGCGTATTTCTGTCATCCGCTGGACGAGGCGAGGTTGGATGCTGTGCCTAGTCCAGCAATTGAGCGATTTGGCAACAGCGGGGAGGAAGAACTGAGGAGTCAGAGAAAGAGGCTGGGACTAAGAGAGGATGGGTTGGGTGAAGAGATCATAACAGCCAAGGGACACTTGGAAAGAAGGTTGAAGGTGACGTATGGGATATGACAAGATCTATTATGCTTGGAATGGTATTACGAACGCCACACTATGCCCTTTGCCTAACCAAAACACCTCGCTATGCTTTGCGCCATGCCATGCAATGCAATGCAGAGAATCCAAGACAAGTCCTCGTGCATGCACTATACGTAGATACAGCCAGGAGTTTTTATCACCTTCTCTTCCTGACTGCCCTTCCTGTCGCACCTCCTACATCCTTCACGACCCCAATGCCTTCAACTGCTACACTCTTATCTTGTACAGTACCACCTAGCTTTCTGATCATCTGTTCTCTGGCCTTGGCCGCACCTGGAGAGTCCCAACCTAGTTCCTGACTAGGCTGGTACTCCTCTACAAGCACCGTGCTCTCGTTCTCCTCCTCAATCGGTGGATTCCCGGAGCTGTCACCAGCCGACGCATTGGATCGCGTAGACGTGGCACGACCTAATTGCCGTCTTTGACGGGTCTTGCCGGGTGCTAGATCAACTGACGTTGGCGCAGTTTTGCGGTTCGCGCGGAGCTGAGCTAATATGCTAGAGTAATCCTTTTCTTCTGGTTTGGGTTCCTTTATTGACTCTTTTGTTTTTGGTGCCTCCTGTGGAGCCGGCGGTTCGGTACCTGCCGGAATCACTGAGTCGGGATCCGGATCAGGAACTACGCAATCTGGGGCAGTGTTGCTCTGACCAAGCTTTGACTTGCGGGGTGCGGGAGCTATGAGTGACTCGGCGGATGAGCTCCGGGGTCGTGAAAATGGTTTTGAAGCGTTCGAAGACGTTGATGGACGACGTGTGGAGTTGGCGCTGGTTTCCTGGAGAGCGTATGATGCTGCACCGTCCAATCCATGTGTGGCAGACTCATCATCATGGGTTACATTGTCAGCATCGTCATTAGCGTTAGCCACCGATTCTGTTGCTGATACAGGTGCGTTGTTTGCTGATTGAGCGAGAGCAAGAGCACCAGGCCGTTGCAGCCGCTGTTGGCGCTGGGGCTTCGTCACGATCTTGGTGGGCTGTTGCTTCTTCTGACGCAGCTCCAAGCTTTCCTCTTCAGGACTCGGCGCAGTAGGCGCACTATCCTGGGGCTCAGATCTCTGCTTCGCCTTCTGTGGCTGGGGTGGTGCTGGCGTGTTCAACTGATATTCGGCATACGACTGCAACCGACTACTGCTCAGACAATCCCATAGCCATCTCGCATGTACTGCGGGTATCCGCTTGTCCGTAGCGAATTTGAGTTTCGGAGTGTTTGCGGTAGGAGGGTTGCAGATCACAACCGAGGTCTTTGCAGATAGCTGTTCATCGTACGAGGCGCCTGTCAAGATTGTCAGATCATTCCAATGGACGCGGAGCAGGAGCCGTACCCATAAGCGTGACAATTTTTGTCACATGCAGCAGCTCGATGCCGGAAAAGCCCGTGGAGTTGATGGTCAGGCCAGAGAACCCTGGCTACGTCAGCAACCAATAAACCAACGGTGATGCGCAAACTTACCACTAATACTAAGCTTTTGGAATGGTCGACTCAATACATCACCCGCGGGGTCTACTAGACGTTTTCCATAGAGACAGCGCTCGACCCACCAATTAGTGACCAGATTGAGGTGTGAACCGGCACGCTCCGGAAGTGCCGTCAAATCGACCTCAACGTCATGGGGTATTACAAAGTAGCCTCGCCGTAGATCTTCGGATGAGGCATTGTTGAGATCAGCCACGCGCATTACGTGCGCGCCGTTGCTCTCGAGATGCTGCCGCAAAATGTTTGTCTAGTGGAGACGTCAGTGAGGTCTAGAATCTGAGGTGGAGAATGGCGAACCTTTTCTACATCGAAGCCATGTGTGCATACGACGCGACCCTCAAAAATGCCATCATGTTGGGACGCGTCGTTGGGTTGTGGTGGCAAATGTTGTTCATGACTGTCTGCATGGTCATCAAGTTGCGCTTCGGTCAGCGTATCGTTGTCATGAATGGAGGCCGCTGGCGTGTGTGTACGAGTGCTTGTACGCGTACTATCTGGCTTAGTAGCAACGTCCTCTGTCCACTCATCCTCGTCTAGCTGTCGTTCGAAACTGGGCGCCGTGATGCCCGCCCAAAAGGCATCACTCTGGCTTCCTACCTTGGTGCTTGCCGAGCGACGCAGCTTCCTGCGAAAGGGATTCAGAGCTTGGCCTGTTTCTGCGTCTCGTGTGCGCTTGCCCAGGGCGGGCGAGGCAGGCAGTTTGCGATCCCAAGCACCATTCCCGCGCTCCTGGACGGGCATGGTGGGGTTGTAGAGGGCCTCGTCCAACACCATGCCCCTCTCTAGACTTTGGTCGAGCCATTCTAACGCCACAATCTTCATCCTCCAATTCAGGGCGTGTTCGTACTTCTTCCCCGATGGTGCGGCGGCGATGAGGTGGGTGACGGACTTGGTGAGGTCACCATGGTACTCGGCTCCGTTGGCATCGACAGTCTCGTGGATGCGCTTCCGTTGCTCAGCTGCATTGGTCAGTACCGTCCCATGTACGTAGAGCGGGCGACGTACGGTTGTCGAAGCCAGTGAGGCATATTTTCAGTCCCGCGAGAGTCGGCATGCGATACTCCTTTTCCAGCGCGGCCATGTCCAAAATGTCGTCGCCAGCCATCCACACCTCCCTCAGCGCCTCGAGCCATTCTGGGGACAGGACCTTGACATCGTCGCGCGACTTGGCGACATAGCGGTATTTAGCACTGTCGGTGCTGCCAACTATGAGGTGGGTTACGTCGGACGTGAGGTCGAGCTTGATGGTCGCGCCCATCTGCGCGCCAATGGCTGCGAGTTTGGCCTATGCGGCTGTTAGAGCGGGTGGGATGTGAGGATACTGGTGGACGTACGCGCTGCTCGGGGGCGATGGAGGTGCAGCAGAGGATGGCCCCAGCAAGGGGCAGTTGGGCTGTCCCTACATAGAGTCAGCGATTGCGTTCAACGCATGGCGGTCGTGTCAGACGCACCGTAGCCTACATCGTTCGCATCCATGGCACTGGCGGGCACCTGCAAAAGTCGCAGTGTCGTGTGCTTAACGCCGAAGAAAGCGCGTCTGGGCTAAGCCTCGTCTTGCCCACGCGTTGCGGGGAAGCCACACTCGCGGTCACGTGGGTTCTGGCGGTGGAAGCCCTACGTCTCGGCCACATCTCGCTACTCCTTCCGCACTGTCCGCCTTGCTTCCCATCTTGGACCATCCCCAGATGATCCGAACCTCGCCACATGCCACGAAAAAAAAAGCTTTCTCCTCCACTGCCGAGTACCCACCGCAGCCAGAATGACGACTGCTTTGTTCCTGGCCTTGAGCTTGGGGGCGGCTGAGTTGGCAGCCCGCCCTGCTCTCTGCGCCGATCCGCCCACTCACGATTGCTGCAACTCCAGATTCAGAACCCCAGGCGCTGATCTTTACGCAATTGGGCCTGCTGTTTTCTTTTCGGCGATCGTGGGACGCAACGCGCTGACACCCTGTTTGTGTGGTTGCAGTCGCGCTATGCCGCAGGATGCCCGGGCATGCTCTATCAAACTGCTCCAATATTGCAAAATCAAGGCACAGGCGCCCGCCGTCCATGCACAGCCAGAGGGCATCAATCGCTTGGTCTGTCTTGACACTTGAGAGATTGCGCGTTGCCCAGGGACAGCGTGGCTATGGAGCTTGGGGTCTAAGCGATCCCGTCACTTTCCATGAGCGCGTGCTCGTGCTCGTGCTCGTGCTCGCCTACATAGATGTAATCTCATCCGTGCGGGCTTAGTCGTGGGAGGAAGCCTGCCATGTCGTCGTCGATCAAAGTACCGTGCCGGGTATCCCGTAGTCGGTCGCTATCCGCCAACGGGTCTAGAAGCACGTCTTAGTAGATGCCCATTGAGATCTCACCCCTGCATCGAGTCCTGCAAACTCTTGGTGCTCAAGATGATGTAATGCATCCGAGCCTCCGTCCGCGCAAGCTACGCTCCCATAGCGCTCCTAGTAGCTAGCACTTCATATACCCGCTGCGGGAATACTCGTCTGTTACGCTGCTTGACGTGCTCATGAACGTTTCCTTGCCCCATCTGGCACCACTGCCTTCTCCACTTTGATAATTCTGCTAAGCAACATCTCAAATCCACCATCCCAGCTGCTGCGACCCCGCCGACCAGCAGCACTGCACACCGTCCGCGTCATCCGTCCTGTTCCCTGCACTCGACACCGGTACACTTTCGCCGTCCCTGCACTGACTTAGTCTGACATGCTCGCATCCTCGTAACATGCTTGCAAGTCGGCTAGCTGCAACTCACTTCAAAACACCCGCAAGTCCCTGTTACTCGCCGTTGTTGTCCTGACCAGAAACCTCCCCTCGTCGCCAGCGCAGTCGCTCCAAACAGGGTATTCCCGCACGCTTCCGACGCACCGGCAACCTCACCGCTCCACAACACTACAGTGGCCTGTCGTGCTGATCGCATTTACACATCATTAACTAGGTAGCCTCACCAAACTTTTTGATACCCTGTCTCCCTCTGTGAGTCCTTGTCTCATCTCCCCCTTCACCGCGTTCGGGCCCTTTGTCTAGTAGCGCCCAACCTCATCGTCCCTTCCCAAAGCATCCACATGGAACCTGGTTGGGTTACCTAGTCTAAGAAGCCTTTGTACCCCTCTCATGACTCTGAGGAATTGTACAAGCCAAATTGTTCTCGACCTCTACAATTACACCTTGTATAAGACTCGGCGCGCTGCATGCCTTTGCTCGACACCTTGATCGTTCTCCCGTCCTGCCCTTGACCTCACTAACGCATCGTCGCTATGCCAGAGTACCACACAGTCTACTCTGAACGTGGCCGATTACGATACCTCCCCGACCATCTGGACTGTCCTCCGCGAACCTACCGCGGCATCTTCGCAGGTCGCAATCGCAGACCGCACCGCATTCACATCGCACACGTCGGTCCTGATCCGACTCTACTTCGTGTCCAAAGACGCCAAACGACTAGCAAGTCGTACTTTACAGAAAAGCTGGCGGTCCCACGCGACAGCGCTAAACGTTTCCTACGGTCGTTTGTCGACACCCACTTTTCTTCCAAAACCGAAACCACAGACATTCCTACGCCTCGATCGTCGACAAGCACTACCAGCAGCAATCGCAACTCGGTTGCCTCAGTTCCAGCTTCCCAGAACGCCACCATGAGGTCGCTTACCAGAAACTCTGGTAGTGGCGCTGTAGGCGCAATTGGAGGTGCCATGGCTGCACCAGGCATGCCCAGACCATCAGTCGCCGAGTCACATTGGTCTTCCGGCCGCGCATCCGCAAAAAGCATCATCACCAACGTAAAGAGCGTACCAGAGGAGAAGCCCGTGGCTTCAGGTGGTGGTGTCAGTGTCAACGTGCAACTCACAGAGCCGGTCTTGTTCCTACGGGGGTTCGAGCAAGCTGAGCATGCAGAGCGAAGCACGGCGATGCTTCGTGGAACACTATGTCTGAAGATCACCAAACCCTCAAAACTAAAGGCTGTTACGCTCAAGTTTAGAGGCAAAGCGACGACTAAGTGGCCAGAAGGTACGTTCGTCTACATTATCCCATTCTAAAACTAACACTCGTTAGGCATTCCCCCAAAGAAAGTTGAGTTCGAAGAGGTGGACACTTTGATGAGCCACACCTGGCCATTTTTCAATTCACAATTCCCCAATGCCGAGAATGGCACTGGCGCAGATCACGTGGAACTTTACAAGGGTTCTGGTGGATTGACTGGATCGCCAAACAACTCTTCGCTGAATCTAACGACAAAGGAGGCGAAACGACTATCGTTACAAGTCAATCAATCGCGAAGCTTCGGTAAGGGCGATACCCCTGGAGGCGGCCCTTCAGTAGCACAAAAGGGTTACAGGACCTTCAACCCTGGAGAGTACATGTACAATTTCGAGTTACCGCTAGACAGCCACCTTCCCGAGACCATCGATGTCGACCTTGGTTCAGTCAAATATGAGTTGGAAGCTACTGTCGAACGCGCTGGTGCCTTCCGCACAAACCTTGTTGGAACAAAGGAAGTCACCTTGATCCGCGCGCCTTCGGAGGGGTCACTGGAGCAGGTTGAGCCTATCGCCATTAGCCGCAGCTGGGAAGACCAGTTACACTACGACATAGTCATCTCTGGCAAATCCTTCCCACTCGGTGCACAGGTTCCCATTGCCTTCAAGCTGACCCCGCTTGCCAAGGTGCAATGTCATCGTATCAAGGTGTTTGTCACTGAGAACGTCGAGTATTTCTGCAACAACAAGCGAGTCCATCGAATGGAGCCGGTCCGTAAAGTCCAATTATTCGAGAAACGTGCAGATGGTCCACCAACCAGTACCTTCCCCGGTAGCACCATGCGAATAGTCTCTGGAGGTGGTGTTCCATACGACCAACGAGCAGCTGCTTCACGAGGCGAGGACGTGCAGGTGCAAGACCCTACAAACCTTCTGGGTGATCTTGGTGGCGACGCGAACATCGGTCCTACAGAGATGGAATTCAATGTACAGCTACCAAGCTGCCATAACCTCAAAGAGAAAGACAAGTCATCAAAGCTACACTTCGACACGACATACCAGAATATCCAGGTACACCATTGGATCAAGGTATGTTCAACCTTAGGTTTAAGCGGCTTACATACTAACAATTTACTAGCTTGTCATGCGTCTCTCGAAACCAGACGCCACTGACCCAACTAAGAGAAGACACTTCGAAATCTCCATTGACTCACCCTTCCACATTCTCTCGTGTCAAGCTACACAAGCGAACACAGCACTACCAGCATACTCGTCGCCTGAACCAGCCCTAAGCGGCACGCGCGTACCCGAGTGTGGATGCCCGAATGCACCAGCCCGGCGCAACTCCCCAACCAGCTTTGTTCCAACTCTGAGCTCAATAGGCCGCTCAAGAGGAAACTCGGACGCAGTGATACCAACACCAACACCGGCGCTTACTCGTCCGCAAGCAGCGCATATTGGCGGACCGAATGACTCTACAGTACAACGACCCATTCATCTTATGCGCGTACCATCATTCAACCCACCCGCATTCTCAGAAATAGAACCACCTCCACCCTTAGAGACTCCACCTCCCCTTTACGAAACCATTGCATCGCCCACGAGTGGGTTGGCCGACTACTTTTCCCGCCTGTCTGACGCATACGACTCGGACAGCGATCCAGAGCGCAACGATCGAGCGCGCGTTGAGATTCCCCTGACACCAGGGGGCCGCACCAACAGAAGTATGGACGAGCGCAGAACCTGGCTGCCCGTTGGCCATTGATTGAGCATCAGGATGCTCTCATGACGTCATGCGTTACGCTTTCTTTCATGTTTATGCATATATATATTTCTACACATTTACGACAATTCTCCTTTCGTTTTCAAGTGGGCCGTGCATCCATCGCCTGGGGAATATAGGGTCTTTTTACCATGGAAACACGGAGCATGAGGAAAACCTGCAGCGCTTTTTCTTTCACCCTTGCATTGTTCGCCTTTGGGCATTTTCGCGTATTTGGGCCCGGGGTTCGCTGGGATGTTCCTTCGCTGAACTGGTTGTTTCATGGGCGTAACTTCATGTTAGATGGGTAGTCCTTGGTTTACAGAAACCCGCGCTTTCGCCTGCTGTAATTATTTATCTAGTCGACCATATAGGTTGTAAATACTACGAACGTACATATCTGTTCATACTAGTCCTTCTCATGATTAATATCCGGGCCTGTCAGTAGTCTGCGGCAGACGTTGAGGGTTCAAAGAAACAGGTTGCGATGCATGATGTTTGCAGGAGCTGGAACAGCGCTGACCATGTCATGATCAATGAGTATAGTTCAATTCGATGCGATGCAAACATAGGGATCTCAACTGATCTGCTTCCTTGCGGTCCAAATCGCTCATGTCTTCTGGTTCCAAGGCAATCCGTATGATTAACTATGCTAATATGTCCCACACCGCATAAACACCACAACGCACTTCCGCGATGCCGACCGACTCTAATCATAACGTCCATGCTAGGCGGCCGCACAAACGTCGTCAACGACCTCTAGTCAAGCTTTCACATCTAGCCATTCATCACGGGCCACGTCCCGTCCTCCTCATTGCAAGGTCAGCCCACTACACCATACCAGGCACACCGTCTTCTACTGATGCTAACGTTCAAGGTCATTCCCTCTCTTTTCCCGTCACGGGCTGACCTTATACGTTACATACAACGGTGGTCTTGACTGACCTGTTTGCTCGAGTGACGTATGTGGAGATTGTGGAGTAAAGACTAGGGAAGATATCTCGGTGCGACTAGACGCGGGTGTTGCTGTGGTCGTTGTGTTATTAGGACGTAGGGGTCTTAAGCTATGAAGGGCACATGAGTGCCCGAGTTGATCGACTGGCTCTACGAGTTCTTGGCCTAGATTGTTGAGTTGTTACCCGATGGGCGCATTCTGTGTCAGTCTGCTCATGGTTTAGTTGGTTCTTCGGGTCAATCCAGTACCCGCAATACCTGTTCGCCTGGGCAAAATCTTCTGGGCGGTCTTGCTGGTGTGAGATCGCTGCCCAACTACCTGTAAGACATTGATATCATGTTTGACTTGTATATGATACTTTATCCGTGCTCTGCTGTCCAAGAACGCGTGTCCTAGTGCAGACGGGACCAAGATCTGTGTTCCTAGTCACCATCGTGTGGACAAACGGCTTGCGATGGTGAGACGCGGCTATCGGACCTTTTTGAGATCTTGACAGGTTTTGGATGGGCAAGGGCTGTTTCATGCGAAGTAGCTCAAGATTCCCAGCTTGAGTAGTGCTATGACGTAGAGATCGGTGTTACTTTGACTCTACTCACTGAGGTAGGACATATGCATGTGCAAGAGTTGGAAGAGGTCCAATGGTGAGAACTTTTGCTAAAGTTCCAAGGGTACCTCAGCCCTGCGCATCGCATTTCGGAAAGTATGTTTGGGCGCACTGCAATTCGCGCGAACGAATTGTTGCTGGGGAGGCATCTTAGGCGATTCGCCAGGGTTGCATCGCACCTAAGAGACTTATTCCCGGGGTGCGCGGTGTTGCGAAAGCGTGGTTTCCCTGACATCTTCGATCGCCTTCAATTTCTTCGCATTCGGGCCCTGCACATACATCTGCCTTGAAATATTAAGGTATTCTTTTCTTGCGAAGAGATTCAATGACGTTGTCCTGTCTCTTCCACAATCCGCAACCATGCATGCGCTGCAGCATGTACAAAAATCGCATCCGCCCAGGCTTCCAACATATAACTTATCTTGACATTGAATTACACCGCCTCTGGCGGCTGCAGTGCTTACGCTCCAGTCGGGAAATCTCTGCATAGCGGCTATTTGTGAGGGCCCATGTGCCTTCACCGGATAACGACTTAGCGATGGTCAATGACCTCGGGACCTTGCAACGTTGAGAGCTCCCTGAGTCGTGCTATCGAGCCAACCACGCCTGCAGTTCGTGAGGTTTGTTGACCGAAGTCCGCTGATCGGCCTTCCTGCATAGACGATGCAGCACCCTGCATACAGAACCATCATGTGATAAGCAGCGTGCAGAAGGCTTTGTCATGTGGCATCCCTCCGAGAACGACGATGCATGAGGTCAAGAGGTTGTCCACGGAAAGCGAGAGCGAACATGTTCAAGACTTGGGCACAACCGTTCCAAGGCTGGGGCGGCTCATAACGCGGCCTATCGGAGCGAACTGAGCTCCGCCCCCAGCCGTTGCTTTGATAGAAGACGCTGCAATTTCAACCGTTTCTGAACGGCTTTTGCTGGGTTGCCGTCCGCCAGACTCGTTGATGTAGCGGGAAGTTTTGCCGGCCAAGTTTCGGCACCCAAGATCGCGTTGGAAAGTGTGGCTGTTGAACGGTGGCGTCCGATTAGGCCATTCCTAGTCCACCCCGGAGCCAACCAACGTCATTGCCAAGTACCAAGCACTTTAGTATGGAAGAGAGATAATCGCATTCTAATCTCTGTTTCTTTCGCTCGTTTTCCAGTCGAGCTGAAGAGTCCCGACGACGACGATTCACCCTGGCAATTGAAGTGGCTTGATCAGAAACGCGCCTTTGTTTTTCCAATCTGCGCACGCCCAATCGCGCTCGACTCTGGTTGATAGCCGACTACCACGCGCACCATCCAAGCTTTCGGATGAGCCTGCCGAGCGGCACCTAGACCTCGTAAGCATTCGGCTTGGGTTTTCTTGTTTCTCCCATAACATTCACTAACTGGCCACTCCAAAAGTTGTGCGACAGCAAAGGCGGAGCACTCTCCACGGCCCCGCAGACAAATCATACCATCACCGTCATTGCCATATAGGGCTGTGCTGGACCGGCGTCTGGGCGGATCCCCATATACATGCATTCGGTCTCGCTACCACCTTTCTCTTCCTTTGACCGCTTCTCTCGACAACGCGGCCCCGGTGCCAAAATCCTCCCTACATAACCATTGCTCGCCCGCGAGACTCTTCTTCGCCCACCTCGGCCACCAACCGCGCCGAACTGCCTTTCGCTTCTCCGCATACAGGCATCGTATACGTGCGAGAAATAGTTAGACGGATACAGAAACACACATAGAGACAAGGACCATCAGAACGTCACAATGGCGTGGGACCACCTCTCCATCACAAAGCCGCATCTGGTCTACCTGATCCTTGGAGGCTTCACTAGTCTGTTCATGCTGTGCTCCTCTGTGATCAAGGAGCGTCTGTACATTGGTGAAGCCACAGTTGCGACAATCTGTGGTATCATATTCGGTCCACATGCCGCAAACCTCATAGATCCATCAACCTGGGGCAACGTCGACTTGATTACCCTCGAGTTTTCGCGCATTGTCCTTGTCGTGCAATGTTTCGCTGTCGGTGTCGAGTTGCCTCGCGCATACATGGAGAAGCACTGGAAGTCGGTCGTGGCGCTACTGCTTCCAGTCATGACTTTTGGCTGGCTAATAACTAGCCTGTTCATCTGGGGCCTGTTCCACTCTCACCTCAACTGGCTTGACAGTCTTTGCGTTGCAGCTTGTGTGACTGCCACAGACCCTGTCTTAGCATCATCAGTCGTCGGTAAAGGCAAGTTCGCCAAGCGAGTACCCAAACATCTTCGAGACTTGTTGTCCTGTGAATCTGGCTGCAACGATGGCATGGCGTTCCCTTTCGTTTACTTGGCCATCTATTTGATTCACTACCGACCAGATGCCAACGCGGTCGCTTACCACTGGTTTTGCTACACCATCCTTTATGAATGCATTTTCGGCGCCTTCTATGGAGTTGTCGTTGGATACATTGCGCGTCGCGCTATTCGGTGGGCGCACGAGAAAGATCTCATTGATCGAGAGAGTTTCCTCGTCTTCTACTTCGTGCTGGCGTTGTTCTGTGCTGGCTCCGGTGCCCTGCTGGGTATGGATGACTTGTTGGTGGGCTTCGCCTGTGGTGTAGGCTTTTCCAACGACGGATGGTTCCTGGAGAAAACCGAGGAATCCCACGTATCCAACGTTATCGACCTGCTGATCAATTTGGCATTCTTCGTCTATTTTGGATCCATCATCCCCTGGGAATTGTTCAACGCACCGCTCATCGGGATAACACCATGGCGTCTCGTTGTGCTCGGCATTCTGGTACTTTTCTTCCGCCGTATTCCGATTATGTTGGCGCTCAAACCTGTCATTCCCGACCTTAAGACCTGGCGAGAGGCGTCCTTCGCTGGACATTTCGGACCCATTGGCGTCGGTGGCCTGTTTGTAGCGATCCTTGCAAGAGCCGAGCTGGAGACTGATACGACGACCCCGCTAGCCGTACTACCGGAGGAGGGTTTCGAGCATTTGAACATCATCGAGATGATCTGGCCCATTACATGTTTCTTGGTCATCGTTAGTATCATTGTTCATGGAAGTTCAATCGCTGTCTTTACCCTTGGAAAACGCATCAATACCCTGACAATTTCCATGTCCTACACCCAAGCGAACGAGAACGGGCCCGGCTGGATGGATCGTCTTCCCCGCATCCAATCACGCTCCAGATCTTCTATGGCTCGACGTCCCTCTGAATCATCCATGGATGAAAAGTCAGAGCTCGCGACGGCAGGTTTTGGCAGCAGTTTCCTACGTCGTCAGAAGGAAGAGGACAGCAACTCTGTAAAGCCTGCGAACCGAGGCAGGCGCTGGGACGCTGGTCGAGGTCCAGGCGGACCAATCTCGCAGTCCGCCATCGGTCCTGCTAGGCGTGATGAAGAGAAGGGGCTACCAGCAGAACTCGAAGACACTGGTACCTTTGCTGATACGATGGCCATCTCTAGCGACAGTTCATCGAGTGGCAAAGAGAAGATGAAGGGCCAGGTACCAGAAGAAGAGATGTATCAGGAGGGCCATGAGACTGTCATTGAGGATGAAGAAGGAAATGTTCTCGGTGTAAGAGACAGTCATGGTGAGCAGGGTGCGGAGAGGGAAAGGCATGACCGTGAGAGGGCGCAGGAGCTCATGCGCACAAAGCATGTCCATGGTGGCGTGTCGCAAGATGAGCATGGCGGCGCACTCGAAGAAGCACCCAGTCGCATTGAAAACGCGATTGAGCACCCTCATAAAACCTGGCGCAACCGAATGCAAAGTTACAAGGGCCAGAGTCAAAAGGAAAAGGCCACAGAACCACCAAAGGCAGAGAAGCCAGCCCAGAAACCAAGCCACAAGAACGGCCCCGCCCTCGCATACCAATATGGTAATACCATTATTGTTGAGGATGAGGATGGCGAGGTCCTGAAGAAGTACGACATACCGGCCGCTCCAAAGAAGGGCAAGGATGGCCGACCTGCCAATCATCGAGGCCAATCTATGGTAGAGACGTCTAGTCGTGCCGTTCAGAGTCTCAAGCGAATGGGAACCCACATGGGTGTTCCAGCACAACAGGCTGGACCATCTGGCACTCAAGCGGCGAATAACAACAAGAAGAAACAGAAAGCAGCGGAAGCCGCAGCGAAAGAGCAAGAAGACGACGATCTACTCCGCTTCACCGTAACAGCTGGTGGCCGTCGGATGAGCAAGCTTGAGTTCATCCAACAAATGTCGCAAATGAATCCTAAAGACAGGGCGAAGTTTGTACAAGCTAGCGATGTCCCCGAGGCCGTCAAAGATGCCGCACACCAAGATGCCAAGGACCACACTGCGGAACAGCGCCGCCGTGCAGCTTCGGTACAAGCAAATGTGCCCCCGGTTGTTGGAGAAGAGGGCGAGGCCGAACTCCATAAGATCGAATCGCCAGCGGCCAAGGAAGAAGGCCACCGTCGGGGCCCCGAAGGTCTGACATTAGTGGACAGTAACGATGAGCATGTTCCCTTCCACTCCGTACGCCAGGATCTCGAAAACCGACCCAGCGATCAGGGTGGCGAAACCGCTGCACAGCGCCGACGTCGCTTAGCTGCGGAGAATATACCAGCTGAAACTTCAGGCGGTTCCGCTATTCTGCCGCCATCGCAGCAACCAGAAGAAGGGTTTGAAGGCGAAACAGCGGCAGAGCGCAGGCGTCGTCTGGGGGCCCTTGGTGTAGGTAAAGACAATTCTCCCGAATCTGATTCTGAAGATGAAGAAACTGGTGATCCACTCGAGACTGGTCGTGGTACACACTCGCGCGCCGCTGAGCCAAGCCGAAAGACGCTCTCACCTACGCCACGCACGCCTGGTATCCGTTTCGCAGATCAACCTAGAGTTCCAACAAGGGATGAGCGTGCCGCCGAGGATGCTCGAGAAAAGGAGGAGAGTCAGAAGGAGAAGGATGGCAAGAAGAAGAGTGGGCTCAGCAAGCTCATTGGAAGGAAGTAAGTTGTTGATTTCACTATATTTCTTGGGATCAAATGTTTAATTGAAAGTCGATGCATTTGTGCTTGCATAGCGTCGTGGAGTTTAGAAGCGGTTTCTTGAAGCCTTGCATGAGTCGCAATGTAATCATTGAGTCATGGTGCTAGATGTTCGTATTGAATGAAGAATGCGACACATGTCTTACATCAAATCACACTCGCTTTTCGTCCCAATCCAGATTGCTGGAGGTATCCAAAAACAAACAAAGTGCATTACAATGTCGTAGCAACGAAATGGAGGTTTCACTCCATATAGGCAGGTAGTTGGTTGCTGTCGATATAAATTGGTCTTATTTGTGTAATCTACTATGTACGTTCTGTTGGCCAAAACCTCGGTGCCTCGGGTCTCGCTCGGTGCTTAAGCAGCCAGTTCTTCGCTC
Organism: Alternaria burnsii; assembly: GCF_013036055.1. NCBI lineage: Eukaryota > Fungi > Ascomycota > Dothideomycetes > Pleosporales > Pleosporaceae > Alternaria > Alternaria burnsii. Next base: position 1,209,977 of record NW_024066110.1, on the reverse strand, counting down.
CCTAGCTACCCAGGTAACTTCAATTGTCCCCCAGCCACACATGATCTTCTGCACTTTACTGAAGCTCGGAAACCATTGGTTATACGTTCAGCAGACATCGCGATGTGCTCCGCGACGCTCGTATCGCACCCCACCCTGACGTCGCATCATATGGGAAATTGCCTCGAAGCGGCAGCTGGCAAAGTACACTACCTTGGCGCCCAGGCTTTCGGAGATGAAAAATCTTATCAGATTGATAAGATGATCAGATTAGCGCTGATGGGCAGCATCGTCGTTCCACTGGTGATGCTATGGCTACAACATCATGCCATAAGTGTGCATACTTACGGACACGACCTCGGATTAGGTCTCTCGCCTTAGACCTGTTTAAGCGACCGGTCCTCAGATCGCGCCAATCATAAGCCATCTTGTCTGTAGTCTTGCGATCGTTCTTAGCTAGCCAACATACCTGAGCCAAAGATGTAGAGCATGACGAGAAAAGACTTTAATACGGACGATGCTCCGGATTTCTTGTACTCCGATGACGGAGAGCGCCCCTATATGAGTACTGGTGGGATATAATATATATCAGCCATATTTGCTTCTCAATCTTGACATATCCCTCTACTAACTCTAGGCATCCAAATACGGCAACATGGGTTCTATTCAGCAACATGAGATCGCAACGCTCAACAGCCTAGCAGCCCAGATTAGCGAGCTGGCTGCTAAGATGACGAAGCAGCTGGAGGCTGAAAATGTGACACCAGTCACTCTTGAGGCCCACAGTCCGATCAAGTACGAGAAACTCCCGGGACATGTTTTCATGACCCGACAACTGCTTGAGGACGCGTTGAAGGACATGTGGATTCTAAGCCAAGGGCCGAGTGAGAGCGTGTTTAACTACGTACACATGGCCATTCCAGACACGGCATGCTTGAACGTCCTCAACCAGTTTGACTTTTGGGGTGCGGTGCCAGTCGATGGCGAAGCGACATTTGAGGATATAGCAAAGCATACCAAGCTCCCTCTTGAGGTGGTGAGTCGTGTCATCGACCATGCTGTTACAATGCGCTTCTTCCACAAACCTTCGCCCACATCGACCTCAGTCAAACATAGCTCACGATCTGCTGCACTAGCCAAAGACTCTGGCTTATCTGCACTCGTGCAGATGGTGTTGGACGAAACGGGTCCCCCAATGTTCTTGCTTCCGGAAGCTTTGCGACGCTTTTCGCAGGGAAAACCTGAGATAAGCAAGGACATAAAAGAGACTGCTTTTAGGCTGTGTCACTCTGGCGGTGAAGCTTGGGGTGACTATGAGACCAGTTGGGAGTTTATCGAAAACGATGGCGAGGGTGAGAAGAAGGGCTGGCGACAGAGGAACTTCGTCAAGTTCATGGCCTATATCAAGGATCTTTTCCACACCGAAAACATGGTACTCGAAGCCATCGATTGGAAGGCAGAGGGAGAAGTCACGGTCGTTGACGTGAGTATACCTAGACCTGATCCTCATCCTGACACTAACAATATCAGCTCGGTGGTTCAGCTGGTCACGACGATGCTGTTCTTGCAACCAAGTTCCCTAACCTCAAGATCGTAGTCCAAGATCTCCCCGAAGTCGCTCCAGTCTTCGAAAAAGACTTCCCATCCGAATTAAGATCGCGCGTCTCGTTTCTCACACACAACCTTTTCGATCCACAGCCTGTACAAGCGGATATTTACATGCTCAAGTGGATCTTACATGACTGGCCGGACGTTGAGTCAGTGAAGATATTGCAAGCACTCCGTCCCGCACTCCGGCCCGGTTCCCGCGTTCTTTTCATCGATTATGTGGGCAAGCAGGAGCCGAGCAACGAGGAGCTGCCAAGGAGTATACAGGGCTTTGGCACAGCCACTGATCTGAGGATGATGGCATTATTCAACGCGAAGGAGAGGCCAGTAGAGGCGTGGAAGGACATCTTCAAGCAGGCTGATGAGAGATACGATGTTGTTAGGGTTGAAGCTGATCCGTTGAGCTTCATGTGCGTGCTTGAGGCTGTGTGGAGGGGCTAGATGTCATATGACACACCGCGAGCTCGCTTCTAAACTGGCCGTCTGATCAGACAAGCAATCCATCTTGTTTTTCTTTCGTACCTGTGTCCCTAGGTCCACACAGATCGAAATAACGAGGCTCAGCTCGGACCTGAAAGCTGCTACAATCACTAGGCTAAGAAAAGCTTTGCTCAGATAAGAGCACGAGATGTAGAGAGCTGAATGCGATACAGCCACTCGATTGTGTTGCATGCTCAGCGCACCAGGCTGTTTGACGCCAATATTCACATGGGCCCCGACTTGGTCATAAGGGACAATATCCCATGTCTATAATCAACTTCATAAATTAAACACAGTGAAAATTCTTTATCGAAAGAAAAACTCCCCGTAGCTCAGTTGGTTCAGAGCGTCTGACTGTAATATCTGCTGTTATCAGAAGGTCCCTTGTTCGACTCATGGTGGGGAGAATAATTCTCTTTTTTGCCTTTTTTGCTCTTGTCTGTACCTAGTATCATATGCCTTGAGGTGTTTCAAGCTAGCTTAGGGAAAGTCGAAACAGCATTTCAAATAAGCTATCCATGCGCTATACCCGGGACATTACCAGCCGTGACATCGGACCGGCTCTAGTCAGGGCACATCATAGTATGGTTATCGAAAAGCTCAATGCAGATGTCCAAGCCCAGAGCCACTCCGGCATAATGATCTTTTTGACACCTCTAACAGCCGTCAGACCCAACGCCACAATGGAAGCATTCCTAGCGACCCTAGAAACATGCATACAACTGGTACCGGGCTGGCCAATGGGCGGTGCCCTTACTCCCCAGGTAGTCTCTGTTTATGAACAACTAGCGCACCAAAACGTCGTCAAGACGGCCCTTCATGCACATGCAGAAAGGTTTAGAGATACGAACTCTTCAAGAATTATCCGGTACCCGGCAACATGTGCTTATAAGAATAGTTTAGAAAGATAGGCACGACCAAATCATGACTTCAGATCATCGTCCACAATCATCAGTCAGTTCTTCCTTCAGCGCCTTCGTTAAGTCATTTCACTATGTCTCCCCGATTAGATACAGTCATCTTATGTATATCACTTTTATCCATTAGGCACATTGCGCAGGCGCAAACTCCCAAGCTTATATCGATACCGATAAAGCACTCTAATATCGATGACGCGGGACCTTTCATCCCTCTTGTTTCGATGGGGGTCGGTACTCCACCACAGCTGATAACGGCGATCTTGGACACGGGAAGTAGCGATCTCATCATTTCAGGGACAGGCAGTGAAATCTGTCAAGACAAACAGGAGCAATGCTCTGGCACACCTTTCGTCACTGGTTCGTTCGATACGGATCGTGACACTAGTATTACAGATGCCAATACAGAGCTCAACACGAGTTTTGCAAACGGTGCTGTGTTCCAAGGAGGATTCATCAAGACAATACTGACGCTCGATAACCAAAGTGTGTCGGATTCACAACCTAGAGTCATCGAGCAAGGTTTGCTGCCTTCTGGGAATCCACTTTTTTCCATATTCGGTATCGGTCCTATTGAGAACGGAGTTGTCCAGCCACCGTACCAGAATACATTGGCCAATCTCAAGGATACTGGTGCTATCAATACCAATGTATATGGTATCTTCATGAACGATTTCCGCAAGTTGAGCATAGTAAATGTTCGAATGAATGCCAGGCTGATATCGGTATCCTCTTGACAGGCAGTCCAGAGGGCTCTATTGTGTTCGGCAGTGTTGACACCGCGAAGTTCCAAAGCCCGCTCCAAGATGTAGGATCACTTTTGTTGAACAATAGAGGCGTTGCGTCGCAATTTGTGATCGATTTCAGCTCCATGCAGTTGGTCAGCGGCAACCCATCCTCCTCGAGATCCAACGTGGACTTAGCACCACGGGACGGCCTCCCTCCGGCGTTGATGGACACTGGAAACCCCTCGCTGAACATTTCATCAGCTTCTCTACGCGCCATGGCCATGGCTATAGGTGCGAGTTTTGACGATCAAGCTGGTCAGATGGGCAGTGTGCCGTGTAATCTTGGCTCTCGCGGAGAGAGCCTCTCATTCGGCTTCAACAACAACCAAGCGAAGATCAGCACTCCTTTGGCTGCGATGTTTGTTCGAGATTCGTCTTCGGGCACGACTGAATGTTTCCTATCGATGTTTTCTCCAGATGGGGATGATACAGCAAGCCTAGGCGCTCCATTCATGCAAGGAGCTTACATCGTTTTTGATCTGGATCAAAAAAAGATCATGATGGCAAATGCAAACATCAATGCTACCAATTCGAACCTGCAGAAGTTAGACGTGTTGTAGTATCATTATCAAACAACAGTCCCAAAAGCATCAGATACATCATATAGGCCTTGGAAAGGGATAACAATAAGTCCCTGACCACAGTACCTAAGTACCTTAACAAACCAAGTGCCTGATGTTGCTTCAGGAGGCAAACAGAAGTGTGTGTAGTAGTGGTAGCAGGTGCAGCTCGAGCATGACTATAACTCCGCATTGCAGATTGAGACACTACATTCCAGAAATAAAGGTCTGTCGGGTGTCGTGTGCGAAGATCAGGAACAGGTTCGTGGAGTACTTCCGGAAGCCGCATCTCGATCTAGACCCCAATCAGCTAGACTCAGTTACTCTGAAGCTCTCAATGTTGCCCAAGCGCTTCTGCTTGAGTCTTTGGTAAACAAACATCATACGACCTCGAATACAAACGAGTTTCATTGTTCAAAAACTATTTTTCTTCCCTTGCGCGCTGTTGACATGCTTTGAGTCATGTACCTTTGACGTATCGAATTTCGGGCCATCGCCGAGGATCCGGCCGTCATGGTCTGTGTAAGCAAAGCTATCAGCAGATCTATATGAAAATGCAGGCCATCCTGAAGAAAATAAAGCCTAGCCTGAGATTTCGATGACTCTAAGCTGTGAGAATTTGCATAAGTGAGGAGCGGATTCCGCGTTATGTTTGATCTTAATCTTTTACCCTCGATCACCTCAAGTTCATCACTGTCATCCTCAACTTTCGCATCAGAATGTCGACGCCGTGTGCGATACAGCATGGAGTTCGGGCAACACCAACTGATTTGTGCAGTGGTCGAGCCGCGCTTTCAGATGGCCAAGCACTGCCCAGATGGCTCATTCCAGCGGACCGTCGGGGTTGGCGACGTATTGTCCAAAACTTTACACCTGCATGGGTATGTAGCATCGTCAGATACTGAAGTTTATGAGTAATGAGAGACTAAATGAGCCTCAGTTCGCCGTCACCATGGGTACAGGCATCGTCGCGGTCCTGTTTCATACCTTCTCGGAGCTCTACCCTAATTACCATCGCTCGTTGAGAGCGCTGAGCATCGCCTTCTTCATACTCAACGTCATCATATTCTTCACCATGCTCATGACATCAGTCCTCAGATACACACTGTATCCCGCCATATGGATTCTGATGCTTCGTCATCCAGTACAGTCGCTGTTTCTTGGCACAATACCTATGGGATTTGCTACCATCGTCAACATGTTCGCCGTTGTTTGCGTACCAAAATGGGCTGGCTTGACACCATACGTCTTGTGGGGCATGTGGTGGCTCGACGTCGCACTCAGCGTTGCTTGTTGCCTCTGGCTACCTTTCCAGATGTGAGTTGACCATGTTTATCGCTTGAATCTCAACATCTCGCCTCAAAGTGTTTCTGTTATTGCGAGGAATATGAGAACGCCACCAGCTAATATAGCTGCAGGATGACCAAACATCATAACCGCCATGAGACGATGACAGCAGCCTGGCTTCTGCCGATCGTGGCCTGTATCGTTGCAGCAGCTTCTGGCAGCGTTGTCGCCTCGGTCTTGCCTGACCCGAATCACGCCCTTATCACCATAGTCACCAGCTATGTCCTTTGGGGCATGGGTCTACCTCTGGCACTCGTGATAATGGTTATATACTTCCATCGTCTTGCCATTCATAACCTTCCATCTCAGGAGGTTATCGTCAGCGTCTTCTTGCCTCTCGGCCCTATGGGCCAGGGCGGATACGCAATTTTGAAACTCGGCATTCAAGCTTCGAAGACCTTCCCAGATACAAAAGCCTTGCACCCAGTAGCTGGGGAGGTCCTCTACGTACTAGGCTGGATGACCGCTATCACACTCTGGGGCTTCGGTCTGGTATGGTTGTTCTTCGCTGTCGCGTCGATCAGTCGAAACAAGTTCCCTTTTAACATGGGTTGGTGGGGTTTCACCTTTCCTATTGGCGTCTTTACAATGTCTACCATTACCATAGGAAAAGAACTTCCTTCCGCTTTCTTTAGCATTATAGGAACGATACTTGGAATTAGTGTCGTTGTGCTCTGGCTGCTTGTCGCTGTTGGCACTATGAAGAACATTGTATACGCGAACATGTTCGAAGCGCCTTGCTTGCGCGACATAGAGAAGAAAGCATGTGTAGCTTCTCATGGGATGCAACATCAGGACGCGTAGGTAGATCTAGCATAGAGAGCCTTCGTCGTTGCGAGAGTAATGTTTAGCTGGGAGCTTCACTCACTAGCTGACTGTAAATAAACGGGCGATTAGACCGAAAAGGACGAGGAAATGTCAGACACGTGAGGTAAAGGAGACATGCAAGTTGACGAGATCAGAGTCAACCTGCAAGCTCCTGGAGACGCCCGTTTTATTTCCAGCGAAGCTCGTATTTCTTCCTTGACTGGTAGTGGGGATAAGCTGCGAAACGCAGTACCACCTGGTGCTTCACTCTGGCTGCCGTAGCGAGAATCACGAAGCAGCCAACTAAGACGGATCCGCATCTTATCGATAAACCGTTAGACACAGATCTAGCATGACGTGAAACAGCAAATATTTCTTCTTTGCCTGGTGAGAGTTGCCCTCTTAGATATGCGTGCTATCCAAGAGTATCAGTGGAAGGCGCACATGCTTGTAGATACTGTCGTGTTGTACCGTACGTGGCGGACATGTAGGTTTACTTATCGCGCACTGACGAAGGGCCGATATGGAGCATCTCTCTTGGCGCTTCCTCTGGTGGCGTAATATGAGGCTGCAGCAGGCTCCAGTCGGACGCGTAACAACGCCAGTCTCACTCTGGAGTCGCGGGTAGTGGCACGAGCTGGCCCTTGTAGGACTTTGCGAGGGTGGCGGCAAGCAATCCGCGGTGAAAGGGACACAGTGTTTCTTAGTAGGTCCGCTTGTCTAAGCGTTTCCAGCAACTTCCAATGTTGCGGCGGAAGGAGCACGGACCCTAAGGCAACATCAAGCTAGCTCGAGCAGTGAGATCACCGACTGTTCAAGCTCCAACTTACTTAAACCACGACGCCCCAAGCACCGGAGATCCATCATCTCCATCTTACCCCCCCACACCACTCACCACCCCCTTAACCGCGCTGCAATTACTTCTGTCTCTCTTTGCACTGAAAAAGTAATTTCGCAGAACTACATAGAGACACATCAGCAAGATGTCGGCTGAACCAGACCACTCCAAGCCCAAGGTGGACCTTTCAAAGTATGTCGCTTGCCACCACTTCCGCACTTGCGGCAGCGACTAACAGCATCTCAGGAACCCCGACGGCGCTGAGCCCAAGGATGTAGGCACCGCGAAGCACCTTTTTGCGCCTGCCCTTACTGACCCGCCACAGAACGATGAGACCGCGACTGCCATCCTCAAGAAGAAGAAGAAGCCAAACTCCCTGATGTAGGTGCTCCAGGAAGCGATTTGAGAGGCCTCTCCTAACTTTCTCAGTGTCACCGACGCCGTCAACGATGACAACTCGATTATCGCTCTCTCAAACAACACCATGGAGACTCTCCAGCTCTTCCGTGGTGACACAGTTCTCGTCAAGGGCAAGAAGCGGAAGGACACCGTCCTCATCGTGCTTGCAGACGACGATCTTGATGACGGCTCCGCGCGGATAAACCGTGTCGTTCGCCACAACCTGCGTGTCAAGCACGGTGATGTTATCACCATTCACCCGTGCCCGGACATCAAATACGTATGTATTCTCAGTCCCAGTCATGGTAAAATCGAGACTAACAACTTTTGCAGGCCAAGCGCATCGCAGTTCTCCCCATCGCCGACACAGTCGAGGGCATCACCGGATCGCTGTTCGACGTTTTCCTTGCCCCATACTTCCGCGAAGCCTACCGACCGGTTCGTCAAGGCGACACTTTCACAGCCCGCGGTGGTATGCGACAAGTGGAGTTCAAGGTTGTCGAGGTCGACCCACCGGAGTTTGGTATTGTTGCACAAGATACCGTCATCCATTGCGAGGGCGAGCCTATTCAGCGTGAGGACGAGGAGGGCAACCTCAACGAGGTCGGTTACGACGATATTGGTGGTTGCAGGAAGCAGATGGCACAGATCCGAGAGTTGGTTGAACTGCCGCTGAGGCATCCTCAGCTGTTCAAGTCCATCGGTATCAAGCCCCCGCGTGGTATCCTGATGTACGGTCCCCCCGGTACCGGTAAGACGCTGATGGCTCGTGCCGTCGCCAACGAGACTGGTGCTTTCTTCTTCCTGATCAACGGTCCTGAGATCATGTCCAAGATGGCCGGTGAATCAGAGTCAAATCTGCGAAAGGCTTTTGAGGAGGCCGAGAAGAACTCGCCAGCGATCATCTTCATTGATGAGATCGATTCAATCGCGCCTAAGCGTGAAAAGACCAACGGTGAAGTCGAGCGCCGTGTCGTCTCGCAACTGCTCACTCTCATGGATGGCATGAAGGCGCGCTCCAACGTCGTTGTCATGGCCGCCACCAACCGACCCAACTCGATCGACCCCGCCCTCCGCCGTTTCGGACGTTTCGATCGTGAAGTCGACATCGGTATTCCCGACCCTACTGGTCGTCTCGAGATCATGCAGATTCACACCAAGAACATGAAGCTTGGTGACGATGTCGACCTACAGACCATTGCTGCTGAGACTCACGGATACGTCGGTTCGGATTTGGCATCACTCTGCTCTGAGGCTGCTATGCAGCAGATTCGTGAGAAGATGGATCTCATCGATCTGGATGAGGACACCATCGATGCTGAGGTTCTCGACTCGCTTGGTGTGACCATGGAGAACTTCCGTTTCGCTCTTGGTGTTTCTAACCCTTCGGCTCTTCGTGAAGTGGCCGTGGTTGAGGTTCCTAACGTTCGGTGGGAGGACATTGGTGGTCTGGAAGAGGTCAAGCGCGAGCTCATTGAGTCTGTGCAGTACCCGGTCGACCACCCCGACAAGTTCCTCAAGTTCGGTATGTCTCCCTCGCGAGGTGTACTGTTCTACGGTCCTCCTGGTACTGGTAAGACGCTTCTTGCCAAGGCTGTTGCCAACGAGTGCGCGGCCAACTTCATCTCCATCAAGGGTCCCGAGCTACTTTCCATGTGGTTCGGTGAGTCAGAGAGCAACATCCGAGACATCTTTGACAAGGCCCGTGCCGCCGCACCTTGCGTTGTCTTCCTTGATGAGTTGGACTCCATTGCCAAGTCGCGTGGTGGATCTCAAGGAGATGCCGGTGGTGCGTCCGACCGTGTCGTCAACCAGCTTCTGACTGAGATGGATGGTATGACATCAAAGAAGAATGTTTTCGTTATCGGCGCTACCAACCGACCGGAGCAGCTCGACAACGCCCTGTGCCGTCCTGGTCGTCTGGACACGCTCGTCTACGTTCCTCTACCCGATCTGGCCTCGCGTGCCAGCATCATCAAGGCTCAGCTGCGCAAGACTCCTGTTGCTGAGGATGTCAACATTGACTTCATCGCCCAGAATACCCACGGATTCTCCGGTGCTGATCTTGGTTTCGTTACCCAGCGTGCTGTTAAGCTCGCCATCAAGCAGTCTATTGCAATCGATATCGAGCGCCGCAAGGCTCGCGAGGCTGCTGGTGAAGATGTTGATATGGAAGTTGATGAGGAGGACCCAGTACCTGTGCTGACCAAGGCTCACTTCGAGGAGGCTATGCGCTCTGCTCGTCGTTCCGTTA